>NC_056691.1:5768214-6418928 GCF_018350215.1 Panthera leo
TAACCTTTGATGACTTCTGCTATTCTCCAGTTTTACTTATTGGTGACCTTTGTGGTTTCCACACTGAACAGCAAGCTTCATGAGGACAGGATTTTCTTTTTTATGCCTTTGTTGATGGCCCCACGCCTGGGGCCTAGAAAAGGGCCTGCCTATCCTGTAAGCGTTGTGTAAGTTTTTGTTGAATGACGTCAATTGCTGTGGGAAGGTCGTCTGTGACTGGAACGTGGAAGTTTCCTCTTGTCCATCTGGGAAGGTACCCGCAGCATCCTCAGACGCCCCATTCAAGGCCACAGAACGCACATGTACATGACGTCAACAATGCACTCTGAAACTCCTCCTATGCTCTGCGATGGGAAAAACTCGTTCTTATGTCATCGGGCATTTTCCCGACTTTTTTAAAGCTCAGAACACGACCATCTACTCCTCTTTCTGTTTGCATTTCTGCTAAGACAACCCCCACTTTTTTAAAGTTTATTTAGAGAGGGAAAGAGACGGAGACAGAGAGAGCACGGGGGAGGGACAGAAAGAGAGGGAGAGAGAGCATCCCAAGCAGGTTCCACGCTGTCAGCTCAGAGCCTGATGCAGGGCTCAAACTCATCAACTGCGAGATCACGACCTAGGCCGAAGCCAGACGCTCAACCGACCGAGTCCCCCAGGCGCCCCTAACAAGTCCCACTTTGAAGGAGTGACTACATGCCAAGGTATAGCCTGAATGGGAGAGAATTTAGTAGGCAACCAGAGAACAGGGGATAAAGCACACATTGGTTAAGCTAACAAAGTATTATATTTCTACATAAGGAAGTGCAAAATAAAGGGTCTCTGAGGTACCTGTACGTTCCAAGGGTTCTCTATCAAATAAGCACGGCCCGACGGCCAAGGTCAAGCCTAGACCACGTGTTCACATACCACGCTTCACCAAACACTTAAAAAAAATTGGGGCCATTCCTGCAGACAGTCAGCTTGCGGCTACTCTTTGTTTTTGGAGGAAATGTCTTTGTAAACTTGACCTTGCTATTATCAAATAAAAAATAAAATCAGAACTTAACACAGAGAACTTTCATTCAAAAGGATCATTGCTTTCGAGGAAAGAAGCTACTGCGATAATGGCAATAGACTATTCAAGCAGGTGGAACCTTCGGCCAGAAGACCTGAAAACATCTCCTCTGGGGGTAGGACCCTCCCCCCCCAAAAAAGAGTTTTCTTACATAGCGGGGAAAGAAGAGGCCAGGGAGAGACAGGTATGGGGAGTGGGGTCAAGGGTGCTGTGATCAGACAGGGTCTTTGCCATGAGCTCTTTTCACAACACAGAGCACAGGAACTTCACACCTGCTGTTTCCCAAGATCTCAGGCTCTGTAAAGTTCTCCGTTGTCAGTATCAATACCTGATCAGAAATCGTACATAAAAGAGCTGAAGACTCCAAACGCTTGCCCAATGAACAATCGATGTCAGTGCCCAATTTTCTGTTGGCTAAGGATTTTTTTCATAAGTGACATCCTGTATCGTGACTGCAGCCTGTGTGGTGTCAGACTGAAAGGAATCCCTCCAACCCGAGACTAACCCAAGTGGACTCTCTAAAACACCACAGAATGCCCTAAACTGCGGGGATAATTAGGAATCCAAGTCATAAAAAGAAAAACACGTCACCGAAATGCCTAGGGCCATTTTCTGAGTCCTCGGTCAGGCCCTTGTCTCCAACCCAGCTACAGGTGCAAGACAGCAGAACGGGTGAGCACCGTGGAGCTTTGTGAATAGATTAAAGATGAGAGATCTTCCATCGAAACTCAAGATTTTCTATAGGAAACCTATGGTTTCAATCCTCAGCTTTCTGATCCTCAATCTAGAAGAGAGTTGATGTCATCACACTGTAAAGTTTTTCTCAGTGTTAATGACAAAATGCTTGTCAAAGTCCCAGCCAGGGATCCCTACTGACGATGGCGACACCCTGAGATCTAGGGCGTCACCTATCACTTTCACTGGATCACTTCCGACAGACTCTCATGGACTCCCTCAGACGTGCTTAGCCGTACACGGCGTAAGGAAGAGATTATAAGGAAATAATCTTCCTGACGATTTCTAAGTTACTCACTAACTCCAATCGTAACTCGCCATGGAAGTTTCTTTTGAGGGGGAAACCGCATTCCTATCTGGGCCCCCAAAGAGATCTGGCAGGATGCCTATAATTTCTTCTGAACTTGTCCTCAGAGGTTGGCGAAGTAAAACATTTTTTGAAATTTTTATTTATTCTTCATGTTTAAGTTTATTTATTTATTTTGAGAGAGAGAGAGAGAGAGACAGAGCACACCAGTGGGAGAAAAACAGAGAGAGAGAGGGAGAGAGAGAGAGACTGACAGAATCCCAAGCTGGCTCTGCACTGTCAGTGTAGACCCCAGTGTGGGGCTTGAACCCACGAACCGTGAGATCATGACACGCACTGACATCAGGAGTCAGATGCTTAAATGAGCCCCTCGGGTGTGCCAACTTTTTAAAAAATTAATATGCTATCTGACCCCTGCCACTGCAGGAGAAAACTGCTATTTTTAAACTGCCAGTAAAACACAGAAACAGTTCCACTAAAGAAGCATCATTTCTTTGTTTTAGGTGATAATAGCATTATCCTAAGACTTCCACGGTTATGGATCTGATCTGATCAAGGAAACGCAGTGAAACGTTTTCTTTCAGATTATTAAGGAAAGGATTGTATGAGATGCTGCCCAAAGCTAACGTATGCATAGCAAATAATAACTTAATTTTGGATTATTACCATTGGACTATGTTTTGAAGATCACGTGTGACACCTCTACTCAAGAATTATACAACTATCAAAAGGCACATCTAACAAGGGTGCAAATGGGTGACTCTTCTGCCTGGTTTATTATGATGTCGTGCATAAAAAGGATATATAGAAATATGGATGCCGTTACAATCCCTGTAATGTTGCAATACCCGGGAAACGACCCAGGGGGCCACTTAGAGGAAAGCTCAAAGGGTTTCAGCTGTACTTTGGGCCTCTCTGATGCTCACCCAGAGCTGCCAATGAACCCAGCTCATCGTAAACAGAATGGAATAGAATGAACCCTTTAATATTTTTATTAATTAGGACCTGAAAAGATTCCGTTGAATTACTACTCTGTGACACGTATCAATCATAATTTTTTCATTAACATGCATAAAATTAGATTTGATCTGGATGAGAGGGGAAAAAAGAGGGTTTTTGT
Source organism: Panthera leo (assembly GCF_018350215.1). NCBI lineage: Eukaryota > Metazoa > Chordata > Mammalia > Carnivora > Felidae > Panthera > Panthera leo. The sequence goes on from NC_056691.1 coordinate 5,771,431, forward strand.
GTGTGTGTGTTTTGTTTTTTTACTAAGAAAAATTTATTACCACAGTGGTATGACATTGCCCATTCAAAATTAAAATTTGCTGTATGTTTACAGTATGAGGAAGGAGGAAACAATATTCAGTGTTTAAATATGAATGAAGGTGTGCGACAAGCATACTATAAATAATTTTGCTAGTGGATGTAATTTTGCAAAGTCCTTATATTTTCTCCGTAACTACTCATTCTTTCTTCCAAATTAGGGCGGGAGAGGAGAACTCTAAAGGGTGGAGTAAATCTCAAGAGATACCACTGAAAAACCTGTAGATCTGAATCTTACCTGCAATACAATTGTGAGATGCTTTTCAAAGCCATGGTGTTTGGAATTCGCACCCAAACCCCATAATTAAATAAGAAATTCTGACTCTATTGCATCATGGTGACAGACTCTCTGAAGGACATTAGTTCATTCTCCCTAAACGGTCTGTTACTACCTAAACATTTGTGCTATGATCGATTTTTAAACGATGCACTAATTATCCTTCTAGCTTGCTTAAAGCGACGTCGCAAATAATTTTTTTAAACGATGAACATTATTTTGCAAACCAGTGTCTCTTCCTTGTTAAAAAATTTAAAGTTGGTTTAAAAACTGTCTTCCATAGATGTTCTACAAATGAGAATTCAATTCAATGTAATTGAAATTCAAAAACAGGGGGAGCACGTGTCTATATGGAACAGCCCAAATGACCAGACATTTCCTGGTCGCTCTTTCCTCTCGTCCACACCAATAGGGCTGAAGTGAATAACAACTAGAGGAAAAGCTAGTGGGAAGGATGAGCTCGTTCAGAATCAAGGGCCACATATTGGGAGGGAGAGAGAGATGTATGTCTAATATTACCTAAGGATGAGTTTACACTCACTTTATTATAGTAGTTTAGGGGCACCTGGGTGGCTCAGTTGGTTGAGTGTCTGACTTTGGCTCAGGTCATGATCTCGCCGTCCATAGGTTCAAGCCCCGTGTTGGGCTCAGAGCCTGGAGCCTGCTTCAGATTCTGTCTCCCTCTCTCCCTGCCCCTTCCTCTCTCTCTCTCTCTCTCTCTCTCTCTCTCAAAAATAAATAAACATTAAAAAAAATTATCTAAAAAAAAAGAAAGAAAATGTCTGGCTATTGGGGTTCCTGGGTTTCTCAGTCGGCTAAGCATCCGACTCTCAATTTCAGCTCAAGTCCTGATCTCACAATTGGTGGGATCGAGCCCCACGTTGGGATACTTTCATTGCAGAGCCTGCCTGGGATTCTCTCTCTCCCTCTCTCTCTGCCCCTCTCCCACTCCTACTCAATCTCTCTCTCTCTCTCAAAAGTAATTAGTTAAAAAAAAAAAAGAAATAATGAAAATGTCTGGATATGGATCACAGCGGATGGGTCTGGGATTCGACTAGAACAAGGACTAAGGATGGGGCTTTGCTTTCACGGATTGTTTGCGTTTTTACATAACAATGGACAATACATCATTTGCACAAATGTCTAAAGCTATATGGGTCCTACTGTCCCTAGATCTGCCAGCCTCACCTGCCTCCCCGTCGGTTACTGTTGTTTGGCAAAATTTCACATCTATTTACTTTACCTCTTTTGGATCAAATTGCGAGGCATAGTGGAAATAGTCTTTTTACTTTTCTAAATGTTTTCAGACTTGTCATTTTAATAGCAGCTTCTGATCACGCTGCAGCGTGAATAACCCACCAGTGAGGATGTCTGACACTCTGAGGGGCGGTGGTGGAGGGAGAGGCGGGAGAGCTTCCGTCCCTGCACCTGCTCCAAGACCCGGGCGCGTCGTCAGGCTCCGGGCTTCGAGGCTACCAGGCTCCCAGAAGGAGTTTCCGCCAAGGCAGCCCCTGTGGCACGCAAAATCCTGCCGAGTGTGGACAGGAGAGGGGCAGGTGCACGTCGTCTCCCTGGTGGATTGGGTGGGGCCCCCTGACTCTCTCCTCTGCCTGGTCCTTGGGCTTCACAGCCTCCTCTGCCAACCCACCCGCAGGCCCCCAGGCCCAGCCAACGCGAGCACAAAGTGGGGTTCAGCAATCTGCACCCTGCCTTCTCCCCATGGTATACAGGTGTGAGGTGGTGACGACTTTGAAAGAACTCCTTTCCCTAAAGACCCAGGGTCCTGGGAGAGAGCTGGATGGCAGGGTTGTGCCTGCTCAGAAGCGCCAATATGGGAAAAAAAAAAAAAAAAAGACAAAATGTAAACAAACAAACAAAAACAAATAGAAAACCATAAGGATTGCAGGCCTTCTGCCGTGTGCTTTTTTTTTTTTTTTTTTTTTTTTTTTTTTTTGGTTTTAACTTCTCTTTACACCCGACATGGGTCCTGAACTTACAACCCTGAGATCAAGAGTCGTGTAATGTACCAACCGAGCCAGGCAGGTGCACCTGCCACGTGCTTCTAATAGTAGATTACAGGTCGGTAAAGTGTCAAAGGCCTTCAAAGACCAGAATACTCCTCAGCACAGCTATGCTCTAGGTGATGCTGCAAGGACAGGACTGGGCTGTGCTTAGGGCTGCATTGGCATCTCTGGGGAAGCTTTGCCTCCTATCTTCTCGTTGAATTCTATTCGACACTATGTATTCAACCTTGGAAGCTGTTGGAACACTCCTAAGAAACAAGGGGATGACAAATACACTGAAAATTACTTGGCTGCTAAAATGTAGCTGATCCTCATGCTGGGGGATTTCATATGCCTGAATCCACTTATTCTAAAGTCTGTTTGTAACATGCAAATCAAGACTCGCAACATTCTAGTGGTCACTTGTGGATGTGCACAGAGCAGCAAAAAATTCAAGTTCATGTGCCTCAGGACACATGTTCTCAGCAGCAGCCGAATGACACAGTGTTCTGTCTTGTGCGGCCTCTCACGCAGAGGTGACGGGATGGAGGCAGAAGGGGACACTACGGTGAGAGCAGGAAGCTCCAGTTGGGGCCAGTGGAGGGAGTTCGAATCCCACTCTGGCACCTGCTTCGTGGAGCGGCCTCAGATGAGTTTCGTGAACAGTTTTCTCTGTTGTAAAATTAAAAAAAAAAAAAAAAAGAACCAAGATGAACGATTTTTTAAAGTTCTAGAGGATAGTCTATGTGACATATGTACCTTCATTCCTGAGGAGCTGTGGTTCTGTATAAACTAATTTGCTCCTTGAAGTGATGTTACACAGTGGATATAATGAGATATCAACTATACTTGGATAACAAGAATCAACTATACTTTTGCTCATCCACGCGATTGCAAATACACAGACTCATATCCACGCACAGGCAATAAAACCAGAACAAAGAGGCAATCAGAGTAGGAAGAACTGGGATGTGTTATACTTACAGCAGGACCCTCCTTGTGACCAGGGTCTGCATAGATAAACACCATACAAGGGTATATATACCTGGGCATCACCCTCACCTCCGCCGACCAAAGGGGACAGCGAGGGGAAGTGTGAGATGAGACCCCTTAAACCAATAACTTTATCTGTAGTCTCCTCTCTCCACTCCAGAAAATCTGGAACCATACAGTTAGAATTATTTCCTTAATCTGATCAGACTGAGCATGAGTGGAGGCCAAGGCCCAGGAAGGGAGCTGGCAAAATGAGGGCCGACAGGAGGCTCCAAGGGCCTACCTTCACCCATCTGGGACTTCCTTGGGGAAGAGGCAAGGATCCAGAACCTTCCCTGGCCTGCCCAGACCCTAACACCCCACCATCATCAGGCCCTAAAGGAACCTCAACCAGAAGTCTTGGATCCACACACAAGGGTGATGTGGTCTGGGTCCACATTCAGAAAAGCACAGTGTCCTCGTCAAGGAGCTGTGGCCCCACGCACACCTTGAGAGAGACACTTGTACATTCGAGGAAGGCTTTGATTAAAGGCATTGAGTGAGGGCACAGCAGCAGGGGTTGTGACAGGTATTGAAGTCAAGAAGTAGGAAGGTAGCAGGTACCCAAGATCACGACTGTTCAAATACCTGAAGGACCAAGGTGTGGTAAGGTGTGCGGGCTGCGGACTCACGGGGGCAGGGACCATCAGCGAGAGGGAAGGGGGGGAAGACCGGGAAGGGGGGCCACCTGGTCTGCAGGAGGGCCCAGCCCCTTATCATTTTTTTTTGACAAAAGAGACTGTTCTTCTTGTTACATCATTAAAATCTTTCAGATCATACTCGAGTCTGTGTATTTTTTCAAATATGTTGAGCAATCCTTACATGATAACAAGGGGATTGTTTATTTTTACCTAAAATGTCTTAGGAAGGTGTTTTTAAGAATTTATGGAGCGTTTATGATTATTGTCACTTAGGTACACTGTGAACTTATTTTTTTAAGACCTTTAAATATAGTACCAGATGTTGTTGGGGACACGGGAGTCAGTGCAGGTGAGGGAGTGAGGTGGTGGACATTGGGCATCAGCGTCCCCACCCGACCCACACGTGGGGCAAGCGCCTTCCTGCCAGGGCAGATGCGCACTGCCTCCCTGTGAACCCTGAGAGCCCCTGGAGAGCTTGGTCATCTGAGGTTTAAAACCTAGAGCCTGGGTTGATGGGGGGTGGGAGGGAGGGGAGGGTGGGGGAGGGGCATTGAGGAGGGCACCTTTTGGGATGAGCACTGGGTGTTGTATGGAAACCAACTTGACAATGAATTTCATATTAAAAAAAATTAAAATTGGAACTACCTTATGATCCAGAAAAAGAAACAAAAACAAACAAATAAAACCCTAGAGCCTGGGGGCACCTGGGTGGCTCAGTCTGTTAAGCCTCTGACTCTTGATTCCAGCTCCATTCAGGATGTCATGGTTTGTGGGTTCGAGCCCTGGGTCGGGCTCTGTGCTGGCCGCTCAGGGCCCGGAGCCTGCTTTGGATTCTGTGTCTCCCTCTCTCTCTCTGCCCCTCCCCCGCTCAAGCTCTGTCTCTCTCACTCTCAAAAATGAATAAATGTCAAAAAAAATTTTTTTTAAATACAGCTTTATGCCACAACCTGATGGCAAAAATATTGTGAAGAAATCCTATTTTGTGAGTGAACTGACAAGAAATGAAGTCCAAAATCAAAGTGATGTCCAAGCAGGTAAAATCAGCAGCTGAGACGACAGCTGGAGTCACTCCTGATGCAAATGGACCAAAATCTCCCCTTAGTCCAAGGACAGCTGAGTTCTGCGGCCCTGCCCTGTGAGCCTGCAGACAGCCTTCCTGATGCCTTTCCCATCTCGAAGGAAAGTCCTGGGCTTCTGGATTCGGTGTGGGGGTGACAAATGAATGCAGCAAGGGTGTGTGCCCAGAAGCCAAGGTTGAAGTTTAGGAGGTGAATTATGACACTACACACCCCTCATCTTTCCATCGATATCTCATAATACGAACCCACAGAATACACTCATATGAGAAAATTATTTACGCTAAAGAAATACAGTTCACATAAGCAAAGGATTTTCTTGGAGAAAATCACATTTAAAAAAAAAAATTTTAATGTTTATTTTTGAGAGAGAGACAGAGTGTGAACAGGGGAGGAACAGAGAGAGAGGGAGACACAGAATCCCAAGCAGGCTCCAGGCCCTGAGCTGTCAGCACAGAGACTGACACGGGGCTCGAACCCACGGACTCGGAGGTCATGACCTGAGCCGAAGTTGGACGCTCAACCGACTGAGCCACCCGGGCGCCCCAACATTTATACGTATATATCTGTATATGATTTTTAAGCTATAACTAGTTTAGCTGAACGTGGTAATTTTTCGATAAATACGAAAAAATAGTTACTCAACATGTAGAAAACTTCTGCGATCTGTGTAGAAAATAAAACATTCAAGGGCACCTGGGTGGCTCAGAAAGCTGAACATCCGACTCCTGATTTCTGCTCAGGTCATGATCCCAGGGTCGTGAGATCGTACTTGCATCTGGCTCTGCACTGGCCATGGAGCCTGCTTAAGATTCTCTCTCTCTCTCTCTCTCTCTCTCTCTCTCCCCCCCACTCCGCCCCTCTCCCCCACTCATGCTCTCTCTCTCTCTAAAATAACAACAAAAAAATAAAATAAAACATTCATTTCATGTGTTCTCAAATACATTTAAATATTTGAATATCAGTGTACCTCTGTCCAAACAAACTGTGCCTTTGTTCCTCAAAGGTCCAGAAGTTAAATGGAATCAGTTCTGGCAAGGAGGATTTCACTGACGTGGTATTTAGGAGTTGCTGCTCAAATGGCCTTGTGGTTTTCACCAGAATGATGTTTCCCTTTAAAAATAATGGTGTGATCTATTATTCAGTTTATTCGATGCTGCTCTGAGTGTTTCTGGAGCAGACGTGAGCGTGTAGACCTTGTCTACCGCAACAATGAAACAATAACACAAAGGCCCACACCTGTCTGGTTCTATCAAATCTGGAAAAGAGAACTGCACCGGAGCGGGAGGAAACATCTTCCACAAGAGTATAAAGCTGATGGCAAGCCCCCAGCAGCTGCCACGTGACTTGACAACATAGGTATGCGATGTGCTCTTTCGTTTGCTTTCATTAGTGCATGATTATTAGTGAGGTTTTTCAAGACTCACTCTGCTTCCTTGACAAAAGTGTTATGTAGGGGCGCCTGGGTGGCTCAGTCGGTTAAGCGTCTGACCCGTGACTTCGGCTCAGGCCGTGATCTCACTGTTGATGAGTTCGAGCCCCGCGTCAGGCTCTGTGCTGACATCGCGGAGCCTGCTTGGGATTCTGTCTCTGTCTCTGTCTCCGCCCCTCCCCTGCTAGCATGTGTGTTCTCTCTCTCAAAATAAATTAAAAAAAAAAAAAAAAAAAAAACCTTTAAAAAATTCAAATGTTATGTGTTACGTTGTTCATCTGTTCCCGAATAGAAAAGAAAAAAGAAAAACAGCAAAGCGTGGGCCGGTGTCTCCCTAGTTAGAAAACTGTTGATACATAAAAACGTACAAACAATACATTAGTACGTTGGCATGCTGGGGGAGAAAAATTTAAGTAGCACGGAATAGTCCTCAAGACGTGGAACCTGTCCCTTTCCCCACTCCCATTTTCACTGTTCCTAAATGTTTAATGTGATTGTCTTCTTCCTCTGCATTTGCTGGCTCCATCTCAACACTTCTGCCTTTGCCAGTAATATTTTTTTTCCACTGCATCTGTGTGTTCGTTCTTTATTATATAATTTATTGGTTTTCTGGTGGTTTTCAGCTGTCTGGTCTTACCTGAAAATTCTGCAACTGCCTGTCTTCATCTCATTGATTTTATCAGCTCACCTTTGTGCCCGTTACTCATTAAATCTATATTTTCCCTAAGTTTACGATGACCTAAAACACTTGCAAGCAATTCTTTTCTTCTTCAGTTGCACGTTCTTCTCGAATGTTCCCATCGTGCCCACTTATCCCTTCTCCCTGCAGCCATGTTTTCCCCCAGGTTGAGGACACAGCCCCTGTGGGGCTGTGTGTGGCAGCCGACCTCACCCCCGGGGTCCTGGGTGCCTTTTCAAGGACTCTGGCTCCCTTGAGAAGACCTTGAAGGACTCTGGCTCCCTTGAGAAGACCTTCAAGGACTCTGGCTCCTTTGAGAAGACCTTTTCTCACCCTTTGTCTTACATTTGGCTGAACCGCTCCTGTTGGCCAGAGAAACGTAGGACTTGTCTACGTCTTCTTTCCTTTTTTAAGTTTCAGTGTAGGTGCCGAGCTATCCAAACTCGGTGGCCTTTTTCTGCCACTGAGTTCCTGCAGGAAGTGCCTCTGCTGTCAATGTATAAATGTATTAATGTTACAGATGTCTTCCCCGAATGGCTCCATCCTTCCTCCTTTTACGTCTCCCCGTTGTGGTGGAGAACAGTGAGATTTTCAAGATCTGGTGCCCTCCACGCATGTCCCCTCTCGCCCAGGATTCCCCAGAATGCGTGTGGACAGAGCTTAGTGGGTACAGGACCGCGTGTCGGCCGTGTGCGGAGTACACGCATCAGGCCCCATGGAGCCCCTCGGCCTCGGCGGGGTCATCTCAGCCCTTCTCACCCAGAAGTGCTCACGTGGCTCTGCGCAGGGCCAGCCGTGGCCATCCTCCCACCTTCCGTCTGAGCCAGAGTGTGGGGACGGCGGGGCAGCGTGGTGCTGAGGGGTGGACACAGGGGGCGCTCCAGGAAACCAGGGCGGGGGGCAGACAGTCGGGCTGACAGCTGTGGTGTAACTGCCACCTTGTCCGTTCCACCAGCCATCGGGAGAGGACCTGGCCGAGTCCCTGTTTCTCCGTGTGGGCTGGGATACTTAATGGCCAGTCCCTCCGTTGTGATAAGTGGTCAGCCCCCTTGCAGGGCCCGGTGAGCAAGCCTCCCGGGGATGCCTGTAGCTCCTTTCCGTTCTTACCTTTGTCTCCTCCTGGTCAGGTGTCTGACAATTCACTTCCAGAACGCAAGACCGGAGCCTGCAATTCTAAGTATGTTCCCAACCCTCATTAGTAGAGACCTTTCCCTCTAATAGTTCATGTAAAGCAGTAGAATCAAAGCTGATGGTGACTCTGAACCACATCCCAGGGCGAGGCAGCCACAGGATACTGGACCCCCAGCCGCTTTTGTGTATCCCCTGGGGCAAGACTTTTTTATCTGATCACAGATAACGGAGATTCTCAGCCACGGCTATCTTCCTGCCATTCAACTCTGTAACCTTTAAAAAACCCATTGTGTTGAATCATTTGCCCAAAATATAAGCTGTTAGTTCATGGTCCAGAGCTTTGCTTGTACCGGTCTTACCCCGAAACCCGTCCTCAGACCTGGCGCTTCGAAAGATAAATGATCTCATTCGGGTCCGTCTTCAGGGAGAGAATTATAACAGCCTGTGATAGGGGTTGATCCACAAGAAGTATCACTGTTTAAAAATAAAGGGTCTCACAGTAGGATATAAGTACTAAGCCATATCAAGCATCATTGTGAATGACTTCCGGAAGAGACAACACAAGTTTGGTCTAAGGAAAGAATTTTCTGGCCTATATCGGGAGCGGTTCCACAAAGAACGACATCGTCTGTGATCATTTATTTTGAAGTTATGTGTTCATGGTGATTAATAATCAACACGAGACCAAAGGAAAAAGGGTCTCGTAAATACACACATGCCTGGCAAGTGCCAGAAAATTGCTGCCCCGCAGAACAGCACTTGGAGATTGAGAAGTGCTCTCTCCCGACATCCAACCCGGCAGCCACCAGCCATATGTGGCCAGGGGACACCCGAAATGTGGGCGTTTTGCTAAGTAAAAAATATTTTGGTTTTGTTGTCGCAGTTGTTTTTTAAAAAGACAGATATATATATATATATATATATATATATATATATATATATATATATATGTATATATAAAACACCCCTTTGTACTGTTGACTTTTTTTTCCCCCAAAACTGCAGTTTTCCAGTTTGATTTAGTGAAGACAATTTTAAAAGAACGTGTCGTTCATCTATCATCAAGAAGCCCTTAGGTAACACATATGACAACATTTGAATTATTTAAATCCAAAGATAATATTAACTGCTTTGCAACTAACCAGACACCTGTTAAACATCAGAAACCCAGGAGGGTTTCTTTTAGTTCACGTGTCCTCATTTTTCCTACAAGCATGGCTTTCATGGAGGCTGAGTTCGGCTTCCATGCACTTTCTCCTAAGCCGCGAACTCAGTGGCAGTCTTACAAAGTTCTCCAGCGAATGCCGGCATTTCCGATTCTTTCCGGAATGTGTTACTTACAATTGGTCCTGCTTTCACCGATACCAGAACCTTCGCCAGTCCATTCCTAATGAGCCTCAGAACTTGTGATCTGCTTTGCGTTCCATCGCCACGTAGAATAAAGCACCGATTTAAAACAAACAAACAAAAAAAAAAGGCGTCCTCCGCACATGCAGAGGCTGTCAACATCCGATCCATTAGGTTCGGGTTTTCTGAGACGCGTGAGCACCAAGCAGGTGTCTCACGGAGAGTTGCGGGCTCTTGGCAATTCTCCTCCGCTTGCACCTTTGTGACTCCCCAGCCCTCGGGCATCCCCTCCGTCAATGTGACCCCCGAGACTCTGCCTGGCCCTGTCTCTCCCCAGCCATTCCACTCCCGTGACCTTCTGGCTCAGTTGCTTATCCCTGCCGGGGATGACCTTCCTTTTTCTGCCTTAACGACGTTGTGCTTGTCCCCGTGTCCTGGCATTTAGACTTAAGCCTTCGTTCTTGCTCCTGAAGTTCGTCCCCAGATGTTCCCTGACTGGCTTCTTTTCACTGCTCAGGTCTCTATCACATGGCACCTCCCCTGTGTGGTCCTCCCTGATCCCCCGTCTAACGCTCTGTCACCACCCCAACAGCCACGCCGCTCCGTCACTCCTGGTCGCTGGGATTGGGCCATTCCCCGTGCAGTGTGACCATACGCTGTATTTGTCCTCCTGTTTACTGACCATCTCCTGCCGGTGTGGCCTGCCTGCTGCCCACTGAATGCCTAACCTAGCACGGTAACCGTTATGCGGTGAGCACTCGGGAAGTACTTAATTAAGTTAAGCTGCATTCGGTTGTAACTGACAATTAGGCTTATTCATGTCACTACGATTTTCCAAATTAGTTTCTCTAATATGTTCTACTTATCATGTGAAACGAACCTCTGGCTGGAATTCTGGGTGATAGGCGTGTATGGGGTGCGGGTATCACAGCACACAGACCCCGTCACGGAGGGAAAAAAAAAAAGAGGCCATCATCACCTCCAGCCTGCCCACTGTGGATGACCAAGTGCCACATCTAAGCACTTATGATTTGGGGGCTCAAACGTTTTCCAGGTTCATAGAGTTTCTTACTTAAAATGCAGACGCCTCGGGGCGCCTGGGTGGCTCGATCGGTTAAGCATAACTTCAGCTCAGGTCATGATCTCGCGGTTCGCGAGCTCGAGCCCCACAGCGGGAGAGCTCGAGTCTCACTTTGGGTGAGTTCGAGCCCCGCATCTGTGAGCACGAGCCCCTCTTCAGGTGAGCCCTGATTCCCTCTCGCTCCCTCTGTCTCTACCCCTTGCTCACTTGCACTCTCTCTCTCTTCCAAAAAAATTAATTAATTAATAAAATAAAATAAAATAAAATCACAGATGTCTTTCACAGTGATTCTTCTCAAGCACTATGTTCAGCTCTGGAAAGCAGATTACACAAAAGATGAGACACAGTTTCTGTCCTTGGGGAGCCTACAATTTTAGCCTCACTGGCTCCTAATTGAGAACAACACATACCACACTGAGTTTTTAAACAATGCAGGGAGGAGGGGAAAAAGGAAAAAGGAAGAGAGAAATTGCAAGAGACTAATTTTGCCCACTTCACTATTTTTGTCTCAAATTGGTCCTGTAGAACATAAAATATGTGTAAAGACCGTGCCAAAGTAAATGGCTCATATAGTGAGCATTTCTAAGATAGCATTATGGCTCACTCTGTCAACTTTATTGTATAACTGTCTGCTTCCAGTACATTTCAGAGACAAATCTTGAGCAGGCAGTGTGATCAGAAGGGCATTTTGATCTATAAGATCTTATCATTCTATAGATCTGAAAGATCTACAGTTACACTCCTGAGGTTTTAGCCATTTCACACTGTTCATGGTGAGCCTGTTAGGCGTCAGATTGATTCAAGGGGCTGTATCATCTCTCTTCCAGTTGTTTCTGCATAAGACTATTTTTCTTAAAAATTGTACAGCTGTGTAAGCAGTAACTCTACATGAAAACACTGAAATCGCTTTCGCTGTTTTTCAACATTAAATACTCCACGCAGAGCTGAAGTATCGAAAGAGAATTCCCGTGCTGTTCCCCTGCTACCCGAAGAGCTTTTTCTCTTGCAAATTTTGAGTTCCGGATTTATCTGAAACGTCTTAATTATGTTTAAGAAAATGTTTCTTCTTCGCAACCCGAATTGATCTAGGAAGTTCTGAAACTAGGAGGACATTTTCAGCTCCACACTGTACCTCAAAATTCCATTAAGAACAGAAATTCCATTCAGGTCCTCTGTTGCAGGGCTTGGACATTCACAGAAAGTTTACAGACCATGGGTGAACCTTTGTGATTCCTGGTTTCTGAGCTGGACTTATTCCAGGAGCACTGATAGCCCCTGAGCCGTTCCCAGGAGTCTTATGACCCCTGCATGCTTAATCGTAGAGGCAGCCGAGGTGAAGAGAATTCCCAGAGTCTTTTATCCGCCATACGGTTCACTGCCCCATGCTTCTTTCCCATGACAGCGCCCTGGGAACCGCAGAGTGGTTTGGCCCAAGTGACTCTCATGGTGAGGTTTTAGGACACTTCTGCCCAATTTTGATTTACTCATTCGCTTAGGAAGCAGCAGGAGATCCTGGGGTGGCGGTGGGGGGGGGGGGGGGGGGGGGAAATTAATTGTTTTTTAGTTGAAACTTCTAGCTCAGAATTTCTGCCCTGTCACTTCCATCTCCAGGAAAAATCCACTTAATCTCTTTGGACTTCTATTTCATTGATAATGGAGATAGTGAGGAGGTTCCAAGTCCTTTATCTAAGAGAATACACATATTTCTGTAACACTGTGCTCCCTGAGACCACAAATGATTTTCTCCTCCAATTGATTCACAAGAAGGCAAGGTAGAAAGAAAGAAGAAAAATAAGGAAGGAAAAAAAAAATCTTGCATTATTATTTTTTGCATTCTAATAGATGTGTCCAGGAGTTTTAAAGGCGAAAAGTACTGGGTGTATTGTGGACGAACCTCCCATATGTCTATACACACCGTGGAAATCTCAGCAAAATGCCACACTCTGAAAATGCTCAGTCACCGTTCACAAATACCAGGGACAGAACACGCCATTTTTCTCCCTTTAACTTTCCGTGAACTAAAAGACTATGTACTTCAAAATTATATTGGGCACCATCAAAATGAAAGCTTGTGTTTCTCACTCTGAGGAAGGAAAACAAGAATGAGAATGAGGCGATGTTGGCAGACAATGGATTTACTTTTGGTTCCAAATGTAAAGAGTTCAGGGAAGCACAATGGCTCTTTAGTATCTTTTTCTGGAAGGTTTCTCCGGATCATCGAAAGTCACCAGAGAACCCATTTCCTGGTTATTTGTCCCCACCAGCTCACAGTTTCTCTCCATGCTCGTCTTTAATGTTATCCCGTATATTAACCCCAAATGATATTTGGATCTCAGGTGTGTTATTTTCCATCAGCCATAGCTTATTATTACTAAAATTATATTGTGGAAGATGCATGAGAAGGGAGACCTTGGGGAGGTGTCTGGGGGGGGGGGCCGTCGGTTAAGCATCCCACTCTTGATTTCTGCTCAGGTCATGATCTCACAGTTCATGGGTGTGAGCCCCAGGTCGGACTCTGGGCTGACAGTGAAGAGTCTGCTTGGGATTCTTTCTTCTTCTTCTGTCTCTGTCCCTTCCCTGTTTTCACTCTCTCTCTGCCTCTCAAAAATAAATAAACATTTTTAGAAAATAAATTTTTAAAAAGAAAGAAGACCTGACCAACACATTTAAGCAAAATAAATATGTATATATTTATAATATATAAGAATATATGTGTGTATGTATATGCGTGTGTATTTATAGTTGTGTGTATTTATTTATTTATTTATTTATTTATTTATTTATTTATTTATAGTAGTAATCTGAGAATGTTACTTTGGAGATGTGGTGTAGGGACAGAAACATTTCTACAGTCCCAGAGGCAGAGAATTATGGGAGAGGACATTGTTCTATACAGCCTGGTGGCACTTTCTATATGATAACTCAATCTTGGAAAAACAGAAACATAAAAATAGAATAGTACATAAAGAATACATAAATAGTATGTGCCTCACCTGCGAGGCGCCCTGAGTGTCCAGGCCAGGAAGGGCGACCGCGGCTTTGGGGCACAGACGCCCGCCTGCTCGGGTGATGACCACCCCGCAGGGCCCGGAGCCGGGGAGGGGGTGGCTGTGTCAGAACCTAGACGAGGACTCTATTTTTAACAGACTGTATCTGCAGTGGAGATACTCGGTCATCATCGGGAGTGAGTTAAAACGGAGACCATCTCTTTGGGAATCAGACCGGGGCTCGAGCCAAGCCTGTCTATCTCCTGGTGCACAGTCAGGCTTGCTTTTGATTTGGTGGGTTTGCCCTTCTTTTCTAACCCCGCTGCAGGGAAATCAGGGTCGGGGCAGGGTGCCAGGAACGGTCACGCTGGCCGGTGGGGGGCGCAGGAAGCAGGGCCCCCACCTCCTTGTGCACACGCTGCTCGTCCAGGGCTCCCCGGGAGGAGGGCTAGTGCCCTGAGAGAGTCCGTTATCCTGAGCCCTCACTCTCCCCAGCCTGAGATCAGAGAGGTGAGCTGTCCCTCCTTCCTTTGGAAGTGGGGCTTATCATTTTGCTCATTATTATCGGAGGATTTTTTTTTTTTTTTTTTTTTGCAGCTCTCCTCGGACTTGCACGTATGAGTCTTTTCCTGTATCTAAATTTTCCCTCTGTAGGAACGTCAGTAAGAAAAATATTGCTGCAGAGTAGCATGAGAGCTCTCTGAGGATCTCTTCCCCCTGCTCAGGAATTTTCTTTCCCCCTCGTTGAAAAAAATGATATTGAGTTTGAAGTGCCAGGCGGAAGATAAGCTGGGCAGTTTGAATGATTAATAAGGGTATTAAAGACCAGAAAAGGGAAGACAGGAGTTCAAACCCAAATGAAACTTTCCTTGGCATGATGCAGATCAATGCAGGCGCTTCTGAACTTCTCTTTCTGTTTTATAGACACTGAGGTTTTGTCCTGGTATTTTCACCCTCTTGTTCGTCTTTTATGCTCTCGGCTTTTTCCGGGCAACTTTCCTGACCCTTGAAACTTTTTTCCAAAATTTAGCTCTTCCATACTTGCCAAGGGATCCCTGAACAAGCATCCTATCTGTGTGTTCTCAACTAAAAAAGGCCCCCTACGGAGGCCTTCACCCTCTGTGCAAGCTTCTTCTTATTTTCTTCCTTCAAGGTATTTAGCAATAGTCTTTGGCTTTCACTGTTATTCTTATTCTCATGCAATATCAGCATAAGGCAAAGATCTTAATACGTGAATTAAAAAAAAAATAACAAAGTGGGGCGTCTGGGTGGCTCAGTCGGTTAAGCATCCGACTTCGACTCAGGTCGCGATCAGTTGGTGGGTTCGAGCCCCACGTCGGGCTCTGTGCTGACAGCTCAGAGCGCGGAGCCTGCTTGGAATTCTGTGTCTCCCCCTCTGTCTGCTTCTCCCCCACTCACACTCCATCTCTCTCTCTCCGTGTCTCACAAATGAATAAACATTAAAAAAACCTTTTTTAAAAAATAACAAAGTGACCGATAATGAATCTTACTATACATTAAAGAATTAGGGATCCCCTATTACAGGGAACCTTAGCACATGACCATTGTATAGGTCAAGTTGGTTGGGATAGTGGTGATCTCATAGGGTGCAACCTACAGACAACCTTGGAGCCCACTACCACCCTTTCCTTTTAAAATCAAGGGGGAAAAAGGAAGCTCACAGGTATGAACCACCTTACGCACGGTCACACGACTTATCGGGAGGCAACTTGAGAACAAGGTCCACTTGTGCCTTAGCCAGTGGCTCTTCCCACCACACCATAAGATGACCGTAGACCCAGGACAAGGACGAGTGTGAGAAGTGATTAAACAAATAGAAGAAGATGGTTATTCATTTTTAAATTACCAAGACACTGAATATTGAAAACGCGATTCGATGTCTCCTACTGATACATATTACCCTGGGCTTATACCTCGAAGTACTACAAAAGTGAGAATGCCGCGTGACCTCCGGAAGATGCCTGTCGATCTATTTTTATAAAAACTGAAGGACTGCATCGTGCGCTCCTCTCTCAGAACGGCTGCTGCAAACATATCTGGCCTAGATAAAGTCCAGCCAAGCCATGCACTCTTGGCCCACCTCGCAAGAAGATGCAGGCTCGCACGGGGTCCATGGCAGATTGGTTCTCCTTACAAATCTGGAGGGTATTTCAGAGAGTGGGGAACCAAATAAAGCACTACTGAGTTGTTGTTGGTTGTTTGTTCAATTCTTGCAAAACCGAGAACTTAATTGAAAAGTAATTCATACATGTGGTTTAAAAATCGCTTCCATTTAATAATTTTAGGCCCTCGCCCCTTACCCAGAGGGCAAAAATGCTATTAATGGTTTCTTGTATATCCTTCCAGAAATAGCCCATTCACAGACGTGTGTATTCATTTCAGGGATTTCAAAGGGGAGCAGGATGTGCATATTGTTATTACCTTGGCTTTGCAAAAGACTGCCTCTTAAATGCGTTCTAGGCAGTACGAGATGATTCCATAACACGGAGGCATCATAATTTATCCCCGTGCTCACCTACTGGCAGAGAACTGCGCACTTCTGAGTGTCCCTGTGGGATTCATTCCCAGAAGTGGAGTTTCTACTTGGTGTAGACGGTACGTTGAGGGGACTTCGGGGGCTGCATTTTTTTAGGTGGTCATCTTCAGAGCTCTGAATAGCAGGTCTTTTAGACAATTTTATTTAATTTTATGGAAATCGCCCTCTGAGGGTTTGTGTTCCTGCTTCCCACCCCCGCGGGAAGCAGTCTTCTCCTTCTTTTGAGTTTTATCTGTAAAACGTCCTCTCAGACCTGAGTCCCCTAGACTGTGGCGAGCCGGTTTGTGTGGGTCCTGCAGCCGGACCACCTGGGTTCCGGTCCTGCAACATCATAAGTAGCCCTGTCATGTGGGGGTGGCGAACTTAAACTCCTCATGCCTCGGTGTCCTTATCTGTGGATGTGAGGATGTGTTGAATAAACATGTATGAAGAAGTGAGGTCATGTTTGCACTTAACTGAGCACTCAGCTTAGATGAGCTCTTTTTATTGGTTTAATATTTGTCTTTAAATCTGTTCTATTTCTTTTTAATGTTTATTTAGTTTTGAGAGAGAGAGAGAGAGAGAGAGCGAGCATGTGAGCAGGGGGAGGGCAGAGAGAGAGACACGGAATCCGAAGCAGGCGCCAGGCTCCGAGCTGTCAGCACAGAGCCCGACGTGGGGCTCGAACCCCCAAACCGCGAGATCATGACCTGACTGAAGTTGGACGCTTGACCGACTGAGCCACCCAGGCGTCCCTAAATCTGTTCTATTTTTAAACTTAGTTTTATGCTAAGTGATGTGTAATGATATAGATCTGGTGCGCTATCTACATTTTAGGCTACAAGATAGTATATACGTAACTATAAAATCAAAGAAATAAGGGTAATATTCTGCCACAATTGGGAAAGTTACTGTCCTGAGAAAGAGCATTATTAGAAATGCCTCGAGCGGTTCAAATCAAATAGGTTAGAGTAGTATCACATAGATGTTATGATATTCATTTCTTCAAATATAAGTGATGTTGAGCGTTTCTCCTATGGTCATCTATCATTTTCTTTTCTTTTCGTAAACTGGCTATTTATTTATTTATTTATTGCCTGATTCTATATGAAGTTTTGGTCTTTATCCATCAGTTTGTAAGAGGGTTTTATGAATGTAAGAGATTAGTTCTTTGTCACATATACTAGCAATTTCTTCCTGTTCCTGTTTGAAAAGTATTCTGAGAGTGTTTTTTTTTTTTTTTCATCCAGCTTCCTTCAGTTGATCTAATTTATCAGTTTTTTCTTCTGTGGCACCTGAATTTGGGGCTTGCTTAGAACTATATGCCCCCTCCCACACTACATGCACATTCTCCCCTGACTTTGTCTCATCCTTTCTCTGGGTCTGTTTTACTCCGAACCTTCATTCCATCACAGATCTATTTAAATGTAAGGTGTGAACGGGCGCCTGGGTGGCTCAGTCGGTTGAGTGTCCGACTTCGGCTCAGGTCATGATCTTGCAGTTCGTGGGTTCGAGCCCCTCATCGGGCTCTGTGCTGACAGCTCGGAGCCTGGAGCCTGCTTCGGATTCTGTGTCTCCCTCTCTCTGCCCCTTCCCCGCTCATGCTCTGTCTCTCTCTGTCTCTGAAAGATGAATAAACATTAAAAAAAAAATTTTTTTTAATGTAAGGTGTGAAGGATGCACCTGACTTGATTTATGTATTTCTAGATGGCTGTTTGCACCAGTACCATTCATTGAATAATTCAGTTTTCCTCACTGAATTGAATTGCCACACCCCTTTGCTAAATTCAAATTCGCTAAATTTGCTGTGTTAATGATTAAATCTGTATATTTATTATCAGACCCTATTACGTTTCTTCATTAATACGTGTATTAATATGCTAGTATCTAAGAGCTAGAGTCAAGCTTTGTAATGTTGTTACCCTATACTTGGAGAGCTAATTCCTATTCCTACTCTTTTTACTAATTGCCTTCACTGTTCTTGCATGTGATATTTCAAAGTGAAAAAATGGAACGATCTATTTTCCTTAGCAATTAATTTACTAATATCTTCATAGTATCAAGTCCTGGTATCCAAGCACAGGGATTTATTTCCATCTTCTGTTATGCCCTTCAGTGGTGTTCTGAATACTTATTCATAGAGATGTTGGAACATTTCTTGTTAATTTTTTATTTCAGATTCCATTAAAATTGGGGTCGATTTTTCCTTATTTTATATGTGTGAGAAAAGTCCTTGATTTTTGAAATTACTTTCATACAGAGGGAGTTTATGAATTTTCTTACAGCTTATTATTGTCTTTCAGGATGCTGTCTTGTTTCGAAGAAGCAAATAATGACAATCTTATTTTATCTCTAATGCTTATGCTTGTTTTACTCCCTTTTTTTGCTGAATGTGCCTGACAACTGAGGAAGGTAAGACCAGAGACCTAGGAGGGAGGTTTGAAATATTGAAATAAGGGTTTAAAAAGGAAGTTATTGCCACCAAAATAAATGAAACTCCCAAGTTTATGCTCTCTGGGAGCATAGTTATGAGAAAAGTCAGAAAAAGATGTCTAGGACCTTAGAGATGCGTGAAAGAATGAAGCATAAAGCCTATGAAGCATTACATTGCTATTATTATGTGACAGAAGTTTTAAGACATTTTATCATCTCTGAATGATGAACAGCATCGGATCGCTTGCTGTGTATATATTATTGGAAGGTGTCAAACATAATTTCATGTTTACTTTGACTTTTCCCTCTGTCCGCTCCTTTTCAATTTGCTTTTTCAAGACTTATAGATTTGGCGAAAACGAGGCAAGTCAACAACTTACATTAGTTTCATTGCATGATGTGTCCGTTTACGTTATGGAATTGTATACATACAAACAAAACTGGATAGAGATAATATAGACCAACTGCTTGATAAGAAAACGTGCCCGTGTTTCAGTAGCATACCAGTGTCAACAGTGAAGGAGATATTTTTATTAATCTGATTAAATATTAATAAAATTCATAAATTAATCAATCATAATAATATGATTAAAAGAGGCACAACAAAAGCACTGAAAACTTCCTGTGTGCCGAGCACTGAGCACGGTGATCTAAATGGATTTTCTCATCTAATCCCCACAAAAATTAAGTTTGCAAAAGCTTAATTGCCCAAATCCACACTTTATGACTTGTTATTTTCAAAGCCAGTTCTGTATGACTCTAAAATCCCAGCCCAGGCGCTAATTTAGTCCAAAAACACTGTTCATTTACTTCTCAATGATACTTAGGAAATCACAAATATTGGTCCCAAATCAAATTATTTTTTTTTAAAAACCCATCAATAAATGCAAGCTGTTAAAAGATTAACTTAAATCAAACACTCAGTAAAGATTAAAAAGTGGCATAATCTAATCAAAGGAAATGTATGGCGTGCCCACGGGGGCATTCTCCGTGGATGTACACAGAGCATTTCTATCTGAAAGAGAAAACGGTCCTTCAGGGAGCCTTCTCTAAGAAACTCAAGCATCCCGTACCTTTCATGTAGGATGTTCACTCAGAAATGTTTTAGATGAAAGCTGACATCAGAATCCGAGAGCTCATTGCCGGAAGGCAGGTGCACACGGCCAGCTTCCAGGCTCTGCTTCTTCCTAAGGCCGCGTTCTTCCTGAAAAGCCTGCCGTGGATGGAGCCCTGATGCATCAGGATGGGATTGTCATGATGCATGACAGTGACCTTGCCTCTTCTGGGGCCTGGGGAACACCAGTCAGGCGTGAGTCTGAGAGAACAAACTGAGAGGCCCAGGTACCCGGAGGAGATGTGTTCACAAGTATCTCCTTCCACTGGAGAAAAGATCTCTTTCCACTGGGGGTGCTTTTTTTCAGCCGGTGACAGGGAGAGAGGTGGGAGAGAAGTTGTCAGACGATAGTCCAGACGAGAGTCCCTTTATTACTACAACTCACAGTGGGACTTAACTAGAAGTCACATGCAAATCCACGGGGTTCCTGTGGCTGCTTAGACCAGTAGTAGTGAGTCACATGCTTTCACATAACCAATATCCTTTTTTTTTTTAATTGAAGCATAGTTAACATAAAATGTTATATTAATGTCAGGTGTACAACATAGTGATTTGAGATTTATATACATTATGAAATGCTCCCCACGACAAATGTAGTCACCATCGGTCACCACACAAACTTATTATGTTACTGACGATGTTCCCTCTGCCGTGTTTTGAGTCTCTGCGACTGATTTATTTTATAACTGGAAGTTTATAACAGAAAGTAACTTAACCCTCTTTACCCGTCTAGCCCATCCCCCAGCTCCCTTCCCTCTGGTAATGACCAGTTTGTTCTCTGTATTGAAGAGTCTGTTTGTTTTGTTTTGTTTTGTTTAGATTCCACATATAAGTAAAATCATATGGCATTTGTCTTTCTCTGTCTGACTTTTTTCAGTTCGCATAATGCCCTCTAGGTCCACCCATGTTGTCACAAATGGAATTTTCACTCCTTTTTATGGCTGATATTCCATTTTGTGTGTGTGTGTGTGTGTGTGTGTGTATCACATCTTCTTTATCCATCTATCAATGGACACTTGCTTTTATATCTTAACTATTGTAAATAAGGCTGCAATAAACATAGGAGCCCATGTGTCTTTTCAAAGTAGTGTTCTTGTATTCTTCGGATAAATACCCTCGAGCGGAATTGCTGGATCATATGGTAAATCTCTTTTTAATTTTTTGAGGAACCTCCACACTGTTTTCCACAGTGGCTGCACCCATTTACATTCCCACCGACAGTGCACAAGGGTTCCTTCTTCTCCACATCCTCACCAGCACTTGTAATTTCTTGTCTTTTTGATTCTAGCCATTCTGGATGGTTCACTGTGGTTTTGATTTGCTTTTCCCTGGTGATGAGTGATGTTGGGCATCTTTTCATGTGTCTCTTGGCATCTGTAGGTCTTCTTTAGAAAAATGTCTATTCTGGGTATTCTGAGTATTCTGCCCATTTTTCAATCAGATTGGTTCTTTGGTGTTGAGTTCTATAAGTGATTTCTATATTCTGGATATTAACTCCTATCAGACATCGCATTTGCAAATGTCTTCTCCCATGCAGTGGGTTCCATTTTCATTTTGGTGATGGATTTCTTCACTGTGCCAAAGCTTTTTAGTTTGGTGTAGTCCCGATAGTTTATTTTTGTTTTCATTTCCCTTGTCTCAGGAGACATACCTAGAAAACCGTTGTGAAGGCTGATATCACGAAACTACTACTTATGTTTTCTCCTAGGAATTTTATGGTTTTAGGTCCCACATTTAGGTCTTTAATCCATCTTGAGTCTATTTTTGTGTATGGTGTAAGAAAGTGGCCCAGTTTTATTCTCTTGTGTGCTGACCATATACATGTGGGTTCATTTCTGAGGCCTCTATTCTCTTCTCTTGATCTATGTGTCTGTTTTTGTGTCAGTACCATACTGCTTTGATTACTACAGCTTTGTAATAAGGTCTTGAAATCTGGGATTACGATACCTCAGCTTTGTTTGTCTTTCTCAAGATCGCTTCGGCTCTTCAGGGTCTTTTGTGGTTCCAGACCAGCTGCATGATTATTTTGTTCTAGCTCTGTGAAAAATGCTGTTGATATTCTGATGGGGATTGCACTGAATCTGTGGGTTGCTTTGGACATTTTAACAATATTCGTTCTTCCAATTCATGAGCATGGAATATCTTTCCATTTGTTTGTGTCATCTTTCATCAATGTTTTACAGTTTTCAGAGTACAGGTCTGTCACCTCCTTGGTTAAGTTTCTTCCTAGGTATTTTATTATTTTTGATGTGATGGTAAATGGGATTCTTTTCTTAATTTCTCTTTCTGCTACCTTATCATTAGTGTATAGAAATACAACAGATTTCTGTATATTAATTTTGTGTCCTGCAACTTTACTGAATTCATTAATCAGTTCTAATAAGTTTTTTTTTTTTTTTTTTTTTTTTTTTTTAGCGGAGGCTTTAGGGTTTTTTATTTATAGTATCATGCCATCTGCAAACAGTGGCAAGTTTACTTCTTCCTTACCAATTTGGACATCTGTCATTTCTTTTCCTTGTCTGATCGCTGTACCTAGGACTTTCAGTACTATGTTGAATAACAGTGGTGAGAGGGGACATCCTTGTTTTGTTCCTGATCTTAGGGGAGAAGCTCTCAGTTTTTCATCATTGAAAATGTTAACTGTGGGTTGTTTTTTTGTTAAATATATCTATAGGGCCTTTTTTATGTTGAAGTAAGTTCCTTCTACACCTACTTTGTTGAGAGTTTTTATCATGAATGGGTGTTGTATTATGTCAAGTGATTTTTCTCTGTCTATTGAGATGATCATATGGTTTTTATCCTTTCTCGTGTTAATGTGGTATATCACACTGATTGCCTTGTGAATATTGAACCACACTTACCTTCCTGGAATAAATTGTACTTGGTCATAGTGAATGATTTTTTAATGTATTATTGCATTTGTTTTGTTAATATTCTGTTGAGAATTTTTGCAACTATGTTCATCAGAGACATTGGTCTGTGGTTTTCTTTTTGTAGTGTCTTTGTCTGGTTTTGGTATCAGGGTAATGCTGGTCTCATAGAATGAATTTGGAAGTTTTCCTTTCTGTTTTGTGTTTTGGAATAGTTTGAGAAGCATAGGTATTGACTCTTCTTTAAGTGTTTGGTAGAATTCACCAGTGAATTCATCTGGTTGTGGACTTTTGTCTGTTGAAAGGTTTTTTTGATTATCAATTAAATTTCATTACTAGTAATTAGTCTGTTCAGATTTCTTAATTCTTCCTAATCCAATTTTGGAAGATTTGTTTACAGGAATTTATGTTTATAGGAATTTATTCATTTTTTTTAGGTTTCTTAACTTGCTGTCATATAGTTTTTCATAATATTTTCTTATAATCCTTTGTATTTCCATGGTGTTGGTTGTTATTTCTTCCCCTTCTTTTCTATTTTTATTTACTTGAGTCCTCTCTCTTTTCTTCTTAATGACTCTGACTAAAGGTTTATCAATTTTGTTTATCTTTACAAAAATCCAGCTCCTGGTTTCATCAATCTTTTTTTTAAAAGTTCTTTTTAAAAATTTTTTTTTAATGTTTATTTATTTGTGGCGGGGGGAGGGGGGGTGGTGAGGAGCGCATGAGTGGGGGAGGGGCAGAGAGAGAGAGACGGAAACACAGAATCTGAAGCAGGCTCCAGGCTCTGAGCCGTCAGCACAGAGCCCGACATGGGGCTCGAAATCACGGACCGCGAGATCATCACCTGAGCCAAAGTCAGATGCTCAACAGGCTGAGACACCCAGGTGCCCCTTCATCAATCTTTTCTATTTTTTTTAGCATTGATGTCATTTATTTCTGCTCTAATCTTTATTATTTCTTCCCTTGTACTAGTTTTGGGCTTTTTTTTCCCTAGCTCTTTTAGATGTAAGGTTAGGTTGTTTATTTGAGATTTTGCTTGTTTCTTGATGTAGGCCTGTATTGCTATACAGCCTTTGCTGCATCCCAAAGATTTTGGACTCTTGTGTTTTCATCTTCATTTGTTTCCATGTATTTATTTCCTCCGATTTCTTGGTTGACCCATTCATTGTTTCAGAGCATGTTGTTTAGCCTCCTTGTTTTTGTGTTCTTTCCAGACTTTTTCTTGTAATTGGTTTCCAGTTTCATACCGTTGTACTCAGGAAAGATGCTTGATATGAGTTTAGTCTTCTTAAATTTATTGAGACTCATTTTGTGACCTAACATGTGATCTGTCCTGGAGAATGTTCCACGTGCACCTGAAAACAATGTGCGTTCTGTTGTTTTTGAATAGAATGTTCTGTATATATATATATATATATATATATATATATATATGTTGAGTCTATATGGTCTAATGTGTCATTCAAAGCCACTGTTGCATTGTGGAGTTTCTGTCTGGGTGATCTATCCATTACGTAAGTGGGTTGTTAAAGTCCCGTATTATGTTTGCATTGGTGTCGATTTTTCCCATTATGCCTGTTAACAATTGCTTCATATATTTAGTTGCTTCTATGTTGGGGACATTATATATTTATAATTGCTATATCCTCTTGTCAAATTGCTCCCTTTATTGTAATTAATGCCTTTCTTTGTGTCTTGCTACAGTCTTTGTTTTAAAGTCGATGTTATCTGATACGGGTGTTGTTACCCTGGCTTTTTTCTTTTTCCACTTCCATTTGCATGATACACATTTTTCTATCTTTTCACTTTCAATCTGTATGTGTCTTTAGATTTGAAATGAATCTCTTGTAGGCAACATATAGATGGATCTTGTTTTCTTATTCCCTCTGTCACCCTCTGTCCGTTGATTGGAGCATTGAGTCCATTTATATTTGAAGTAATTGTTCATAGGTATGTACTTACTGCTGTTTTGTTAATTGTTAATTTTTTTGGTTGTTTTTGTAGTTTCTCTCTATTCCTTTCTTCTCTTC
The DNA here is from genome assembly GCF_018350215.1 of Panthera leo. NCBI lineage: Eukaryota > Metazoa > Chordata > Mammalia > Carnivora > Felidae > Panthera > Panthera leo. The sequence goes on from NC_056691.1 coordinate 5,796,177, forward strand.
TTGCTCTTTTCCCTTATGGTTTAATGACTTTCTTTAGCGTTATGCTTGGATCCCTTTCTCTTTACTTTTCGTATATCTATATACATTTTTGATTTGTACTTACCATTAGGTACATATATAACATCTTATGCATATAGCATTCCATAGTAAGTTGATAGCCACTTAAGTTGGAATGCATTCTAAATAAACTACATTTTTACTCCCCTTTCCAAGTTTTATGTATATGATGTCATATTTTATACCTTTTTATTTTGTATATTCCTCGGCTGATTTTTGTAGATATAATTAATTTTAGTATGTTTGTGTTTTTACCTCCATACTCGTTTTATAGTCTACTTATTAGTAGCCAGTAAACTGGCTTTATTAGTCTACTATTTTTATTACATGTTTGCTTTTACTTGTTAATTTTTTTCCTTGCATAATTTCTTTCTCCTAGTCGTGGCCTTTTCTTTCCACTCAAAGAATTCCCTTTAACATTTCTTGTGAGGCAGGTTTAGTGGTAATGAACTCCTTTAAATTAAGGAAAATCTTTAAATGAAACACTTTTTGTATTAAAACTTAAACGTATTTAAAATAATTTCTTTATTTTCAAGAATATTTTTCCAACCTGTTCTTAGAAACGGAAACTTTTTCTTACATATAGAGACTACATGATAAGAAAACCCACTTAAATTTTAAGCTGTCAATGTATTCAGAATAATAAGTCTCATCTTGAATTCATAAGAGCTATAATAACCTTTTAAATTAGAGTTCTGATGAGTTTTTAATGAAAACGACAAAGCCCTAATTATTGCAGAGCGTACAGATTAAGGATTAAATGATGGCCCTCTAAACTCTCCAACATCTGGTTGTTATTTATTGATTTCTCCCAGCCCTGTGTTCCAGACCGATGCCTACCAGGCAGACACGTGCCCCCGGCTGCCACCCCTCATAAGAGCACTGCTGTAGGAAGGTTCTTTAGGTCAACTGCAGTGAGAGTCCTGTGCTTGGGCTGACAGATGGACTTCCGAAAGCAGACAGCATCATTCTTAGGATTCCAGGCAGAAACAGGGAGACTTATCGGTGCAGAATGAGATTTAAATGTGTTTGGTAGTCTATATGTGTTCTGTTGTAGAAGAAAGAGAAGAGGGAGGAAAAGAAAGATAATGGATTTGAGGGAGGAAAACACAGGAGAAGAGAAGAGAGGCAGGGACAGGAAAAGAGAAAGAGAGAGAAAAGAGCACTTGATGTCATCGTGCTGCCTTTGTGGCTAGAACTGCAGATTGTTGGTAGAAATTTGGGTATTGAGGCTGCTGACGGTGAGAGCTCTAAAGGAAATGAGAAGCACGTTATCGGAAGCTGGAAGAAGGGAGATCTTTGTGATGTAATAAGAAGAGTTTGCAGAAATCCCCTCCTGTGGTTGCTTGAGAAGCAGCAGGACTTGTAAGTGACGACCTTGGTCTTGTAACTAAAAAGATTTCCAAGGAAAGATACAGGTACCTTCTGGCTCGTAGTATTTATCGTCAAGTACTGCACATAGTAAACTTGCTACTTAGAGTAAAATGTAAGAGGAGAGAGAGAAACTGGGGGGTGGGGGGCACTGTTTGAAAAACAGCATCCAGGTTTTGATTGTTTTGAAATTTTCCAACAGCCTATCCACATGGCAGACAGAAAAAGCCAAGAGTGTGACTGTGCGAATTTTGTTAAGCTTCAGAAACATCAAATGACCAGAGTATTCAAAAGGCCTTTCAAATGATCAAGGATGTTCTCACAGAACCTTTGAGGGCCTTTGAGAAGCTGGGGCTTCTTAAGAGGGGCACCTGGGTGGCTCAACCAGTTAAGCGTCTGACTCTGGGTTCCAGCTCAGGTCATGATCTCACAGTTCGTGAAGGCTCCTCATCAGGCTCCACACTGGCCATGCAGAGCTTCATTGGGATTCTCTCTTTCCCTCTCTCTGCCCATCCCCAGCTCTCTCTTTCTCTCTCTCTCACTCTAGTAAATAAAAATTTTTAAAGAAGAAGAAGAAAAGAAGAAGCTGAACAGTGTTGTCCCTCAGCCCTCACAGCAGGAACCCCAGGTAGAAAGGCCTTATCCAGAAAAGACCTTGGGGGCTTTTGTCTAGAAACGTGAGCCCCCCTCCAGGAAATGCATGGGAGACCCACAGGTTCTTGATAAAATTATGTCAGTAAAAACCTCACCAGCTTGGACTGGAGGAGATAGAGTACAGAAGGAAAGGGGGTTACCAAAATCCTAAAATTGTGTTGTCAGAAAGCAGAGTAATGAAACCCCTCAACTGCAAATACATACTACCCCCATGAAGAAGGAAAGACAACTCATATGGCTAAAACAAGAATCCATAGGCTGGAAACAAGAGCTATGGAAGGTTATTCTCATTCTTGGAAACCTAATCAAGAAACTCCCGACAGCTGGCTGGCTGGGTTTCAGAACTATTATGGACCAGCAACCCTTTTGTTCTTTTCTGTTTCTCCTTTTTAGACTGGGGATATCCACACCTGTTATCAATGTCTATCCCACCACTGCACGTGGGAGGCAGGAGGAGGATACAGGTAACTTTAATTAAAGCTGGACGCTGGTCCTAGAGACTTACATGCAGATCAACCAGTCAAGACGAGCTTCACACAAGAGTCTCATTCACACCAGGAACTGACTTAAATGAGGAGATTCTGGACTTTGAGCAGATGCTATCATGGGGTGAGGCTCTTGGAGACCTTGGGATGGATGAATGTATTTTACATTTAGGAAGGGCATGAATCATCGGGAGCCGCCATGACTCTGGTCATCTGGTAAGGACGTCCCCGTGATTTCTGTCCCCTGCTGTGCCCTTACATAGCTCCTTCCTTTTGAGTATGGACAGGATCTGTGACTTGCTTCTAATCTATATAATCCGCCAAAGGTGATAGACATAGGTAACTGTGTATGCAGAATTAAGTTGCATAACATGGCTACCTGTCTTGCTGGAGACTCTCTCTTTCAGGCAGTGATAAAGCATGCAGCTATTTGAGGGGCGGGGGGGTGGCTACCTGGTGAGGAACTGTAAGCAGCCTCTAGGACCCAAAGATAGCCTCTGGCTGATGAACAACCCAAAGCCAAAGCCCTCGGTTCTCCAACGGTGAGGAAAGAATTCTGCCAACCAAATGAGTGAGCCTAGAAGTGGACTCTTCCCCAGTCCAGCCTCCGCATAAGAATCCAGCCCTGCCGGACACCTTGCGTGTGCCCTTGTACAGAACCCAACTAACCACGCGTGTCCTCCCGACTCACAGGAACAGTGAGATAATAAATGTGTTTGGGTCCAAGCTGCTAAGTTTGTGGCAACATTGTCATGCAGCAATATGTATCTAGCACAGCAAGTGATAGAGAGAGCCATATAAAGAAGAGAGTGAATGCAAGCTAAAAGAGAAGAGGGGCATCTTGGTGGCTCAGTCAGTTGAGCGTCTGACTTGATTTCAGCTCAGGTCATGATCGAGCCCTGCATCAGGCTCTGTGCTGACCGCGTGGAACCTGCTTGGGATTCCCTCTTTTTCTCTCTCTCTGCCCCTCCCTCACTCGTTCTCTCAATAAATAAACGAATAAACAAACAAATAAATAAATGACAAGAAAAGATGACCGAGGGTCATTAGAAGACAGTCCCCAGGGTAGATGGAGCCTCAGTACAACGGAGGCCACCAACACGGCCTCCCTTCAGATGGGTCTTTGGTTGTCAGCTCGCTGATTCTGAGGAGGAAGGGAAAGCAGTTCAGAGGGTGCGGACCCTAACCAGTAAACACTGCAACAGCTCCCAGCACCATGAGAAAAACAGGTGCTAAGGAGGACACGCAGGGACTGGAGGAGTCTGCCCTCCTCAGGATACTGTCAATACGTGGCCCGACAGGTGCCTCTACAGCCGCTGAAAGCCAAAGCCTTCTGCCAACCTGTTTTGGCAGCTGCCAGACTTCTTAGCAGGGCAGATACGCTATCTGATGACAGTTCTAAGGCTCTGCAGGGGGAGCTCAGACCAGAGCTCACAACAGTCCCTTTCAAAATGGAAAGTAATGAGCTTAGCTTTAAATCTGCTGGTTTACAGGGCAGCCTCGAGAAATTTTCACAATGAATCGCAAGTCATATATTTCTTTTGAGATTCTGGTTCTTAATTCTCACAGAAATAAGCAGGAACGAGACATCAGGGAAAGTGACGGACTTGTCCACGATCATCAGTCTACTGCTTTGGTCAGTAGAATGTCATCATATAATAATCCCTTAGCCTGCCTCCAGAATGTTCACAAGGCACTGTTAGGCTGGATTTCTGACTAATCTTTTATCCTGACATGGCTTCTGAGCATTTGGTCTTATTAGGCAAGCGGTTCCTTAGACAAGCAAGCAGCAAGCAGAAACACAATTGCCCTCATCTCCCACACATCAGCCATTTTCCTTAGCATTCACAGTCATTCCATCCTGTTCGAATAATGGCATGACTGATGCTTAACTCGGGTTATTTACTATGCATGTGTCGTAAAAATAAGGTATTACCTGAAGGTAATGCTGTTGCCTAAAATGTAACAGATAGTGAAACTTCTTAAGTAATTATGAAAACACACACACACACACACACACGCACACACACTTGCTTAATACAAGGGTATCTCTTTTAAAAATAGCATTCATAACTAGAGACTTCATTAACCCTTTTAATAGCAGTTAATATAAAGCATTTTTTAATAAGTGATGGAGGCTAAAATATAAACCATTTGAACAACCGACATTCGGGGACTGGTACGTTATTACCCAGTCCCTGATCTCAAGTCCTTGGTGAGAAGGTGGATGGTGAGAACTCATCCAAAGATGATTCAGAATTCAGGCTTTTTCACGTGTTGGAAAGGTCACCTTGTGTCTATGCCATATACTGATAATCATATGCATCATGATTTTGCAAAAAAAAAATGCATTATGCATTCTGCAAAATTGTATGCATTATGATTTCTGCAACCAAAAAAAACCCTTATATGTATATTAAATAAGATAAAGACTTTATAAATGTCATCAGTCAGGTTAGGCTTTACTGCTTATGAGTTCAGGTTGAGCCAGGTTTTGACTTCATGACAGTCCTTGTTTCTTTTGGATTGTTTTGTAATTCAGGATTGCTGATAAGGGATGTGAACCTTTATCAATAGTCAACATTAATGTGGCTAGTGGATAGGCCCAGACGGACAAATACTAAAGCCATTTACAAATATAGGATAATATCAAGAGTCTCCTACAGCCTGTGGGTTCCACAACCCAATAACAGGGGGCCACCCGGTGCCATGAATTCCTGCCAGGGAAGTGCTGTGTCCCTCAACACACCTGTTCATTTATTCTACATTCAAATGTCCACTGTCTTTTAGAATTTCCAGATTCAATCAGAAAGTGAAAAAAATAAGTAACTTTTGCTAATGTGAAAAAATGCAGAGGCCAGGCCAAAGGCTAATTAAATTACACAACACAATTAATTAAACAACACAAAAATAGATTATAATAACTGTTGATTTCTTAGACACCCACACCACATTCCCATTGAGGAAATGCTCTACCTTTCCCCCCACCCAACTTATACAAGTGCAATGCATTTATTTTTTTAATTTAATTTATCGTCAAGTTAGCTAACATACAGTGTATACAGTATCCTCTTAGTTTTGGGGGTAGATTGCTGTGATTCATCGCTTATATACAACACCCATCCCAACAAGTGCCCTCCTCAATGCCCATCACCCTTTGTCCCCTCTCTCCCACCCCCCCTTAACCATCAGTTTGTTCTCTGTATTTAAGAGTCTCTTATGATTTACCTCCCTCTCTATTTGAAACTATTTTTCCCCTTCCCCTTCCCCTTCCCCTTCCCCTCCCCCATGGTCTTCTGTTAAGTTTCTCAAGTTCCACACATGAGTGAAAACATACACTATCTGTCTTTCTCTGACTGACTTATTTCACTTAGCAGAATACCCTCCAGTTCCATGCACATTGTTGCAAATGGCAGCATTTCATTCTTTCTCATTGCCAAGTAGTATTCCATTGCATGTATAAATCACATCTTCTTTATCCCTTCATCAGTTACTAGGAATTCATCAAATGCAATGCATTTAAAGTGCACCATGGACCTTACTGTCTCTCAGGAAATATTTTCAAAATAAGTTGGTAGATTTGGTTTCTCTACTCAATGTAGGTTAAAATAACACGTGGGCCTTTAAATAAAGAAACATACCAGATGCTTCCATCTCACCGATAATGCTTCCAATTCCTCCTGCTGTCGCTGAACATCAGGACATAGCTGGTCACCCAATGAGAGCTCCCGTGCCCTCCCTGGATGGCCACAGCTGTGACCTCTATTCTCTCTCTAAAATCAATCTGCAGCCACTGGTATTTATGTGACATAAGTGGGGACCAGCCACCAGCATCTTTTTATAGAAACAATAAAAGGAGAAAAATAGAAACAGCAGGAAGAAACGGTTAAGATTTTTGCTAATAGAATAAAAACACCTGTGGGACTGTGTACATGCATCTAATTTAAGAAAGTAACAGTTCTCCAATCCATAAGACATGACTTTTCATAACTACAGAAAGAAATCATAAAAACATGAATTGAACGTAAAGGAATAGGACTTAGATTAACTGCCTGACACTCTAGAGGGCAGACATTCCCTGAATATATGAGGTGATTACTATAAGAAGAGGGTCCCAGGGGCGCCTGGGTGGCTCAGTCGGTTGAGCGTCCGACTTCGGCTCAGGTCATGATCTCACAGTTGGTGAGCTCAAGCCCTGCGTTGAGTCCCGAGTAGGGCCCCCACGTTGGGCCCTGTGCTGACAGCTCGAAGCCTGGAGCCTGCTTCGGATTCTGTGTCTCCCTCTCTCTCTGCGCCTCCCCTGCTCATGCTCTGTCTCTCTCTGTGTCAAAAATAAATAAACATTAAAAAAATTTTTAAACAAAGAAGAGGCCCCCAGACACCCCACACTTGTGTCTTCTCTCAGAAGTGATGGACCCGCTGTTTCCTGGGCATATGACTTGCTAAGAGTTCTGCTGTCGAAACCCTTTCTCTTTTGCTGTGCGTAAGAAAATAAATTCACATGACAGCGATTCTCAAAAATGTTTCCCAACACTGAAAAACATAAAAGATAAGATGTTGGAAACTGATCCCAAGAAAGTTGTGGGATAATTCCTCCACGGCACAGAAAAGATGGCCACTCCATCTTGTCAGTTGTGTGCTGAAAAGAAGGCAGGCACAGTCCAAAATACTCTTGCTAAGTATTTTACAAGGAAATGAGACACTTTAAGTTTAAGTGTTTCTAGTGTTTTAAATTACAGCATACTGAATAAATATGGTTGTCGTCTGGCATAGCTAGATAGACGCCCAGCTTAACTTCAGGACCAAAGGGGCCTAAAAGCCCACCGAGAATGTCTGCTTCGGGCTTTCAAAGTCAAGATTCCTCATGCAGATGTGGTGGTTCAATCCAGAAGGCAGTCTGTATGTGTGAATAAGAGCCCTGGGGAGCTTCGGAGCTTGGACCCCCTCCTGCTTCCCCATCTTTATCTTGCTACCTTCTATCCTTTTCCTTTAAGTAAAAACATTCCATGAATATGCTCTATGAAGCCTGTGTGTCCTCTCAAATATACCAAGTTGAGAAATCTTTGCATTTACTGAGTACATATACCGCATTGCAAGAGATGTTGTTATGACTCCAAGATTTAGAATGTGACTAGAGATGGCATTCCTAAAGGGAACTTCTCTAAATACAATTATGCATATTTCTGATGCCATATATTCAACAATATGAAAGTAATAAAAAGAAAAAGAGAAAACACTCTCATCTCTTTATGAAAATATTTCTTAGAGTAACGTGGCTCACTAAATCTGTTCTATTGGAAGACAGCAACGCTCTCTGACTTTAGCGTCTTTCTCTTGCAGACATGTTTTGTGCTCGGAAAATATACATCTGGGATGGCTCCAATTACATAATTTTAGAATACAGCTTAAAGTATTTTAAAATGTGTTGAAATCTATTAAAACTAGTAAGCATTGGGGCGCCTGGGTGGCGCAGTCGGTTAAGCGTCCGACTTCAGCCAGGTCACGATCTCGCGGTCCGTGAGTTCGAGCCCCGCGTCAGGCTCTGGGCTGATGGCTCGGAGCCTGGAGCCTGTTTCCGATTCTGTGTCTCCCTCTCTCTCTGCCCCTCCCCCGTTCATGCTCTGTCTCTCTCTGTCCCAAAAATAAATAAAAAAAAAAACTAGTAAGCATTTATGGAGTACCTATCATTAAGGAATAAGGACTGTACCCAGCCTATGTCATCAAGTACGTCACCACGAGAAATGCTTTGTGTGTAACGCGGGCACCAAGATCAGAAAGTGGATAAAATGCTTACAATATTTTCTAAGAAGGGACTCTGGGAAGAGAGAGGACATGGATAGGGGCTTGAAATTCAGCCTTCATTTGATGTCATGGCAGAGAGGTGGGATTGAGGACCATTGGTCCATTTCAAGCTGTATGACCTTGGACAAGTGAGTGAGTCCCTGTGTTTTTCAGGATCCTTACTCAGCATTATGCATGGCTTTGACATCTCTAAACTCTTATTTGTTCTATGAATCCGATGCATCATTGAATCACTGCCTTCCTTTGTTCAGCAAAACTCTCCTAATCTTCATTGAATCATTCGGGTTCTTGGACATGGGTCTTTCTCTGTCATCAGAGCTCTACTAAAGTATTTCAATTGGTAAAAGTTTTAAGAAAAGATGACAGCAAGTATCTTAGCAGTCCTTGGTTCTGTTGCTAGATTTATTAGTCAATCTACGATTAAACTCGTTCGATTTACCAAAGACACAATTTCAAAACCTCAGATATGCTAGATAAAAGTGTCGAGTGGTTTCAATTCAGTATTTCTAAACTCCCATTAAATCTGTTTTGTTAAGATGTCAGTCTTTCAGGAAAAATCTTCATTTATGACCCTATTTTGCAAATGAGGTAAAAGGCCGATTCCCTGTTTTAAGTTGTCTTTTGAATACCTCAGTCTCCGATAATAATGTTAGTGATATTTGTCTAAAATCTCATATTTTAAAAGGATGATTGATAAAGTAACTCAACAAATTGGATATCTTCTCTTCCACTGTTGTTCATGTGCAATTAGTTTTAGTAAGAAATCAATGAATTTTTGGGTGGAAGAATGGACCTCGTGGCTTTATTTTTATTGTGCATTTTGTTGGGAAAACTCGGCACCAAGTTGAAGACGGGACATGTAGAGTCGCGCCCGAATTCACAAAACAAGTAAGAGCCACTTTCAGCTTCCCCAGAAAATAATCAACTAAGAAGATACACACCTTCGGACTACAGCGATCACACTTTTCTTTTAATCTTAAGGATCCTTTCCATCCAAAAAAAAAGAGACAAGTTTAACTGAAATAAATCACAAATTATCTTTGTTTTACTTTCTGAGATGGAAGCTTCTTTCAAAGAGATAACTTAGGAGAATTCAATAGTAGAACACAGAAGTGCTTTATAATAACTAAACATTTAAAAATTGTTTAGTAAGTAGATGTAATTTCACTGCGAGCAGGTAGGGTCGTTTGAATTTTACTCAAAGAGGCACCTGAGTGGCTCAGTCGGTTGAGCATCGGACTTCGGCTCAGGTCATCATCACCTGATTCACGAGTTTGAGCCCCGAGTTGGGCTCTGGGCTGACAGTTCAGAGCCTGTGAGCCTTCTTTGGAATCTGAATCTCCCTCTCCATCTGCCCCTCCCCTGCTTGAGCTCTGTCTCTCTCTCTCTCTTAAAAATAAACAGTAAAAAAATTTTTTTAATAAATAAATAAAATAAATAAATAAATAAATAAATAAATTACACTCAAAGGTCTTCCAAATCAATAGCACTGGATTAAATAGGAGACACTATGAGAAATCAATAATTTGTTGGGTGTTGTTTCGAAATTATCTAAAGTCATAAATGTATCTTGTATTGTCATAGCGTATTGTAGTACGTATCACTCCCATGTCACAACCTATGAGGATTTTGTGGAATTGGCACTATTGGTAGCTTCGGAGTCCCTTTCAGAGAGGCTTGGCTGTCATCACCGTTGTCCCGGTGAATTGATCGTGAACAGGCGTGCAGGCTAAAGAGGTTCAGTCAGAGTAACGACTAGGAGTTTATTTACTGTGTGAGTAAAACGATGCTCCTTTTCTCCGTGTCTGGTCTAGTGTATGGCTGTGCAGCTTAGGGCTGTTCCACTGCTCTTGACCACGAGGGACCACAAGGGACCACGAGGGACCAAGCGGGACCATGAGGACAAAGTCGGAACAAGCAGAGGGAGCGCTGGGGACAGAGCCGTGACTCAGTGTCCAAAATTGGCAAAGTCCACCACCGCAGACTTGCCCGACTTTGTCATTACTTTTTAGCCATTCTGCGCATTATGAATTGAATAGGCTTTTGATGGCTAAATCCAAATATCACCCCATGTTCAGAATATTGCTTTTTTTTTTTCAATTTTTAAAAAATGTTTATTTTTGAGAGAGAGACAGAGATAGAGCACGAGTGGGGGAGGAGCAGAGAGAGAGGGAGACACAACAAACTGTGAGATCATGACCTGAGCCAAAGCCGGACGGACGCTCAACCGACTGAGCCACCCAGGCGACCACACCAGGCGACTATTGCTCTTAATCGGACAAAGGGATTGTTCACTTAGAGCCACGGACTTGGAGCCATTTTGAATAATCAGCTTTCCTAAGCTTCTTATGTAGACTTGGAAATAGTAAGTGATGTGCGCGTAAAGAAGTAACTGCTTTCTAATATTCTTCAATCCCCTTTTAAAAAAAATCTTATTTAATGGCGTCCTATGTCTTTTGCACTAATGCCATTGGCTGGCGAGTAAATGGTGGGAAAAAAAAAGACATCCCAAAGACATATTTGTGTACAGTTTAATCTTTAATTTAATGTCACAGTATAGAGACACAAAATCCATTTCGACAAACGCTTCCGCTTTTTTCTTATCTTTGTATTTCTTGTGTTCGACACAGGTCATACTAGAGATGCTTAACCAAATCCCCTCTGAACAAATGAAGGAAAAAGTGCCTAAAGATTGCATTGCTGTGTTTTTGGAAAGAGGCAGTGTGGCAGGTGGTTAAAAATATGGGGGTTGAAGGTCAGATGGATCTGAATTCAAGTCTGGTTCTGCCAGTTTCTAGCGGGGTCATTAGGACGTTCAATGTACCTAATCTCTGTAAGGAGCATAGTTTCAAGCCTTACCTCCCGAAACCCTCGACACTTTGCATTGATTTTCTATATTTTCTCTAGATGAAGGCTTTGGGGGCTTAAGAGCAACATGGCATAGTATTTACTCAACTTCACCTATTAGAGATCACAGCTGCAGGTAAAAGTATATCTAAAAATAAAGACCAAATCAAAATAGTAAAAATCTCTAAGTATCGGGAGTTCCATCACCGTATGTCTAAAAATCTATCAGAGAAATTGGCAGTTCGTGGTTACTCCGTTTTCTTTATATTTAACATCAAGTGGAAAGATGAGATGAAATCAATTATGCCACAGACTAAAGATCACGGCAAAGTTGGAAAATATTAAAGCGATTAATCCACTTGCAGGACAAAATTATCCTGTTTCCTAAATTTATGGATCTTATGTGATGCAAAGTACATATAATCTGTCATACGACCCAACTCCATTTAGTGCCCTAGAAGCTTGCTGACCTAGCATTTAATTCTGCCAGAGCTATTATCAGCATGATCTCTCCAGTCATAAAATTGGCTCTGCAGTTTACAGATTCCATACCTGCCAAGTCTGACGATGAGTCTGGTACAGAAAATAGATTACAATCGATGCGTATATATTTTCCTGAATTTATTTGTTCCTTCTCTAACAGTTCAAAGACACGTTCACTGAACGCACTACCAAAATCATTTTCACATTTCCCGATTGACCCCCCGTCCCGTGTGATGCGGTCATGGGAGGGTTTCCACGTGCTGCAGTCACACGAGCCTGAGCTGACTGGTGTCAGTGTCCTGTGGTAACTGATGTCGAGTCACCTCCTCCCCTTCCTGGCATATCTAAGCGGAGCCTCCCCCCCTTTTTTCAATAAGATGTACAGTCAGTTTTTAATAGGTCACAGAAAAGTTTTTTTTTTCTTTTTAATTGGCTGATGTTCTGATCATTCCAGCTGGTCTCCTCCTCATACAATTTCCTCCTCGCCTTCATGTTGCACAGGGACAGCTGAATTGTCATTCTGGACCGCAGATCTGATTGCACTGCGCTCGGAAACCTCTGGAGACTCCCCAAGCCCCACTTCTTCCTGCCAAGGCCAGGCCTGCTTATCAATGGGGTCCCGTGTCTTCCTGCAGATCCCCGAATCTTGTTGTCTTTCCCTCTGTTCCCCAATTTTCCATCCCTCACCGAGGGTCTACCCTCTACCCTTGCTCTTCTGAGATCAGTCTTCCTATAGTTTTGCGAAAATAGAGACTTCTTTCCCATCAGCTTCTCTTTTCACCTGCTTTGTAGATGCTGTTTTTTTTTCTTCACTTTCAGCTCGCCCTTTGGTGTCTTTTCACCCTATTCTGCAGTCACGAAATTCAGGACCATTGCTTCCTCAGACCAGTGCCTTTACAGGCCCTCAGTTTCTCAAAGAACTACTGACATAAGGAAGAGTGATTGTAACTCACGTCCTTGATGGTGTGGGGCTAGATATCCAAGGGGACTTGTGATGTGGCCCAACAGAGCTTGAAACCGGATGTAAACTTGCCTCTGTCGAGATCTCAAGTGAAGAAACATGACCTTCCCATGGTCTCCAAAAGCCAATCTGGCTCTTCTTCCTGGAGATTCACCGATCTCCTGCCTCTGAGAGTCAAACTTACCTTTGTGAAAACCCAAACCTCTTCCCATGGGCATTGCTCTAAGCCAAGAATATACATCTTGCTTCAACAATGACCATCCACTTGACACATTAATTCTCCATCCTTGCCATCCTGCAGTCTGAGACTTTCACTCTCAAACTGTCCCAGGGTCACCAGCGAGGCTCAGTTGGTTAAGAATCCGAGACTTGATTTCTGCTCAGGTCATGATCTCACCACCGGTGAGATCGAGCCCCACATGGGGTTCTACGTTGACAGTGCAGAGCCTGCTCGGGATTCTCTTTCTCCCTCTCTCACTGCCCCTCCCCAACTCACACACGCTCTCTCAAAATAAATAAATAAACATTTAAAAACTAAATTAAATAAATCAATGATGTTGTCCCAGAGCTGTGCTTTTGCAGGGCAACTGAGGGCTGAACTGCCCAGGCCTAGCAGGTAAGTCCAAGGAAGGCCCTGGCCTTTCGGGTCCCCTTTGAGTTCTTTCCTACAGAGATCGTGCCCTTCCATTCTTCCCTCAGTGTTCTGGCTTTCTGTGGATCATTCTGGAAAGAATACCGACGCCCACACACACACACAGACATGCGCACTGCACACACATGCCCACAGAGCTGTGTGCAGAATGCACACACATACACAGGCATGCACATTACACACACTCGTTCTTTCAGCAAACAGTTGCTGAACCAGATGTGAAGAATACCATAATGAGCAAAAAGCGGTCATTGCCGTGCTGGAGCTTATGGTCAAGAGAGGGCGATGACAAGTCACTACAAAATAAAATCTCTCTCTATACTCTGTGACAATTGAAATGAAGGCTTCGAGCTCAGAAAATGCCCAACAGAGGCACTTACAAGGGGATGACAGCAGCTTGAGAACTGCTCTTGTTAATGAAGGAGAGGAGGGAAGGGCATTTCAGGGAAAGGGAACAGCACATGCAAAGACCTCGTGGTACGAGGAAGCATTTATTAAGCTCTCAGAATTGGTTCTGAAGGAAAGACCTGGGAGACAAATCAAGACTCTATACCCTACGGAACAATAAATTAAAATATGCTTACCTGTGAGTCAAAAAAAAATCCCCTTCATACACAAAATCCTGTTTATTTTTATCTTAACAGGACGAGATTTGAAAAAGTGCACACTTTTTTTTCCATTTGAAAAACTCTCGTTCAATGTTTGAGTGCCTGCAAGTCCCCGAGTTATCGCTCCGCTGTTTTTCTTTGATCACATGAACTTCAACTGCACTTGGCTTTCTGGCAAACACATAACGGATTGATGGCCTGCGTTAGCTTTAACCTTCTCAAATTCTGGGAAAGAGCACATCCTAAAATATACGTGTGGATGGCCGATGAACTGAAATGTCACTTGCAGACTCAGTTCAGTGAACAACCTTTAGAAACAAGTAAATGAAAAGTACAATTGCTCTAAGTTTTATGGCTTTCAAAGGCTCTCTGTTTTATCCAGTACGATTCTGAGTGGGTCCAACAGAAAAATGTGAGACATTTGCAGTATCTTCCCCCCACCCCCCCCGGAACAAACACTTCATAGTTATTTTTAAACTGTGGATTTAGTAATTCTTTAAAAAATTTTGTAAAAGTGATGAACATCGAAGGAAAATAATCCAAGGAGAAGAGGCAATGTGGGCTGGAAGCAGGGGTTTGATCTAGAAGGTCAAAGACACTGAGGGTTAATAGCACCGAGACCTGCCAATCAACAGAGATGGCTGTTCAGGGAGAAAGCAGAGGTTTTCTCTGATTTTCCCCAAACCCAAATCCAGTTCCTGGCTAAAAGAATTAGACTCTATGCCTGGTTATATATTTGTAGCCATGACTGTGGCCATAATTCAATAATCTAAGGATGCCCGTGCCCCCAGTTGGTCCCTCGGAATACCCTGTCCTCTCCCCTCCAGTGTGCTTCACCCCATGACCAGCCTGTGAACTTGTGCGGTAGCCCTAGGCTGGAGGAGACTCCCTGTCCCCCCCCCCCTGCCCTCTGGGCAGTCACACCAGGTCTGTCCCTGATTCTGACCTTGACCTTCAATTTCCTATGTTCTTTCTTGGTCCTCGATCCTTGTAACTTCATCTCCCAGATACCAACCCTCACTTCCTGCTTGGGCCACCCTGCCCTCTGCTTTTCTTCCGAGTCCGCAAGCCTCTTTGCCTTACTTTATCAGGTCTTTTGTCATACGGCAATGCTCATCACACCCTGCGGTTCACCTCTTCAGACCTGGCCTCTTGTCCACCCCCTTGGGTTCTGAGGACGTCCCAGAACCTGACAGTAGTCCCGTCTTCTAAATGGTGGTTTTTCCTCCCTCTGTAAGAAGTTCCCGATGGCTGAGACTGCTGCTGTCGCTTACCTGGGTCTCTCAGAGCTCCTAGACCCAACCCACTTTGGCAATGGATATATGTGACGGGTCTGTCCCATTGATGAGCAGTCTTGCACTCTGGTTCCGCTTCTCAGCAGAGCTGGCACTAACTACATTAGAATGCACACCTGTCTGCTCTCTTGCGCCATTTGTTGACGTGGGTACAACGGTCTCCAGCAACGCGTTTCACTGCCAGTGACTATGCGATGCCTTATATGATTTTAAGCCTCTTCCCTCATCAAGTGCCTTCCTCATCAGATTTGAAGTGCAGGTGCCTGGGGCCCTGGGACACGGCAGGCCGAGTTGTTTCCAGTCCCAGGCGAGTGGGGTCGGCCCACGTATTGATGTCTATGCTCCGGAAGATGGGAGACAACAGAGTCAGTGGCGGGAACCGGGTCCTACAGACGAAAGTCCAGCCAGACTGCCCTCCTGAGACATCCCACAGGAGGCTGGCCTGAGAGAAGGGGCAACGGAAGACAAACCAGGCAAATCAGAAGCCAGCAAGGAGGTTCTGAGGTGAGGCCAGGAGGCAAAGCCCTGAGACTAAGCTCCCCGACTGGCAGAAGTGGGACGTTGGGAGTCTCTGAGGCCCAGGACTTTCAGAGAGGGATAGAGCTGTGCTAGGGTCTGGCACAACCTCCCCCAAATACCATCTACATAAGATGCAACCACGGGAAGTTAGTAGTGACGGTGCCCGAGGGGAGACAAGTGCACCCCCACTTCGTGGCCTGAAGAACCCCCGTGGCCTGTGCAGGAGTGTCCCTTGTTCTGTTTTCATTGTTTTTCCTCAACGTTCCCAGCCCCCCATTGTAATCACTCCAATCCTAATTACCCTGCAAAGCATAGACACTTCTCATGCTCCTTCCGCCCACTTATATCTTTCCTTCCATGATTCCTAACATCGTGCGTGTGCTTCGTGTGCAAAATAGCATTGTGTTTTGCCATTGATTGCATTCTCTTTCATCCTTTTCATCAACGTGGTGGTTTTTAACCTTATTTCTGGTACTGCATTACTTCTAACAGCTTTCTGACATTCTAGAGCATTCATGGATCCCTTGAAATTTCAAGTTTTCTAATAATGGATGCTTCGGCCCTTTGCTGTCACTAAGAACCACTGTGGTGATGAAGAACTTTTTAACATGATGGAGACAGACTTTTAACCAACTTGGCGATACAGTATAGTGCAAGGAATCTATTCATTTTGAATCTATCACGTTGGATGTGACAAGTGGAACTGAGCTGTTCTGACAACATATTGCAATGTCTCATGCACAGTTAGCACTCGGTGAGTTGGAAAGTGCTTCGGTTTACATACATAATACCCTAAATCACGGCCTCAAAACTCATCTGATCGGGCACCCTTTATCCACGAGACATCATAAAGTGATCAAAAATGCTCTCGCGAACCCCAACTGTCAACATCTTGCAGACCTCACAGCACAAAAGAGCATAAGGTGAATTAGGCTTTAGAAGTTCGGATCCTAAGTGGATTAGTTTTGAACCTTAGAGGACACTTAACGGACACACTTCAGTTAGATAACATACGTGGTTTTGGAAAAAGAAAGGTACTTACTTCTCGAGGAATCATTAACGTCCAAGAACTTGAGAGTCTCCGGTTTAGGGATTCTAAGAATACAGACTCCTGAAAGGGGTGAGTACCAGGACCTCTGCGTTTCAGAAAGTGGAGCATCTTCAGGACGCAGAAGCAGCTCTGGTCCTCCAGCATCACCTGCAGGGACTGACACAGGTCCCTGGGGGGTCCTCACATGGACAGACCCACCATGGTTCAGGGCTCTCCATTCTCTGCTGGAACCAAACGCTCTTAGGCCTGCATCACTCCCACACTTGACGTTCGGTGGCCCAGAGACCGAATCCATTCCATGTTTTGTTTGGTTCTTGTTCTTCACAATGAACTTGCTGTCTGCATTTAAAACTAACATTTGGGGGGCGCCTGGGTGGCTCAGTCAGTTGAGCGGCCGACTCCAGCTCAGGTCAGGATCTCGCAGTCTGTGAGTTCAAGCCCCACGTCGGGCTCTGTGCCGATGGCCGGGAGCCTGGAGCCTGCTTCAGATTCTGTGTCTCCTTCTCTCTCTGCCCCACCCCCACCCTCTCTCTCAAAAATAAATAAACCTTAAAAAATAAATAAATAATAAAAATTAAATTTTTAATGAAAATGTAGATGGCTAACTTCCATAATTTGGCTATTGTAAATAATGCTGTTACAAACATTGGAGTGTGTTGTATCCCTTTGAATTAGTATTTTTTTTTATCCTTTGGGTAAATCCCTGGGAGTGCAATTGCTGAACCGTGGGGTAGTTCTCTTTTTAACATCTTGAGGAACCTCCATGCTGTTCTCTAGAGTGGCTGCACCAGTTTGCATTCCCACCAACGGTGCAGGAGGGTTCCCCTTTCTCCACATCCTCGCCAACACCTCTTCTTTCTTGTGTTGTTGATTTTAGCCATTCTGACAGGTCTGAGGTGGTATCTCATTGTGGTTCTGATTTGCATTTCCCTGACGATGAGTGATGTTGAGCGTCTTTTCATGTGTCTGTTTGCCATCTGGATGTCTTCTTTGGAAAAATGTCTATTCATGTCTTTTGCCCATTTTTAATTGGATTATTCAATTCAGGGGTATTGAGTTTTATAAGTTCTTTATATTTTTTAGATACTAACCCCTTATGAGATACGTCATTTGCAAATATCTTCCCCTATTCCGCAAGGTGACTTTTAGTTTTGTTGATTGTTTTCTTCACGGTGCAGAAGCTTTTTATTTTGATGAGGTCCCAGTAGTTCATTTTTGTTTTTGTTTCCCTTGCCTCGGGAGACCTATCTAGAAAGATGTTGCTACAATCGGTGCTAAAGCAGTTACTGCCTATGTTCTCCTCTAGGATTTTTATGGTTTGAGGTCTTTAATCCATTTTGAATTTATTTTTGTGTTTTGTGTAAGAAAGTGGTCCAGTTTCATTCTTTTGCATGTAACTGTCCAGTTCTCCCAACACCAGAGGGGAGGTGGGTGGGGGGATGGGTGAAGTAGGTGATGGGGATTAAGGAGTGCATTTGTTGTGATGAGCACCGGGTGTTGTACAGAAGTGTTGAATCACTATATTGCACCCCTGAAGCTAATATCACACTGCATGTTAACTGATTGGAATTTAAATCAAAGCTTTTTTTAAATGTAGATTGGCAACTTCTTATTTAAAAAAGTTAAAAACGGGGGCGCTTGGGTGGCTCAGTCTGTTAAGCGTCCGACTTTGGCTCAGTTCATGATCTTTCAGTTTGTGAGTTCGAGCCCCGCGTCAGGCTCTGTGCTGACAGCTCAGAGCCTGGAGCCTGCTTGGGATTCTGTGTCTCCCTCTCTCTCTCTGCCCCTCCCCCACTTGCTCTCTCTCTCTCTCTCTTTATCCAAAATAAATGGATGTTTAAAAAAATTTTTTTTAATACAAAATTAAAAATTAAGATCTGCCAAGCTTAGCAGCAAGAAGCTGGTTAAGAGTGGAAAACGGCTGCATCTGTTGGCTGAAGTATGAGATTCTCCACCCTGCCACATCCCTACCCTCCCCCTCACTGTGTAGCCAATGCGGAGGTCGGGCACCTTGTGGTTGTTATATTTACCATCTGCATTCTCTCACTGATGTTACCTGTCTCCCACCTGGGAGTAATATGAGTGTCTGATGCAGAGCCTATCTTAAATAAGAGGGTGTCCCATGAAGAAGGGGCCGTGGACAATGATTAAGTCAGGAGACTCAGGCTTGTGCATCAGGACCTACGGTAATGCGCTCTGTGACCTCAGATGAGTTACTTCCCTCCTCCAGCATGGGTAATCCTTGGTAGAATAAAGGGATTGGACTGTTCAGCATTTTTCAAACCAAACATTGCTGTTCCCAAGAAACTAATAGGTATCCCATAAATAAAAAAGACAAGAACAGTAAAATTTTTCTTCTAAAGTGCATTTTTAAATATATTGGCTTACGAAAACATAAAGTCTGCAAAATAAGCTTATTTTTCAGACTTTACTCTGCCAACTTTATCCTGCAACTTCCCTAATTTATAGCTGTAAGTTGGAACTCTGTAAGAATTAACACGTCTAAATCCACACCTTTGATCCCTCTGGTCCTGTGCCGACTCACATTTCCAGATGTTAAAACCATCAGTTCAGCCACTCAAGCAAAAACTTCTGTAACACATTTGGCTCATTATTTTCCCAGATGTATCCACCCTTTCAGCTAATTCTGTCTCAGTATCAGTTACCTAGCTGTGTAAAAAATGACCCAAAACTTAGTAGCTTAAAAAAACAAACACTTTGTTATCTCACAGTTCTGCTGGTCAGCGATTTGGGCTAGATACAAATGTACGGCTCTTCTCTTGGTCTTGCTGAATGCACTCAAGTGGCAGCATTAGCTGGTGGGTTGGCCGGAGCCTGGTGGCTTGGAGGCCTCAGCTGTGACCACCTGTATCTGCTACAGAGGGTCTAATCGGCTGTGAAGCCGGCCAAGGCTTCTTCACGTGGTGGTCTAAGGGCAGCAAGAAAGGACAAACGCCATGGTGAAGGCACATTTCAAGTTCTTGTTTGTACCACACTTTCTAGTGTCTTGTTGGTCAAAACATGTCAGCCAGCCAAGTCGAGTCATGGAGAGGGATCACGTAAGAGTGTAGACGAGAGGTGAGGCATCATTGGGGACCGTTGGGGTGACACTCTTTCTCCAAATCCAACGCAGATCCAAATCCTTCTGCACTTTCCACACCCATTGGCTCCCCCAGGACCCAAGTCACTCTTGTCTCTCACCAAGAAATCGCCGTAGACTCCTAACTTGTCTGTCTAGTTTTTCTTTCATAGGCTCCTCATAGGTTTTCCAAGGACTACAGCTAGATTATTTAAAATGTAAACAAGGTGGTTTCATTCCTTGCCAAGAACCCTTCAGAGATTTATCATTTAATGGAGAATGTGATACAGAACCTTCCCTGGGCTAAAACACCCTTGTCGTTTGGTTTCCATTTACCATGTTATTTACATCTTCCTCTCCCTCTGTTGTCGTCACAGATGCCTTTTTTCAATCTTGCAGAGAAATCAGACTCTTCCCGATGATGCATCTTTTCCATGACCATTCATGCACACTATCCAGAATGTTCTTCCCTCAGCCTTTGCCTGACTTGGCTCCCTCTTGGATCTCATTAAAGTGGGATCCTTCATGGCACCTGGGTGGCTCAGTTGGTTGAGTATCCAACTCTTGATTTTGGGTCAAGTCATGATACCAGGGTGATGGGATTGAGCCCCATGTTGGGCTCTGCGCTGAGTGTGGAGCCTGCTTGAGATTCTCTCTCTCTTCCTCTGCCCCTCTCCCCCACTCATGCACTCTCTCTCTCTCTCTCTCTCAAATAAAAATAAATAAAGTGGGATCCTTTAATTATTCTCTTCCAAACCTTGTTTGTTCCTTTTGAAGCACTCTGAGGGTCATAATTTTTTGTTTGTGTATATGTATATTCCTTTTTCACTTACTTGTTAGCTCTAGCTTATAGACACATGAGGTTGCTCACTGTTTTATTTGTCATGCTTAATACATAGTAGAAACTCAAGAAATCCCTATACATTGATCTCCCCAAATTCAAAACAGGATTATCCACATAGCTAAGAAGTGGAAATGACCCAAATGGCCATAAACTGATGAATGAATAAGTAAAATGTGGTATGCCCATACAGAGGAATATTAGTCTACAATAAAAAGGAATAAAGTGCTGATATAGGTTACAATATGGATGAACCTTGCAAACATTGTGCTCAATGAAAGATGTTAGACCAAAGGAAAACAAAACACCATGTATTGTATGATTCCATTTACTGAAATTTCCAGAACAAGCAAATTTCCAGAAACAGAAAGTAGATTAGTGTTTGCTGAATACTGGGTGATGCTAGTGGTGGGAGATACGGAATGATGGCTCTTTCATATGGAGCTTCTCTTTGGCGTGATGAAAATATTCCAAAATTATATAATTGTTATCAACGCACAACTCTGCTAATACACTAAAAACATTAAATGTGCACTTTATATGGGAGAATTTTATAATATGTGAATTATATCCCAACAAAATTGTTAAAAAATAATTCTCAGAGAGGGGCACCTGGGTGACTCAGGCCATTAAGCGTCCACCTTCAGCTCAGGTCATGATCTCACAGTTCATGAGTTTGAGCCCCATAGCAGGGTCTGTGCTGACAGCTCAGAGCCTGGAGCCTGCTTGGGATTCTGTGTCTCCCGCTCTCTGTCCCTCCCCCACTCATTTTCTCTCTCTCTCTCTCTCTCTCTCAAAAATAAATACACATTAAAATTTTTTTTCTGAAAAATAATTCTTAGAGAATGAAATAAAACCAGGTGTAACCATATTCACATTGAGCCTGATTGGAGGAGGGGGGTTGGTACAGCTGTTTCAAAATTTCTCTAATTTCTGTTTGTTATCTTTTTCATTTAAGAGGTGAAATGGTCTAGGGGCACCTGGGTGGCTCAGTCAGTTAAGTGTCCCACTCTTGATTTTGGGTCAGGTTCGTGGGATCCAGCCCTGACTCCCAGTGCGGAGCCTGCTTGAGATTCTCTCTCTCCCTTCCTCTCTCTACCCCTCCCCTGCTCGTATGCTCTATACTTTCTCAAACTAAATAAGTAAACTTAAAAAATAAAGAAGTAAAACTGTAAAAGCGATAAGCTTTATGAAGCCAGAAACAGGAGAAGTCAGCTTAAAACCTTCTCTGGTAAAGAAGCTTCAGTTAAAGAAAAGTTACAAAATCATGGAATTTTAAACCTTGAATTTACCCTAAAGAATATTTCATCATAAAATACTATGTCCTATCAGCTACACACACACACACACACACACACACACACACGCACACTTCTAAATTCATTTTGGTTTTACAAGCACCAGGCAAGACCCAGTCAACTATTTCCAACTCCTGGCTTAGATGTGGAAATAAGCTTTCTCTATTATTGTGAAAATTTACCTTGGCTGTCAAAGAACTATCAATTATTTATTTTAACCTGCCTGAAACTTAAAATGATTTGAGCTTGCAAACTGAATATACTCTAATTCCCTTATTAGTCAAATGAGAAAAATCAGCCAGTATGTTTAAAGAGACTTTCCTAAGATAATATAGCTGAAAACAAAACTCCAGTCTACAGATTTAATTTTCCTTACTCTTTCCCCTAAATTTTATCACCATAATTTGTCATTTCAGATTTATAATGTGTTGTTAACAATACCTTCCTTTGGAATGTGCTGTGCTGCCCCAGAAAACTTTTTGGGACAGCGGAAAAAGAATTATTTATCATGGCAGTTCTCTCATTAGTGTCACATTTTCGTTGAGGCCTGATATTGTTGAAGCTATTCTTAGACAACATCCAGAACCTTGCCGCTCAAGAAAGAGAGCCCCCAACCCACACGATTCCTCTTTCACCGGAAAATGCTTTTCCTAAGAGGTGTGGTAATTTTATTTCCCACCACCTATAGCCTTATATGCATTGTATCTTATGCTTAGGAATTTAAAAAACACATATATACCAAAAAAAAAAAAAAAAAACCCACCCTGAGATAAAAATCTGCTTCAGCCTATCACACTGTCTACCATGGGTTGTATGCTGAATAAATAGCCTTGGATTGAACAATCATGCTAAAAGTTTGTTATTATGCCTATGTGTCAGTTAAAGGAGACGGTGAGATACCTTAGCCTTTCAAGTTGTGTTGGATCCCCACAGTTCCCCAGTTTAACAAAGATCCTCTCTGCAGGACAACCTATCCCGGGGCATGAACCTTGCCTCCCTCCTTGGCACAGGGTCGCAACCACAAACGCCCACTGACGTAGTAAGACCAACTTGAGTCCTTCCATTTCAAACAGCCCGCCTGAATCAGAGTTAGATGTATAGGGTACTACGTAACTTAGCAATGAGATCAGTTGTATAAGATACTATGTGACTTAGCAATGAGATCTATCAGTTAAATATTGAATTTGGAGTATGAATATGAAAATGCTTGGATGCAAAACTGAATTGAGGTTGACCTAAATAAGGAATTAATGAACTGGCTTTGGTTCACAGTTCTTACTGGAAGGAAGACAAGTGATGATTTATCAAATAATATTTGATATGCCAAGTGACTTACAAATAGCGTTCTATTTAATCTTCACATTAAATGTATGAGGTAAGAGTTGTTCCGTCTGTAAAACAGGCGAAACGGAAGGTAGAAAAGTTGTAATAATTTATTGAGATCATGTCATTTGTGAGATATAGAATTACTTTTTTTAATGTTATTTACTTTTGAAAGAGAGAGAAAGACAGAGAGAGAGCGACAGAGAGAGAGAGAGAGAACAAGTGGGTGAGGGGCAGAGAGAGAGGGAGACACAGAATCCTAAGCAGGTTCCAGTCTCTGAGCCATCAGTACAGAGCCCGATGCGGGGCTTGAACTCACAAACCACAAGATCATGACTGAAGTCAGGCACTTAACCAACTAAGTCACTCAGGAGCCCCTAGAATTACTTTTTAAAATAAATCTGATCTTGTCATTTCTATAATACAAAATTATACTCCTAGAGTTCTTCAAACTTAGAGGAATACACAGAACTTTAGAAGTGGAGACCATTCCACAGTAATGTATTGAAGATAGAAGATAATATAGGTCTTTTTAGAATCAGAAAAGATTGGTAAGGGAAAGAAAATTGGTAAAGCGTATCTTTTTTCTGAAAGAAAATGTTTCTCCTGTCCTCAGTGCCAGGTATAGGGCTCAAAAGCAAGTAAGTGTATTATCCGCCTCTTTGCTTCTCAGAGAAGAATGAAAGCCTTTCAAAATTTAAGGCAAAGGACCAGAAAAACTGATGTTACAAGATTTCTTGATTCCATAGTTTTGTTACTGACATTTTGATGCAGTTCGTGTGTTGACCTGACTGCTTCCACATTTATCAAAAGAATACAAAATTTTAATCAAAAGCATCTCAAAATTAAGAAAGTCTCATTAAAATATTCAATTAATTCACTTATTTCACTTCCTTGACACGATAGATAAAACCTATGTTCAACATAGTATATTCTATATCAATATCTACAGTTTTTTTTTTTCACTAAATGTATTTTTAGTGGTTCCAATTCCTTAATTAATACTGTAGGGGGAAAAAAGTTGATCTACTGATCAAAGTTTACTAAGTCTATCTTATGTCAATGTGTATTTTGTTTTGTACACAGTTGTTAACTAAATGCAATTATTCAAGATCTTGAACATTTCAACTTTGTAAAAAATATTTTAATTATCTGTCCATATTTTACCAAATAAAACATCTTACCAGGTAAAGTTTTGCCTATTGTCAATATTTTTGTGCCGAGTATTTCTACCAACTGTATTTTTTTGTATTTTATTATTGCTGTTTTCAATATTTCCAAGCATATGATTCTTCAATAATATTTTTACTTATAACTACCAATTCGGGGTTTTGTTGATTACTTCAATCACAATATTTACTAAGAAATGGATAGAATTCTAGATATAATTATCATCGTGTATTCATGATAGACATCTCAAACTTTTTAAAAATGATTATCATTTGGTTTAATAAAAGAAAAAATACTCCTGGATTCATTTCAAGGAAAAAAAATTGTTACAGCTTTAATAATCACAAAATA
The DNA here is from genome assembly GCF_018350215.1 of Panthera leo. Lineage (NCBI taxonomy): Eukaryota > Metazoa > Chordata > Mammalia > Carnivora > Felidae > Panthera > Panthera leo. Next base: position 5,821,024 of record NC_056691.1, read on the forward strand.
GGAATGCTAATTTCCAGAAACATTACAAACACCAGCATTAGTTGGTCTATTGTGCAAGATTAATCATTCAGTTAAATAAAATAAAATAGTAGATACCTAGGGCGCCCGGTTGGCTCAGTCGGTTAAGCGCCTGACTTTGGCTCAGGTCATGATCTCACGGTTCGTAAGTTCATGGTTCATAAGTTCGTAAGTAACCCCAGATGGGGTTCTCTGCTGTCAGCACAGAGCCTGCTTGGGACCCTCTGCCGCCTTTTCTCTCTGCCCCTCCCTGCTGGTTCTCTCTCTTTCTCTCAAAATAAATGAATAAACTTAAAAGATAAAATAACAGATATCAATTTTGCTTGACTTAGTAGAAATATAAATCCCATATATTTTTTTCTAAATTATGTATGTATGTATTTATTTATTAAAAACAAACATATTCTATTTTACCATTTACCATAACGGTTATCATTTTAACCATTTTTAATTGTACACTTTAGAAGCATCCAAATTTACAGTGTTAATCGCCACAACCCACTTCCAGGACTTTCTCATCACTGAAGACACTCTATACCCACTAAACAATAACTCATCATTTCCCCCTTCCCTCAGCCTCAGGCAACCTCTAGTCTACTTTCTGTCTCTATGCATCGGACTGTTCTGTGTACATCACGGAAGCAGATTCATTTAATATTTGTTCTTTTGTGTTTGGCTCATTACACTTAGCGTAATAATATTTTTAGGGTTCATATCTATGGAGCATGTGCCAAACCCTATTCTTTTTTTAAGGCTGAATAATATTCCATTGAATGTATATACCACGTTTGTTGATCCATTCATCTGTTGATGGACATTTGTGTTGTTTTCACCTTTTGGCTGTTGCGAATAATGCTGCTGTGGATGTTGGTGTGCAAGCATCTGTTTAAGTCACTGCTTTCCAATGCGGACGTGGCGGGTAGAAAATACCTCGACATGGAATTGCTAGATCATATCATCTAGCTTTTTGAGGAACCACCTAACTATTTTCCACAACAGCTATACCGTTTATAAATGTCCATGAATCTCCATTCTTCCATGCCTTTACCAACACTTGCTGTTTTCAGCTTTGTTGATAATAGCCATCCTACAGGGTGTGAAGTGCTATCTCACTGGAGTTTGCCTTACATTTCTCCAATGGTGAGTAATATTGAGCCTTTATCGTGTGCTTTTGGCTATTTGTGGATCTTCATTGGTGAAGTGTCTGTTCAAGTCCTTTGCCCATTTTTTTATTTGAGCTCTTTGTTTGTTTTTTTTTTTTCTTGAAATGTAGTATTTGGATATTCTGGATATTAACCCCATATCAAATACATAATTTGCAAATATTATCTCCCAATTTAGGGTGTTTTTTTTTTGCTCTCTTGCTAATGTTTTTTAATACATGAAGTTTTTAATTTTGATAGTCTAATTTTTCTCTTGTTGCCCATCTTTTTGGTGTCATTACTTACAAGGTAACTACTAAAGCCAATGTCATGAAGATTTATAGTCTTAGCCTTTACATTTAGGTCTTTGATACATTTTTTAATGCTTATTTATTTTTGAGAGAGAGAGAGATAGGGAGAGTGAGTGGTGGAGGGGCAAAGAGAGAAGGAAACACAGAATCTGAAGCAGGCTCCACTCTTGAGCTGTCAGCACAGAGCCAGACTTGGGGCTCAAACCCACGAATCCCAAGATCATGACCTGAGCTGAAGTCGGACGCTTAAACCACTGAGCCACCCAGGCACCCCTCTTTGATACTTTTTAAATTAATTTCTATATACAATATAAGGTAAGAGCCCAAACTCACTCTTTCTTCTGTGGATATCCAGTTTTCCCAGGATCATTTGTTTAAAAAGCTGTTTATTTTTCCCCATTAAAATGTTTTGGCACCTTGTTGAAAATGATTTGACCCTATGTGTAAGAGTTTATTTCTGGGCTGTTTATCCTATCCCATTAATTTATATTTCCATCTTTATTCCAATACCATATTGTTCTGATTATTGGATTTATAGTAAATTTTAAAATCAGGAAGTTTGAGCCCTCCAGTTTTGTTCTTTTCAGGATGCTTTTGCTTTTCAGGTTTCCTTGATATTCCACATATTGGCTTTTATATTTGCTCATGTATTTACTTTTACCAGAGATCTTTATATCTTCATATGGGTTCTATTTACTATCAAGTCATTTCATTTCTTTTCTTTTAATTTTTTTAAGTTTGTTTATTTACTTTGACACACACACACACACACACACAGAGAGAGAGAGAGAGAGAGAGAGAGAGAGAGAGAGAGAGCATGCACAGAGTAGGGCAGAGAGAAAGGGAAAGAGAGCAAATCCCAAGCAGGCTCCATACTGTCAGCACAGAGCCTGACCCAGGGCCTGAACCCATGAACCATGAGATTATGACCTGAGCCAAAATCAAGAGTCAGACACTTAACCAACTGAGCCACCCAGGTGCCCCTGAAGTCATTTCGTTTCAATCTGAAGGATTTCTTTGAGCATTTCTTATGGAAGTGGTCTATGGTAAGGAATTCTATCAGATTTTGTTTATCTGGAAATGTCTAAATTCTTTCATTTTTCCCTCAAAAAGGAAGGACAGTTTTGCTTATTATAAAATTCTCAGTTGGTAACATTTTTCTTTCAGCTATCTGAACATATCAACCCCCTGCCTTCAAATCTCCAAGGTTTCTGGTACGAAATTGACTGATAATCTTATGGAATGTCCCCTGTATGTGATAATTCATTTTTTCTTCCTGCTTTCCAGATTCTCTCTTTGTCTTTGTTTTTCGATAATTTCATTACAGTGTGTTTCAAATTCTACTTGGAATTTGTTGAACTTGGATTTGCATTATTTATGTCTTTAATCCTATTTGGAAATTTTTTTATGTCATCTCCTCAAATATCTTTTCCATCCATTTCTCTCTCTTGTCTTTTTCTGGGACTCCCATAATTCTTATGCTGGTCTGCTTGAGAGTGTTACACATCATTAATTCTTTTTTTTTTTTTTCTAATTTTTTTTCTCTCCTCAGACTCCATGATTTTAGTTGCCTTATCTTCAAGTTCACAGATTCTTTCTTCTGCATGCTCATACCTGATGCTGAATCTCTCTGAATTTTTCACTTGAGTTATTGTACATTTTTAGCTTCAGAATTTTTGTTTGGTTCCTTTCTACAGTTTCTATCTCTTTGCTGAAATTCTCATTTTGCTCTTATATTCCTTTTCTTGGTTTCCTTAGTTACTTGTCCATGTTTTCCCTTAGTTCGAGTATATTTAGAAAAGTTTTTTTAAGTCTTTCTCTAATAAGTCTGCTATCTGGATTCAGGAATGATTTGGGGGTTGCTTTATTTTAATTATTAAAGGTTATAGTACTCCATTTGTTTCAGATTTGTCTCAACTAATTTTCAAAAACTTTTCCTTGCTATTGTGATTGCTGAAGTCTGTTCCCTTATCTCATGTTTAGCTATACAATCACAGACTTTCTTGAATGCCTTAAGCTTGAAACAAAGAAAATACAAAATAAATAAATAAACCCCAAAAGTGAACAACCTCCTTCCCCTGCTATTCCGGGTCGACTTTGTGCTGGAGCATTCCTTCAACACTTATCTAGGTTTGCTGTGAACCCTCTTGGTTCAGCCATCAGCCAGGGAGAAAGCTTAATGTACTCTCAGATATTTTCCAAGCGTACATCTTGTCTGGGCATGCACCTGGCTTTCTAAATTCTCCCCATATATGGAGCTGCTTCTGAATATCCTAATTTCCAAGAGTCTAACCCCAGTTTCTCTGGGCCTTAGATGGTCCATTCTGTATTTCTACCTGTAATCTCTTGCATCAAGCATCTGTATATACAGACTTTCCACTACTTTTCCTGCTATGTTCCAAGTTATGCAAGACAGAAATGAATGCCTTCCATCAGACTTTCAGGTATCCTCAGATCCCAGCAGGTGTACACAATAACTTTAAAAAAATTTTTTTTAATGTGTTGCACTTTCTCTAATTTGAGGGGAGAGCTGGCAACCAGGTCACTACTTGCTTAAGACCAAGACTCTCACCAGGTAAAGTCAGGCAGGAGATGGGGTTAGAATGACTCTTGCTTGGTTTCTATAAGCCTTTTACTGTTTTCAGAACTCTTAGAAATTGACTCATATACAGCTTCTGGCGTGTGTGTGTGTGTGTGTGTGTGTGTGTGTGTGTGTTATGGGGAGAAATCAGTCCTTAGAACTTTCTAGCTTGTCATTTTGCTGATATCATTGCTATGATATGTTTATAGATAAAATATCTCTTGGAACATTTTTTCTTTTCCATTTGAATTCCCTCCTATTTGGACTCCAACTGCATGCATACTGGGAACTTTGGACAAGTCCAACAAGCCTCTTCTACGTTTTGCTATTCTTTACTTTCTTTGTGTCATACTTTGGACATTTTCTATTGGCCAGTTCAGTAATCTTATTCCGTCCAATCTGCTCTTAAGCCTAACCATTCTGTTCTTAATTCCACATACATATTTTTCAGTTATAAGCTATTTTAGTATGATGTCTAATTCTTTGGAAAAAGTTATCCATATGTTCATTTTTAGGTCTTTCTCTATTTTCTTCAGCATATTAATCACAATGATCATAATGCATGGTTTGCAGAGGTTATTTTCTGGATCATCTGTCAGACTTTCTTTAGAGCTTTATTATTTTGCGCTTTTGTTCTTGTTGGTTTTAGCCGTCCCATATTACCTCTTTGCGTGTCTTGTAATTTTTAATTGCATGTAGCATATTTTGGACAAAAGAAACTCTGAGGGTCCAGGTAGTATCATCCATCACTTATCTCTCTCTTCTCTCAGGCAGAAACAATAAGTGGTTGGTAACTGTCATCTAATTACAATTTCAGGTTGCTTAAGATTTAGTTTAGCTCTCTCTCATCCTTCCTCTAGGGTGGGGCCCTCAATAGCTGTTAACTGAAAAATTGGTAGGTCTTCCAAATACCATACACCTAAGTGGATATTCTGGAATTAAAAAGTACAGTATCTAAAATCAAAACACAGAAGAGGGGTTTAAGAGATCCACTTTTGTCCGCTGAGGATTTTAAAGCTTAGTTCTTTAGTCTTCCAACCAACAGCTTCAGAATTTGACAACTAGAATTCTGATTTTTAGATTGGTTATATAGAGAGTTAGGAAGAGCATGACTCCCATCCTTAAAGTGACAAAAAAGCTATGAAGCTGGAAGTTGACTCATTTTTATGAGACCAAAAAAGAACTGAAGTCATAGCTACAGAGACGGGTGCCTGTGTGTAGAACAGCACCAGAACATTTGCTTACCTGAGACAGAAATGCCTAAAGGTTGGGAGCACCTGGGTGGCTTAGTCAGTGGAGTGACTTCAGCTCAGGTCACGATCTCGCTGTTCGTGAGTTCAAGCCCCGTGTCAGGCTCTGTGCTGACAGCTCAGAGCCTGGGGACTGCTTCAGATTCTGTGTCTCCCTCTCTCCTTGCCCCTCTCCTGCTCGTGTTCTCTCTCTCTCTCTCTCTCTCTCTCAAAAATAAATGAACACTAAAAAAATTTTAATAAAAAAAAAGAAGTGGTCAAAATCATATGAACAGGTAGAAAAGTCAAACAAGAAATTTTTAACAGGATTTTTAAGCATGGACTTTATTGAGAGCGTGAACCCCTTGGAAACCACTGACATAAAGGAGGGATTTCACCCTCTTGCAGGTTTTTCCTGTAGGAACCCCACCAGACAACCACAAGGAAGATGGGGAGAATCCCAAGAAAGGTAATGGCTGGCAGAGGGAACAGCAGCCATTGCCAAAACTCCACCCAGACCCATTCCCCCTTATATTGTCTAAAAATGAAAAGTCTTAATCTATAGAGGGAAGATCAGTTAAACCATAGTCTGGGGCCCTGGGGAAAGGGAATGGAGACCACCACTGAAATCTACCCAGATCCTTCTCCCCTATCTTTCAAGTGAATAAAAGCCTCAGTCTGCATTGGGAACAGTGACGAAACTGCAGGCTGGGGCAGTAATGGAAACCCACTCAACATGAAGGAGGGGAAAATGAAGTTCTATTTCTGGAGGAGGGGTAGGAACACTACCTCGGTCTTAAGACCAATGTTTAGAGTGATTGCCCAAAACTGAGGTTCAATTAGAAAATCAGAAAATTCTGCCATCACCCAAACTTCATCCCTGGCACCACGCTAACTAGCTTGGAATAAAAATATCAATGGAAAAAAAAAAAAAAAACCATATATCAATGGAGTATAGCAGAGAACTCCACAGTATTGGTCTTTAGGGAAATTCAAGTTAAAAACACAATGAGATACCACAATTAGAATTGCTAAAATGAGAACAATAAATGTTTAACATGAATATAATTGCCATTCACAGTTGGCAAAGACTGTAAACAGCCAAGATGTCCTTGAGCAGATGGGAAGATAAACACCCTGTACACCTGTACAATGGAATTCTACGCAGAAATAAGAGACAGTGGGTTGTTGATTCACAAAATAGCATGGCTGAATCTTAAATGCATTTTTCTAAGTGTTAAAATCTCTCCCAATTTCTCTGTCCCCCAGCAGATGCTCTCTGATAAACGCACGAATTATATCCAGGTAAAACGTAGCTGTGTTCCTCAGTGCCGACTCACCGCTCTCTCTAGAACTTTCTTCTCATGTCTGTTTTATTGTCTGGCCCTCTTCACCTTCACCAGACTAGGGGGGGTTGGGGCGGGGGGATGCTTGCTTCCTAAAGATTGTGAGGTTAGTGGAGATTTTGCTGCCTTTCAGAAGATTCTGGAATATGCCTTTTACTCTCTCACGTAGAAATCGGAAAGTGCTTTCTGGGGTCTCGTCAGAGTCTCCAATTTTGTGATTCTAGCTCCATGTGACTACCAACATTTTTGTTAGTTTTCTTTTTTCCCATTTGCAGCCCGGTGCTCTGCTTGGTCAAACTCCGCCAATAGGAAGAATAACAACTGCTTATCATCAGTTCACTGTGAAAGGTTTGCCCTCTTGGAAATGTTCATTCATTCAATCCTGCTGTTTCCCCATATACCAGATGCCTTCAAACACGTAATGTTGTATAATTTATTCCAGTTTTCTTCATTGTTGTTAGTGAGGGCACTAGTCTGCCATGAATAAGTCTCTCACCCAGGGACATACATTTCTATCCTAATTATTGTCAAGAAGGGCTAAATTTTATATCAAAACACAGAATCTGTCTTTTGATTCCAATATTAAGATTCCACGTTTTTCCAGTGATCTGTAGCGACTGATCTCTTTGAAACACACTAAGGAAACTCTCCCTCGTTCTCAAATATTTTTGAGGTTATTCTTAACTTTGATCAGTTTTCATTGCAATGGGTCCCTAACGCTTTACCTCCTCGGCCTCCCGTGTTTCTCTCCCCTTGCAGAACTTCTGTCCTGGCCACAGGCAAGGAGAGGGGTTTGAGAGCGTCATAAGCAACTCCTTCCGGACATGGTTTCAAAGCCACTGTCAAACCACACTCCTCGCCATCGTTTCATCCTCAGATTCCGGTTTTATAAGTATATTATTGCTACCTTTCTTATGACTTGTGAACAACAAAAGCATCGTTGCTTTCATTTTACAAGAAACGGGGGCGCCCGGGTGGCTCAGTCGGTTGAGCGTCCAACTCTTGATTTTGGCTCAGGTCATGGTCTCACAGTTAGTGGGTTTCAGCCCCCCATCGGGCTCTATACTGACAGCAGGGAGCCTGCTTGAGAGTCTCTGTCTCCCTCTCTCTCTGACAGTCTTCCACTTGCACTGTTTCTCTCTCTCTCCCTCTCTCAAAATAAACAAACTTAAAAAAAAAAAAAGAAATACATAGAAATTTTAAAATGTGAAAATTGCTCCCAAATGTATTGACTTTTCTGTTTGTATTCTTTTACTCGCGTGAGTAGATTCAATGCATAGTGGATAACAGTGTGGAAAAAATTAAATGTCTACTTTAGCAAGTTATAGGCATATATACAGCTATACATGGAAAACAGATTGCACAACATGCACACTGAAATGTAAAGAAAAAAAATTTTTTTTTAACGTTTATTTATTTTTGGGACAGAGAGAGACAGAGCATGAATGGGGGAGGGGCAGAGTGAGAGGGAGACACAGAATCGGAAGCAGGCTTCAGGCTCTGAGCCATCAGCCCAGAGCCCGACTCAGGGCTCGAACTCACAGACCGCGAGATCGTGACCTGAGCTGAAGTCGGAGGCTTAACTGACTGAGCCACCCAGGCGCCCCCTGTTTTTTTTTTTTTTTTGAAAATTTTTTAAAAAAATTAACAGTGAGAAAATTTTTGAAAAGTTGACTATTCAGCACTATAGTGCCTCAGGATCATTAACCAGCTTATTTATTCATACAACAAATATTTATCGAATGCTTTTTTTCAGAATCTCAGCTGACACTATACGATTCAGAAGCCCCAATTAATAGAGTTTACAGTTGATGGAAAAAGTGATTAGCAGTCCTTTATTAATGCATTTTGAAAATAACATAAACAGGGGCGCCTGGGTGGCTCAGTCGGTTGGGCGTCCGACTTCGGCTCAGGTCATGATCTCGCGGTCTGTGAGTTCGAGCCCCGCGTCGGGCTCTGGGCTGATGGCTCAGAGCCTGGAGCCTGCTTCCGATTCTGTGTCTCCCTCTCTCTCTGCCCCTCCCCCGTTCATGCTATGTCTCTCTCTGTCTCAAAAATAAATAAACGTTAAAAAGAAAAAAAGAACATAAACAAATTCTCTAAATTAGTTAAAGAATCATAAATTGGATTATCCGAGTCAGAAAAAAATAGGATAGTAGAAGTATGATGTGAGGTGCTCACAACTCCAATGATCTCTATTAAAGCACTAGAGAATATAAGCCAAAAACAGTTTATCTATTTTGTGTATCCTATACATCGATTCATGGACAACTGCTTAGTGAAAAGCAAATATCATAAATAACAGAAAGCAGGATCAATAATGCCAATATCTAGTTGTCTACTCGACACTAACCTATTTTTTATGCGATGAAGTATAGAAAAAATATGTCTTTATATATACTGTAAGAAACACCAAAAAATCTTTAGCAAGTGGGAAAATGAAATCTTTTGTGTGTTCATTATTTAACACTGCAGCAGGTGGGAGCCCTGCGGGTGAGGTGCTCGAACGTTCCCCCGGTCGGAAGAAATCGAGGCAGCGGCAGGGCGCTAATGAAGGAGTCGTGTTTCAGCCGCAGCAAACGTGAAGCAGATTTCAAACTGCGAGGGGGGCTGTGTGTCCCCGCAGGGCCATCAATGCGGAGTAATTCCCGTCCACCCTCACAGTCTTCGTATAACACCGGCACCACCTGACTGTCACCTGCTCCTGGCCCAGAAATGCCTGTGGTCGCAAGTGCCTGCGTGTGGTGGGTGACGGGAAAGCCCCACCTGCACTTTGTTTGTTTTTTTTTTTAATGTTTATTTTTGAGAGAGAGAGAGAGAGAGAGAGAGAGAGAGAAGCAGGGAAGAAGCAGACACAGGGGGGTACAGAGTGTCCAAAGCGGGCTCTGTGTTGACAGCAGACAGCCCGATGTGGGGCTTGAACTTACCAACTGTACACCATGACCTGAGCCAAAGTTGAAAGATGGGGTTCAAGTTTCAGTTCTGCCGGAGACTAATGCTAGCATCTTGGACACTGTAGAGTCTGGGACCACTAACTGAAACGTTGCAAACGTTGGAACAGGCACCTAGTTCAGCATCTGGGTGGGAACTTGATCCCAGCAGTCTAATTTGGCACTCTCTCTCTCTCTCTTTTTTAGAGAGAGGGACAACAGGAGATGAGAGAATCTTAAGCAGGCGGGGCTCGATCCCACAACCCTGGGATCATGACCTGAGCTGAAATCAAGAGTCAGAGGCTCAACCGACAGAGCTACCCAGGCACTCCTTGGCAGTGTCTCTTTTTGCTAAAAAAAAAAATCAAGAAATCTGAAATAATATAGAATGTCCTCGTCTACTTATTTAAAAAAAATTTTTTTTCTAATTGTAAAAGGAATTCATGGTAATTAGAAAATATTTGGGAAATAGAAAGTGATTTAGGCAGATATACACATCCTTCAAAACCCCAACTCCCGTAAGTGAGGAGTTAATGTTTTAGTATGCTTACTTCCAAATGGCTTCAAGTTCATTTCTTTACCATTTTAGAACAGCTTTCTACCTTGGATAGATTTGTAATCAACACCCCCTAAGTCTGAATGTGACAGCATTTGGAAAGTGGGAACGGTGATTTGATTTTGTTCAGGCGGGCCTCTCTGTTAGCTGGAGGAACTAAGGGGGCTACGGGGACCACCTGCCCCCACCCTGCCTTGCTGAGCGGCCTGGTCAAGGTCAGGCTCCCGGAGCACAGCGAGGATGCCTGCCGGTGGGCAGAGTCCACAGTGAGCACCGACGTGGGAGGGGCCACGGCACCCCTGCCCTCCTGGTTCTCACGCTCACCACTGCTCCTGCCGCTGAGGGGGCTTCCCTCTCCAGCGTCTCGAGTCTCCACCGTCAACTTACATCCAAGGACAGTGCGGTGGGTCTTAGATACAGTAGCACACATTCAGTGCAGCGTCTTTATCTTAGAGGAAAACATAATATATCGTCATGATTGGGGAAGGCAATGACTTCTTAGAGAAGGCGCACAAAAAATTGAAAAAAAATGGATCATTTGGACTTCATCAAAATTAAAAACCTTTGTGCTCTATCTACCAAATAATTAGTACTATGAAAAATAAAGACAAAGCACAGGATGGGAGAAAACATTTTCAAAGCATATATATCTCATAAGAGACTTATATCCAGAATATGTAAAGGTCTCATACAACTCAATAATAAGATAACTAACCCAATGGGGAAAATGGGTAAAGGGTTTATATAGAAATTTCTCCAAAGAAAATATACAAGTGGTAACTAGCCCCCCCCCCCACACACACACAATGCTTAAAATCATTAGTCGTTAGGGAAATGCAAACCAAAATCATAATAAGATACACTTTAGACACACTAGGATAGCCAAAATAAAAAAGCAGCCAACAGCAGGTGTTGGTGAGGATGTGAAGAAATGGAGACTCTCATACATAGCAGATGGGAATACAAAATGATGCATCTGCTTTAGAAAACTGTTTGGCAGGGGCACCTGGGTGACTCAGTCAGTTAAGCACCCCAACTTGGGCTCAGGTCAGCAACTCCACTCGTAAACATAACCCCAAGAGAAGTGAGAACAGAGGTGCGACGAAAAACTTGCGGGTGAATGCTCAGCATTGTTCGTAAGAGCCAAAAAGTGGAAACAATCAAATGTCCATCAACTGTTGAAGGGATACAGAAAATACGGTATACCAAACAATGAAATACTCAGTGTAAGAAGTACTGATATATCCTCAACATGGATGAACGCTTGAAAATACTACACTAAGTAGAAGATTCCAGTCACAAGAGACCACATAGGCTCTATGATCCCGTTACAGATTCCAGAAGAGGCAAATGTCTAGAGGCAGAAAGTGTTTTAGTAACATTGCTAATTAGTTACAGTAAGCACGGGTGGGTTGGAGCATAGAAGATACAGAGTATCTGCTAGTGAGTGTCAGTTTCCTTAGGAGAGTAATGAAAATGTCCTAAAATTAATTGTCATGATGGTTTTGTGCCCTGTTACTCTGCTTGAAGAACACTGTACACTTTAAATGGGTGAATTTTATGGTACGTGACTCTCATCTCAATAAAGCTGTTAAAAAGCCCCTACCCTTCACACACAATGGATATTACAGTTTTAATCTTGCTTTTCCCATCAGCAACTAATATTTAAAGGAGATGCTCTTTCCATCTGTCACTTTAGCAAATCAAGTCTCAAGAATTTTGTGATTCTTAGGAACAATTTATTATAGGGTTACTACACCACCCCGACACTATCAGCAATAACTTATCTTTTGGAGAACCATGGATTTATGGTTAAATCCATAAAAATTTAAGGAGATAAAACAAGATGAATGAAGGGAGATCAATAGTTTTACAATTATCAACAGAGATGCAGTATAATTATATTCTAGACATCCACACCCTTAATGAACTTCTGATAAGAAGGTATGGATTAATAGTACACATTAACTTAGGCTGGGTTGCAGAAGAAAATCTGCATTTATAACTGTGTCACTTTTGCGTGTTTTGCAGAATTCTATTCTAGACTGAATTGCGCTATAAAAAGATACATCTGTAATCAACGACCATTGAGAGGAAACAGAAAGAAACCACCTCATCTACATAACAAGATCAATAACAAAAAATCAGAAGATATCGCAAGAATGTTTTAAAGTAATGCACAAAACCTCCATGAGGAAAACTTGTTTGATACAAGGTAAGTCTTTTTTGTTCTATTTGTTTGATTTATTTTTAGTAATGATACCTATGGCTTTGAAATTTCAAGTGATATTTACTAACTTTAAAGAAGGATATGCCATTTCCATCTGTAACGAACATGACAGAAGTTAAGACCTACAGCTCTCAGGGCGCCTGGATGGCTCAGTCCGTTAAGCATCCCACTCTTGATTTCAGCTCAGGCCACGATCTCACAGTTCACAGGTTCATGAGACGAAACCCCAGAACCAGCTCTGTGCTGACAGTACAGAGCCTGCTTGGGATTCTCTGTCTCCCTCTCTCTCTGCCCCTCCCCTGTTCGCACGCCCTCTTTCTCTCTTCCTCTCTATCTCTAAATAAACATTTTTTTTTAAAAAAAGACATACAGTTCTCAAAGTACATTTTAATAAACATATTCCCTTCGTGGGCTGTGTCCATTGTGAGGGACTCACTGAACTTTAGACCCAAAGTGTATCAGAAGAGGCAGTACAACTTAAAGGGCATGCCTTATTTAATAGATGTTTTATGAAGAATATTTCTTTTCATCTCCATAGGAACTCTAAAAAGAAGATATGAACATTTCCACTAGGCAAGCAAGAAAGCTGGTTCCAAAATTTGACGCGAGTTCCCTTACCAGAGCCCTGCTCCCAGGCAATGAATCCAGGTCTGCCTGTTGCAAAGTCCAAATCCTTCCCACTTGCCACGGCCCACTGATACATTAATCTAATAAATAGTCCAGTAAATAACAAAGGGGAATGGAGACCTTTAGCCTTTGCTTCTAGGCTCTCGAGATCCTGAAGAAGGTTTTCTGGTTTTGTTGGATTCTTACTCCTTTATCTCTCAGATTTGAATTATAAATGCATTCTTCTTATCTTCATTAGGAAACCATAGACAGCTTGTGAGCAGAATCACTAATTCTACACTGTATCTTTTAAAGTACCTAGAACTGAGATGACAAAGAAATAGACTCGATATATACACAGAGAGGCATTTCAAGGAATATGGGCAGAGGGAACAGGAATCGATAGCAATTTGGCCAGGTAAATCTGTCTTGAACATGAGTTTTGAGTAGATAGACTTAGTGTAATTAAAATATTAGCTATTCCTAAGTTCATTTATACATTTAATGAGACCCCGATTAAAACACCAACAGTTTTTGGTTTTCCTTTTTTGTTTTAGTGAGTGGTACGGTCCCTTAGTCAAGCCAATTCTGAAGTTCGCATGGGAAAATTTAAAACTTTAGTAAAACTCTGAATAACGGAGTAGTAGCGAATGACATCACCTGCCAGGTAGTCAACATTGACCTCCCTCCCATGTGCCAAATAATTTCATCCCGTCCCAACATCCCCCAAGGTCTTAACTCGTCCCAGCATCACCTGTAAGTCCCAAATCTCAACCTCTGAATGATCGACATCAGGCATGGGTGTGACAATGGGTGGGGGCCATGCTCAGGAAGACTTTCTTTCCATCCATGGACACGTGAAGCTAGAAAACAGCTATCTCCTTCCAGAACAGAATGGTGGGACAGGTATAGGATAGATATTCCCATTTCCACAGAGGGAACAGGAAGGAAGAGAGGGGTCACCAGGCAAGTCCAAACCCAGCAGAGCAAATCCCATTAGGTTTCCAGGCTGGGAACATCCTGTTAGACTTGATGCCCCGTCCCTGGGGCTCTAAGGGGCTGTCCTATTGGTCCCTGGCCCTGACCCTGCTTCTCTGGCCTCTGCCTTCACGTTCACATCTGTGTTTTTGGAGTCGTTCTTCCTTGTTCCTGAAGGACAGCCCATGTTTGTCACCAAGTAGCTCTGCAAAGCCATTTCCTGCTTAGAGAATTTGACAGCTTCCCCTTCGTGCCTTCCTGTCTCTGTTCCTTCAGGTGAAGCCGAGAGTGTTTCTTCTGATGTAACATTCTCAAGAACCTTGCTGGTCCGTGGTATATGTCATGGGGACCCATGACACTAGATCTCTCCTTCAAAACCCCATCTCTCTTCCTGCCTCCGCTGAGATGGTTGACTGGGTCCAGGAGACCCCCACCTAATCTCTTCAGCAAAAGCTTGTCCAGCCTCCCCTGGGCCTCCTCTCTGGAGCACAATTCCCCATAGCAAATGGCCTCATCTTCCCATCCGTTGTCATCGGGATTGGCCTGGAACATTCCAAACAATCGAGTGCTAATTCCTTTTATCGAGCACTCCCCTCCTCAAATTATCTCTTCCCTCACACATTGTGCTAAAGGAAGAAGGAGTTTAGCTCGGAAATCTCCTCAGCTACACATCTAAGTCTATCACTTGTAAATTCTGTTCTGCGCCGAACAAAAGAACACAGTTCAGGCAAGTTTTCTACCACTTTATAACAAAGACGACCTTTTCTCCAATTCCCGGTAACATAATCCTCATTTCTTTCCAAGATCTCACCCGAAGCACCTTTAACATTTGTATTTCTGCCAAGATTCTGTTCAGGAACAACCGGATGTTCGCAATGAGGAACTTTCTCGGCAGGGGCCTCTGGCTTCTTTCCGAGTTGTCACCAGAATCGCCCTTAGCATCCATGCTTTTCGCTTCTCAACAAGACCATCAGGCCTTGGGGCGCCTGGGTGGCTCAGTGGGTGGAGCGTCCAACTAACTCTTGATTCCAGCTCAGGTCATCATCTCACAGTTCGTGGGGGTCGAGCCCCGAGTCCTCTGCTTGGGATTCTCTCCCTCTCTCTCTCTGCCCTTCCCCTGTTGGTGCTCTCTAAATAAATAAATAAATAAATAAATAAATAAATAAATAAATAAATAAATATTAAAAAAAAAAATCAGGCCTTTCCTGTCATGGGCCTCAAAACTCTTCGTCTTTACCCAGTGTTGAAGCCACTCGCCTCATGTGTTGCCATAACGAATTGTTGCAAACTTGGTGGCTTAAAACAACACCCGGCCTGAGGTCCAGAATCCAGGCTTTGGTGGGGCAAGGGCAGGGCGTTCCTTCTGGGGGCTCTGAGAAGGCCACCTGCTCCACCCCTCCCTCCTGGCTCCCGGAGGCAGCCAGCTGTCACTGGCACTTCTCCAACTATAGATGCAACACTGCAGTCTCTGCCTCTGTCCTCACATGTCATTCTCCTTTGGGCCTCTGTGTCTTTTTCTGCCTCTTATTGGGACAATCTCACCCGATTTAGCCCCTGTGCTAATCTCATGGGATCTCGTCTTGATCTTTACCTTCAATCTATCTGCGAAGACCTTATTGCCAGTAAGGTCACATTCTGAGCCTCTGGGAGGACAGGAATTTGGGGCACACTATTCGACCCACTACACATTTCATTGTACTTCAAGCAAACTGTTAGTAAAAAACAAACAAACAAACAAACAAACAGAAACCTTGTCCAGAGCTTGCCCATAGAAGATGGTTTAAGGGTTTTTTCCTCCTGCTGGAATTTCTGAGCGAGTTCATTTAGCCTGATTTGGCTCAACTTAAAGTCGTGTTATCCACACAATGATTTAAACTGACCCTTCTTAGGGCGCCTGGGTGGCTCAGTGGGTTAAGCGTCCGACTTCAGCTCAGGTCATGATCTCGCAGTTCGTGAGTTCAAGCCCCACATCGGGCTCTGTGCTGACAGCTCAGAGCCTGGAGCGTGTTTCAGATTCTGTGTCTCCCTCTCTCTCTGCCCCTCCCCTGCTCATGCTCTCTCTCTCTCTCTCAAAAATAAATAAACATTAAAACAATTTTTTTAAATAACTAATTTCTCAGCATTTCATGACATAATCAGCTAATTTTTTTTAATGTTTCCAATATCGTTGGTTACATCTTATTTTGTTGTGCTACCTGTTGCTAATGTCAATGTGGTGGTGCTGGTTGTTTTCTAATACAAAGTCGGGTTTGTTTTTTTTTAAGTGTACTTATTTATTCTGAGAGAGAGAGTGAGCATGAGAGTGGGGAAGGGGCAGAGAGAAAGGGAGAGAAAAAATCCCAAGCAGGCCCTGTCCTGTCAGCACAGAGCCAGACGTGGGGCTCAAACTCAGGAACCACGAGATCGTGACCTGAGCCGAAGTCAGACGCTTAACCCACTGAGCCACCCCGGCGCCCCCAAAGTCAGTTTTAAGAAACTTTTTACGGTCAAGGGTATAGAAGCAACTTTGGGGACCACGTTCTCTATATTCTGTCTTTCCTTGATTCCCTGGCCGTGTGCATACACATATCAAAATGCAGCCGGAAACGTCATATACTGCTCTGATCTGCTTCCAAACGCAGAGTTCTGTTCTTTTATCCTAAACAGGGCTGGGACCATCTTGTGAGCGCCAAGTGAGACTTGATAATATGCATTACTACTGGTGGAAATCCCTGAAGTCGAAGATTGCTGCAAACCTTATCTCCGTGAGAGCAGTATCCATGGTGTTTCATGCATGAACCAAGTGTGTGCACGTTCGATTTTGATGGAAGTTGGGAGAAGATGTGAAATGGCATGCATTTGGAAGAGCAGTAAATAAAATAAGTTTGCACGAATTAAAACAGTTTAATGTAACTGTTAGTGGGATCCTGCTGCACAGTAGTTGTAGGTCAACGATACATATGAGAATTACAGCAAATATGAGTGGGTTTTGTTATGTTTTCATTTTCAGCTGGTAGAGCAGTTGTTAGAAAGAGCCCTGTAATCATGTCATGGAGGTGATATGTGCCGCCCCACTGTGTCCTTTTATGTGAAAGAAAAAATAAGCATCTAATAGTAATAATAAAAAAAAAACACCTTAATTGTTTGGGGATAGTATTTCTTGCAGTCAAACACAGATTCTAATTAATTCGCTGCCATACTTTCTTCCCTTTCAAGAATAATTCTTAAGCTTGTATAGTAGTTACTGAAAATGTCAATATAATTTCACTATAACTCTTCCTGAGATGTATATAGAAAAAAGGCAATAAACATTAAATTGTATAATTGCACACAGTTTAATTTGAAATGGTCATGTGAAGTCCTATATCCTATAATCTCATATAAAACATCAATGAAATGAGTTCCATGTAATTAAAAGTCAAAAATATATGTTAAAAGCTACATAACTATTCATCAGGGGGCGAGAGGT
Organism: Panthera leo; assembly: GCF_018350215.1. Lineage (NCBI taxonomy): Eukaryota > Metazoa > Chordata > Mammalia > Carnivora > Felidae > Panthera > Panthera leo. The sequence continues at coordinate 5,838,399 of NC_056691.1, forward strand.
GGAAGAAATTGGTAAACTGTTCTCATTTTTCAGTTTAAATAAATGGAATTTAAAAAAAGAGGGGGCGCCTGAGTGGCTCAGTCGGTTAAGCGTCCAACTTCGGTTCAGGTCATGATCTCACGGTTTTGGGTTCGAGTCCCGTGTCGGGCTCTGTGCTGACAGCTCGGAGCCTGGAGCCTGCTTCGGATTTTGTGTGTCTCTCTCTCCCTGCCCTTCCCCCACTCATACTCTGTCTCTTTCTCTTCCTCAAAAATAAATTTAAAAAAAAAAAGAGGAGGGTGGGCTCTATGATGAGGACAGAGAAAACAGTGTGTCTTAACCTAAATGTCCTTAACAAAGGTTAAGATCAAAATCCAGGGCAGGAGAGAGACCGTACTTCCCAAGAGAAGGCACTTGCAGGAGGAAACCCAGCAACACGTACTCCCTGAATGATTCAAAACGAAAAGAGTTGGAATCCATTGGCGAGGATCATGTAGGACAAAGATGGAACAGGCAGGGTCAAGGGAAGTGGCTGATGACCCTTATGGTGAACAAAATAAGGACGAGAAGAAGTCCACACTGAGAACCAGGACTTGCACGAAAGTTTCCAGCTGTGCAGAGAAAAATAAAATACAGAGCTGGGAAAAATAAAATGCGTGAAAAATGTGGTAGTCAATCAGGTGAAGAGACAACAAGGACCATCTGTTTCATGAAGATGAAATTGATGTTCGAGATTTGTGAAAATTGAGTTGACATCAGAGTCTCATGAAATTTTGAACATGTTAAGGGGGAAAATATTCCCAAACAAATTCATTTCATTCAACGGTTTATTAAGGTTCTGCTCATGTGGCTGACTTAATTTAGGGGTATACACCAGTTAATTATACCACCCCCCGTATGAGATGCAAACACTGAGGGACGATAAAGTGTCTCATGATCTGCGAAAAACATATATATATATAATCATGCCAGTGAGGAGAGGTAAGTTTATGCTATGGCACCAAAACTCCAAAAATCTTAGCAGATAAAGAACAGAGGTTATTTCTTATTCATATGTGAAATGCAGTTTGGCAGAGGAAGGGGGCAAGACTTCATTCAACTGATAAGAAAATATTTAATGTCCAGTGATTTTTTCTATGTTGTCTGTCATTGAGAAGGGTGGCATTGGTCCATCATTGTCTGAGAGCTTTGTCCTTCAATGTATGAAGGCGTGTAATATCTCAATAGCAGTCAAATGTGTGCTTCAACATGAAATTGGTTTGAATATTTAGATAACGACCCAGAGTTTTTTGTGTTGTTTTGGTTGTTTGCTTGTTTGTTTGTTTTTGCCTCTAATAATTTTTTTTTTTATTTTAAATTCAAGTCAGTTAACACACAATGCAATACTGGTTTCAGGAGTAGAATTCATCGATTCATCACATGCATCCAACATCCAGTGCCCCTCCCAACAGGTGCCCTCCTTAGTCCCCATCCCCCATCTAGCCCATCCCCCACACACCTCCCTCCATCAACCCTCAGTTTGTTCTCTATCATTAAGAGCCTCTTGTGGTTTGTTTCTCTCTCTTCCCTCCCCTTCCCATATGTTCATTTGTTTTGTTCCTTAAATTCCACATATAAGTGAAATCATATGGTAATTGTCTTTCTCTGATTGACTTATTTCACTTAGGGTAATACATTCTCAGTCCAACCATGTCATTGCAAATGGCAAGATTTCATTCTTTTTGATGGTTGAGTATACATCTTCTTTATCCATTCAGCAGTCGATGGACACTTGGGCTCTCTCCATAGTTTGGCTATTGTTAGTAGTGCTGTTATAAACATCAGGGTGCATGTGCCCCTTTGAATCTGTATTTTTGTATCTTTTGGGTAAATACCTAATAGTGCAATTGCTAGATCATAGGGTAATCCTATTTTTAGTTTTTTGAAGATTCCACAGTTGGTTTTTAAACTTGAAGTGAACACATCCTATCTACAAAAAGAGGGGTGGGGGACCCAATGGACATTTATTACAACTACAGTCTTGGTATTAGAAATATGTCAGGTAATAATTTTTTTAAAAGTTCTAGAAATCCAACTTTAATGTCCTAAATCAAAGAAAACAATAGCTTTTCTCTTTTCTCGGCTTTCTTCGGCAAGTGTGCTTAATTATTATGCCTCTGGGTGAAATGGTGTTTTCGTGCCTTCAATGAATGTGGCCAGCTAAGTTTATGGTTTTTGTTCAGGAGACGAATCAGATGGGAGTGGGGAAGTGAAACATTTTAGCCCCACTTCAGATTCCTTGGGAAGAAACCTGGTCGTCCCACCTTGAGCCACGGGTCAACAAAGACCCTGGCGTCTCCCATGAAGATCATGGGGTTGGAAGGGGTTGCAGAGAGTTAACAGAAAATTCACAGAGGAAGGGGGTGGACCGTTTCTCTCAGAAAGAGAACACGTGACAGAACAATAAATATCTGGGGGTGGGGAGACAGCACCACCACCCAGAAGAGAGGGTGAGTTACATGTTACAGCAATTAGGTCCTTGGAAAGTTCCTTGCAATAGACTTAGGGGTGCAGAGCAGGGATCACAGATCACTGTTAGACCCAGGGGCTCCTCTTTCTCTCCTAGGGGAGCTGGAGACCTAATTTCCTGAGCGCTTCTTGTATCCACAGGACATGGACACCGCTTCCCCGCATTTACTCTCCTCTCCCTCCTGCTCCAAAAGGGCTACGTCGACCTGAATTTTGCCCGTTGCTTCCCACTGTGCAGTGTAACTTCCTGTTGCTTTAACTTTCTTGATTTTTTATATTCAGAATGTATTTTCTTGCGTCTTAAAATCACAGATGATCCCAGGATTTATCTAAATAAATCAGAAAGAAGATTTTCATCAACTGGGGAATTCTGTTGGCATCTAGCACCCTCGTGGCTTATTCTGAAATCTGAAGAACGTGACCACATCTAGCCTCTGTCTAACAGGGAGCTGAGAACTCTGCAATGAAACAAAATTCCAGGTATTTAGCATTACTGTTCTTGTTAAAATTGTTTTCAGAACTTTGGTTTTACTGGTATTTTCTGACTGCTTTACCCCCATTCTAGTAGAGGATTATTCGTTAATGATGAAAAGAAGGAGGCGTGAGGCTTGGAGAAGAAGCTTAAGAATACATAAAGCAAGCAAAATATTTGCATTCTTGGTTTGTTTTCCCATTTTGTTCTTTCCATTCACTATTTAAAATATGCTCCTTACGGAGAGAAGGACAGCAAAATGCAACCATTTCTACAGCTCATTTGCAAATGGAAAGTGTTAATTAAAATTTGAGGCTCTCAAAGTTTCTAATTAGCCTGTAAAATCCATTCTGCTATTGGGATTTCAGTTTTTATTTCTTTTCCTGGTTGTATCTCTAATTATAGACTATAAGCTAAAAGGATATTTTTTTATATTTCACACGAGCATCATAAAAGAAAACTACCAAAGTTTTAAAAATATAAATGGCTTCCTAAGATTCAGTTGATGCAAATACTATTAAATAATTTGGTTTCACTGCAAAGTGAAAATTTCTAACAGAAATGATTGAGCTTTTACTTTATGGATTAGAATTTAGGGGAAATAATCTCAAATATTGATAAGGTTTGGCTAAATCATGGGCATAATTTCATCTATTGGTGATATCATACAATTTTCATATTCTTTTTTTTTTTAATCTAAATCACACAAGACAATGGCAAAAAGCATGGATTAGCACTCCATTTTTTAATACATATGCAGGATTGGTCTTTTAGGATAATAATCTTGCATAATAGTTGTGAAGCTGAAATAATGGCAGAGTCAGACATTAAGACAACAGCAATTTATTGACTAGTCCCTAGTCAATAGGGAGCACTTAAACTCTACTTATAACAGCAATCCTGAAGGTCACTATTTTATTTTTACCACATACACATATACATAGCTAATATATGATACAAAGTCTATACATAGCTAATATAGTATTATATATATACTATATACTATATATTACATATAACGTATAGTATTATATATACTATAATATATATACATAGCTAATATATGATACAAAGTATACGCATAGCTAGTATAGTATTATATAGATACTATATGTATATGTAATATATAGTATATAGTATAATATATATACTGTAATATATATACTTAACGAATATAGTATGCAAAGTATGTATATATCATAAAGTCACCCAATTTTAGTGCACAATTCAGTAATTTCTAGTAAATTTGTAGTGTTGTGCAACCGTTCCCACAATCCAATTTTAGAACATTTCCATCACCATATAAAGATGCCTCATACTCACGTACCAGAGCTCTGTATTCCCACTCCAAGCCAAAGTGATCACTAATGTACTTTCTGCCTCTGTAGGTTTGTCTTTAATGGACATTTCATATAAATGGGATTTCAAAATCTGTGCTTTTTAAAAATGTACTTAGCATAATATATTGGAGGTTTGTTTTTGTTGTAGCATGGAAGGGCATTTGCATTATTTCTACATTTTGGCTGTTACAAATCATGCTGCCATGAACAGTCATGCATGAGTCTCTTCACAGGCACGTATTTGCATTTGTCTTGGATGGATATTCAGGGAAGTAATTGCTGGGTTATATGGTAAATTTATGTCTTTGTTTTTAAATAAGTGACAGGTTGCTTTCCGCAGTGGCTGCACCTTTGTATCTTCCCATGAGCAATGGATAAGCATTCCAATTTCTCCATGGCCTCCCTGACTCTTGCAGTTGACCATGGTTTTTACTATAGACCTCCTAGCATTTGTGAATGGCATCTTACTGTGGCTTTAGTCTGTATTTCTCTGATGGCTAATAATACTGAGAAACATGCCATGTGCTTATTGATGAAATGTCTATTCAAAATTTTAGCTTCAATTTTATTGCATTTTTGTGTTCCCATAATTGAGCTGTAAGCATTTAAAATAGACTTTGGATACAAGTAATTTATCATACATATGTTTTGAAAAATTTGGGTCCTGATCTGGGGCTTGTTTTTCCATTTGTTAATGGTGTTCTTGAAGTTCAGGATGTTTGCATTTTGACGAACACAAATTTATCTTTAATCACAGGTGTTTTTGGTATTGGATTAAGACTGTCTAACGTAAGGTCCCTACTTTACCAAAAGAGGAAACTGAGGCCTCATAAGGCCAAGGACACACTCGAATGCAAGAGTGTGTTCAAGTGCACTGCCTTTGCCCTGCACTCACTGCTATCAGGGTGGAATTCAAGTGAGCTCAGGTGAGTGACGTCTGACCCCAGACCTGTGATTTCCCAGGCAGTGTAGCTATTGAGTTCAAAGAAGGAACAGACGTGTCTTTCCAGACAACCCTCCCCTAGCTTCTTCTGTATAACGGGAAAGAAAGTTTCTATAAGCAAATACATACTCTAAGGAAGTTTCTAATGATCATTTAATCACCCCAAAGTAAAATGGACAATGCTCTTCTCTGATTTTAAGATCTAAAAAGTATACATCTAAGTACACAACTGGCCTTTCATCTTTTTTTTTTTTAATAAAACAAGTTGTATAGGAAAACCAGGGAACAAATTATCAAATTTAAAGTGATAAAATATTGCAGTGGCATTACCCAAATTAGAAACAATAACTATTATAATGTGCCAATAATTAAGGCTAGTCACAATGTATGTTGGTTTAATGTTAAAAACTGAGTAGCGAAATTTTATGAAGATTAAGTTGAGGAGACTAGCTCATGTTATGAATTTAGAGAACATTTCAAAAATGCGCTTGTAGGAAGCAGGCTCTAAGGTGACCCCAATGGCCCCCTATCTGCTTGGATTCCCACCCTGCGTAATCCCCCTACCTCTTAAATATGGACTCAAATTATTGACCTGCCTCTAACAAATACTACACAGCAGAAGCGAATACAGAACTATAACTTTCAAAGTTAGGCGACAAAATGACTGTGGCATCCACCTTACCCTTCCTCTCTTGATCACCTGCTCTGGAAGAAGCCGGCTGCCATGTTGTATGCTGCTGTATGAACAAGCCCACAAGGTAAGGCACCGGTATCTCTTGTCAACAGCCAGAAAGGACCCGGGGTTAGGGAGTGCCAGTCACCAGCCCTGGGGAGTGATCAGGTCTCTCAAGGGATCCTCGCCTATGAACCTATGAAAAAAAACCAATAATATTCTTTCAATCAATATAACTTTTGGATAAACCAAATATTCAAATTGAGTGGAGATGGGCCAAACCAGGAGAAGGTGAGACGATTTTAAGTATCCCTCCATTATCCAAGCACCTTACACGTAAGGTCTAATGAGAAAATGCCATCAGCAGCAACTGTCACTGTGCTAATAACCTCGGTGGGGGTGAGTGAGCTCTGAGTCTGCCGTCATGACATCATACTCAAGACAGCACCTGGAATCTTCTTTGTTTGAGGGCTGTACTGAGATACCAAGGGTGTCTTGTTCATTCAAACTGCACATTCTCAATTCTTGATGTACTACCTTAGAGTTTAAAGGGTTCATTTATATTCTTATGACCAGTCTTAGTTTAGCAAAGGGCATGACTTAAAACCAAGCAATTAAACAGAGTGAAGTTTCTTATAACTTATCTCTCTTTAGTTACGTTATCATGAGGGATTCTAATGACTGAGTGTGCCGAGCATCACAATAATGAGGGGGAAATAAACAAGGAATCTTGTAAAGTAGAGCATCTCAAAGTGTGCTGCCATCTTTTATAAGACAAGTAAATTCTCTGGGGTGCCTGCCTGGGAGGCTCAACCTGTTGAGCTTCTGACTTGGGCTCAGGTCGTGATTTCATTGTTCTGGATTTCAAGCCCCGCATTGGGCTCACTGCTGTCAGCGCAGAGCCTGCTTCGGATCCTCTGTCTCCCTCTCTCTCTGTCCCTCCTCGACTTGTGCATTTCTCACACTCTCTCAAAATGAATAAATAAACTTTAAAAAAAAAAAAAAAAAGCAAATTCCCTGTCCCCTGACTCCCAAACTATTAGATCAGAAACTCTGGAGCCTAGGATTCTTAAGTCCTCTAAAGTTTGAGAAATACTGTCCCAAAACACTTGTTTTGAAAGTGTGGCTTTGTCCTAGAACAAAGAGCATCCCCGAGACTGGCTAAAAATTGACAACAAAATGTAATATATAATTCTACACTCTTAGTTTTTATATACTGCTGGGGATTAAATACGAGTAAACTGAACTGAACTAATCAGTGGTGAATCATAATCTGTATTCATAACATAAGGTCAATTAGTGGAGTGTATTGATAAAACCAGCATTACCTTGTGTTTTAGAAATATGGTGGGTTTGGGGTGCCTGGGTGGCTCAGTTGGTTAAGCATCCAACTTCGGCTCAGGTCATGATCTCACGGTTCGTGAGTTCAAGCCCCATGTTGGGCTTTGTGCTGACAGCTCAAAGCCTGGAGCCTGCTTCGGATTCTGTGTCTCCCTCTCTGTCTGCCCCTCTCCCGCTCACTCTCTGTCTCTCAAAAACAAACATTGAAAAAAAGTTAAAAGTAATAAAAAGAAGAAAGAAATATGGTAGATTTAAGTCCCACACTGGTTATAGAGATTACTTAAATATAAAACCTTAAGAAAAGAAATTTGGTTGTAAAACTCCTGCACTGGAAAATAGGAAGAAACTCCATGTTTTTTTTTCAAGAATGACACTTGGTTATCAGTGCATCAGCAGGATGCATCCTGGTGTTGACTGGGAGGCCAGATTCAAAAGGAAGAATTCTGCCTTCCTAGGTAGTTAAACAAGGGGCTCCTGCATCTAGCAAAAACAAACAAACCAAAAACCAAAAAACAGTAAATAGGGTTCGTAAAATAGTTTCCTTTTACATCATTGTGAAAGATTTTCTGAAAGAAGAGGTTGAAGGAGTCTGGATGGGATGTTTACAACTCATATACTTTTCTTTGTTTTCTTTCCTTATAGTGGGTTCAATACCACTTACAACACACATTGTTCTCTAGGATCGGTGTGTCCAAAAATAACCTTCCCTTGCTCCTGCCCAAAGACGGGTTCTGTTGGGAGTTTTGCCAGCGCCAGCTTTTAAAGAATTAAAGGATTTGAGGAAAAGGGAATGTGTTCCGGGTCAGAGACAGCCCCTTTCCCCTGGGTTTCTAGGACAGAGACATCTAGCTATTTCCTCTTACTCATCCCTTTTATTTGACGGCCCTAAGTTTATCCTTCACTCCTATGCCCTGTCCACCAGAGAAGCAGAGTCTGTGGAGGAAGATGTCAGGAGGAACTCGGTGAGGACCAGCCCTGGGAAACACCACCGGATTGAAGGAGGAGACTGTGGGTAACGCTTGAGAGAAGGACCCCTGGAAAGGGCCATTCAAGGGTCGGCTTCCCGTCTCCTCCTTCAGACCCTTCGACTCAAACCAACCCTGCTCCTGACCTTAACCTCAGCATCTAGCAATTTAAATTTTTTTAAGTTTATTTATTTATTTTGAGCGAGAGAGCAGGGGAGGGACAGAGAGCAGGGGAGAGGCAGAGAGAGCAGGGGAAGAGCAGAGACAGAGAGGGAGAGAGAGAATCCCAAGCAGGCTCCGCACTGTCAGCGCAGAACCCGATGTGGGCTCGAACCCTCAAACCATGAGATCGTGACCTGAGCCGAAACCAAGAGTCCAATGCTTAACCGGCTGAGCCACCCAGGCAGCCCAGCACCTACCGATTTTATGATCTCTAGACTCACTTTTATTGTCAATAACCACTGTCTCGACTTTTTCTCATTTCCAATAGTTAGAGCAGTTTTCTTTACCTTTGGAATCCCTTTGAAATGCTGGTTGATATCTGGCTCCTGAAGCCTGCCATGTTCTTGCCTAGCTCTGCTTGTGCAGATGTCTGTCTACCGCTCACAGGTGTCGTGCTTCCGCTGGGGACAGGGAGGCCCCGTGTCACCCGTGCTAGCTTGCCTCCTCCATGCCACTGCCGTGTTATTCTCCAACAGGGAATGTGGCACATTTCAAATAAACAAAGGGATACCATTTACTTGCAGCAGGAACACTCACGAAGTAGGAAATGGAAACGAACAAAAGCACTGGGGATCTTGCTAACCTGTCTTAATTTACTAAAACCTTTGCTTTCTTTTTAAAATAATCTTCTATTATTTAATATGAGTACATAGAAATACGTTACATTATTTTTATAATTCATGTCTAAAATATTTTCTAACAAGCCATGTTTCCATGAGATTTGTACAGCACATTCTGGATTTTGGTTCATTTGGTTAGAAGTTTTCTTTTTTTCTTAATATAATTTGTTGTCACATTGGTTTCCATACAACCCCCGGTGCTCATCCCAACAAGTGCCCTCCTCAATGCCCATCACCCACTTTCCCCTCTCCCCCGCCCCCCATCAACCCTCAGTTTGTTCTCTGTATTTTTCTAAACTGTTTTGCAGAGTCTTGCATTAAGAATATGAAGTTTGGGGCACGTGGGTGGCTCAGATTCTCCCTCTCTCTCCCTCTGCCCCTCCCCTACTCTCACACATGCGTGCACCCTCGTGTGTACTCTCTCTCTCTCTCTCTCTCAAAAAATTTAAATTTAAATTTAAAAAAGGATATACAATTTAAGGTTGTAGAGAATCCAACAGGGTTACTATATTCTGACAGAGGTCGTAAGAATTTATTCCAGCACATGCCATCCTGCCTGAGATGTGTTCTACTGCGGCCCAGGGTCTGGGAAAGGTCCTTGGTTTACCACCTTGTGGATCGGGTAAATGATGTAAAGACACTCAAAGATGTTGGGAAGTTGTGTCCTGGACCACTGAGTAAGCTTCATAAGTAAGTGCATTAATCACAGAGGACAAGATGATATGACACAGGATAAGATGCTATTGTCATGGTCCCAAACCTTTTCAGAGAGGGCTGTCCTGTGAAGAGGAGGGACCAAGCACCAAGCCAGGAAGATCTGGGCTCTGATCAGCTCAGTCTGACGGCTGGTGGGAAAAACAAACAAACAAACAAACAAAAAATTACCTAATCTCTCTTATCATCAGTTCCTTCATCCAGAGTGTGAGGTTTGGGATGTCAAAGCCAGCCAATCGTAAAATGCTCACTCTGACTATTTCATATGAATACCTACAATCCTCACAGCTCTTACAAAAGGGAGAATGTTTTACATATACATATTCAGAAGTGTTTTATATTTCTGTTGTGTGTATAAAAATTGTATTTAAATTTTGATGAAGATAATTATGTATTTTAATTTTCTTTTCAGTAATATGTATTTTCTCTCCTTAAAAGTACCCTTTCTGGCTACTGTACATATGCCCCAAGGCTGTTAATGTAGAGGGCCCCTGGCCGGAAGCCATACACATTTGATCTGAGGCACCCCTGCCTTCCAGCCAGTGTGGGTTTACTTTTCCCATCTAAGAGGCTTTGCCATGGCATCCCAGGGACCAGGTGTGGCCACATCATGGCGTGAGACCCACATATATAAAAATAACCATAGTCCGACCCCAGAAAAAGATGCAAGGGGCATGTATCAAAGAAGAAATAGAATTTTACATTGCCTTTTAGCGATGTACTTTAGCAGAAGTCCTTTTATTTGAACCTGGTTTGTTGAAAACAGGGTGGCGGCGAGGCGGCAGAGAACCACCGTTTCAAAAGCTGGACATGTCACTAAGTCCTTAAGATGTTATGAAACCAAGCTTTGGCTCTGGTGCAGAAATCGGACGGTGCTTTCTGTCCCCTGGGTAACAGTCTCTAGCAGATAGGGCTCCCCTTTCGGTGTTGTTATTGTTATGTTTCTTTTCCCCAGGTTTTTTGTTGACATCGTTATTTTGCTTTATCTCTTAAAACTTGCAAAATGATGCGTGTGTAAGTTATGCAGAAGACATAAGGAGTAAAAATAAATGAACGCCCAGTGTAACCACTCCACCTAGGAAAGAAAACCCACTTGTGTCTTTGTGGGCCTGGATCGGTCCCCATTCTGCTGTTAACTCCATTGTTCTTCTTTATAGTTTATTTGATATGAATATTCAGCTAAATAAGACAGTGCTTTGATTTGCATATTTTTGAACTTCAAATAAGTGGAATCGTACTGTGTATATTCTTCAACTTGATTTTCGATTCGATATTATGTTTATTTTTTTTTAAATTTATTTCTTTCTTTAAGGGGGTGAGGGGCAGAGAGAGAGAGAGAGAGAGGGAGAGAGAGAGAATTGCAAGCAGGATCTGGGGTGTCAGCACAAAGCCTGATGCGGGGCTCAGTCCCATGAACCCTGAGATCATGAGCTGAGCAGAAATCAAGAGTGGGACGCTTAACCACCTGAGCCCCCCAGGCACCTCTCAATATCATGTTTATAATACTAACTCCTACAAAGTTTCATCGTGGCCTACGGTCATTGCTTTATCGTATCCCATCATAAAACTATGTCAAGCAAATGTATCCATTCTAGTTGATCGGATTGGGTTTTTTCCTCCCATTTTTGATATCACAGTGAAAACCGCTATGAATATTCTTAGGCTTCGGGATCCCGGGGCTGGAATTTCTCTAGATTGTATTCAGTACAACCGCGGTGTCCAAAGGTTTCCACGTGTTCACATATACTAAGTCACAACAAACTGTTTTCCAAAGTGGTTACATCCCCACCATCAGTTACAAGACTAGAGGCACCTGGGTGGCTCAGTCAGTTAAGTGTCTGACTTCCGCTCAGGTCAGGATCTCACAGTTCATGGGTTCGAGCCCTGCATCTGGCTGGCTGCTGTCAGCATGGACCCGGCTTCACATCCTGTGGCCCCCTCTCTCTCTACTTATGTCTCTCTCTCTCTCTCTCTCAAAAATAAATAAGTAAAACATGTGACTCAGGGGCTCTATGCCACCACGTACAGTTGATGGTGTCAGTTTTTTTAATTGTGTCCAATTTGTGGTTGAGAAATGGTATCTGTGTTTTAATCTGCATTTCCTTAACTCCTAAGGCAGCAAAGAAAGAAAAATAATTTCAGTTAGACAAACCAAGGGGGAAAAGGTGGGAAGGGCTACCTCACGTGGAAGGATCGGAAGGAAATGGGGGTGTCTCCTGTGGCGGGTCATCTGTGTAGACAGGAGTGACAACACGGGCTGTGCCAGGTACAGGGGGCTGCAGACAGCAGCAGTGGTTTCTAGCAAAACCTCCCTTTTAAGTGCCGTAACTAAGGATTCTTAGCTAATGAATTAGAGACCTGGCCAGAAGGTGCTCAGCTAGATGGGGAGACCAAACAGATGGTGTTGGAGAGGAAACAACGCTTAGGGTATAAAAGGGGGTGGGTCGGAAGACGTACATGGTGTCTATTCTCTCAATTAGGATCTGAATCACTTTGCATCTTAAGAAAAGAAAAATCGCACATAAAAGCAAAGTTTAAAAATCCTTGAGAAGAATTAACCTGGCGTGAGTCATGCAAATATTTTAAGCTTAAGAGAATCATTAAGGTCTTTCTAGATTTGGAAAATTAAAAAAAAAAATACACACACACACACACACACACACACACACACATATATATATATATATATATTGGTCTGTCGAATTTAAGATCTGCACGGTTTTGGGAGGCAATGCCTTGTCTGCATCAAATCTCGATGAAGCATTTCCAGCCCTTTGGAGATGCCTCCTATCGTTCCCCAAGTTTTATTATATGTCGCTACAATGAATCACTCACTATCTGGGGTGGAAACCAATCCCGGCCTTCCTGCCTTGAATGTTACGCTGAGTTGAGTATCACCATTCACTAAAAGGACCCACGATGGAGTCTAGAAGAGCCCAAGGGAAAACTTTGTGGGTCACTTTGGACTCTTTTGGAAACAGATACCAAGATGGAATCAGACACACAAGTGATTTGCCCGGGAAATGCTCGTGGTGAATAAAGAAGCGGGAGTAGAAGGGGAGAGCATTCCAACTGTGATGCAGGACACTTGAGAGACCAGACAGGGGAAGAGGCAGGATCAAGCAAGAAGAGCCTCGGACTTCGGTGCAGCTCTGAGAAAGCCTTGGCCAGGCTGGGGAGCTCCAGAGCAAAAGTTGCCCACTGGGGGAATCCCACACCAGGCAGGGAGGGCCCCACTCTGCCATCCAGTCACTGGCTGGGAGAAGCCTGGGGGAGAGCATGGCCCCAGTTCGAAGGCCTGGGGGGGATCCCAACAGTCCCAGAGATGCAGCAGCTGGGGGCTGTCCCTGCTGTCCCTACTGCCCCTACTGCCCCTTACAATATGTCACAATACGTTCTTTTGAAAGGGAGAGCTGAAAAGCGTACCTCCACGGGTGCCTCACTAAGAAATATAAATCTAGTAAACTCACCATACCAAGATGCCTACAGTCTTCAGTGTCTGCGTGACAATGAAATATCATGAACACATCTGGACTTCTATGTGCTTGCCTGTCAATTAGGATGTTTAAGAGTATCGCACTGCTGTTCCTAATGATATTGAAATCAAGTAAGAATTATGTGTCTGGCTCAAGGGATTTTTTTTCCTAAACTTTGCTTTGTTTACAAACAAGTAAAAATTTCACATTGGGAAGCCTGGGTGGCTCAGCTGATTGAGCGTCCAAATCTTGATTTTGGCTCAGGTCACGATCTCACAGTCGTGGGATCAAACTCCAAGTCGAGCTCCTCACCGAGCGTGGAGCCTGCTTGAGATTCTCTCTCTCCCTCTGCCCCTCTCTCCCGCTTGCACTCTCTCTCTCTCTCTCTAAAAATAAAAATGTAAAGAACACTTTAAACTTCACATTTGTTTAATTTACAAATTAAACTGATATAGAGACATATGTCACTATTCTGTAGTCTCCATTATCTATAAGTATAGTGATTCTCTTTTGTGTTCCCATCCTAGGGCATCCTTAATTAGCTTACTGTAAACAGGATTTCTTCTGCATGAACACATACTCATTATTTATTTGGACTTCACATAAAATGATCGCTACCCTGACCCAGCGGTCCCTAATCACTCATGTGTGTCTAGAACATTCTGTGCCTAGTGATGCTGACATAAGATTGCGGAAATCAGCCCTCCTTCAGTGTTTATTATGTGATGCTCAGACCTCTCAGACTCATTTGCCTTGTTACTTTATTCCTATTAACAGCATATCCCATTAAAGCAGAAAGACACAACTGGCTTCCGATAAGAGGCCAAGCTGAAGCAAGAGACTGATCCTTTATCCCTCCCTTTGCAATGTTCAGTTTACATAATTTATAATAGGAAAGAAGTGGAATGTCTCACTCATTGTTGTACTAGAAGGGTACAACATCTATATTGGGTTGGCCTTCTGTGTAGGAAAATAGAAATACGAATCCCTATAGGTTTCTCTAACAGAGGCCACTCAGTCCAAGGAGGTGCAGAGAATTCTAGAAATGACATGCATCGGTGATGTCTACCATGTTACATGCCTTTATCCAAACCTCTTCCTATCCCACTGGAAATCTCTTACTACCCAGCATGGTTTTCTGTTTAGTCTCATGGCCACAGTAAACCTTCTGGAAGGAGAACAGCTTTCCAATTGGAACATCGGTATTCCTTCCTCTCCTGATGGCCTCACCCTCCAGTCCCCTGACTCAATGCCTATGCACTTTGGCCCTTGAATGGCTCTTATTGACAATTTGACCTCCCTTTATTCCTGTCACTACCCCTCTGCCCCCTTTAACAGAAAACACTGTTCAATGACAGTGTAAGAAGACCCATCAAAAATAGAACCCAAGTCACTGTTAGAAGACTCACTATAAAATATCAAAACCAAATTTGCAAAATCAAAGCTCACATTAGAAGCCAGACCTCCCAAGGCCAAAGAAACTCCTTGACTGACAAATATACTAATATAGCCCCTTTCCAAGGAAATTCTTCCTCTACTACGACACTCTGTCCCCTTCTCAACCTTCTGTAGAAACAGAAACTTAACTAATCTAAAACACAACAGCTGCCAACATCTGGGGCTGAAAAGCCCATTGGAAGGATGAGGCGGGATGTTTTGCCACTCAGATGGGTTTTGGAGACACCCAGATTGTCCACTGGGTCTCTTCGGGGCCCTTCGCCCAAAATTTAGTCCACAGCCTTCATAAGACTATGCATCAGGGCAAAGGAAATCTCAAAGATCTCCTCCACAAATATTTACGGCAATGATGACAACCAGATCTTTTGCACAACCAGAAATGGGGATCTTGTGCTCTTATTTCTGTGCTTTTGTGTGATGCATGGCTGAAGTTTTAGAATTCAAGCTCTCTGTTTGTGTCTGTCTGTATGTTTTCATGTCTGTGAATACATGATAGTTACCTACCTTTGGATGGTATTACAAAATTAGAACATAAATTTCTTAAAAGGACTTCTCTGATTGCTCTAAAGATGAACACTTCACACTAGAGTTCTGAGAAATTCAGGGAACTGAGCTTCTGATATTTTCATATACTTTAAAAAGAAGTACTCTAATGAAACTAACTCAAAGATTTTTTAAAATTCAAGTTCACCTAATTTATGTAAATCTTTGGCAAACAGGACTAGTTTGATACTGTTGGTTGAATAAAAATGGCTATGTTTTCAGTGTCATGCGTTTTTATTCTATTCGGACGTATTTCCCCTAAACTTACAAAGGTTTCCTGATTAGGGGCACCTGGGTGGCTCAGTCAGTTGAGTTTCCAACTCTTGATTTCAGCTCAGGTCATCAGGCTTTGCAGAGAGCAATAAAATAACAATAACAATAATAATAATAAATACTTTTAAAACAACAAAAAATAAAGTTTTCTGGGTTAAATAAATCAGCATTGTAGCTACCAGATGCTTCAGATTATTAAAAATGTGCGTTTGTGTTTAACCAAATTGAACCATTCTTCCGACCAAACTTATTTCAACAGTACTTACGATTCGTAGTATGAAAATAGTTTCCAATCTCTTTAGATAACTTAAAACCTTAAACTCATGCTAAACTGAGCTGATAGTATCCTGTGGAAGGGTGCCTGGGTGGCTCAGGTGGTTAAGAGTCTGACTCTTGATTTAGGCTCAGGTCATGATCTCACGGTTCATGAGATAGAACCCCACATCGTGTTCTATCCCCACATCTGCACTGACAGTGCGGAGCCTGGGATTCTCTCTCTCCCTCTCTCTCAGCCCCTGTTCCCCTCTCTCTCTTGAAAGAAATAAATAAAACTTTTTAAGAAATAGTATTCTTTGTGTACCCAAGTCACTTATAAACAAGATAAAATACTGAAAATTAATTACTAAGCATAATTTTAATTTTATGTGCTTTTTGTCTCTTCAGTTTTACATGGTACAGAGAGGCTACAGTCTCTTTACTTACCGTAACATTTTATATTAGTATTTCTCTTTTTCATCTATGGCACCCCTCTTTTCAGATGCCTGATCTCCAGGTCTCTAAAACAACTGATCTGAGAACTGAGGTCAAGAGATGCACCATCAGGGGCGCACCTGGGGGGTGCTCAGTCAGTTGAGCGTCCGACTTCGGCTCAGGTCATGATCTCGTGGTCCGTGAGTTCGAGCCCCATGTCGGGCTCTGTGCTGACAGCTCAGAGCCAGGAGTCTGCTTCGGATTCTGTGTCCCTCTCTTGCTCTGCCCCTCCCTCACTCATGCTCTGTCTCTCTCTCTCTCTCAAGAATAAATAAAACATTTTAAAAATTTTTTAAAGAGAGAGAGAGAGAGATGCACCATCAATTTATTTAAGAAACAATTTCATAATTAAGCAGTTATACTTCAGGAACATTTTGAACTCCTACTATCTGGGGGGATAACTTTAGGACACTAGCAAAGATGCAGAAAAATGCACACAATTCCCTGTACAAAGTTCCCAATTTCTCCTAACATTTCTATTTTAGTTCCTAACTTATGGTATAATTTATAATTCCTTCCTTATAGTTTTTGAGGTTGGCCTTGAGTTTACAACACATATTTTTAACTAATCTAAAGCCACCTTGAAATAACATTACACCACTTCATGTGTAGCGCAGGGACCTTATAACAGAGTGTTGCCAGTTCTTTCCCCTCCTCCCTGGGACATCCTTGTCATTCGTTTCACTGATCCAGATTCTGTAACTACATAACACATTGTTAGTATTGTCACTTTAAACAGTTATCTTTTAGAAATCAATTAATCAGAAAACTCAAGGATTCCATTTTACCTTCATTCCTTCCTTCCCGGAAGCTCCTCCTTTATGAAGATCCAACTTTCTAATCTTTATCAGTTTGGTCATGTTTAATGTTTGCGATAATGTTGGTGCCAGAGGTTTCAAATGCCTCTAGTGTTCTTGTTTTTGTCTCCCCTCTTGACTTTGGGCTTCCCTAAGTACTCTTCTTCAGAGAGAATCCTTGTCTTCCTGTTCTTTTGGCTATAATTCACTCTTACTAGATTGGTGTCATGGTAGACTGTTGGTGTCATGGTAGGCTTTGGTGTCATGGCAGGTTGTGGGTGTCATGGCAGGTTGTTGGTATCATGGTAGACTTTCAGGGAGAGAAAGCATTCTAGAACTTGCCAGGGAGTCCCAGTCTATAGTGGGCCTCTGTCTGGGGCTGTGACCTTCACAGATTTTTGTGACTCTGCTGCAGGGACATATCTCTCTGCCTGTGCCCCTGCTCCTTTCCGTAACTGCAGCATTCCCTATCTATTTCTTGAAGCTCTATCACCTGTCGATGTCTTTTACCCACCCACCCCCCTACATGAGAAAGGAAGGATGCAGGGGGCTGAAGTGGGGGATTATTTAGTCCCTAACTGGGATAAGATTTCAGAAATGCACTCTGGCCAAGTTCTTTTTCCTGGAGAGTATCCTTCTGCTCTATAGAAAGCTCTGCTCACGTTTCCAAACAATTCCTGTCTCCCACCACCTCCTCCTTGCATTCAGCCCCCTCCAGAGCCACCAGGGCATCTCACTCTTCACCATGAGAGCCTATAAGAGTCCTGACGGAGAAGCCCCAAGACTGTGGCCTCCAGGATTTTCTCATTCTCAATGAGTCGCACAGCCTCCAGCGATTTGTCAGAATTATCATTTAAGTCTTCCTACCAGTACAGGGCTACAGTGGTGCCTGCCACAGAGCTCAGGAAGCAGCAAGCAGGTCTCAGTTCCTAGCTTTCTGCCTGTGCCTGTCTCTCCAGCCTTGCGGGTAGCAATTAGCCTTGAAGCCTTGGTTCTCTGATGAGTCCGAGAAAAGCTATTGATTTCCAACCTGTCCAGAATTTTCTTATTGTAAGGATAAAAGCGATGACTTCTAGAAGTTGCTTCCCTTAATATTAACATCTCATATAACCATGGTACATCTGTAATACTAAGAAATCAACATTGGTACTATACTGTTAACTAAACTACAGATTTTATTCAGATTTCACCAGTTTTTCCACTAATGTCCTTTTTCTCTCCCAGAATCCAAATAAGGATAACGCATAGAATTTCGTTATGTATCAGCTTAGTCATCCTTAATCGGTGATACTCTCACAGCCTTTCCTTGCTTTTCATGACTTTTTCCGTTTGAAGTTCTCTCCCTTAGATTTTTCTGATACTTTCCATTGATTAGACTGAGGCTATGGTTTGGACCAAGTGTGGCACGAAGGTGAGAACCCCCAAGGGGTACATGACGTCAACATGACTAACCACCGGGGGTGTTAGCTTGATCGTGGGTTTTGGTGGTGCCCGCCAGACTTCTCCTCTATAAAGCTACATTTTCTTTTCTCAAAAGTATCTATCAATTAGAAGCCAATCACTAAATCCAGTGCACACTCAAGAGGAAGGGAGTTAAGCTCTACTTCTTTGAGTCAGGAATATTTGCATCTGTATTATTAATAATTTTTCTGTTATTTATTTTTATGGTCAATAATTTATATTTATATGGATGCATGGACATTTATTTTATTCTTTGAGATATGACCCAGGATTTGTGTTTTATTTTAACAAATAAAAATTTGTTAAGAATTTTCTAGTTTAACCTTTGTTTGAGCTTATAGCTTATTCAGTCTGCGTCTGTCCTAAGTGATGCTGAGCTCTTATTTCTTCCCGTGGATGCCCGTCACTTTTTAGATTTCATGTTGCTTGTTTTTCTGTAATCTCAGTTCTCTGATGAGCTTGCAAAAAGTAATTAATTTCCAGCAATGCTCTTGCCAGCTCTCTATGTCTCTGAAGTCATTTGCTAGACTGATATCTGTCAAAAACACCTTTCCATTTATCCATAAAAATGTCCAGAAAAATCTCTGATAAATCATGATCCAAGAGCTCCTATGAGAATAATGGGTGTATAATTACAATATAATTTCTGACTCATTGGTTCTGTGTGCTTTGAAATGTTTTGATCCAGGCTGGTGCCATTAAAGAAGATAAAAATAGAGAGATTACTTCTTAGCGTCACTTCAGTTCTCTCCCTCTGCCTCCATCCCATTTCTGCCTCACTCACAAAACCTATTACACACACGGACCATGGCTCTTGGCTTGTTTTACATCCGCACTATCAATCATGCTCTTTGGCCTTACAGCAATATGCTCACTCCCTACTTTGTCCTCAGTGGAGAATATAGTAAATTACCAAAAACAGAAAGCTCACATTACTCCCATAAAGTGTAGTTAACAAGCAGGGGGAATGTTCATGCAACACCCTCATCAATCAGCCCCATGCCAAGGCATAACAGTAAATATCAATGGCAAAAAAATAAAGGCTTTTAAACTGGGCACACTCCCAGGATCTTAGGAATAAAGGCAACATGCATTTAGGACTCAAGAGAGGTGGAAAGGTTGAAACAGGTCAGGAAGAGTAAAACTAACACTATCTCATAGATATGAACAACAACCTTAGGAAAAATCCATTACATAATACACCTCATAGATGCTGATGAATTAGCATGGAAATGTACTGTCTTGTAGGATAGAAAAATACTATAAAAATGTTGGGGCGCCTGGGTGGCTCAGTTGGCTAAGCATCCAACTCTTGATTTCAGCTTAGGTCATGATCTCAGAGGTCGTGGGTTTGAGTCCCATGTCAGACTCTACACTGACAGCATGGAGTCTGCTTGGAATTCTCAGTCTCTCTCTCTCTCTCTCTCTCTCTCTCTCTCTCTCTCTTTCAAAAGTAAACTTTTCATTTTATTTTATCTTATTATATTTTATTTATTTTTTTAATTTACATCCAACTTAGCATATAGTGCAACAATGATTTCAGGAGTAGATTCCTTCATGCCCCTTAACCATTTAGCCCACCCCCCTCCCACAAACCCCTCCAGTAACACTCTGTTTGTTCTCCACATTTAAGAGTCTCTTACGTTTTGTCCCCCTCCCTGTTTTTATATTATTTTTGCTTCCCTTCCCTTATGTTCAGCTGTTTTGTATCTTAAAGTCCTCAGATGAGTGAAGTCAACAAACTTTTTTTTTTTTAAAGACACTATAAAAATGTATTCTGGGAAGGGATCCAATATGGCAGCAAAGAAAGACCCTAAACTGATCTCCTCCTACAGACACACCAAATCTACAGCTATGTATGGGTAATTTCTCTGTGAAAAAGATGTGAAATCTAGATGAACTGCTTCCCCACAACAAAGGATAAAAGAATCTCTAGACATGTAGGAGAGGCAGAGACATAGGTCTTCACACCAAAAAAAAAACTCAACCCCCAGTGTCCCAACACACGATAGGGAGGGATCTCACCAGTCTAGTGCTTCTTCTGGAAGAGCGAGGGGTTGGTGCCTGACATCAGGCACCCCAACCCTTGTGATCTGCAGCAGAGAGATGAACTCCCAAAGATGCCTGGCTTAGAAAACCATGGAGGCTGCCATCCCAGGAACCCAAGTGCTACAGGAAACAGAGATTCTCCTTTTAAATGGCTCCTGGTCGGTCTCACTCACCGGGGGAGCCTGTTCAAAAGCACCAATTTTAAAAGCGCCTAGACTGTTCGTCAAAGTCTCTGAGACCCTTGCTCACCTGAGGGTATGTGCCGGAGGGGCAGGGGAGAGTCAGGGGCCTCTCTGGAGGCTCTGGCAGACACCGTTTGTGGGCTTTCCACCTACTCTGCTGGCACAGGTGGGCACACCTGTGCCTGACTAGGGCTAGTTCACTCCCTGACGAGGGCAGGTTAGCAGGACGAGTCGTGGCATCTTCCTGCCCCCAGCCTGGGACCTGGGACAGGGCGATCTTTGGCAGCATTGCTGAAAGCCATGAGCGCATGCATTCAAGGCATTTTCCTGTTCTCTTTCTGAAGCCAGAGAGCGTGCTTTGCCCCCTACACATACCAGCTGCCTTGCTAAAGCCAGTAGGCATGTGCAAACCACACAAGAGATGCCCCTTGTTTGCATGGCCCTGGTGGCCAAGGGAGTCAGCACTGCTAGGCTCCAGGGGACTATAACAATTGGAAAGACACTCCTTGGCAGGTCAACTGCCCCAGGGCACAGACAGAAACACACCCCCGGTCTTCCTGTGAAAAAGATCGATTTACTTACCCTTCAACCTGAGGGACAAGCTTCAGGTTTCTCAGACTCCCAGGGAATAGAAGCGGGGAGACACCATCCCTGGGCACCCCACTGGCCTCACTATAGCTCTGCCAAACATCCCAGAAAGGACCTTATACATTTATCTAGGGCCCTGATGTTTTAAACCATCACCCAGGGACACCTCCAGGTTCCCCAATCTGGAGTCCAGCTGGGTTTATGATTGTGGCCCTACAGGACTATAAATATATTCACACTTTAAAAGCTTCTGCCTGAGGGTCTGGCTTCCAATCAGCCTGAAACTAAGGGTTAAATTAGATTCCTCTCCTTGGAACATTGCCAGATCTTGGCACCCCCCTCAACAGTGGCAGCATATCAAAATAAATCTGCCTGTTTAGACAATGACAAAAGGTAGGAAACAACCAAGAACTAGGACAAGGGTGAGCGAGAGAATTCATCTTTACACGTGGCAACTCCTTCAAGACTGAAAAGTTGTTGTTTTGCCAAATATAGGGAAACACAGAAAGTCCAGCAAAACGAGGAAATGGAGAAATATGTTCCAAATAACAGAATAAGACAAAACTGCAGAAAAACCTTAATGATATGGAGATAAGTAATCTACATGTAATGACTCCAATTTACTGGTCATAAAGATGCTCATCGAACCTAGGAGAAGAATGCATGAACACAGTGGGTACTTCAACAGAAATAGGAAGTATGAGAAGGTACCAACTAGAAGTCACAGAGTTGAAGAATACAATAATTAAACTGAAAAGTACACTACAGAGGTTCAACAGTAGACTGGATGAAACAGAAGATAGGGTCTGAGAGCTGGAAGACAAAGCATTAAAATTCACCCAGCTAGCGTGGCAAAATGAGAAACGAATTTAAAATATTAAAGATAACTGGGCACCTGGGTGGCTCAGTTGGTTAAGCATCTGACTTTGGCTCGGGTCATGATCTTGCAGTTCATGAGTTTGAGCCCTGCATGGGGCTCTGTGTTGACATCTCGGAGTCTGGAGCCTGCTTTGGATTCTGTGTCTCCCTCTCTCTCTGCCTCTCCCCTGCTCATGGTCTGTTTCTCTCTCTCTCTCTCTCTCTCTCTCTCTCAAAAATAAACAAACATTAAAAATATATACATTAAAGATAACTTAAGAAACCTGTGGGACAACATCAAGCAAAATAATGTTCAAATTAAAGGGGTCCCAAAAGGAGGAGAGAGAGAGAAAGGTGCCAAAAACTCATTTGAAGAAATCACGGCTGAAAACTTTCCTGACCTGGAGAAGAACACACACATCCAGGTCCAGGAACCACAGGGAGTTTCAAATATAAAAAAAGAGCCCAACAGCAAGACACATTATAAGTAGAATGTCAAAAGTTAGAAAGAATATAAAAAGCAGCAAAAAAAAAAAAAAAAAAAATTGTGCACCAGGGAAACCCCATTACACTATCAGCAGATTATTCAGCACAAATTCTGTAGGCCAGAAGAGAGTAGCATGACATATTCAAAGTGCAGAAAGAAAAAAAATCTTCCAACCAAGAATACTCTACCCAACAAGGTTATTATTCAGAATTAATAGGGAGATTTAGAGTTTTCCAAATAAGCAACAATAAAGGAGTTCATTACCGCTAAACTGGCCTTACAAGAGATGTTTAAGGGACTTTTATTTAAACTGAAAAGTAATGGCATAGTTAATAACAAGAAAATATGTTAAATTCTTAACAGAAAAGATAATATATAGTATATACACAGCAAAGATAGTGAAAAAATTACTTATAAAGCTAGTATGAATGTTAAAAGACAAAAATAGTAAAATTAACAAGAACTACAATACTTATTTAAGAGATCCATAAAATAAAAAGAGGCAAATGTGACATCAAAAGCATTAAACGTGTGGGGAAAGAAGTAAAAATGCAGATCTTTAAAATATGTTCACATTTAAGTTAGTGGCAACATAAAACAGATGATTATATGCATAAGGTGTTATAGGTGACACTCATAGTAACCACAGGAAAGTAACTGTAGTAAATATATAAAAGAAAATGAGAAGGGAATCTAAGTGTAGCACTAAAGAAAGACGTCATATCACAAGGGAAGAGAGAAAAAGGAAAAGAGAGAAAGAACAGAGAGGAAGTACAGAAAGAGCCAGGAAAAAACCAAAATGGCAATAGTACATACCTATCAACAATTACTTTGATGTAAACGCACTAAATTCTCCAATCAAAAGACATAGACTGGCAGA
Organism: Panthera leo; assembly: GCF_018350215.1. Taxonomy (NCBI): domain Eukaryota; kingdom Metazoa; phylum Chordata; class Mammalia; order Carnivora; family Felidae; genus Panthera; species Panthera leo. The sequence continues at coordinate 5,861,978 of NC_056691.1, forward strand.
ATAAATTAAAAAAAAAACAAACAACAAACAGGACTCATCTCCACGCTGCCTATAGAAGAGTCACTTCAAAAGAGGTTAGAGTGGGAAAGAGCCAAAGCATAAGAGACTCTTAAAAACTGAGAACAGGGGCGCCTGGGTGGCGCAGTCAGTTAAGCGTCCGACTTCAGCCAGGTCACGATCTCGCGGTCCGTGAGTTCGAGCCCCGCGTCAGGCTCTGGGCTGATGGCTCGGAGCCTGGAGCCTGTTTCTGATTCTGTGTCTCCCTCTCTCTCTGCCCCTCCCCGTTCATGCTCTGTCTCTCTCTGTCCCAAAAATAAATAAAAAAAAAAAAACGTTGAAAAAATGAAAAAAAAAAAAATTTAAAAACTGAGAACAAACTGAGGGTTGATGGAGGGCGGGAGGGAGGGGAGGGTGGGTGATGGGCATTGAGGAGGGCACCTGTTGGGATGAGCACTGGGTGTTGTATGGAAACCAATTTGACAATAAATTTCATATATTGGGGGAAAAAAAGAGTCACTTCAGAAACAAGGACACACAGAGACTAAATGTGAAATGGAAAGAATAGAAAAAGATGTTCCACACAAATGGAAGTGAAAAGAAAACCAGTGTGTCTGTTCTCTTATCAGACAAAATAGACTTTGAAAGAAAGACGGTATTTTAAAAGAAAACAAGGAAAGGCATTACGTAATGATAAAAGGCACAAGCCAACCAGAAGACATAACACAAATATGAGGGCACCTGGGTGGATCAGTCAGTTAAACATCACACTCAGTTTCAGCTCAGGTCCTGATCTCACGGGTAGTGAGATCGAGCCCCACATCAGGCTCTGTGCTGACAGCGTGGAGCCTGCTTGGGGTTCTTTCTCTCCCTCTCTTTGCCACTCCCTGCTCTCTCTCTCAAAATAAATAAATAAAATTGAGAAAAAACATTTTTTAAAAACACAAATACGTATCGACATACCTCAGGAGCACCAAAATGTATAAAACAAATATTTACAGACCTAAAGAGGGAAAGGGACAGTGATACAATAATTACACTATACAATACAGGACTGATACAATACAGGACTTTAATACGTCATTTACATCAATGGATAGGTCATCCACACAGAAAATCAGTAAGAAAACATCGACCTTAAATGACCCATATGTATTGGGATGAACAGATAAAGATGTCATGCACACACACACATGCACACGTGCATACACACACACACTAGAATACTACTCAGCCATAAAAAATAATGAAATCTTGCCATTTGCGACAACATGGATAGACCTAGGGCGTATTCCGCTCGATGAAATAAGCCAGACAAGTACCACATGATTTCACTTATATGTGGAATCAAAAACCAAAACAAACAAACAAAACAAAACAAAACTCAGACTCATAGATGCAAAGAAGATTGGTGCCTATCAAGGGGAGGAGTGTGGAAGCTGGGGGGAGACGAGGAGCTACAGGGCTGGGGGGGGTGGGGAGGGGCTGTGGTCCAGCCTGCTCTTCTTCTGTCCCCTCCCCCTCCCTCAGGGGCCCTTTGTGACCAGGCCACGGCTCTGTGATGTGAGCCTGGGGCGCTTGTCCCCAAGTACAAGCTCAGCGCTCAGTTGCGCGAGGACAGTAGTGGGACCAGGAACTAACGCTTCGAGTAAGGGATGGAGAATATTCTCTTCGCTCTGAGAAGCATTAGCGCTGGTTGGCTGAGCTCCAGCCTCCCCTCCTGGACAACCCAGACCATCTTCTGCTTCCTGTGTGGACTGTCGTTCTTCCTCCTGTTGATCTTCGGCTTCCAGACTGATCCAACATCCTCAGCACCACGAAGGAAACGCAGAAGCAGCAGAAAGGTAAGGAACCTTGGCCCGGACCCAGCAGAGAGGAGGATTCCGTCTTCTTTTTCTATTATCGTTTCCACTTTTCTGAGTCACTGGGGAGACTCCCGAGCTGGGAAAGAGCAGAACGGGTGTTCTCGGGGAAGAAGAGAGCACCATCCTCCCAGGCCAGGCCAGGCCAGACCAGGCAGGGGTTAGAGGGGCAGGAGGGCTTCTCCCAGGAGGTCTCGGGCCAGGAGGCCGGCTGTGGCAGAGGGCTCCTGGGCCGCGGCCCCAACACAGTGACCGGAGGACTGGAGGCCCAGAGCTCCACCCCCGGGGGAGGACAGGCTGCTGGGCACCGGGCCGGCAGCCACCTTCCCGGGGCAGGTGTCTCAGGAGAGCTGGCCTCGGTTGGGGTCGATCGATCGAGGGCGGCGCCGAGCCCAGGAGGCCCCAAGCAGGGGCGGCAGCGGGGCTCGGGGCTCGGGAAGCGAGGTGCTTCCTCAAGGCGCTGAGACGCACCCGCAGGTCTGGGAACGTTTCTCGAGCAGAGGAACAGGGACGGAGAGATTTCTCGCATCGAAAATCCGCGCGTCCATTCTTCAAAGTAGAAAAACGGAGAACAGTTTTGTCCACTTTGCAAATGAGGAACAGGAAAGAAAGCCACCCCCCCCCCCCCCCCCCCCCTTGAGTTGAATGTAGGAAGTCGCGCTGTTCATGAACACAGAGCACCTGCAGCCAGAGAGGCGAGACAGACTGGGGGTCCCGTCCCCCCAACCCCGTGTTCTCTCGTCTCTGCAGCAGGTGGCGCCACGGCGAAGGAGCACCAGAGGCAAGAAAAGCGAGATCCTGAAAGGTAAGGGGCCGCCGCTGAGCCCTGCGCCCCTGGCGAGTGTCCCTCCTGCTCCGACCGCCCAGCCCCGCCGTCTCCGGGACACCCGCGTCCGTCCCTCAGGAAACAGAGCCCCGGGAGGCTCCCGGGACGGAGGGCGGAACCCCGAGGCCTCCCAGATTCTGGGCCAGAACCAGCCCGAGGGGCCGGACACGGGTGTCGCGCCGGCAGGGGCCTGGGACCTCCAGCTCCAGCTGTGGCCAAGTTGTGGAACTTTGCTCAGGTTCCTCGGGGAGCCGGCCCGGCCCTTTCTCCCCCCACAAGGTCACGAGTGGGGAAGCTCTCCGTAAAGGACAAAGCGACCCCCACCGTGGGTCTTCTTGTCACCGTGAGACCACGTGGCCTCGGACACCGATGTTCGGGGCTCCCGAGTCTAATCCCCCAAAGGTGTCCCCTAAAGGGACATCGCGCCCGCCTCCCGTAAGACCCCCGGGACCCCACCTTCGGCTCTGTGACCGGGTCTCCCGTCTCCAGCTTACAGAAACTGCCTGCAGGAGCTGGAAGGGGTTCGGGACCTGGTTTCCCTTCTGCAGAGGTAAAGAATCTTGCCCCTTCTCTCCCGGGTGGGCCTCTCAGAGCCTCTGGTGGGACCCCAGGGCTGCAGGGGGCGGGGGGAGCCCTGGGGACGGAGATCGGATAGGGCCCCGGGGGGAGGGACGGCGGGAGCGCTGGGAAGCGGGTGCGGGGGCCCGGAGGGCGGGGGTGGCCACGCCCGGCCCTGTCTGCTCCGGGCTGCAGCGCGTGCCTCGTGTCTCCCGCAGCCACTTGGGGCGGCTCTCTGACCAGGGAGGCCTTCATCAGCTCTTGGGGCAAGAAGCCCCTGGGGCCGCGGGCAAAGCAGCACCTGCCGGAGCCCATCAGCCCTGCGGGGAGCCCGCGAGAGATGCCGCGCCCGCCACGGCCCCGCAGGCGTCCCCCACTCTCAACCAACACCCTCCACGCCTGGCCTCCATCCTACCAGTAGGACCTCAAGAAGACCAATCTAACTTAAAGAGAACCCCAGCCGACACAGTCGCAGAGAACTCACCTCCAGGCAATTCCCATTCGGCACCTCTCGTTCCAGCCGTCTCAGGCCTTGGCCATGCAAGCTACCCCATCTTGTCCTTGTCCTGGTGGTGGGAAAGCACCAAGTCCTGGTTCTTCCCCATCTGGGCACCGCGCGAGTGCCACCAACAACACCTGACCTGCCACCCAAAAGAGGCTTTGTCCTGGGGTGGCCCTTCCAGAAGGCAGATAGAGACTCGTAACCCCTCATTTGTCAACCCGGATGTCCAGAAGCTGCTGGAGGTACTCATCACCAAAAGGGCGGAACAGAAGATTTGGAAGGAGAAAGAAAGGGATGGGTCACTTGTGAAACAGTTGGACTCAGACAACCCCTTGAACTTTGGGGGGACTTTGTGGAAGTTTTTGGGTGCTGAGCAGGACACCACAACCCCACGATCCTTCTGGCACCGGAAAAACAAACTCGAGAAGCTGCCCAGTCCTCGGCGGCTGTCATTCCCCAAGGTCTTGGAGGGCAACTCACAGCAGAAATGCAGCCAGCTCTTCTGGGGTCTCCCCTCTCTGCACAGTGAGTCCCTCAAGGCCTCTGCCTTGGCCTCTAGTTCTCAGCTACACGTTCCCTCTGTTTTGTTCAATGTTATCTCTAATTGCTTGCCAATTCTAATTCAGCAGCAAATATCTTCACGGTTTCCCCCTGCCCCACCCTTGCCCTGCCGTGGGATCCAGCCCCAACCCTCCACGCCAACCGTGTCCCAGCCCCAGGCCCACCTTGCACCCTCTGTCCCAATCAGACCTCCTTCTCCTCCACCCCAGATGAGGACCTATGGGGTACCTGGCCCTCCATCCCAGAAGAAGACACCACCTTTTATTCCAACTGAAATTCAACCTCGGGAACAGCCCTTGTTGCAAAAGCAACCAGAAGGGGAAAGGACGTTACACTTAGTGCTGAAAATACCTCCCAAAGTCTTAAGCAGTATCCCTCCTAAGCTTCTCCAGGACAGCCAGGCCTCTGAGGCCCACGAGTCAGTTTCCATCTTTCACAGGGATTTTGTCATCTGTGATATCCAGAAGCAAAACCTTCAAAGGAGGCTTAGCAAGGATAAACACCAGGGCAGTCTGGCCCACAGGGTCCAAGTGTCTCTGGACCGGATGTGGCCTCAGGGTGAATTCCCGGGGGTGAGTCAGGCACAGGACAAGCAGGGGCTCTCAAGGTCCTTTGCATCTAAATCCAAAAGCAGCCAGGCCACACAGAGGACCAGGTCCAGACACCCTAGAAGTTCCCGTAGGAAGGGCCGAGCAAGGTTTCAACTAGAGGACAACTTTGGTATGGGTCTACAGCGATGTCTGAGAAGGATCCCAACAGATCTCTCCAGGGTCTTGGCCAACTTCCCAGTGAAGGTTCCAGGAACTAGCTCTGAGAAGGATTTAGAAAGATACTTGATGAGGACCTTGAAGAGGGACTCAGGAAAATACTTGGCTAGGAGCCCAGATAAGAAACGTGTAGAAAAAACCTTGAAAGTTCATTTGTGCAAGAAATTGGGACAGATCAGCAAGGGTTTGATCCCCGTGAGTGTACGTCGATCCTGGCTTGTGGCCAACCATATTTTGCCCAAGTGCCACACTCACACGGAAATCAGAAATTTAGCACCCTTGAAGAGTCGGAAACCCTGCGTAAACACCTCCCATGAGCTGTCTTTCCTTAATTCACTCACTCAGCAGATGCTGGAAGCACACATCATAAGGTTTCGGGTGAAGCATAAGTGGGGCCCACCCCTCCGAGCCTTTGAGTCCATAAATCTCAAGCCATATGAAGCTCAACCCTTGCCCTTTCCCCGGTCCCCGTCTCCCTGCTTGGCCACCTGTGTATCTGGGGCCCACTCAAAAGCCAAGTTCTACAAGTTCCTGGGAAAACCATCTCAGCCGTATCCGGGAGAAAAGGGGATAGCAGAAGAGTCTGTTCCCACCTCAGGGAGTTCCCTGCCTGCCCCTTCACCCCCATCTGAGGAAATCCAGAAATCCCTGGAAGGGACCTCACCAGGTGACAGCCATGAGCCCTCAGAGGCCGCTTTACCTGGACAGGAGGGCAGCTCACCTTCTCCGACCTTCACACTCAGCCTCATAAACAGAACCCCTCAGAGTGAGACAGTTATGGGGGCCAAGAAAGGCAATCTGGAGCCAAGTCTAAGTTCAGAAATAGCCAGGAATGAGCTAAGGGCGAAAAGGGGGGCTCAGGCTTCACAAGAGAAGGTAGCAATATTGGAGATGAAGTCCAGGTCCCAATCTTCAGGAGCTGAAGAGGCCAGGGAGACGATGGAGGCTGAGAAGGCCCCTGCTTGGAAAATCATCTTAGGACCCAGGGTGCTGGCCAACAGTCAAACCAGTTATGTGGATCGGAGGAGATTGGGGTCTCCAGGGACTAGTAAAAGCCCCTCACCACCTACAGAGTTGGTTGCCCAAGAGCCAAAGGAACCAATCCTTAAAACAAAGGTGGCTATTAAGTTTGGGCTCCAAGAGAAGGAAGAGTCAGAGGGCCAGCCTCAAGGCTGTGCCACTGGTGTACTTCTTCAAGGTTGTCCCCGAAACATTGCCCTTCAAGACTTTGCCACCGGCATTCTTGTCCAAGACTTGGACACTGGTGTGCTCCTGCAAGACTCTCACACTGATGTTTTCCTTGCTGAAGACATCTTGAAGTCACCCTCCGGTTCCCAGGGTCAATATTCCAGCAGGGAAACACCAGCTTCCCTGGTGCCAGAAACTGACCTGATATCCAGCCGACCAAGCAGCCAGGGGCAGCAGGAGCCCAGCATACCAAAAGCTGATGAGCCACGTAAGAGCCAGAGCAAGATGACCGCCTCCACTGGTGAGAGAAAAGACCAGAAGAGTCCCAAACTAGAAGGGAATGAAAAAGCGTTTGTAGAACTGAGGGCTTCCCAAGCCAGTAGGCTGAGCCACCCTCCCCAGGTTAGAGGAACAGGAGACAGCCTTGGGAGCAAATGCCTCCAGCCCGTGCCAGAAAAGGGACAGATTTTTCCAGAAAGCCACTTTAGAAAAAAGATGAGGTACTTTCTGCATTGTCTTCATCTCAATAAAAAAGGCAAAGGACTGGAAGATCCCCTTCAAAAAGGCAATCCTGCATCAGCCACTGTCCAGGGCCTGGGACCAGTAAGAAGCAGATCGGTTGTGGGCGGCAAAGCTGTTGAAACTCAGACGATTGTGACAACTGTGGGACAGATCCTGGTGGAGAAACTGGGACTCCACCAAGGACTTCATGCCTCAGAGGTAAATCAGCACAAAGAATTCCAGGGCCCAGTGGGTTCCCCTACCCAGACCAGAGGAGGGAGATGAGAGAGACGGCCTCCAATCACCAGGCCACCCCCAAGTCCCACAGCTGTCCTAACAAGAGCCAACGAACCAGAGACAGGGATGGCAGGCCAACCTTCCCACCCAGGGAGCCAGGGTCCCCAAGCGGGCCCTGCCACCATAAGCCGATGGTGGCAGGAGCCTCAGATCACATCCACCGTCACCCAGTACGCAGTCTTCAAAAATGTGGCTCATCCCATCAAGCAGCGGGTGCTTCTCACGCCTTTCCTGGTAGGAAAGCTTTTCTTCAAGAAAAAATTGAGTATATGCAGAGAAACCTGTTTTTTCTCAGGTTAGCACATCCTCTATGTGCTAATGGCTTCTTCCCACCACAATTTTTATTTTCCCAAAATATATATATATTTTTTAATTTTTCTCATGAGAGGAGCTGGCCTCTGTCTGTGCCCCGCGGGGCGGGGGGGGGAGGAAGGGGAGGATCCAGGCATGCTCTCCCCCAGTGCCTGCTTTGGCTCCCAGAAGGAATGGAGCCCTGGGAGGAGGGTGGCCACGTGGTATACTCCAGACCCCCTTCCTCACACACCTTCGGTTTGCATAACAAAGGAAAGAGGAACACAACCCAGAAGACCCCACCCCGGGATCTGGCTCCGCCCATCCCGTCCTGCTCTCGCGCTCTCTCTCTCTCTCTCTCTCTCTCTCTCTCTCTACCTTGACCTTGGGCGGCTGTAGGGGAGGGTCTGAAGGGGCAGAAACCCCTCGGCTCCGGGGCGCCTGGAAGACAGCCTCAGGCGTCAGAGCCGGGGGCCGAGTTTGGAGGCCAGGTTGGCCCTGACGGCAGCGGTGGGAGGAATCCTGCCCCCACCCCCACCCCCGACCCGTCGCCTGCCCCGGGACCCCTGATGGGGCTGGGGTGCAGATCGGCCGGGAGCCGCCCTTGGCTCAGCGTCACCCCCCTGCTTTCTCACACTCTGGACCAGCGCGGGACGAGGACGTGCTCCCGGCCCGGGGAGCGAGCGGGTGGGGGGCGCAGAGGCCGCGAGGGACCGGCGCGCCCTGCCCCGGGGTGCGGTGACCCAGGAGCCCGCGGTGCCCACTGCCACCTGCAGGCCCCGAGGAGAGGAGCCTTTCCTGCGGTTCACCCCCAAGGTCCCCGCCCCGCCCCCCGCTGCGGCCGCGGAGCCCGGGGGGGGGGGGGGGGGGGGGGGGAGGGGAGGGTAAGGGAGGCCGCCGGGGCCCCTCCGCAGACGGCCAGGCTGGCACAGGAGGCCCGGCCGGGCAGGTGCCCTTCTGAGCAGTCTGGGGGCCCCGGGCGGACTGGGACTTAAGGAATGGCCCAAGGCCCGGGACGGGTGGGGGTCAGGGTGGGGGTACTCACTGGCGTGGTGCGGAGTCCCACCCCAGGAGGGACCCTGAAGACCGCCGCAGGGGTGGCCTTGCCCCCACGCGGGTCAGGACCCCGCAGGTGGGCCTGGAACCCGGTGCAGGGGCAGCGGGCACAGGCCTGCTCGGGCACAGCTTCTCTCCGGGGAAGCAGTGGGGGGCCAGCAGTGACAGTGCGGCCAGGACCTGGGGGGAGGGGACCCAGCAGTGACAGTGCAACCAGGACGGGGGGGGGGGGGGGGGGGGGGGGGGGGGGGGAGGAGGAGACCAGGACAGAGAGCACCCGGGTCCTCTGGAGTTCAGGACAGGGTGACCTGGAGCAGGGTCCCTGAGTCTGGCTGCCCCCGGGTCCTCTCGGCGGCACCGAGAGGTGGACGCGGACCCCACAGGCCCCTCCAGAGAAGGGCCACGGGCAGGATGCCGAGGGAGCAGCAGGAGACAGGAAGGAGCGAGTCCCCTGTGCCCTCCTCCTGCCGGTGGTGCAGTAAGGCGGGAAAGGACGCCCGGCACTGTGAGACCCCCACAGAGATCTCTAATAGAGACCCCACACACAGACCTCCACAGAGACCTCCCACAGAGACCTACACCAAGAGCTCACACAGAGACCTCTGACGGAGACCCACGCAGATCTCTCAGAGAGCTCTGACCGAGGCCAGTATCCAGGGACTACCCACAAAGACCTCCCGCCCACATCTTACACAGAGACCTCTCAAAGAGACCTCCTACAGAAACACCTCAGAGATCACAGATCTTACCACAGACACCGCACAGTCCACGCACAGGCCCCCCCAGTGCCCCACAGACAGACCTTGAACAGAGGCCTCACCCCCATCCTTACGAGGCCGAGGGGCCACTCAGTGACAGGCCCTCTGAGTGGATCCGAAGCCACTTAGCAAGTTGGGTGTAGGGAAGAGTATCAGCAGCCTCCCCAGAGAAAATGCTGGCGTATTTTTTTATCCTAAGAAAAAGCCTTGGATTCCCCACGTAGACCCACCAACTCCTTTCCTTCACCGATTTTCATTAGCCTGAGCTCTGACCCACAGTTTAAAGAATCACAAACTGAAGACCAGCAAATGTCTGCCAGCGCCTAACGAGGGAAGGTATCTTATTTGTCCGTTTTTAGTCACTGTTTAGTCAAACGGCATCGGGGGTCACATTTTTTGTTTTGTTAGGGACAAGTCCCCGCACTGCAAATGACTTCTTCACCCTGGAAACCCCTAGGGGGGCCTAAGGCAACTGGGATACAGGACAGTGTAAGAGAGCAAAGAGACGTCTGACTCCTGCCTTACAGATAGCGAGTGCACTGTTTGTGTTAGGTTTGTGAGGTTGGCTTTATTTTAAAACTAAACAATCCACAATCTCAAACACATAAAGCTGTTTGACAAATGAGACAGAGTTTTGGCAATATTTCTATCCTATCCTCTGGCTTGTTTATATTTATTGTTAATGATACGAGCTACGTCTACTTTTTTCTTTGTGTTCTTTTTATGGGGCGCCTGGGTGGCTCAGCCAGTTAAGCGTCTGACTTCAGCTCAGGCCATGATCTCAGGGTTTGTGGGTTCGAGCCCTGCGTCGGGCTCTGTGCTGACAGCTCGGAGCCTGGAGCCTGCTTGGAATTCTGTGTCTCCCTCCCTCTCTGCCCCTCCCCTGCTCACGCTCTGTCTTTCTCTTTCAAAAATAAACATTTAAAATAAAATAAGGCATACTAATATCCTTAGATGATATCATGTATATCTCCAGAATATGAAAAAAGAAAAAAAAAGTCCTAATGCTCAGCTAAGATACCTTAAACTTCTGGACTATTTTAGAAGGACTCATTTTATATATTCTAAGGAATGCACATTTTCCAAGACTCGGGACGTCAGGCTCTGTTTTACATTATCGGGTTCCAACAAAGACACGTTGCTTAAAATAATTTTGAAATCTTAGAAAATATTTCACTTAACTGGTGCTTTAAATGTACATTATGTCAATTAAATTACTGATGAATTGGCATTTGAAAATCTGTTCAAAAAAGTATTCGTTTAATCAGCATTTCTATTATAATAATAAAGGTCTCACCATCTACCTAATATTTTATAAATCGAAAGACTCCATATTTCTAACTGGTCATAAAAATCCTGTTGCCCTTGACATGGTAAGATCTAGATAAACAGATGTCAAGTATATGGTTGTGTCTCAGGTCACCCATTGGGGTGACAATGTCACAATCCTTTCTCAGAAGAGAGGGATGAGCTGGTGTGAGCTCTGTGGCTGTCTGTATTTTTTAATTAAGAAAAAAATCCTCAGGCAATAAAATATTTTATAAAATCACAGCTATTAATGCTTTGAAATTGGCTCCCTTGGTGATACTTTCTCATGTTATTGAATCACAGAACTCTGGAAGGTGGCCAGGGATGCCCTCTAATGTCCAATCAATAGTATTTAATAACTAGAATATCCCATCATTTCCCTATAGATGCCCACACCCACAATATTCCACAATCATAAAAATGATACTTTCTCTTTGGAAGTTTAAGCTATTTCTAACCCACATTTTTAATTAGAATAAAACGAAATTGTGGTAAGAGGCATAAAATAACATAACTTCCCACAAAACAAATGAGGATTTAGGAAATGTTACCATCTTTCATAGGAAAACACAATTGCCTCACCCCATCCCGATAACAAGAAATGTGGGTGACACGGCTTTTTGCTCTGAGCATTTTTATGCGTGTGCTTTAGCTGGCCTGTGGGTTGGATGCATTGCTTTTTTTTTTTTTTTTTAAGATTCGTGGGACAGACTATTTTTGCAGAAGTGACAAATAGTATGTGTGTCCTGTACATTACCTCCTATGGCCATTCCTCGCCCCCTAGGAGCAGAATGGAGCATAAGGAAGCACAAGCAGAACTACGGATATAAATATTTTCTGGAATATGATTCCATTACCTCCAACCTTTCTCAGGGGAAGAAAAGATGGAGGTCTGAGGTAGGAAGCTGAGATACCCTTCCCTCACAAATAAGTACGTACTTACAGGCTATTAAAACTGGAAGGGTCACCACTAGGCTGTTTGCCCAGTCACATAATTAACAAACGGGGACCCCAAGGCACGGAGAGACTCCCCAAACCACATGCACGTTCGGTTTCCACATGTGACTCTGGGACAGCATCGGTGTGGAAGGATCCCTCTCCTAAGTCAGCCAGATGATATCCCTACACGAAATCATTTCCACCCCCACCAGGTTAGGGTACGTATCACTCTTTCAGAAAGAAAAAGAAGATTCACTTTGCCATTTAGATCACAAAATATCTCAGAGAGAAGAAACCTCTCTTGCCATCGGTCAGTTGTTTTGGGTTTGTTTGTTTTTTTTAAGTTTATTTATTTTTTTGAGAGAGAGAACATGCATGAGCGAGGGAGGGGCGGAGAGAGAGGGAGAGAGACAATCCCCAACAGGCCCCACTTGCTATCAGGGGTCGGATGCTTAACCGTTGAGCCACCCAGGCACCTCTTGACAGTAGATTTTTTCCTCACACCTCCTACCGAGACATTTGGTGGTTTCCATGGTGTGTGTCCTCTCTCGCCGCAATGAGTAATAAACCCAACTTGACCTCGATAAAACTTGCTCACAGGGGTGTTCCTGGACACGGATGTTGGAATGATCTCATCTTAACCAGCTGACTCGGCCTCCCTAGAACACCCCCATTCTTCAGTCCTCTCTCCAAACACACTCACTCCAGAACGTTCCTCTGCTTCCTCAGCTAAGTCAATCGCCACATGTAGTGTTCTCCAGACCCCCTCGCACTGCCTTCTGTGACAGCCACCTGCGTATCTTCGCAGGTTTCTGACAAGTGCACCGAAACTCCTTGCAGGCCGAGTGAGGAGTGATGAGTCTGACCGCGTTCCCAGTACTTAATCTAGTGCCTAATTAATTAAAGTTTGCTAATTAATAAGAACGTGAATGAAAGCTTTCTCATCTACCTTATGTACAAATCACAACAGTGTAATCACATCTTTAAAACGGTTTCCAACTCAAGTAGGCAAAATGTTTCGAGAAGAATCTGTAAGATAAAATAGCATCAACGATTGAAATACAATGATGCAAAGAAAATTCAAAATTAGTGGATCTAAGTCTTTCATTTCATTTTTTAATATCTATCTGTTTATTTTGAGAGAGAGTGCATGAGCGAGGGAAGGGCAGAGAGAGAGGGAGAGAAAGTTCCAAGAAGGCTTTGTCCTGTCAGTGCAGAGCCCGTCACGGGGCTCGATCCCACGAACAGTGAGATCATGACCTGAGCCAAACTCCAGAGTTGGATGCTCACTCACTGAGCCACCCAGGTGCCCCTAAGTCCTTTATTTTAAATGTCAAATATGGATATCCTTGTAGCTTTTGAAATTAATCACAAATTTAAGTGTTTGCAGAATATAATTTAAAAAAGCAATTTTACCTCGAGGTATTGTTTCTATTATGACAAAAAAAATTCATTTAAAAAGCTATTACCAAAGAACATATTTAAAATCATTTAAATATGCAACTTGCAACAGCTACATATATTGTAAACCTACTATTCTAAAAATAAGAAAGAATTATCTCTTGTTTACTTTAACATTTAATGTGACGAAAAGTCTGGAGAACCATTGGTTTCTTAACAAACACATGTAAAAGGTGGTAGTGAAAAATAACACCACATCCATTTTTTTCCTTTGTTGAAATTAGTTTTGAATTATTGAAAATGTTTCAAGACATTATTTGAAAGATGTATAAGAGAAAAAATGGGAAAAATATGTCTTCTTATTCCCTAACAATTTTACTTTAAATTACAAATATACAGAGAGTACAGACTTTCAGTTATTAGATGAAAAGTTCTAGAGATTTAATGTGCAATAGGGTGATTATAGTTAATAAGAATGTATTGCAGGGGTGCCTGAGTGGCTTTAAGCGTCCGACTTTGGCTCAGGTCATGATCTCACAGTTCATGGGTTCAAGCCCCACATCGGGCTCTGTGCTGACAGCTCAGAGCCTGGAGCCGGCCTCAGATTCTGTGCCTCCCTCTCTTTCTGCCCCTCCCCCACTCATGTGCAGGCTCTCTCTCTCTCTTTCTCTTTCTCTCAAAAATAAATAAACATTAAAAAAAATAAGAATGTATTGTATATTGAAATTTGCTAGGAGAGTAGATCTCAAGTGTTCTCACCGCAAAGAAAAGCTAATGATGTCAGGTGATGGATATATTAATTAGCTTAAACTGTGGTATGATTTTCTGGTTTCATTTCACAAAATGATTGCAAAATCATTTACGTTACGTGGGTAAATGAAAACATCGCATTGTACAACCTAATATATACAATTTTTATTTGTCTATCATACCTCAATAAAGCTGTAAGAAAAAAATACATATATATATATACATACATATGTATATATACATATATATATACATACATATGTATATATACATATATATATATATATATATACACATACGCACACACACATATACCTATATATATATACCTATATATATACGTGTTTCAGCACCCTTAAATTTGTATTACCTATTCCAGTTTTTGCTGCCAAACACTGTTTTCATTATTCTATATAAAATGGCGCACTAGCGGGGCGCCTGGGTGGCTCGGTCGGTTAAGCGTCCGACTTCAGCTCAGGTCATGATCTCACGGTCCGTGAGTTCGAGCCCCGCGTCTGGCTCTGTGCTGACAGCTCAGAGCCTGGAGCCTGTTTCAGATTCTGTGTCTCCCTCTCTCTCTGCTCCTCCCCTGTTCATGCTCTGTCTCTCTCTGTCTCAAAAATAAATAAATGTTAAAAAAAAAAAATTAAAAAAAAAAATAAAATGGCACACTAGGGTTGATCAGAAGATTCAGAGCCCAAGTAACTATTCTCTCTTTCTCTAGAAGTTTCTGCTAGGTCAACCTGTTTGTCCTTGGGTTTGGAGAATTCCCTCCCAGCTCCCACACCAACACTAACACTGTCCCCAGCTCACTCCTGGCCCTCTGGTTCTACCTCGAATGCTCAAAAAGTTTCATGAGTATTAAGAGGTTTTTCCTCGGGGAGATACTGGATGGCTCTACTATTGACCAAATATGGGTTTATAATGAATGATCAATCTGTGTGATTCATCTATAAACCTAGAAGGACAAAACAAGTACTTTTCCCTTTTTCTCAGAATAACTAAAGGTACACACAAAGCTATTATTGAAAGTAAAACTTCAGGGGCACCTGGGGGCTCAGTCGGTTAAGCCTCCGACTCTTGGTCTCAGCTCAGGTCATGATCTCACGGTTTGTGAATTTGAGCCCCATGTCAGGCTCCATACTGACAGTGCAGTGCCTGCTTGGGATTCTCTCTCTCCCTCTCTCTCTGCCCCTCCCCCACTCATGCTTTTTCTCTCTCTCTCTGTCTCAAAATAAATACACTTAAAAAAAAAAATTTCATTAAAAGGTACTCATAAAAAAAGAAATGAGAGCTCTTTGCCTGTCCTTGCATCCAAAAGGCTTTCTCCTAAGATAAGTTTGAATAGTTTTATAATATTACATTTTATATCTAAGCTTGTGATCCATTTTGAGTTAATTAGTGTGAATGGTGTGAAGTCTGGGTTGAGATTTTTTTTGGCCTCTGGATGTCCATTTTCTCCAGTATCATTTGTTTAAAAGACGAGCTTTCTTCTTTCACAAAAAAATTATCAGAGACTATATTTAGTGAGTGGGGAAAAAAATGTAAAACTGAAAGTGAAGATTTTTATTGTCTTTGTGTAAAAAAATGCTTTGAAATATCCCCATGTATAGGGGCGCCTGCGTGGCTCAGTCGGTTAAGCATCCGACTTTGGCTCAGGTCATGATGTCACAGTTCGTGAGTTCGAGCCCCGAGACAGGCTCTGTGCTGACAGCTCAGCTCGCTTGTTCTCCCTCTCCTCTCAGAAATAAGCATTAAAGGGGTGCCTGGGTGGCTCAGTTCGGTTAAGCGTCCAACTTCAGCTCGGGGTCATGACCTCGTGGTTCGTGGGTTTGAGCCCCACGTCGGGCTCTGTGCTGACGGCACAGAGCCTGGAGCCTGCTTTGGATTCTGTGTCTCCCTCTCTCTCTATCCCTCCTCACTCACAGTCTCTCTCTCTCTCTCTCTCTCTCTCTCTCAAAAATAAACATTAAAAAAATTTTTTTAATAAACATTAAAAAAAAATTTTAAGATATTCCCACTTATAAACAATTTATGAAGAGAGTTACATGAAGCAATAAACGAATGTGAAATTGAATCATGTTCAAAATTAACCCAGCAAGTTTGAGAGAAAAGACTTCACTAATCGCATCCGTTGCTATGAGACAGTCACAACTTCCCGGGTTTATTGGTCAGTCTGAGAGACAACCTGATCTCACACGGCCCCAGCTCACCTGGCTGAACGCCACCTGCATAGCTTCAAACGACCTAGTTCTGAAAGTCATCTAGATCTCCAGCAAAGGAAATATAAAGGCCTATGTATTCATTTTCTGGTACATAACAAATCCCCACAAACTTGCTGGCCTCAAACAATGCCCACTTATTAATACAGTTTCCAATATGGCTGGATTTTCTGTTCTGAGTATCACAAGGCTGAAAGGAAGGTGTTAGCCAGCAGATTCCTTGCCTGGAGGCCCTAAGGAGAAATCCGTGTCTAGGCTCGTTCAGGTTTTCCGAGTTGCGTTCCTTACAGTTGTAGGACTGAGGTCCCTTCTTCGCCGTCTGTCATTCTGGGTCCTCACTCAGCATCCGAAGGTCACCCACACTCCTTCTCACGTGTCTTCCTCTATCTTCAAATCAACAATGATGTGTCAAATCCTCGGTGCTTTAAATCTATCTGACCCTTTCATCTATTACCAGCCAGACAAACCCTGTGTGTAAAGAGCTCACCTGATTTGGTCAGGCCCACCTGGATTATTTCTATGTTTTAGGGTCAACTGACTCAGAGTTCTAGTTACATCTGCAAAAGATTCTTCACAGTAGTAGCTAGATTAGTGTTTCATTGGATAATCGGAGGACAGGAATCTTAGACGACTGTGTTTAGAGTCACTTCACCCACAACCTACATCCATCAGTCTGGGATGTAGGTACACATGTGGGCACTTCTGGGAATTCCCAGGAAGGTCTCGTACTTGGTGATAAGACATTTTAGTCAGTTATGCATATTAAGATGTCAATCTTTTATATTTTCCTGGGGTCTGCAGTGACCCCCAGGTCATCCACAGCCAACAAGTTCCCTAAACTTCCGTGGCGGGGGGGGGGGGGGGGGGGGGGGGGAGGATGGGGGGGCGGGGGGGGAGGATGGGGGGGTACTACCGCCCTCACCTGGTATGCCTGAAAATTACATCAGTGGCAAAGCAGGAGACTCTCTGAGGGGTCCCTCAATGACAGGTGGGGTAGAGGACACGGTCTTCTTTCCCTCTTTTGTACACAAGCTTCAGTTAACCATCTGACTCTTGGTTTTGGCTCAGGTCATGATCTCACAGTTCATCAGTTTGTGAGTTCAAGCGCCCCGTGTCGGGCTCCATGCTGACCATGCAGAACCTGCTTGGGATTCTCTCTCGTTCTCTTTCTGCCCCTCCCCTGCTTTCACTCTCATCTCAAAATAAATCAACTTTAAACAAATTTAAAGAAGTGTCAAAATTTCAGGGCTTTTGAAATTTTTTATTTTACTTGTAACACTCTGTCCCTTCCTCCATGGGGCTCAGGCATCAGTTAATGGAATTGGTCCAGGTAGTGGATCTAGTTAGCAGAAACTACAGAGGACTGGATTGGGACCAGACCTCCCCTAGGATGTCACAGCTTGGTCTCACTTTAACTCACGATCAGTAACTTCATGAGTGTCCTCATTGTTGCCCAACAATCCTAATATATTTCTTCTGTTTACTCTTCCTCACTCCTAAATTATTTTATATTTCGTACTTTCTCTTTCTGAAAACCTCCAAAATGTCTTTCCCGGTGCCCACTCTTAGCTGAGGACTTGCTTCCCATGGGATTGAAAAAATAGAAGCAATCAAAAGACGCTTTCCCTATATCCCCCACATCTGCATTTTGCCTTCCTTCCGGACACAGTGGGCTCGCTATCTTGCCCCTTTCAGAGACCAAACCCTCCACCTGGCACCAGAATCTAACTACCCCCCACCCAGATTCAAGGACACAAGACAGTGGATTGCCCCAGACATTGACTAACTTCCTCTCATGAATCAACAATGAGAATTTTATTTAATCATTATAATCAGCATGCAATCCCACCATAATTTTTGCGTATCAGGAAATAAATACATAATACCTCTTTTTTGACCTCATACATACCTTTAACTACTCATTCACATTTCCAACGTATGGCTGTATTTGAATTTTTAAGTTGACATACAACATTGTATTAGTTTCAGGTGTACAACCTAATGATTCGCTATTTGTAAATATTGCAAAATGCTCATCACCACAGTAAGTCTGGTTAACATCCATCCCCATACATAGCTATAGATTTTTTTTCCTGTGATGAGAATTTTTAAGGTCTACTATTTGGCAACTTTCAAGTATGCAATACAGTATTATTAACTACAGTCACTATGCTGTACATTACATTCTCATGACATCCTATTTTTCTGTTTCAGTTTTTATTGATCATTAAATTCTCCTCTTATTTCTATTTTTTTCATTATGAGTGTCCTCCTTAATTCCCATCATTTATTTCTCCCATCCCCCACCCACCTCCCCTCTGGTGACCATCAGTTTGTTCTCTATAGTTAAGAGTCTGTTTCTTGGTTTGCGTCTCTCTCTCTCTCTTTTTTTCCTTTGTTCATTTGTTTTGTTTCTTAAATTCCACAAATAAGTGAGGTCACATGGTAGTCATCTTTCTCTGACAGATTGATTTCACTTAGCATTATACCCTCTAGCTCCATCCATGTCATTGCAAATGACAAAATGACTTATCTGTTTCATAACTGGAAGTTTGTGCCTTTTGAATCCCTGCACCCATCCGGACCACTTCCCTGTCCCCACCTCTGGCAACCACCAATCTGTTCTCTATGTCTTTATGCGTGGGATTTTTTATTTTATTTTTGTGTTAGATTCTGCATATAAGTGAGATTCGACAATATGTGTCTTTCTCTGTCTGACTCCTTTCACTTAGCATAAGCCCCTCGAGGTCCACTCATGTTACTGGAAATGGCAGGATTTCTTCAAGTTTTTGTTTAATGGCTGAATAATATTGTATTGTATTATATATCACATTTTCTTTATCCATTCATTTGCCAGTGAATACTTAGGGTATTTCCATATCTTGACTATCATAAATAATGCTGCAAGGAACATGGAGGTGTATAGATCTTTTTGAGTTAGTGTTGTCATTTTCTTTGGCTAAATACCCAGAAGTGGAATTGTTGGATCATATGGTAATTCTCTTTTTAATTTTTTGAGGATCTTCCATACTGTTTTCCATACTGGCTTCACTAATTTCCATTCCTACCGATAGTGCACATGTGTTCCCTTTTCTCCACATCCTCACCAACAACTGTTGTTTCTTGTCTTTTTGACATTTGCCATTCTAACAGGTATGAGATGATATCTCATCATGGTTTTGATTTGCATTTGCCCAATGGTTACTGATGTTGAGCATCTTTTTTTGTACCTCTTGGCCATCTCTATGTATCTGTTATATCTGGAGGTCTATTCCAAATCTGTTTCTGCATGTATCTGTTGGCCATTCTTCTCTTCCAATTCAATCTAGAACTCACTCATCCCCTACCAAAATTGCCCCCTTGGTTACCACTGATCACATTCTACATCCAGAGTTTTGTTGCTAATCTTTCCCTTAACGGACACGGGAGCCACAGTTGATGGCCACCAATACCTCCTCACGGGAAGGTGTCTTCATTTGACCTCCTGGCACCACATTCTCTTAGTTATCCTTCTACCTCAGGAGCCACTGCTTCTATGTCTCCTTCGTTTAATTTATCCCTATCTTCTCATTCTGCTTTTCTCTAACTCACTCCTTATGGGAGTTCATATAATCTCATGACTTTAAATACCATTGGCACACTGATGACTCACAAGATTACATTTCCAGCCTGGACCCATTCCCCTGAAATCCTTCTTATGTGTCTAATTGCATATGAGTTGACTCAGCCCAAGTGTCTACAAGTCATTTGACCTTACCTCGTCTCTTGTCCTTGTTCTCTTGAATCTGTTCCCACCTCCAGTCTTCCTTTTCCCAACTAATGATCAATTCCATTCTCCTAGTAGCTCAGGCAAAAATGTCTCGGTATCATCCTTAGTTTCTAACTCACGTAACCCTGTATGTCCCATATCAACCAATCCCATTGGCCCTACTTCAGAATTTTAATGGGCATCTAGTGATGTCTCACTACTAGCCCTCCTCCTGCTCTTGCCCAAACCACTCTCCTCTTTTGCTGAGGTTTTTGCTGGTTTCCTAGTTCAGATGCTTTCTGCTGCTTCAGACCTTGTGCTTCTACAGTTTATTCTAAAAAAAACTTTTTTAATTAAAAAAAAAGAAACAAACAAAACAAACAGAGTGAGACTTCTAAAATGCAAGGTGGACAGTTCCACCCCTCTTCTCAAAACATCAGAAGAACTTCCCAATTCACACAGTAAATTCTAGAGTGTTTACCACAGTCCTAACCAGGCTCTGCCCCCTCCCTACACTCCCCCTTTCCCTCACCCCTACTCTTTTCTGCATTGTCTAGTTTGCTTCTGTGCTCTTCTCTAAACAGGTCATGGCCTGGCCTCAGTTCCATTTTATTTGCTGTTTGCTCTGTCCTCAGGCATTTCCCCCCCACATTTACATGGCCCAGCCCTCACTTCCTGCTGCTCAGCTAAAAAGACACCGTGATAGTTAAAACTTCTCTGATCACCTTATTTTTTTAAAGGCCCTGGTCCCCACCTCCCCACTTTGCAGTCTTTATCCTCCTTCTGCTTTATTTTATTTAAAAAACATATGTGTATTTTAGAGCTGATTCAACATGGTGGTGTAGAAAGATCCTGAACTTCCTTCCTTCCACAAGCACAACGACTCTGTAGCTGCATATCGAATAATCTCCTCTGAAAAAAAGTCCTATAAACTAGATGAACAGGACCTCCACCACAAATGGTGAAAAACACATTGAGATGAGCAGGAGAAGCAGAGAACATGCTGTCACCAAAACCCCACCCCCTGCAGAGCGCCCCACAGTCAGGAGGGATCTCACAGACGTGCAACTTTCCCCTGAGGGGCAAGGAGCTTGGCTTCTATATCAGACACCCCAACCAGAGGAACAAGCCCTCCTTGCTTTGAAAGCCAGCAGGGAGTTATGTCCAGGACAACCACAGAACTGTAGGGAATAGCCAATCCTTTCTTAAAGGGCTCACACACAGATTCACTCACGCTGGGACCCAGCACAAAAGCAGCATTTTGGAAAGGACCTAGACCATATGTGGAAGAGCCTCACCTACTAATCCTAACGTGACTTCCAGAGAGTCAGAACCATGTTGGGACTCATTCCAGGAACCAAAGTGATGGAGAGCACCATTTTTGTAATCCCATTCTGCCTGCTGGCAGGTACCATCTTGGCAATGTCACTCTAACCTTTTAGTGCCACTGGGCATACTTCACCTACCCATCTGCCACAGCCACACCACAGCCAGCCGGCAAGCACCCCTGTGTTGCAACCACACCATAGTCAGACGGCTCTTTATAAGCCGCCTATAAGAGACTTACTTTAAAGTAAGGACACGTGTACTACTGAAAGTGAAGCCCTGTAAAAACATTCTATGCAAATGAAAACCAAAACAAAGCTGTCGTAGCTATACTCATACCAGATAAAATAGATTTTATTTTATTTTAAAGTTTATTTATCTTGAGAAAGAGAGAGAGAGAGCAAGCAGGGGAGGGGCAGAGAGAGAGGGAGAGAGAGAATCCCAAGCAGTCTCTGCACCACAGTGCAGAGATCATGGCCTGAACCAAAATCAAGAGTTAGATGTTTAACCAACTGAGCCACTCAGGTGCCCCGGGATAAAATAGGCTTTAAAGCAAAGACTGTAATAATAGACGAAGAAAGGCATTGCAAAATGCTAAAGTCAATCCAGCAAGAAGATACAACATTTGTAAATATATACACACAAAAAGTCAGAGCACTACAATATATAAAGCAAATATTATCAGACCTAAAAAGAGAAATTGACACAGTAAATACAATATACTGCAGTACAAGTAGGCAACTTGAACATCCCACTTACGTCAGTGTATATATTATCCTACTAGAGATTACATTGGGAAACATCAGCCGTATACAACACATTAGACCAGATGGACTTAATAGATATGTACAGAACATTCCATCCCAAAGCAGAAGAATTCACATTCTTCTCAGGTGCACATGGAACATTCTTCAGGATAGGTCACATGGTAGGCCACAAAACAAGGCTCAACAAATTCAAGAAGATTGAACTCGTATCAAGCATCTTCTCCAACCACAATGGTATGAAATTGGAAATCAATTAGAAAACGGGAAAAAAACACTAATATGTGGAGATTAAACTACACGCTACTGAACAACCAATAGGTCATTGAAGAAATCAGTGAAATCAAAAAATAGCTAGAGACAAATGGAAATAGAAATGTGACATATCAAAATCTATGAGATGCCCGGAAAGCTGTTCTAGTGACAAACTTGTCAATGCTCCAAGAAGACATAGCAAACCTAAAGGTGTATGCACCTAACAAAAGAGCTTCAAAATACACAAGGCAAAAGCTGAAAAATCTGAAAGGAGAAATATACAAATACAAGGAAGACTTAAATACTCCTCACTTAATAATTAAAGATAGAATAAGTAGGCAGAAAACCATGTGAATCATCATGACTTTAAGTCAAATGTAAACGGATTGTGATTTCAAAAACTCAACTAGAGATGGTAAAATAATGTACCATTAGTGTGTTGTTTGGGCCATTTCTCTATTACCATCTAAAGGGCAAGTGCAGTTAAGCCAGGGTCTAGAGCTGTGTGCCATCTATAAGGATTTATCTTTCACAAGGAACATCAGGAAAAAATATAGTGAATATGAAAGGAAGACTAATACAGAGACAGTGGTGTAGTAGTACGTTTGGATTGAGCTAATTGTGTATGTTCTTGTGGCAAGACTCCCAATACGATTCATTATGAAAGCACATACATAAAATTGAGACTTAACAATTCCTTTTGTTCAACTCTATTAGTGCTATGAGCACTCTCATTAGCAAGTTTTCCCACTAGTGTAGAAGTTTTGGTTCTGATTTTTGTTTCTAAACTAGAGCTGAAAACGATTTCAATCCAATTTTGTGTTCACAAAATAATAAGCAACTGTTCAGTGTCTCCAATGCAATATAGCAATGCTCGCATGTTGAAGTGGGAAAAGCAAAGTGGAGAGAAAAGACGATGACAGGGAATAGGAATTAATTAGTCTCCTTTAAAAAAAAATCTAAGCGTGCTGGTATGTTAAGCAAAATTCAAAATTAGAATTACATAAAATTCTTACACATGTCACTCTGCAGAAGAGACTGAGAAAACTGCAAACATGGCAGCAATCTCAATACTAATAAAATGTGAGTCTATTTATCAAGAGCTCACGGAACTTCTGGGACCACAGAGCTCCTGACCCATTAGCAGTTGAACAGAAGTGGAGAGTCAGCATCAAACAGCAGTCTCCTGGATCCATAATAACTGAAATAATATGTACATAATTGTGAACATATGCACCACAGGAGAGAAGCATTGGCTTGGGTTGATTAAGAAATTAAAATTCCAGTATAACTCTAGAAGAAAAAAAAAACCATTCCCTTAGGACTCATTAGGGCAAGACAGTTGTACTTTACATAATTTACCTTTTAGTACATTATTACAAATGTACTGAAAATACCAGAGGAATTTATCAAATTTTTTCATCCCTCCCAAGGAATTATTAATCATAAGAGACACCATCAATATTTTAAGAGGACTAAAGGAGGGAAAAAAAAACTAGATTAAATATGCACTTTAATTTTAAAAATTATACTAACTAGAAACATTAAGCATGAACAACATGTCTAGCCATTGAAGGAACACAGTGTCAACTGACCAATAATTCGACTATTTCAGTAACCTCAACCAGGTGGACACACTATAATAGGAACATTAATGACCAGATGTAGCTCAAGAGGAAAACAAACAGGAGATGAGGATTCTGAAAACACATTCTTGGAACACAATAGAAAAATCCAAAGTTGTTGAAAGTATAAGACCTGGAGGAGAGAGAATGACATATGGCAGTGAGATCTAACTTCTAAAAAATATAGGTCAAGAACACTGGCATTGTTTTCAAAGAGGGACATAGGCAATGAATCTAGATTTTTCTAACCTGGCTGGAGCCCTCTCCAGGGAGCTAGCTTGGCAACAGCTGTAGAAGGATGCTATACAAAGAACACCCGTGAGAGCAGGAAGTTGAATCCAATGATTGAAATGTATGAGACCATGACAGGTGCATTTAGGACGGACTTTAGGGATATCTAGTCTAACTCCCAAGTCTACAGATGAGTTAACCAAGGCCCAGAAAGGAGAGTACTAAGGCAGTTGATAAGTAGCTGGGCTGTGGTGTAATCCAGCTTTGCAAACTTAGTGACAAGATACTAAAATTCTTCAGGGTCACCATGTTCCATTCTGAGAGACTTTCAAACTCAAGGCTGTTTTTTCTCAGGAGATAGGTTTCTAGACAGCTGGTTTCTTGGAGACATATACTGCTAATAAATGGACTAATACACAATAAGGCATTCTAACAATCCTTGTTTATTTGGCTTACATCCTCCTAACCCCCTTTAATGTTTTTAGATCCCATCAAGCCTTATAATCCTAATCCAGTACAAACTTTAAAAACACACATGCATAGGGGCACCTGGGTGGTCGGTTAAGCGTCCGACTTCGGCTCAGGTGATGATCTCACCATTCCCAAGTTCAAGCCCCGCATCAGGCTCTGTGCTGACAGCTCAGCGCCTGGAGCCTGTTTCAGATTCTGTGTCTCCTTCTCTCTCTGCCCCTCCCCTGCTTGCTCTCTGTCTCTCTCTCAAAAATAAACAAACATTTAAAATTTTTTTAAAAAATACACATGCATATACATAGATGCTTCTTTCAGAAGCTTCATGATTGTCTAGGGTCTTCATTATAAAACTATATCCTATGAAGTGCACAGCTTGAGAAGTCAATGGCATTTCCTTTATCAATCCCTCTTTGTTAAGTCATGCCCTTGGGTGCAATTATATCACCAAAGTCAGAGCTATAAAAAGTAAATTTATAATTTTTTCACACTGAAATCTATCTATAATTACATTTTTTTTTGCCATGGTGATAGTCTCCAAAAATTTGAAGTCACTTGTGCTGATTGTTCCCAGGTGGCACTGGTCCTAAATATTAATGCCAAGAATAGGTAAATTGCTCTCCTTAAGGGCCTTTATACTTTTATAATTATTTCACACTCTGCAATAGTCAGCAATGGCAAAGAAAGGTTATTTCAATTACCCCTCAAAGTGGTACTAGAGTGACATATGGATGCCTGATTGACTAGGATATTAGTGCCATGTAATTTTCTGATTAATCAAAATGTCTAGGATTTTAAGGTCTTATTTTCCAGATAGTCAATAGAACAGGTCGTAGACACTTTACGTTTAATAAAAAACTTAGAAGTTAGAAATGTCCAATGTTAGAAAAATTAGAATATCCCATGCATGGAAACCGATAAGTTTAAATAAGTAATTCTACTTCGCTGTTAAGACTGATCCTCAGGGGAGTGGAGGAAGAAAAGACAGTGGTGTTGGAAGCATCAGGCATCCATCTCTGCAGCTAGACAACAATTGTACTAGCAGAAACTATCTCAAGTGATTATTTTGGAATGGTGTAGTTTATGTGAGCACTTGTAATGTCCAGGGGACAGCTTGGCTGGGAAATTTCGGTTAACTTGGTTTATTCAAGGCATGAAGGTGGTGGCAGATATCCAGCCCTATATCAGGCAGCTGTGAGGAATACAATCCGTGTTTCCGAGGCAGCTTACTGAACCAGGGTTGCCAATCAAGACCTTGTCATCCAACTATTAGGGTCTTGGATTCTCATTGTAAGTCATTGCTCTGATTGATGAGGTGTGGACATGGAGGCTGGCCACCAATATTACAACTCCCACCAGCTTCAGTGGCTTCCGGGAGATTTAAAAGTCACACCTGTTGTTTTTTATATTAAAACAACTGTGTATGAAGGGGGACTTGGAAAGCCATCATGCTTACCCAAGGAAAGATGCAGCTCAGAAAAGACACCCCAGCACAGAGGCACCCTACAAGAACAATAAAAAGGCACCAAACTCTGGCTAAAGGGGAGAATCTAATTTCCAGTTTCCACATTATAAGATTCAAAACTCCCAATTTCCAAAAAAAAAAAAAATAGCAAGGCATACAAAGAAACAGGAAAGTATAGCTGATTCAGAGAAGAAAAATGAATCAACAGAAGATGTACCTGAGGAAGTCCAGGTGTCAGACTTACTAGACAAAGGCTTTAAAAACAACTGTCTTAAAGATGCTCAAAGAGATAAAGGAAGATATAAACAAAGACAGGAAAAGAATATGTGGGAAAATAATATCAATAAAAAAGATAAGTTTATTTTTAAAAAGAACCAAAAAAGAAATTCTGAAGATTGAAAAGTACACTAACTTAAATGAAAAATACGTTAAAGGGATTCAAAAGCAGATTTGTACAAGCAGAAGAAAGAATTGGTGGGCTAAAAGAAAGAACAATTGAAACGATCAAGTCAATTCTGAAGAACAGAAAGAACAAAGAATGAAGAAAAATGAACAGAGCCTACAAAGGACCTGTAAAATACTATCAAGTGGACCAACATAGGCATTGTGGGAAGGAGGAGGCCAGCAGGAGAAGAGTGATAGAAAGGGGCAGAAAAAATATTTGAAGAAATGATGCCCGACAACTTTCCAAATTTAAAGGATTTAAATTTCAATGAATTAATCTACATGTTCGAGAAACTTAAACTCTAAATAGGATAAATCAAAGATATTCACTGTAAGACGCATTGTAATAAAAATGTTGAAAGAGAAAGCCAAAGAGATAATCTTAAAAGTAGCAAGAGAGAAATGACTCAACACACACAAAAGATCCCCAATAAGATTATCTGTCAATTTCTCATCAGAAACCTTGGAAGCCAGAAGTCAGTGGGCTGATATACCCAATATGCTTAAAGGAAGAAAAAACAAAAATAAAGAAAGCTGTCAATGGACAATTTTATATCCAGCAAAATTGTTCTTCAAAAATAATAAAGAAATGGCACTCTCAGATTTTAAAAAGCTGAGGGAGTTCATTACCACTACACCTTTCCTGCAAGAAATGCTAAAAAGAGTCCTTCAGGTTGAAAAGAAAAAAAAAATAGTAACTTGAAGCCATACAAAGAAAGAGGGTAAAGGTAATTACGGACAATGCAAAGCAATTGTTATTGTAATTTTGGTTTATAATCCAACTTTATATTTTCTTCAGGGTTTGAAAAACAAATGCATAGAAAATAATTATTAATTCATATTATTTGGCACACCATATATAATCTATGGCAATAGTAACAGTAAGCAAGGGTGGAGCTATATAGGAGAGAATCTTTTGAATGCTGTTGAAGTTAGGTTGACATCCATTCAAATTAGATTTTTAAAATTTTAGGATATTAAATGTAACATTCATGGTAACTACCAAGAAACTATATGTACAATATACATATAAGGAATTAAGAAGAGAATCAAAACAATTCATCAAACACACACAAAAAAACAACTAAAAGGAAGACAGTAATGGAGAAAACTGAGGGACAGAAAGACTATAGACATGTAGAAAACATATTTGTTTTCTGGAAGATAGTGGAAGCAAAGCCCTCCTGATCAGTGACTAAGTGTAAATAGATTAAACTCTCCAATCAAAAAATAGAGATTGGCAGAATGGATAAAACTACATGATCCAACTATGTGCTGTCCACCAGACTCACATCATTTCTAAGACAAAAATATGTTGAAAGTAAAAGGACGGAAAAATATATTCCATACAAATAGTGGGTGGAGTGGCTATACTAATATCAAACAAAGTAGACTTTCATTCTAAAAAGTTTAAAAGAGGGGCGCTGGGTGGCTCAGTTGGTTAAGCGTCCAAGTTCAGCTCAGGTCATGATCTCATGGTTTGTGGGTTCGAGCCCCGCATCGGGCTCTGTGCTGACAGCTCAGAGCCTGGAGCCTGTTTCGGATTCTGTGTCTCCCTCTCTCTCTGCCCTTCCTCTGCTCGTGCTCTCTCTGTCTCTCAAAAATAAATAAATATTAAAAAAAATTTTTAAGTTTAAAAGAGACAAAGGATAAAATTATACACTAATAAAAGGTAAAATATTTCAAGGAAAATAAAAGCTATAAACATTTATGCAACTGATAACAAAACCTCAAAATATATGAAGCAAAAAATTAATAGAATGGAAGGGAGGAATTCAGCGTTTTATGATAGTAGTTGGCAACTTCAATGATCCACTTTCAATAACTGATTGATCAGTTAGACGTTAAAGAATTAAGAAAATAAAGGACTTGAACAACCCAATAAATCAATAAATCAGTCTACCCAACAATAGCAGAAGAGATTCTCTTTCAGTGCCCATGGGATGTTCCACAGGACAGATCACATGTTAAACCACAAAACAAGTCTCAATAAGTTTTAAAAGGCAGATATTGTACAAAGTACTTCCTCCACCACAACACGATGAAGGTAAAAATATATAACTGAAGGGAAGACAGGAAAATTCACAAATATATGGACACTCCAACAATACACGCTTAAAAATCGCAAGGGAAATTAGAAAACACTTATAGACAAGTGAAAATGGAAACACAACTTATCAAAACTGAAGGGGTACAGTGAAAGAAGTACTCAGAAGGAAATCTATAGGCATAAATGCCAACATTTAAAAAAAAGTAAGGTCTCGGGGCGCCTGGGTGGCTCAGTCGGTTAAGCGTCCGACTTCAGCTCAGGTCACGATCTCACGGTCCGCGAGTTGGAGCCCCGCGTCGGGCTCTGGGCTGATGGCTCAGAGCCTGGAGCCTGCTTCCGATTCTGTGTCTCCCTCTCTCTCTGCCCCTCCCCCATTCATGCTGTGTCTCTCTCTGTCTCAAAATAAATAAACGTTAAAAAAAAAAAAAGTAAGGTCTCAAATCAATAATGTAACTTCACAACATAAGGAATTGTATAAGGAAAAGCAAAGCAACTCAAAGCTAGCAGATGGAAGGAAATAATAAAGTTTAGAGCAGAAATAAACAAAATAGAGAAATCAAATAATAGAAAAAATCATTGAAACCCAAAATTGGTTCTCAGAAAAAGACCAACAAATTTGACAAATATTTAGCTGGGCTGACAAAGTAATAAAGAGAAGACATAAATTGCTAAAATCAATCCGAACGACAGTGGAGGAAATGCTACCAACCTTATAGAGTTGAACATTAATTGTAAGAGAATACTGTGTACAATTGTGTGGTAAAAAATAAAGTAACCGTTAGAGAAGTGGATGAACCCCTTGAAACACACAAATGACCTAAACTAGCTCATGAAGAAATAGAAAATCTCAACAGACTTGGAACAAGTAAAGACATTTTGAGTTCTACAGACTAAACAAACATAATCAAGAGAGAGAAGTCTGTTTTACCTGTAGTGTCTATCCTTACCTCTACTCAGTATCTTACAAGTAGAAAAGCCTATCAACCACCAAAGTAGACTCTGATAATTAATTACTTTTTAGTCATTGGACTGCTTAAGTGAAGAATTTCAAGTGCTTTATGAAAAACTAATGCCCGTGTTCACAACAGAGCTCAATAAAATGTGAGTAAGCATCCTCTGGGATCCCTCCTTGTATTTACATTTTGGGGAAAGGTATGTATTTACCCCACTTTCACGCTGATCTAATATTAATAGGAAGTAATGATAATAATAATATCAACTACAAAAATAAACTGTCATTTATTGAGTGTTCATATTTTGCCAGACATGAGACACTAGGTGTTTTACATGTAATTTCTTCTGTACTTCATGCTGTAATCCTAATATGTTGGCAATATCTTTATTTTATTTTATGTTTAATGTGTATTTTTGAGAGAGAGAGAGAGAGAGATTACGACATTTAACCATCCACATGTGTTTTCCCTGAGGGGGGAAGCGTGACTCGTTGTAATGGGCAGGCATCCTCTCTTCCACAAGTTTTTTTCTGAATACAAACGTCACAGGCAAGAACACACACTCAGTGCTAAAAGGAACCTGAAAGAAATTGGGGGTGGAATACCAAGAGGCATGGGGGGGGGGGGCGGGCATAGGGCAGTGGTTCCCAGTGGGGGAGGACTGAACCCCCAGGGTCATTTGGAAAAGTCATGAAATTATTTGTGTTTGGCCCAATGGTAGGCACTGAGCGGGTACCGGTCAGGGATGCTACACACCCTCTCACACGCAAGGTTACCACGGTCAAGTTCCAATTGTCGGAACGGACGTTCATGTGGGTAGAACACCGTTTACACATGCGCCGTGTTGGTCCCAGGCTGTCCACAGTGATGTTCTCAGATGGGAGCGCCTAGACCACTCACGTGGCCTCTATCACCAGTAGTGAGCCCCACAGACATTTCCCTGACCAGAACTGGCCCTCGTGGTCCTTACTATGATTGGTGGACACACCTCAGCAAAATCCACCGGGGAATTTTGTGGGACAAGGTTATATATTGCAATCTTCCCTTTAAACATGATAGATACTTATACATACGTGGTTTGTGTGTAAAATGGCTAAGGGTAGCAGAAGTGTGGGCCAGGTATCAATTGAATGATTCTCCACACCAAATGTATACTTTTTTTTGCCTGATCCATGACCATAGAGCTGGACATTTTAAATATTTCCCTTGCCGGCCGGAATGATGTGAAGCTTGGGCAGTCGAGAATGCTCTGGAGAGACATTGCAAGAAGAAGGGGTTTTCCTTCCTGGTAGCTGTATGCTCCTTCTCCAGCCTAACTCCAAAAGTGCCTGTAGAAGTGCCCCCGACTCCCTCCGTTTGTCTGCCTACAAGCTGCAGCTCTGAACCCCAGAATCACTGCTGCTTTCCCAGGAGGTGTGGATCGCCCCAGTGGTGATCCAGCACATTTCTCTGTAACCACACCTTATTCAGCAAAGCCCAGATTCCCCTTCCAAGTCTGTCCTGCCTTGGGTCCTCTCCCTTAAGCCCTAAGGTACCCTTTAGGGTACTCCTTCCACTTCCCAACTTACTTTCCTCTAACAGCTTAATACTTCTTCATAGTTTCCCAGTTGGGTCTCCTGAATGGAACCCGACGTGATAGCAAGAGGTTCCAGAAGACGGGCCCATAAGGACAGGATCTGGAAGTTCGTTTTCTCATGCCTTTGGGCTCAACATGGGGTGCTGATCTCCTGCCTCGTGGAAGAGGAGATGCTAGAAATCCATGGCGTGTGTGACGTGAAATTTAACCAAATCACACTAGCCATCTGTGCCAAGCTGTGATAAACACCAACTGACACACACACTCGGGGGCCCCTGTAGCCGCTGCCCTTGACCATTACGGCAGTGTGGATGACTATGCTGTGGGATGACTTATTTTTAGTGTAAGTAAGTTTTTGCAGAGAGAAAAGAACAAGCTTAAGTCTTTTAATTCTCAGCTCAGATGAGGGCCCGAGAACCAGAGGGCCTACATGTCAACCCGAAAAAGAAAATTTCGTATTTCTTGTAGCCACAGGACTGACATCGCTGAAAATTAAACATGAGATCTAATTTTGTACTGAATTGCACAATAGTGTGATTCATAGTGTCACTTAGATTCCCCCCACGAAGTAGTAAGAACAAACATCGCCTTACTCCTGATCTGATGGTGAAAATACTTAGTCTTTCATCATCAAGAATGATGTTATCTGTGGGTCTTTTTGTAGACGCTCTGTTTTCTTTTATTTATTTTGAGAAAGACAAGAAACAGCATGAGCAGGGGAGGAGCAGAGAGAGAGGGGGGGAGAGAGAGAGAGAGAGAGAGAGAGAGAGAGAGAGAGAGAGAGAGAGAACCCCAAGCAGGCTCCACACTGCCAGCACAGAGTCCAATATAGGGCTCAGACCCACGAACCCGTAAGATCATGACCTGAGCCGAAACCACGAGTCAGATGCTTAACTGATTGAGCCACTCAGGTGCCCCTGTAGATTCTCTGTATCAGGTTGAAGATGCTACCTGTATTCCTAGTTTTTTGACAGATTTGGGTGTCGATTGTTGTCAAATGGTTGTTCTGCATCAGTTGATATAATCATCTAGTTTTTCTTTCTTAGACTGTTAACTTAGTAGATTACATTGATCCATCTGTGTAAGCATGAAAGAGAATGGATAAACCAAAAGAGGAAAAAAGGACAAATTAATCAAAATAAGAACAGAAATCAATGAAGGAGAAAACACACATCCAGTTTTGACACTGTTAAAAGCTAGTTCTTACAAAGACTAGAACATAAAGAAACCCAGTGGTATTTGCTAAATTTTTCTTATAATCTGTAAACCTTCTACCAGGGGCCACATTGAGTCTGAATCTGAAAGAAAAGACCTCCTCCATCATATATGGGGCTCACGAAACTATGTACTGTCCCTTATTTCATACCGCTTTCCATTGCACAACATATATTTTAGAATCTGTTAATTATAGAAAAATTAAGATGCAACTAACTCATTCTGGGTTTATAAATATGAGTTAGAATGTTTCACCCATTCGAAATAACTAGTCGTAAAGCTAGAAATAGAATTCATTCCTCTAATCCATTCAAAATAACTAGTCATAAAGCTAGAAATAGAATTCATTCCTCTAATCCATTCAAAATAACTAGTCATAAAGCTAGAAATAGAACTCATTCCTCTAACGTTGGTCACCAGACATCATGGTACTAAAGACATTCAGTCTCTTAGCTCACAACCTATGTTCAGGGGCATTTTCCCCTGGTTCTAGTTTCAACAGCCAAGGCATAAAAACCCTTTAACTATCTCAAAAGACTCCAATGCTCTAGTAATCGTGTCACTTAAAACAATTAAAGACTCCAACAACACAACAACAAAAGAAGTAAATGAAAACATGAATTCAGCATATCAATAAAGTTGTAAGTATGAAGGTATTATATTTTCCCAACCTGAACTTATAATGCTGTTTCAAATCAGTATGGTTTTTAAAATGAAAATGTATTTTTCTGAAGCCACTTAACTAATGTAAGAACGAGGAAAAAAAATGACATTTCATTCAATAGGGGCTGTCAACACACAGAATGTTGTTAGTCAAATGTACAAACAAGAGTGTTTGCTTTGCAACTTTATTTCTGCTGATGAACATGGTGCGGGAAGTTGAGATTATAGTGTTCTGAAAACATAAGCATGAAAACTTTGCTACTGTGATAGTCACATTGGTCACTTTTGTCACTTTTGGGTGTATATGCTGTAAAACAAAAACAGTTACAGACACATATGGGGTGCTTGGATGGCTCAACTAGTTGAGTGTCTGACTTCATCTCAGGTCATGATCTAGCGGTTTGTGAGTTCGAGCCCCGCATCAGGCTTGCTGCTGTTAGCGCAAAGCCCACTTCGGATCCTCTGTCCCTCTCTCTCTCTGCCCCTCCCTGCTCATGCTATCTCTTGTCCCCCTCACCCTTTCTCTCTCTCTCAAAGTTGAATAAAAACATTTAAAAAATTAAAAAAATAAAAAGAGTTCCAGACACACACACACGCACAAACACACACACGTACACATACACATTCACATATGCATAAATGCACATGCAAATACACATACAAACACAAAACAGAAACATACACATGTGCATGCATAAACACATACACACATGTATACACACAGATATACCCACTTATACACGTAAACCCCTATTTATACACGTGCACATATTTACACATATACACACCAACTTACACACATGCATACACACACATACTTATACACAAACACACATACCTAACTCATACATACATACGCTGCACACACATACCCAATCATACTATAGCATGTGTGTACAGATGTCCAAAAATAATTTTAAAAATTGTTGGGGCTTAGAAGACATGAAAGTATCCTAATAAATGCTGCATTAAAACCAAGGAAAATGTGTATCATGCTTATTTGGGCGACAGAACCTTTAGCAAAAGAAACGTCCTTGAAAATATTGTGATTATTCTCAACCATGAGTACAAATGTACCCTATTATAGATAGCTCAAACATTCTCATTTATAAAGCTGTTCCATTTCATCCCGGCCTCTTTTCCGATTTCGTCTCTGCCCTAGTTTTGTCTTCTCCTCCCATCGTGTGATGCTCCAGACCTGACTTGAAAGTATCATAAGTCTAATGCTGAAAGTAACCAGCATTTTACAGGCTGATTGGAATTGCTGGGCTATTAGTAGGAATAAAATGGGCTCAATAAATTCTAGTATTCTAGTCTTGTTAATGTCATCCAAGGTGTAGGGAGAGATAAAGAATATTCGATACCTTCACTGTAATGATATTGACACAAACTACTGTGCTTTGGTTCATGCTTGGAAACGAGCAGGCACCATGGTTAGAAGCAAGCTCAAGAAACATTGGGAAAACGTTTTCGACTCTTCAAGTTTCTTTATAAGGGAGAGGGCTCTGTATAAGGAAACAGGCTTCCTCAGAGTCCCATCTTGACTTAGGAAAAGACCATCACTGGCTTGCCATGATTCTCCTCCACGCCATAGAAGAAACACAGAGAGCACGGAGAGGAGAGGCCGAGGGCACCAGGCCGGGTGGCTCCATGCCACCACTGGGCGAGCAGTGACCAGGAGAAAAGACTAAGGCCTCTATTAATCAGCAATCCCTAGTCATTTGTGTTCCAGACATATTTCACCATGAGAACTGAAACGTGGCCAGGAAATGCACACTCTTAGACTCCTTAAGAGAGATGTCCTTGGGCCTGGACAAGTGTGCACTATCTTGTGGCATTTTGCATTTATCCGCAGAACTTAGAGCAAAATGCTGAACAGTCACAAGACACAGCCAATTTGGGGGCTCCTGGTTGGTTCAGTCAGTTGAGCATCAGGTCATGATCTCACAGCTCAAGAGTTCGAACCTGACTTCGGGTTCTCTGCCGTCGGCGCAGAGCCAACTTGAGATCCTCTGTAGCCTGCTTTCTCTCTTCCCCTGCCCCACTTGCACACGTTCTCTCTCTCTCTCTCTCTCTCTCTCTCTCTCTCTTTCTCTCCCTGTCTCTCTCTCTAATAAATAAACATTTGAAAAAAAGACACAGGTGCCTGGGTGGCTCAGTCACTTAAGCATCCGACTTCAGCTCAGACCATGATCTCATGATTCATGAGAGCCCCACGTCAGGCTCTGTGCTGACAGCTTGGAGCCTGGGACCTGCTTCGGATTCTGTGTCTCCTTCTCTCTCTGCCCCTCCCCTACTTGTGTGCACACATGCGCTCTCTCTCTCTCTCTCTCTCTCTCTCTCAAAAAATAAAACATTCAAGAATATTTTTTAAAAATACACAACTAATTTTATTTCTCATGTGAAGATTCTTACATTCTACCCCTGCAGCATGGCTAAAAACCTGGAAAAACAAACATAGATATTCTCTTTTTTCCAAATACCACAATGCTCTATAATAAGTTTAAAAAGCAAAATCCCTCCCTCTTTGGAATCTGAAATAGATGATACACTCCTGTAACCATTCATCACTATGTAAATTGACAAATCATTGGTTATCAGCTTGAGTTGAAGTAACAATCTGCTCTAAGTCCAGAATTAAATACAGGTGAAAAGCTCAACTTGGGGGTGATTAGTCTTGGAGATTGAATTAAAGTAGAGCAGACAGAGAGGTGGCAGACGTGTGGCGGGGGGAGGGTGGAAGCTAGGAATAAATACTGGCAATGCAGAGGAAGAAAAGGGTCATACCTGCCCTGCCCTGCCCCCTCCATGTCTCCTCCAACATCCCTGGACCAGCCAAGGACTACCATTTTGCACCCAGATGACTCATCAATCCCACCACAGCCTCCTTAGTTGATGCTCTGTTCCACTGCTTTGGCGGGCATCAAAGTCATGGGTGAGCTCTGCTTTATGTGATCTTTTTGTATTCTCAGCAATCCTGCACGCAAATCAGTTTTATTAACAATTTAGGGTGAGCATGGAATTTGGTAACTGCCCCACGAATTCTAGGGATAGTTTATATTTTCAGTTAGTTGTTTGTATATATCATTTCTATGAACTTTCTATACACGGGGGAAAAAATGGAAACAATGCCGTAGCCCTTTGTTAGCTCTCTGGCGGTCTCCAGTGAGGACTGTCCACTGGCAGAGTCATCTGCTTGGTGGGGATCACGGGGCTCCTGTTTCCACACGTCATCGTCCAGACAGAACCAGGATCACGCCAATGGCAGAGAGACTGTAGCGCCATCCAGACGCCTTTCCTCTGACAGTTCAAGGTTGGTAGTCAGTGCTCAGATAGAAAGAGGTGCTGATGAACACGGCTGGTTTTTTTAGACTGAACTCAATGTCTTACAACAATAAACGTTTGGGACACGAAAGAAACAGCTTAAAACATTAACCGCGCAAGTGTTGGGAAATACGAATATTTTCCAATTGCTATCAAATTCTGTTGCTTTGGTTTCCTAGATTTTTGTTTCCTTCTCTTGCTGGATCGTAAGGTATTTCTATTTTTCAAATTTTCAAGGAACCTCTATACTGCTTTCCATAGTGGCTGTACCAGTTTACACTCCAATCAACGGTGCACAAGGATTCTCTTTTCTCCACACCCTCCCTCACCTTCTGGAACTTTAAAGCAATCCAAAAACATCACCCCTGCACTGTGTGTATGTAGTTAGGGCAGGGGCGTTAGGGAATGGAGAGAGCAACCATCTCCTCCAATGGGCGTCTCCATCTGGAAAGTGTGAGGGGGGTTTCACCTGCCATTATTTCATTTAAAGGGCAGTAAAACTGCTCATCATCCAGATGTGGGATGCTTAAAGCAAACCCTGTGTGCAGACTAAAAAGGAGGAGGCTTTGCCTGGCGCTGCATGGAATTTCCCACAAAGGGCATCCTATCCTTATGGTATTCCTCTTCCTAACGTGGCAGGTGCAGAGGTAGCTACAGGAAGCAGATTCGCTACCCCATGTCTTACTCCTCTGCTGTCCATTAAGCCAAAGCCCTCTCTGCATTGAAAAACTCCCTAAGTGAAAGAATTTATTCTAAGATGACTTTCACTGTCTTATGAATGAGATGTCAACATGGGATCGATCCATCAAATAAATAACACAGATTGGAAGCAGTTTCCATACAGTTACAGGATTATAGCCATCCTTTAAAACATGATAAAGGGCAGGTGGATTTTTCATCTACGATGTGCACCACCACCCTTCCTAGCAGCTCCCCGCCCTGACCCACAGTCCCAGAGCCAAAGCGGTCCCGTCCAGAGTCAGACTGAATTTCCATCAATTTTCCCACTTCCACTCTTCATTCTGCCATTTCTTTGTTGAGCCCTTTCAAGGCTGAGCCATGCGGTTCAGACAAGGACCAGCAACCAAAATTATAGTGTATTCAAGGTTACAAAGTTTTGCCTCCAATACATTCATTTAAGCAAAGGTATTTTCACAAAGAATGTTTATGAACTCTTTCATGCTTGGAAAGTACTCTGTGCAAATGAAATCGTCTCTGGCTTCACTGGGTTAGTGTTTAGTTATGGCTGCCATGGAGTTGTCATTGAGGACCCAGGGCAAGCTATGCCCTGGAGAGGGGAGGGGAGAGG
Source organism: Panthera leo (assembly GCF_018350215.1). Taxonomy (NCBI): domain Eukaryota; kingdom Metazoa; phylum Chordata; class Mammalia; order Carnivora; family Felidae; genus Panthera; species Panthera leo. The sequence continues at coordinate 5,899,178 of NC_056691.1, forward strand.
AGGGGAGAAGAGGGGAGGGGAGGGGAGGGGAGAAGAGGGGAGGGGAGGGGAGGGGAGAAGAGGGGAGGGGAGGGGAGGGGAGAAGAGGGGAGGGGAGGGGAGGGGAGAAGAGGGGAGGGGAGGGGAGGGGAGAAGAGGGGAGGGGAGGGGAGAAGAGGGGAGGGGAGGGGAGGGGAGAAGAGGGGAGGGGAGGGGAGGGGAGGGGAGGGGAGGGGAGGGGAGGGGAGGGGAGGGGAGGGGAGGAGAGGAGAGGAGAGGAGAGGAGAGGAGAGGAGAGGAGAGGAGAGGAGAGGAAGGGGAGAAAAGGGGAAGGGAGGGGAGGGGACGAGAGAAGAGAAAAGAGAAACATTTATAAGGTACAGCAGAGTGAAACTGAGGTAGCATTGTTGTCATATTAATGTTTCTTAATTTTTCTAGCAGTGTTTTTTTAATAACTTGAAGCATTTCAGAATCTTTGCTGCAGAAAGACCGTGAGATACAGTTTATGAAGGAAGATGACATCACGATCATCCTAACCCCAAAATTCCACCTAAGCTTTGGCTCCTGCTGTCCTGAAAGACAACTGTAAGAGAAGGAAAGAGGGAGCCCCCATGCGCTGAGCACCCCAGGAACCTACATGTTTCCTCCAGAGTCACCTCAGTTAACCTCTACCCTGTGGGCCAGCTGCTAGGGGCATTTGATAGAGGTTCCCCCATCTCAAGAAAATGGCCCAGGGCATTCGGTCTTGTGGATGTGGGGAGCGTGGTGAGCTCTATGTCAATGCATGTTTCCTTCTCCATTCATGCTCACCCCTCAAATGAAATAGGAGGTATGGAACAACTATTTGGGAAGGGAAGGGGCGGGCAGACCCAGAAATGCAACACTCTTGGCATTACAAGGAGTGGTGAATTGTAAGACAAAGAGTATTCTTAAGTGGATGCCAATTCCAGAAGACTCTGAAGGATGTGAGTGAGTGCCCAGACTGATCTGTGCAAGGTAACCTGGTCATCTGTGTGCCAAGAGACAATGTGTGAAAATGGTATCCCAATGGCGAGACATGGAATTGAGAGCAGAGGCCAGCAAGTTGTGGTTGGGGACTCTATTCTAACCCTCACCAGCTCCCTAGGCCATTACACCCATAAGCCCCTCACACGACAGCCGTTGTAGAAAGAACTTCCAAAACTTTGCATGGATGGAAATTTTGCCCATGAGTTGAGAAATCTGGAATTGACTAGAATTATTTACTGTCAAGCAGAAATGAGATTTTATGATGGAAAACGAAATATTTAAAAAATTACAATTTTTCCCTCTTTAGTAGTTTTTTCAGATTGTAGTTATGAAACCTAGACATGGCTTTAGACTTTATTTTCAAAACAGGAATGTTTTGAAAGCATTATTGAAGTAGGATTGATTTTCGCCAGCTGCCAAAGGAAAGCGCGCAATCTTCTCTTTATCCCTTTGTTTTTCTAGCGAACTATTTTCTGTTTTCACCCTGAAAACTGGAGCCCCCTCCCCCTAAGACAAAAACCTCTTACTGACCAAAGCAGGAATCATTAAAAAAAAAAAATCTCATCCCTTTTAATATTTTAAGCTCGTGGTTGTTACAACTTGTTTTTTTTCCTCTTTAGAAAGCCTTCCCATGCTATTCCAGGCCCAACATCGCCGACCACCTAATGGTAGTGACTGTGTAAGTTACATAACTCTCTGAGTTGTGTTTATTCTTCTATAAAGTAAGAGCCTTACGTATCATCAGTATCAGTATCAGGAGTACTGTATCAAACAGCCTCGCAAGGAGACAGGACATTAATTACAGAGACAGGAAAAGCCATGGCCTAATTAACAATTAATACAAGTCCATCTCTATTCTAGAGAAGCAGAGGTCTGTGAAGGGCAGAGAGCACGGGTGTTCACAACATCACGTCCCTGCTAAGCAACTAGTGACCTGTTTCAACTGCTGTACTGACATCCCAGGTCCAAAGAAAAAATGTTCTCATTTCTACCAAACGCCCCGGAAAAAAAATAGCTTTTCTTCCATCAGTTTTATTTTATTTTATCTTATTTTTGGTCTTTGGAAAATTCTATCATATTAGGCAGATACGACTGTATTTTGAATTCCTCTGCGGGTCTTTCCACAACGCCTCCTCCCTGTGAGGTTCACCACTCATTCCTGACTGGCCAGCAAGTTTCTTCTGTGACTGGATGACACGCCCTGGCTGACATAGCTCGCCTGTCCCCACCACTTCCATTAGTTGGCAGATCCTCTAAATTAGGGTGCTTCCATTTTCCCAGTATATTCTTCCCAGAGTGAAAGATGAGATAATCAGTGCCTGTGTTTTCATTTGCTTAGGCTAAGGTCAAAGTCAGGAATAAATCTAACATGTTAGTAAGAATTTTTTCTTCCTTTCTCTTAATGTTTCTTTATCTTTGAGAGAGTGAGAGACCACGAGTGGGAGGAGGTGCAGAGAGAGAGGGGGACAGAGGATCTGAAGTAGGCTCTGCGTTGACAGCAGAGAGCCTGACGTGGGGCTCGAACCCACGAACCACGAGAGCATGAATGGGGGAGGGTCAGAGAGAGAGAGGGAGACACAGAATCTGAAACAGGTTCCAGGCTCTGAGCTGTCAGCACAGAGCCCGACGCGGGGCTCGAACTCACAGACCGCGAGATCATGACCTGAGCCGAAGTCGGATGTTCAACCGACCGAGCCACCCAGGCGCCCCTGTAGAAACATTCTAAAGAAGTCCTCCCTTCTAGGTTCCCTTCTGCTAATCTACACCCCCCAGGATGTCCACCCCCTGGAGCACCTGTTCCCAAATGGGAAGCCACCCCACCGGGTGCACGGCACTGCAGGTCTGGCCCAGATTAAGCCCCCCGGGGATGGAGACACTAATCACCCACCCACGTTCACATTAATCCTGACTAAAGCCGAGCCTTGACGTCCAGAAATGTTTCCTCTTTTCCTCTGTGAAGCTTTCCTTCAAATCCCTAAGTGTTTAGTGTTTCTTTGTTTTATGTTTATTTTATTTTTTTTAATAATCTTAACACCCAGCATGGGGCTCGAACCCACCACCCTGAGATCAAGAGTCTCACACTCTTCCGACTGAGCCAGTCAGGCACCCCTAGTGTTTCTTCGTATAAGGTGCCTTGTTTCTTTCCTATGTGCATCCCTCATTTTGCAAGGAAAGGCAATTCTTTCTTGATTACTGTGTGCCAGGCTCTTTGCACTGCTTTTGTTAACGGTGTTTAACTCATACCAGCCCTCCAAGATGAATGTTATTATTTCCATTTTAAAGATGCAGAGGCTAAGATGCAGGGACATTAAGTAAGTTGACGGTGGACACTCTGATAAAGGGAAGAAGTAGGTCTGTTCAAGTCTAAAAACCCCTAATCTTTCACTATGCCAAGCTGTCTCTAGGACAGGTGGCACCTGTATTTAACAAGTAAATCTACTAAATGATCTATTACACAACACAATTAAGCCAGAACCGGAAAGAGTTTATAAATGGACTAAGCAAATATCTCATTTGTATCATATGGTCAAAATTGGTAGAGAAATGTTTTTAAAGTCACAGGAAAAGAACTTCCAAAAATAACAAATTCATAAGACCAAGTGAGAATTTTAAGAAAAGATTTCCTAGGGGCACCTGGATGGCTCAGTCTGTCAGCCTCTGACTCTTGGTTCTTGGTTTCAGCTCAGGTCAAGGTCATGACCACTGTGTGTGAGTTCCGGCCCCACTTTCCCATCAGGCTCCACACAGCTGGTGTAGAACCTGCTTAGGATTCTCCCTCTCTCTTTGCTCCTTCCCCTCTCTCTCTGTCTCTCTCGCTCGCTCTCAAATAAACTTAAAAAAAAAAAAAACTGGGGGCAGGGGGGCACCTGGGTGGCTCGCTCAGTAAAGCGTCCCACTTTGGCTCAGGTCATAATCTCATGGTTCATGGGTTCAAGCCCCACATTGGGCTCTGTGCTGACAGCTCAGAGCCTGGAGCCTGCTTCAGATTCTGTGTCTTCCTCTCTCTCTGCCCATCCCTGCTCATGCTCTATCTCTCTATCCTTCAAAAATAAATAAACATTAAAAAATTTAAAAAAAGAAAGAAAAGTTTTCCTAGCAAAAGTACACTGATATTTGAGTATTTGGATATTTTTCCTCTGAAGAAATCTTATTTGGTCTCTCTATGAGTGGCAAACAAGATAAAAAAAATAATGATAAGGCCATATACATCATACACCCTGTCCCTTCAAACTATAAATCCAGAAGTGTTTTTTTATCTTTCATTGAATAAGAGAAGAGAATCATGTTGACGTTCTTAGTTACACTGAAGGAAGTGAAGACAAATACATTAATTAGCTAAAGACCTTTATCTACTTTAAAGTTGATAAAATAACCAATATGAAATAATTAATAAAATCATCTCAAGCATTCTTTTATGTTATTTATTTTTGAGAGAGAACGAGCGAGCAGGGGAGGGGCAGAGAGAGTGAAAGAGAATCCCAAGCAGGCTCTGTGCTGAGGCAGTGAGCCCGATTCAGGGCTCAAACTCACGAACCGCGAGATCATGACCTGAGCTGAAATCAGACGCTCGACCGAGCCACCCAGACGCCCCCATCTAAAGTACGTTTAAAGTGCTAACAAAGGACAGAAATAAATGTCTGGCACCAGCAGAAAGATGCCCGTGGCATCTATACTCCGGACCTCCACGTGAAGCTAGAGCTGAAGATGCTGATTATCTAGGATGGGAGCACTCAGTGCAATAATCTAATCAAGTACAGAGTCAACAGTTCTAGGGACACGCAAAAAGGAAAGAAAATACCATGTCTTAGCCAGTCTTAAGATAGTTATTGAGGGAGGTCTTTTATTTTGCCAGTATCCCATAATTATCTAGTCCATATATCTCTGCCGCACCTATTCACTCCAGAGAAGGTAAAATCCTAGTTGTGACAGAGGAACCAAGGAAGACAAGACACCGTTTCTGGTCTTAGACATCCCGATACCTTGGAGGTGCAGACAGCTGCATGTCAACATACTTTCAGACGGAAAGGCAGGTGGTTGCTTGCTAAGGGGTATTAAGAGTCTCTCCTTTAAAGCAATTCTATGTTAGAAATGTAACTCATGGATCACAACTGTGTCCAAGGCTCCAGATCACTCAGATTAAATGCTCGTGGTATAAACCTTTGACAGCCACCAGCACCAACGGACGCAAATAGAGATGCTCACCACGAGACATATTAGAATTTTTACCGCAGTATGATTTGGGATAGGCAAAAACTGGAAACGATGAAACGCCCATCAAAAGCAGAAAGGCAAATCAATTCTGAATGTAAAGTGGAAAACGACAGAGCGGTCAGCATAAATGTTCTACTACTACATATAATGACATAGCTGAATCCACAAACAATATCGTGTGAAAAGGACAAACGACGTGAGAGTGCACGCTATACACTGTCACTCATAAAGGACAGGAACAGGAAATACCAAGCTGTGTACTGCCCAATGACAAAAGGAAAGAAATCACAAGATGAGCCAAGTACTTGGGCTGAGACTGTTCCGGAGAAGATATCCAAATGGCCACCAGGCACAGGAAAAGCTGTTCCACATCATTATTCATTAGGGAATACAAACCAAACAACAAGGAGAAAACACTTCACACCCACCAGGATGGCTATAATCAAAACAATGGAAAGTGACAGCTGTTGGCAAGGATGTCAAGAAATCAAGACCATCACCCATTGCTGGCAGAAACGTAAAATGGTTCAGACGGTGTGGAAAACAGTTTGGCAGTTCCTCAAAAATCTGCGTGTGAAATTACCGTGGTTCTTTTCCTGAGGCATATATCCCAAACGACTAAAAACAGGTGTGTAAATAAAAACTTTCATATGGGTGTTAATAGCAATACTAGTGACAATAGCCGAAAGGTGGGAACAACCCCAGAAAAAGTTTGGAAGGACTATTCTTCATATCAGCCCAAAGCAAGCACCTGTGAGATTTGGAACTCTGGTCTGCTCCCGGCGTGTGGGGATCAGCAAACTGTGCTTCCCTCAGAATCTTAGATTATGATGCTAATCCCCTCAGCACATATCCAAATTAGGACATAAACTTGTAATTGTCCTATTTCGGACATCTAGGTCTCACAACCCGAGAGAGCCTGAGAATATAGTATGGGCTTCGGGTTACACTGATCTTGTAAAAGGGATGTTTTCATATCTCAGAGGTGGCCTCTCTCCAAACCCGTCTTTCATCGGCCTGATGCTGACGAATCAGGTACGTGAGCTTAGCTTTTTAGGGGGCCACCAGAACATGTGCGAACCCTCGAAGACAGCATCCGCTTCTAGATCCTTATTAAGTCTCCCCACTGACACCTTTACATCAACCCCAAAGGTTCAACTGCATAAATTACATGACCTCCTAATGGGCCTGTGCTCAATCTATATGTCATAAGCCACTCACTGTTCTCTTCTTGAAATCAAAGGGCTGTTCTGTCACTTTTCAAAATTTAATAGGGAAGGGGCGCCTGAGTGTGGCTCAGTCGGCTAAGCGGCTGACCCTTGATCTCAGCTCAGCTCATGATCTTGCGGTTTGTGGGATGGAGCCCCGCATGGGGCTCTGTGCTGGCGGCACGGAGCCTGCTTGGGATTCTCCCTCCCTTTCTCTCTGCCCCTCCCCTGCTCTCTCTCTCAAAATAAATAAATAAACTTAAAAAAAAAATGTTTTTAATTAAAAACCTAGCAGGGAACTCAAGAAGGCCTGGCAGGATTTTGTTGAGCACAACCCGATAATGTGTAGAATCTGAGAGCCCTGCTGCCTTTTCGCTACTGTTGACTTTCAGAGCTAAAGCAAGGCAGGGTGCTCCCACGTCTCCCCCAGAGCTCTTCCAGTCCATGCCACTGTCACAGTGGAGGTCAGCTTCTTAAAGTCACCCGTTCTCACACAGAACAGAAGGGATACTGATGGGTGCCACGCTCAGCGTGAACTGTCAGGCATCGGCTATTGAACAAAGAGCAGGACGCACTTGCTTTTGTAAGATAGAGCCCACTGGCGATGCATGTATCACTTTTAACTAGTATGCAGAAACTGAGGGTTTTCATAGGTGACTTACATTTATCTGTCTCTGAAATGATGCCCTCCCCGCCCCCCTCTCACAACGAAGGCTTCAGGTACTTGCAGTCGCTTGACCGTCCCACGTGCAGAGGTCTGAGCTAGGAATTCATCGAAGGTGATAGATGCACACTGCACTTTTTTGACTCCCACAAAAGCAAAATCATTTATTTTTATATATAACTTTTCTCCACTTTTCCCTGACGGAGATTAGAGACATACGCAAAAAGCATCAGTCAGTCCCCAAGCATGTATTGATTATCTGCCACGGACCAGGCAGTTATCTGGATCCTGGAGTCAGAGAATGAGTTACCTGCCAGCCAAGACCGTGGACTCTGGCACAAGCACAACAAAGATGTACCCGGTCGATCAATAATCACCCACTGAACGCTGCATGTGGGAAGCACTGTGCACAGAACTGGAGAGCCAAAGACCAACAAATGACGGACCCTTAAGACTCTCAGTCTGCAAAGAGAGGAAGCCAGGCTGGAATGAGAGGTACCGTTAAACACGGGAGGTAATGGGAGCCCCAGGGCGGAACTGCCTGGTATAAAAATGCCTTAAGAACAGCCCATTGTAGGGGCGCCTGGGTCGCTGGCCTGGGTCGCTGGGCGCCTGGGTTAAGCATCTGACTTTGGCTCAGGTCATGATCTCGCAGTTCATGAGTTCAAGCCCATGTCAGGCTCTCTGCTGGCAGCACGCAGAGCCTGCTTCAGATCCTTTATTCCCCCTCTCTATGCCTCTCCCGTGCTCTCTCTCTCTCTCAAATACAACGGTTGATCAAAAGCCAAACACAAGTTAAATAGAGCTTTTAAGAGAAAAAAAAAATTCAAGATCACAAATCCTCAGTCCTTTTACTAGGCTTTACCCTGCACGCCGGCATTTCGAATAATTGTGTTAGTTGTCATCTGCCACTGCCTAACAAAGTACCCCAAAACCGAGCGGCCTAAAACGACACTGGCATTTGCTCGTAGTTCTACTTGGGCCAGGCCTGGCCCAGTTCTTTCGGCTGGCCTCATCCGTGGTTATTTATGTGGCGGTTCAAGCAGGGTCTGGCTCATCTGGGGGAGGGGACCCCAACTGGTGGAGCATGTGGGTCCCCGAGTCTCAGGGGGCCATTCTAGCTTCCTCACACAAAGGCAGCGACTTGCAAACAGGAAGAGGAAGCTGCAGTGACTGCCTCTTAAGGCCTGGGATCAGCTGTCACAAATATTACTCCACATTCTTCTGGTCAAAGGCAGTCACAAGGCCATTCCAAGTATACAAATGGGGGGAGGGGAGATTCTACCTCTTAATAAGGGTCAGCAAAGCCATATCCTGCACATAGGTGTGTGTATAAGAAATGAGGAATTATTGTAGCATCTACCAATCTAACAACGTCTAGCCCACAGGACTCCAAATATCTAATTTTCGTAACGTCTGAAAAATCCCTTCCTTCTACTTTTACTTGACACAGTCTAAATATTCCTTACTTCAACCATGGGGGAGGGGAAGGAAAAAAATGGTTAGAGAGGGAGGGAGCCAAAACATAAGAGACTCCTAAAAACTGAGAACAACCTGAGGGTTTATGGGGGGTGGGTGGGTGGGCAATGGGTATTGAGGAGGGCACCTGTTGGGATGAGCACTGGGTGTTGTATGGAAACCAATATGACAATAAATTACATAATAAAAAAAAAGAATCATATAAAAAAAAAATTCCTAACTCGATGTCAAAATCTCCAAACTCTGGACATGCTAGTTTTATCACTAAAACACGTTTATAATAGCACTTGGATTACTGACATAGCTTTTTTTGCCTCACAGGCTCAGTACAATACTCTCCACATGTGGATTATTAAAATACATAATAAGGGGCGCCTGGGTGGGTCGGTGGGTTGAACCTCCCACTCTTGATGCCCGCTCAGGTCATGATCCCAGGATCATGGGATCAAGCCCCTCGTTGGGCTCCTTGCTAAATGTGGAACCTACTTAAGATTCTCTCTCCCTCTTTCTCTGCCCCTCCCCCACTTGCTCACACACTCTCTCTCTCTCTCTAAAATAAACATTAAAAAATAATAAATAAAATAATGATGAGGATAGTAAGAAGCATATTCCTTGTTCCAAGATTACTCCCCTCTACTAGACCGGCATTTGAAGACTTCTGATGAACATAACACTTTTTATATTTGACATCAATTTCAAAGGCATCAGTTAAAATTATGAATCCTGGGGCACCTGGGTGGCTCAGTCGGTTGAGCATCCGACTTCAGCTCAGATCATGATCTCGAATTCCGTGGGTTCCAGCCCCGTGTCAGGCCCTGTGCTGATAGCTCTGCTTCAGATTCTGTGTCTCCCTCTCTCTCTGCCCCTCCCTGGCTTGTACTCTGTCTCTCTCTCTCTATCTCTCTCTCTCTCTCTTTCAAAAATAAACATTTAAAAACTTTTTTAATTTTAATTTTCTAATAACATTTTAAAATTTTGGATTAATTTTTAATTATAAAGTTTTTAAAATTATAATCAAGTTGAAACAACTTCCTGAAACATGTGATTCCCCCTGGAGACCCTCATCAGATAACTGAAGATAAGTGACCAAGGGGACAATCAGTAATCCTGATTTTTCCAGTACAATGTGTAGTCTGTGTTTCCTCAACAAGAGAGATGGAAGAAAAAAACCTTAGAATGAGGGCTTTTTAAATCTCCTAATTAAAGAAAATCTATTTTGCCTTTCGTTATAACTCAAGCTGACTATATTTCAAGAGTAGGGACATTTACTTACTATTGAACAAGAGATGGGTAGCCTAAAAACACAAAAAAACAACCCAACAAACAACCTTTGAGTGCTCCTCCAAAGCCATTGGATCACAATTGTTTCTGCTAGAAAAGAAGAAAAATCTAGGTGATGCACTGAAAACTTCCATCAGGAGAGACAAGCTGACTGGTATCCTATCGCCCCATGATGTCCATGAACTGGCCCCTGTGCCGGTTACCCTACCACAAGGTCGCTTGGCAAGGTTCTGAGACAGCCTCCCCTGATTTCCCTTGGCAGACTGAGGCATTTTTCTACTCTGTGATTGATTGCAGCATTGCCTGGATATTCTTAGTCCAAACTCTCGTGTGAAAGTCTTGAATAATTTGCAGCTCCTGCCATGAGCTCAGCGCCTGATTTATTACACGCCATCATTGCACCTGCCCGTGTACCCAGGCAACAAGTGGAAGAGTGCACAGAGGGCAGGGAAGAAGACAGCTCCCATCCCCACGCAGAACCCGCAACAAGACAGACCGTGCAAGTAGATTCTGTGTTACAAAAACTCCAAACTAAACACAGAAGCTTCCCTGTTAACAACTTAGCGTTGACTCAGCCAAGCCACCGCTCTTCCTTTCCCCAAGCTCCTCCCTTTTGTTCATAACCTTCCTCTCATTTCCGTTCTACCAAATGCTCGAACCACAGTAGAATTATCCCCCACCTTGTTCTATTGCAAATAACCCCACTTTGAAATGCACTGAACACAAGAAAGCACCCAAAACAATGGAAAGATGCAAATGGTTAAGACCTGTATTTAAACCAATAAAGAACAACAGCCAACACTCACTCAGAACTATCTATGACGCATCTCTCACAAAATAACCTAGATGTCTAGCTCACAGTGTAAGCGTTTTTGAGCTACTGATGTTTTTGAGCTAGTGATGTCACTGCCACTAATCAACTCCCATTATGTGTGAAAGATTACCACAAATTCTCCTTGATCACATTTTTGTTTATTTTAGAATCGCCTTCCCGCAAAACTTGCCAAGAGTTTCTTCCTCTGAGCTGTACACTTGAAATGGATTAATTGTATGGCATATGAGTTATATGTCAAAGAAGGTGAGAGAGAAAGAGAGAAAATGGGGTTCCTGCTGGCTGTTTTCTCTCGGGGCTACTGAATGCAGATTCTCAGAAGGAGGTAGTTAAGCCTCTCCCCGGTGTGCAGAAATACGCATACCTCAGGAAGCGGGCCCTATGATTACCTAAAAGTCCAATGGGAAATGTGGAAGTTCACCTGTTATGCACTGAATGTTTGTGTTCTACCCCAGACTCGTATGTTGAGTCCTAAAGACCAGTGTGATGCTATTCCGTGGTATGGTCTTCAGGAGGTAATTAAGTTTAGATGAGGTCATAAGGTTGGAGCCACCATGATGGAATTGGTGTCCTTATAACAAGAGATCAAAGTGCTCGCTCTATCTATCTGTCATCTATCTATCTATCTATCTATCTATCTATCTATCTATCTATCTCTATCTCTCCACCCTGTGAAGACATAGCAAGGAGGTAGCCAGCTGGAAGCCAGGAAGAGAGTCCTCACCAGGAAACGAATCTGCCAGCACCTTGATCTTGGACTTCCCAGGCTCCAGAATTATTAGAAATAAATATTTGTTCTTACAGCCATCCAGTCTATGGTATTTTGTTAAAGCAACCCAAGCAGATTGATACATCATTAGCAGACATTTTCAAAGCATGTAACTTTCTTCATGCTTAGGCACCTACACCTAAGTCGTCAGGCATCAGGTTGTTAGTAAAGCTCTTAGTACTTGAAAACCTTTCACCCAAAGACAAACAGAAGACCCCTCTATCTTTAAAGTCGGCACTGTGTCAGGATCCTCTGAGACCGATTTTGCAGGGAGAAAATGACACAGGCTCTTAAGATGTCCTGCACAGAGCCAGAGAAAAGTCGTTGAAGGTCAAGTTAATGAAGAAAAAGTTCCTGGGGAGATTTTAACTCAATTTCACTAAACACGGGCAGTCACAAAGTGTTTAATTAGCTCCTGCACCTTGATGCACCCGCCCTCCCCACTAACACCAAATAGCACACTCGAAATATTCTCTGGGGTGATCCTGAAGAAGGCAGATAAATTTGAGACTGGCTTAGAGCCTGACTCCAATTTCGGCCTGCAGACTAATGGGTTACAATCCTATCCGTACGTACTTAATGAATACAAAGTTATCTGTTAAATTCGGTGTCTCTGAAGTTTTTTTTTTCTCCTTTTGTCTACCAAATAAAACTGTTTTCAAACTTGATGAAAGGAAACTGCCACATCCACACCAAAACCAGTCAGAATTCTTGCTATTCTTTGAAGAGGACATTCACTGCCCGATACCCTACACCACCGCCACGTTATTTTTATTTTTGAGAAAATGTAAGTGATTATTTGTACCAGCTAAGGCCCTTTATGAAGAATAAAACAGTCCGCGCATATTTTAAATCCTGAGAAACAACGGATGCTATATTTAAAAGGCCACAATGATGGCTGAGGGAAGAAAATGTAGCCGCATTTCTCTCCATTGTTCATTTTCACAATGCGAGGCGTACCAGTGCTCCCTTAGCGAGGTGCTGGGCACTTAGGAATTCCTTAACAAAGACAAGGAGGAAGGAATAGAAGAGAATGACCAGATGCCTAAAACAATATCTAAAGGAATACGGTCATCTAAAGCGATAATTATGACCAGCACAAATCTCCCTAGAAAATCCTCACCACAAAGAGCTACTCTCGGACGGGGGAGAGAAAAGGGGTTTGGGCTTGAAGCTACAAGACATAGTCTATAGCGGTAACTCTCTAACAGGTGGGAGATAGGAATCAGAGGCAGCACAACGCAGCACAGAGGCAAGAAGATGCAGCGTGTTGAGCAAGTGCTTATACCGGTAGGAAATGAGGGATTAACTGTTGAAGAAGCCTGGAGAGGTTGATTGGGGTGGGATGCCAGGGGCCTTGGGTGCCATGCTCAGGAGAGTGACGGGCATCCCGCACTTTGGACAATCGCCTCGGAGGTGGGGAGGCTGAGCAGTGCACTGTCACATGCAGTAGACTTGCCTATATCAACAAGGCCCTAGTAAAGGATCTCTGGAGAAAGAAATATGATCAGATATGTGCTTTAGAAAGATAACTCTTTCTAAAGTTAAAGGATGGCAGAGCACAGAAGGCACAGAAAATCGTAGTGGCGATAATAGTCCCGGGGTCCCCCAGAGAATCAATCTATGGCCCCTCCATAGAGTCAAATGTTGGGCAGTCATTAAAAATCATGATCTTAAAGAAAAAAGTAATGCTACTTAGAAAAAGAGCACGGATGTGATCCTAAAAGAAAAAAAAAAAAGAATTCTACATTCCGTGGTAATGTTTCCAATTTTATTTTTTTTAATTATCCAAAATAAACAGAAGAAAAAAGTGAGTCATAAATACACCATCTGGAGTTCCATTTCCAGGATGACAGCGTGAGGATAGCCGTGGACCCACTCCGCTCCCCAGTGTGACCAGCAAAGCTGGTGGAAACTAGATTTAAGAAGTAAAGCTTTCCAGAAATTGTCCTCAGGGAAGGTATCAAATGGAGAAACGTTTATTCAAGAAAACCTTCTAAAGCTGTGTATGAATAGTGTGGCCTTTGAGCCACTAACTATTCCCTCCTTCACCAGCAGAATCCCCAGGTCAGCTTGAAGGAAGCTCTCTCTACTCCAGGTGGGCCAAGAAGAAAACATGGCCAAGAAGATGGGGACCCCTCTTGCCTCTGCTCTCAAGCCGATTTCGGCTCAGGTCATGATCTCACAGCTCATGAGTTCAAGCCCCACGTCAGCCTGTGTGCTGACAGCTCAGAGCCTGGAGCCTGCTTCAGATCCTGTGTCTCCTTTTCTTTCTGCCCCTCCCCCACTCACGCTCAGCCTCTGTCTCTCTCCCCCCTCAAAAATGAACATTAAAAAAAATTTTTTAATAAAAATAAATAATAATAAACAAAGAACCAAATGAAAATTCTGGAGCTGAAAAGTACCACAAATAAATTATAAATTCACTGGATGCGTTCAACAGTAGATTCAAACTGGTAGAAGGAGTAATCAGTAATCCAAAAAAAGCTGAGCAAACATTGAATGCAGAAAAACGAACAGAGCCTCAGAGAAACTTGGGACACCATTAAATACAGCAACACACGTTGGGCAGAAGTGCTAGAAAAGAGGAGAGGCAAAGGAATAGAAAAATTATTCTAAGAAATTAATGGCTGAAATTGTCCCAGATTTGCCGAAAAGCATTAATCTGCATATGCAAGATGATCTAAATCCAAATAGAATAAACCATAGTAAAAATGTTGAAAGTCGAACATAGAAAGAAAATCTTGAAAAGCAGCAAGACAGAGACACTATAGGATATACATTGAATGGGGTTTTCTGTAATGGGAAGGGGGATGGATGTCATTTCGATTATTTTTTATGGTTTCCTCTATTTTCTACATTTTAAAATTTGACATGGAGGGGCCCCTGGGTGGCTCAGTCGGTTAAGCGTCCGACTTCGGCTCAGGTCATGATCTCGCGGTCCGTGAGTTCGAGCCCCGCGTCGGGCTCTGTGCTGACAGCTCAGAGCCTGGAGCCTGTTTTGGATTCTGTGTCTCCCTCTCTCTGACCCTCTCCCATTCATGCTCTGTCTCTCTCTGTCTCAAAAATAAATAAACGTTAAAAAAAAATTTTAAATTTAACATGGATTGCTTTTGAATTAAAAAAAATCCTGTCAAAATACATTATTGAATGAAAATAAACAAATAGGTTATTTTTTGTATTCTGGATGTGAGATGGAGAGAATGTGGTTGAGTGAACTAGGAAAGGAAATTGGTGAAGAAAGCGGTGTGCTGTCCCTTTTAGTGTGGAAAGCCATGCTAAGGCCATGTGGAGTGTGCTGTGTTCTCTTGGTCTGGCCAGATGTCCATCTAATTACTACTAACTTTCTTCGACTTTAAGATAAGAACAATATTATATACTTGAATTACAGCATGCTGAAGATAAAAAAAACAGCTAGTAAAAACAAAATCTGCAAAGATGACAATGATGGCTGGGAGGAAATATAAACTAGACAATGTATAGGAAGTTAAAGACTATTGTCTTTACAAAGCTCTCTGCTTGTTCATGCCGGTGTCCACATGCAAGTAGGTTCCTACCAAGCCATCTGTGATTTCTTTCCATAGTCCTTCTTGGGCTTGTCCCACCATTATTGGTTCGGTGCTATAGCTTTACTCAGTCTCTCCATGGAAGAGAGTTTCCATCAGTTTGAGGTGCCCCAATGTCCACCTCCACTAATCTTTGAATAATCAATTTGTATTGTTCCCATTGCTTTTACTACACAGAAGCTTGCCTCATAAAATGGCTTCGAATATTATTCTAGAATAGAATAACATCACTCTTCTAAGTAGTGACATAAGTATTCTCCGGTATTATTGTCTGTGCTCCCGTGTTTCCATTGAAACAGAGACTATAATCTCAAGAGCATAAAAGAAAAATCAAGTAGACCCACAGACATCACTAATTCCTTTTGTTTTAGGGTCTGCCTCCCAATACATGTGATCCTTCTTAGGGATTCCAACACAAGCTTGTGGATCAGATTCAAGAGGCTGGAAAACCTGGGGAGTTTTGTGTGCAATTGTAGGTGGGTGTGTGTGTGGATGAATGAAGTTCATTTTTATGTAATACATTCCATCATTTTCATCTGATTCTCAAAAATATTCATGATCTGAAAAAGCCAAGAATTGCAGCTCTATAATGACCTCAGCTGGGTTATTTCTTCTCTTAGGCTCAAATTGTTTTTATAATTCCTGAAAAGACACAAAATGGTGGTATGAAAAGTGTCGAGCACTGTCAGAGATTCAAGAGTAGAGGTCAGTTAAATATAAAAAAATCCACTAAAATGATCCAGTGTATATTCTACATTCAAAGAATTACGAATTCAAGAAATCACTTTCAACAGGATCAATCAGAAATGTATAAATATAAAAATGGAACAAGGTTTCTTTCCAAAATTTTCTTTTAGATTAGGGAGAACTTTAATGGGCATTGCAGTCAGGGCCAGTCTCTACACTGTGGGGAAGAAAGTGTCAGGTGAAACAAGGTTTCAAAGAAACCTCATATGAAATAAGCACCTAAAGGCAGCCTGGTGCTGACAAGGTAGAGGGTAGAGAAGGAAAGGCGTTCAGTATATGGGGCAAGAAAAGACCGGAAGAAGGATTTCACTCCCTTAGTCCATCTTGGCCTCTATAACAGAATAGCATGGACTAGGTGGTTTATAAACAACAGGCATTTATCTTTCATAACTCTGGATGCCATGAAGCCTAAGATCAAGGTGCCAGCAGATTCAGTGTCTGGTGAGATCTCACTTCTTGGCTCACAGAGGGCCATCTTCTGGCTGTCCTCACATGACAAAAGGGGTGAAGGAGCTCTCTGGGGCCTCTTATAACAACACTAATTCCCCTCATGAGGGGTACATCCTCATGACCAAATCACCTCTAAAAGGGCCCACCCCTAAATATCATCACATTGGGGATTAGGTTTCAACATATGAATTCTGGGAGACACAAATGTTCAATCTACAGCACTCCCCAAGAGGAAGAAAGGGACCCCGTACAAGGAGGTAGTCAATGTTCCCTTGCTTTCTCCGCAGGCCTAGAACCAATCTCGGTCTCTATGACTATCATCTACATTCTTCACCTTTCTCCTCAGCTTGATTAACTTCTATTTTTAAACACATCGAGTTACTTAGAAATACACAGTGGATGAATTTCTTGTTTAGAAGTGTCTTAGAAAACAATTTGATTCTCCTTTTAGTTTTATGGGAGGAATCTAATTTTCTTCATTGGATGATCCAATGTTTAGCATAAAGCTTCTTCCTCCAACACATCAAGGACCAGAGGGCACTCAGGTAATAAAAGATTGTCTATCTTGAGAGCAGTAGAGGGCCATAAGGGTGCTCTTAGTTCTCTCGTGGTGACTAAGACCAAACCATCATCAGCACAACTCCGTGATCTGTAGCCATATGAATACTTTAATATCGTCTCTAAAACAGTTCAGAACTGGTACTTGGAGGGCAGTGAATGATTGTCATTGTGTTTTATGACATTTCCTCCCTTGATTTGCTCATTATGAACTCGGTTTTATTTTTGGTCTTTGCAGATGTCTTATTTCTCTCCATTTTCCCTGATCATTTGTCCTAAATGTAGGCCATTCTATTTTTCTCCTGGTACATCTGCCACCTGTGATTCTTCCTTTTCTCATTTCCAAGTCTCATTTCCCCAATCAGTGTCTCTCCTGCCTTGATCGTGAGATCTGTTACTCACAAGAGACTTTAGGCATCTTCTCTTTTGTTCTGTCTGAAGGCTGGAAAAGGCTCCTAGGTTTTGTTTTGGGTTTTTTTGTTTTGTTTTTTTTTTTTGCCAAAATGCACAGTCACGGAATGAGAGACTAGGAGGAAGTCTGTGAAACTCTGTGCTTTTTTACTTTTTGGAAGAATTATCTTCTCTGATGTTTCTATGATTTTTTTTTCCAATTTAGAAATAGCCAAAGAAGAGTCTATCCTTCCTAACACGCTTTCCAAGCCTGCAGGAGTTGAATAAGTGCTTGTTGACTGGCTTATGGATCTTTTGAGAGCACTCTTAGTAACAGAAAATTTATCTTGACATCTACCCTAGGATTGTTTCTACTTCAACTCTTTTTCCTCTACTTACTTTGAGCACTTTCCTTCTCAACAATCTAGTACATGGAGCTCAATTCCCCTTTGTTGCTTTCTCCTTCACTTCTGTTCAAATATTTAAATGCCTCATAAGCCCATCGAGTGATTGATGTTCTTCTACTTTTTATTTTTACGTTGTTCTATGTTCTGAAGACTTATAAACTACAATGTCTCTGGTTCCCTGGGATCAGCTGACATGCTAACATGGTGCTGGGGATTGAAATCTCAAGGAAGCAGAAGAGAGAGCATCGCTCATCAGACCAACACAGAGCAGCAAAGCGTAGCCAATCGCTCAATCACACAGGGTAATTTTAGAGATACCAATTATACCACTGCTTCTCAGGACAGTATGGGGGATGCAGGAGGAAAAGGGAAGAATTTATGTGCTGACTCCTTACCATTTTCTTTCTCTCCCCTTGGTGTTGACTCAGCCATGCTTTTCGAGTTACATCATCCAGATGCTTAAGGAGACCACAGGAGCTCAGAGCCCCCGTGGCTATCGATTCAGTCCTGTTGGCACTCAGCGAAGTGATCTCTTTTGCCCAGCTGGCACCACAGTGCAGAGCTTCTCCATCTCTGGTGATTGATGAGAGTGACAACATCAGCAACGTGGACCATCACCCTGGGGACTGTGGAAGCCATTCCAAGCCAATTTCCTCAGCAAGCAGAACCAGTGCCCATTACCTGGGTCGCACATAACACCCTTTATAGAGAAAAGTAATGTATTAGATCCTCACACACTGCGTCTATCATTTTCCACGTGGAGCCAAACTCATTCTTCAGTATCCATTTTGTGCATTTTGTTTTTTAACTTCACCCATCCACCTCTCTCCAGTGAGGACCCTTTTCCCTCTCATAACCCTGGCTGTGTCCCTAACTCTCAAAATCATCTCCTTTGAACTCCATGGTCTTCGCTTACACTCTCCTTTCACCATTTAATCTGTGCTGACTTTCTGCGACCAAATGCTGAAATGTTTTGCTGTATTTCTGTCTTTAACCAGCTTGTCCACATTCTCCCTTCCCTGTGCCTTGCTATGCCCCTGAGGGATCAGACTATCCACCTTGATTACCTGTCCAATGCTCCATTAATCAGCCTGCAACTGTTGGATATTTGGGGTCAATTACCATATTTCACTATTATAAATAGTACCTAATATTTGCATGTATCTGTGATTGTTTCCTTAGGATATGTTCCTAAAAGAGAAAGTTCTAGGCGACCGGGAGGTTTAATTGATATTGAATTTTCCCTCATGGAGTACTAAAGCACATATTTATTGACATTCTTAGCAATATGAATGATCTTTCCAAAGTGTTTAATAAAACAGAAAGATAATATATAATATAATGATGTCTATTCAATGCTATGTAGTACAAAAGTATAAGAGATTCTATGCAGTCATTCATTCATTGGCTGGCCTTCATTTTTCAGATTTTTCTGTAATAAACATGACTAAGAGGAGACCTATTTTGTAAATGACATTCAGATACACTCACAGCAGGCAAGCTATACGTTTAAAATTTAATATCGTATTTACACTTCATAGAAGCACTAGATGTTTGCATCATAAACAAGTAAAACAGTGAATTTCACATCATTGAATGGGATTCAGAGCATTATCAACTCTCTTTCTATTAGGAGAGAAAAGTTTTATGACCTGATTTTCCTTTTTGGTGCTTAAGAAAAGTCCATAAAGATTCTCCTTCATGAAGATTTACTCTTTTGGGGTCATGAAGCTACCTTCTGTGTAATTTCAGAATTCTCTTGATAAACTATGTTTACTATATGTATCATCCAACAGATGTGCTAGTACTTAAAAGCTGGCAATGAATATGTATCCTGTGGATTTAAATTCTTAAGTTTTTAAATATAGGATTTTTAGTTTATGTTTACCTTCTAGCACAGAAGTATATACCAGATGTTTACCATAATTCCATTTTATTTTGCTTTCTCTAATCTCTACCAATATTTTAGCACCAAATTGCATCTAACTAATTTGGAAATATTTTAATTATATTAGACCTATTTGCTTAAAAAAAAACCCTCTAAGTCATAAAAAAGAAAAGTGTTCTCCAAGATATAGTAATGAATACATAAATGCAAACATGCCCGGTATGAAGGCTTCTATATCAAATGGGTCATAACACAATCAGATAAGTTCTTGGACACTTACCAAAAGGCATTCCATCATGAATTATTCTTAAAATTTACTAGCAACTTCCCATTTACCCAAAACTTTAATGTTCAATAATAAACTCTTCATCTTTTCTTCTTCCCTTTTGAACCACCATATTATCTCAGACCAACCCTCTTCCAAATTTTCCGAGTAAACGTAAAAAGTAAAAGCTTTTTACAGAGGTAAAGCTTATTTTTTTTATAATTTATTTAATAACATAAAAGAAAGGATTTGTAGTAAATTATTCTGGCAGTAAGTTGGTGAGTCTGGTTGCCAGCAGACTCTCCCCTTCCTAATAATAGGGATATATTAACGTTCCTACACAATGGATTAAGGAAATGTGCACCAAAACAACACTAAAAGCTCTGCTCTTAAAAAGGTAGAGTAAGATGACTCTGCCTCTTCTCCCACAAATATAGCCCATATAAAAGGGAATAGGATCTAGAGGGTATTATGCTAAGTGAAATAAGTCAGACAGAGAAAGACAAATACCTATGATTTCACTTGTGTGTGGGATCTAATAAACAAAGTAAATGAGTAAACAAACAAAAAACAGAACCTCTTCTACAAATACGGAGAACAAACGGATGGTTGCCAGAGGAAAGGGGGTAGGGGCATGGGTAAAATGGGTGAAGGTTTCCAATTATGGAATGAATGAAAGTCATGAGAATGGAAGGTATGGTGTAGGGAATAGAGTCAATGATACTGTAATAGCATTGTATGGTGACAGGTGGTAGCTACATCGTGGTGAGCACAGCAAACATATAGACTTGTTGATCACTATGCTGTGCACTTGGCGCTAAGGTAACATTGTATGTCAACTACTCAAATTTAAAAAGGGGAATGAGAAGCGGAAATACAAACCTATCTTTAATAAAAAAAAAATAAAGTCATTTAAACGGAAGCACAAAACATGAGGGCTAGCTACCGCATGTAGTGAAAATCAAGCAAGAGAAAAGAAAGAGCGTTCACCTCTGTGATGCAGTGTTAGAAAGCTTTTGCTCTATTCTTAACGAGACAAAACCTAAACAAACTGTAAACCGATGACTTTTCTTGACTGCATCAGAAAAGTGTATTTACACGGCAAGCAACCAACTCAAAAACTGGTCATGCAAAAACCATGACCGCTGCCAAGGACAGAGGTCTACAGCTGAGACAGAGGCAAAAAGACTCTTTAGGACACAGGAGGACTCAAAGTCAAGCATAGAGACAAAAACAAGGTCATTCAGGATATGTCTCGGATGTTCACAAGAACGACCATGGACTCTGGCAACCATGGCAACAACAAACATCAAACCAAACCCAACTTCTGACTCCTTAACAAAACTCCGCACACTAAAGGATTAAGAAGAGATTAAAAAGGAAATGTGTACTCTGCTCTAAACGTTAAAAATAAAACACCTCAATATCTACTGTTCTACATATCATGAACAGATTTCAAAACAACAAAACAAAGAGGAGGGATAATGAAAGGTACGGTCTGAAGAGATAAAGCAAACATCAGAACCAGACTAACACAAGAGACAAGTGCTGGAACTATCAGGCTATTTAAAATAACTATGATTAATACAGAAAAGTCTCTGGGTGCCTGGGTGGTGCAGTTGGTTAAGTGGCTGACTTTAGCTCAGGTCATGATCACAAGGTCTGTGAGTTTGAGCCCCACGTCGGGCTCTGGGCTGACAGCTCAGAGCCTGGAGCCTGCTTTGGATTCTGTGTCTCCCTCTGTCTCTCTGTTCCTCCCCTGCTTGTGCTCTTTCTGTTTCTCAAAAATAAATAAATGTTAAAAGAAATTTTTAAAAATATGGAAAAGTCTCTAATGACAAATAAAGATAATATGGAAAACAAGCTTGGAGATTTTATCAGAGAGATATAATATATAAGAAAGAATGCAATAGAAATGCCAGAAATTGAAAACACTTAACAAACTAAAGAATGTGTTCAACAGGCTTATCAATAGACTCAACATGGCCAAGGTAAGAATCGAGGTTAATAGAAATTTCCCGTATGTAAATGAATAGATTAAAAAAGAGTAGGATAAAATGGGGGAAAAACTGTAAACATGAAATTCTATATCTGGCAAAACTGTCCTAAAAAATGAAGGAGGAGTTAAAACATTTCTACACAAGCAAATACTGAGGGAGTTGTTGCTGGATTACCTTCCAGAAATGCCAAAGAGAATCCTTCAGGCTGAAATGAGTACTCAAAACCATACAAATAAATAACTCTGGTAAAGGTAACTACATAGGTCAGTATAAATGTCAGCAGGATTGTATTTTTAGTTCGTAACTCCTCATTTCAATTCCCATATGATTTTTTTTGTCTTTGTTGTTGTTGTTGTTGTCTAATTCCTTTATGATTTACAAGACAAATGCATAAAACAATGATTACAAATCTATCTTAATCAGTGCACAATGTACAAAAATATAATTTTAGACAATAACATAATAAAGGAGGAGACAGAGCTATCAGGATCAGGGATTTTGCACCCTGTTGAAGCTAAACTGGTTTCAATTATTTCAATTGGCATAATTAGATTGTTATACACCTATAGTGTTGATTGTAATTCCAGTGGCAACCACTAAGAAATTATCCAAAAATATATAAAAGATGAAATGAGAAAGAAATCAATATGGCACATTACAAAAAGATCAACTAAAAACCAAAAAACAGCAGTCATAGGAAATGAGGTACAAACAAGGTAAAAGGCAGGGAGAAAACAAATAACAAAATGGTAGGAGTAAGTTTGGTATTAAATATAAATATAAATGGATTAAATTCTCTAATCAGTGGCATCTGAGTGGCTCAGTCGGTTGGGCTTCCGACTTCGGCTCAGGTCATGATCTCGTGGTCCTGGGTTTGAGCCTGGCACAGGGCTCTGTGCTGACAGCTCAGAGCTGGAACCTGCCTTGGATACTGTGTCTCCCTCTCTCTCTGTCCGTCCCCAGCTCATTCTCTGTCTCTCTCTGTCTCTCAAAAATAAATAAGCATTAAAAAACTTTTTTTAATTCTCTTATCAAAAGTTAGACATTGGCTGAATGTATTTTTTTAATTATTAAATATACGTCACTTACAACAGACCCACTTTATATTCAAAGATACAAATATACTGAAAGTGAAAAATGAAAAATATATTTCATGCAAATAATAACCACAAGCAGAGATTACTGAAGTACAGGAGAGAAAACACAGAGGATTAATAAAACCAGAATTTGGTTCTTTGAAAGATCAACAAAACTGACAACCCTTAGCTAGACTAAGAAAAAGAAATAAAACTCAAATAACTAAAATGACAAATAAAAAACGGGGCCATTCTATCTGACCTTATGGAAATAAAATATGATTATAAGAGAAAACTATGAACTAATTTACACCAACACCTTGGATGACTTAGATGAAATAGAAAAATTCCTAGAAACACACACTACCAAAACTGACTCAAGAAGAAATGGAAAATGGGAATAGGTATATAACAAGCGAGGAAATTGGATCAGTATTCAGGTTGATGAACCTTGCAAACATGCTAAGTGAAAGAAGAGTCACATAGTGAAAACTTCCATTTATATGAAATACCCAGCATAAGTAGAGACACGGACACAGAAAACATATTGATAGTTGTTAGGGGCTGAGGAGCAAGGAGATAGAAGAATGCTTAATACCTATGGGATTTCCTTTTGGGGTGATAAAAATGTTTTGGAACAAGACAGAGGTACTAATTGCACACCATTGTGAATGAACTATAGTCCACTGAATTTTTCACTTTAAAATAGTTAATTTTAGGGGCACCTGGGTGGCTCAGTCGGTCAAGCATCCGACTTCGCCTCAGGTCATAATCTCACAGTTTGTGGGTTCGAGCCCCGCATCAGGCTCTGTGCTGACAGCTTGGAGCTTGGAGCCTGCCTGAGATTCTGTGTCTCCCCCTCTCTCTGCCCCTCCCATGCTCATGCTCTGTCTCTCTCTGTCTCTCAATAATAAATAAACATTAAAAAATTGAAAAAGAAAAAATAAATAAATAAATAAAATAGTTAATTTTATGTTGTATGAATTTCAACCCAATTAAAAAATATATATGAGTGGGGCTCCTGGGTGGCTCAGTTGGCTAAGCATCCAACTTTCGACTTTGGCCTAGGTCATCATCT
Organism: Panthera leo; assembly: GCF_018350215.1. Classification (NCBI taxonomy): domain Eukaryota; kingdom Metazoa; phylum Chordata; class Mammalia; order Carnivora; family Felidae; genus Panthera; species Panthera leo. The sequence continues at coordinate 5,923,035 of NC_056691.1, forward strand.
CATGGTTTGTGAGATCAAGACCCACTTCAGGCTCTGTGCTGACAGAATAAATAAACATTAAAACATTATATAAAAAATACATATGAGCAAAAACTGATATTTTTTTTAATTTTTTAATGTTTATTTATTCTTGAGAGAGAGACAGAGACAGCACATGGGCGGAGGAAGGGCAGAGTGAGAGAGGGACACAGAATCTGAAGCAGGCTCCAGGCTCCGAGCTGTCAGCACAGAGCCCGACGCGGGGCTCAAACTCACAGGCTGTGAGATCATGGCCCGAGCCGAAGTCAGTCACTTAACCAACTGAGCCACCCAGGTGCCCCAAAACTGATAAATCTTAAAGAAAAAGTGGAAAAATCCATAATTTCAGGTGGAGATTTAAGCATTCCTCACTGAGGAATTGATAGAAAAAGTAACCAGAAAATCAAATACAGTATAAGTGAACTGAACAGCACCATGAACCAGCTTAAACCAATTGACACTTAAGAATATTCCATCTAATAACAGCAGAATACAAGCTTCCCTGAAATGCACACGATAGACCATATTCTGGACTGCAAAACAAATCATAATAAGTCTGAAGTAACAAAATTCAATCATGTAAAGTACATTCTTAGGTGGTAATAAGGTGAGAATAAAAATTAATAACAGAAAAATAGCTGACATAAAAAAAGGAAAGTTTCTGTCAACCCTCTTAGGGTCCCTGGGTAGGTCTAAAACTGAAACTGACAGAGATAAATTAACAGGAGTAAAGCATACAAATGTATTTAATGTAAGTTTTACATGATGCAAAAGCCTTCATAAGGAAATGAAGACTAAGAAACAGTTAGACCTCAGTATCTTTATGCTTAGATATGGAAGCAACCAAGTGTATATCCATAGATGAATGGATAAAGATGTGGTGGCATATATATACACATATATGTGTGTATATATATATATATATATATATATATATATATATATATATACACACACACACATATATATATATAGTGCCATTTACAACAACATGAATCATGAATACACCTAGAGGGTATAATGCCAAGTTAAATAAGTCAGAGAAAGACAAATACATAGGATTTCATTCATGTGTGGAATTTAAGAAACAAAATAAACAATCAAAGACAAAAGAAACAAACAGACGGTAAGACTCGTAAATACAGAAAACACACTGGTGGTTGCCAGAGAGGAGGTTGGTGGGAGAATGGGTCAAAATAAAGGGAATTAAGAGTGCACTTGTCTTGATGAGCTCTTAGAAATGTGTAGGATTGTTGAATCACTGTGTTGTACAATTGCAACCAACACCGTATGTTAATTATACTTGAATTAAATAAATAACACAAATAAAAATGAAAACAGAAAAATATTAGTGCAAAATTGCAAAACTCGGTTTAGGCAGAGACACCAGAAAGAAATAATCGCTGACTGCGATCATCTGCAATTATTGGCCAGAAAACCATGCCCAGGCCACCTTGGAGCCCTTCTCCTGACGGCCCCCCAGCTCCCTGGCTCTGCCCTGAATCAGCCAGGCTCAACCACACGGTAACCCGGGCGAGCACCACTCAGATTCATCAGGCAGCACCCAAGCCAACACACACCCCACAGCACAGCCAAATCCAAAACAACCCAGTAATTAAATCTGGAGAGTCAGAAAATCATCATCTGAAAACCACAGGCACCCGACAAGCAGACCAATTAGCGGCGGTATGTCCGACAACAGCTGTCATCTGTTATAGTGATTTCAGAATTATTTTTAAATCTCTGAGAACTATCATCGAATGACCCATGCAATGCTATCTTTTGTGCAGAGCACAAGGTATGAGCCCATGGTATTTTGATGACAAGAAATACCACTCTTCACACTGAAGGCCAGGGGCCATTGGCACGCAACAAAGATCACTCATCCTACAGCTTGAGGAAGAAACACCAGACCAAAGAAAAGGCTGTCCCAAGAGTGTCTTTGTCAGCTCTCAACCTGTGCATTCCATTCTCCACAGTGACAGAGCAGATGACTTTTGAGAACCAGACAACGTGGGTAAGGATCACTCACAACCACCATTTTACCAGAACTTCCTGTCTCCTGCGCCTGAGGCTACGCCAGGTGCCCAGAATAAACACAGCCAACCGCTTCTAGCACACAGGGATGTCTCCTCGGGCGATGTATGTTAACTCCTGCTCCACGCTGGTGTTAGAGCATGGCTCCCGTAGGGATGTTGAGGATGGCCATTCCAAACTTCAGATCCTCTGGAACCATTCCATGCCTCCAATCCTAGTGTCCTCGAGCTCCTAGTCCAAAACGTGCTGGCCCGTCCTCCCAGTCCCTTCATGCCCAATGAGCTTTACATACTCTTCAATTCCCTATACTTCTTTTGTGGCAAGTCTGGCACTATTTTTTGCACACTTCTGTCAGCCTTACAGGTGCAAGCCATTCTTCAGAACACAAATGAATTGCAAGAAGAGAGGTCATCATGGAGTAAACATCACACATCACAGAACACTTGCAACGTTGGAGGCAGCCATGGGGGGCTCAGGAACACCAAACAGTTGGAACAAGCTGCATCCATACCCAAGGCGAGTCTGTGATGCTAGTTTTCCTTGGCCGAGAGCGTGAGGCAGCAATCAGAAAGTGGGGACATTTTACGTACAAGTGCCTATATTATTTTTTTCCTCACATAAAGAGCCCAGATCCATGAGTGATCCCTTGGGTAAAAGGTTCGAGGAGTGTCAGGTCACTCGGTCACTTGCGTGCTTACAGGCTGAAATGTAAGCAAGAAATACACTTTGTGTTAAGTGACCTTCCCTGCAGAGATTTGGGGGTTGCTTGTTAGACAACAGCAATGCCTGTACCATGGGCGTGATGTGCAATCTGCACTATTCAACATGGCAATAGTATCACACCTTTCTGTACTACGTCGAGAGGAAGAGCAGAGTGTCACCTTATCTGACTCATGGGTTCTGTGTCGACAGCCGCCGTCCACTGTGAAATGGGAACATGCTAGTGACACCCGTCTCTGGAATATCAGAACCAGGGAAAAACAGATCAATGGAAAAAAAAAAATTTTTTAACGTTTATTTATTTTTGAGACAGAGAGAGACAGAGCATGAACGGGGAAGGGTCAGAGAGAGAGGGAGACACAGAATCTGAAACAGGCTCCAGGCTCTGAGCTGTCAGCACAGAGCCCGACGCGGGGCTTGAACTCACGGACCGTGAGATCATGACCTGAGCCGAAGTCAGACGCTTAACCGACCAAGCCACCCAGGCGCACCCAAAATTTTTAAGTATAATTTGGTTCTGTGAATATATCTGAAGATGTTTCTAAGCATCTGTCATCACAGCTTTCTCAAATAGTTTAAACATGCGCATGCCCGAGGCATGGTCACAAGGCACGGGCTTCGGGGTCTGGCAGGCATTTCTTCCTGTTCAGGCCACATATGTACAAACTGGGTTTGTGGGTAAAATGAAGTTAGTAGGTTAATGAGACTGCCTCAGACTTGACCTAAAGATTAGACAACACAGGTTAGTGTCTGCAGTATAGTAAATACTGGTAATTCTTATTGTGGAGAATATTTTCTTAATTGCAATGCATTCTAGCTACCTCTGCTCTAAAACGGGTGGATTAAAATAAAAAAAATTTTAGGGGTGCCTGGGTGGCTCAGTCAGTTAAGCATCTGACTTCGGCTCAGGTCGTGATCTCACAGTTCGTGGGTTCAAGCCCCACGTCGGGCTCTGTGCTGACAGCTCGGAGCCTGGACCCTGCTTCAGATTCCGTGTCTCCCTCTCTCTCTCTTCCCCTTCCCCACTTGTGCTTTTTCTCTTTTTCTCTCTCTCAAAAATAAACATTTTTTTAAAAAATATTTTTTGAAATCTGAGAAATCTGTAAAAATAAGATCCTCAAGGTTTGCTTTTACAAAGTGAAGAGAACCCCAAGAACTGTCTTCCATTTGTAGATTGTTTGAAACTTTCCCAAGTGCAGCTCTACAGACATAGGCAGTAGCCCAATCTCACAGTGGCCAAGCTTCCCAAGTATTAATTTCTACCTTGTCAGTGACGTGACACACGTTGGCTGGGGAGCAAGATATTTGCTGTGATTTTTGGAGAGCCTCCTGTCCCCTTCCTCCCCTCCCACAACTGTCTCCAGGATCATCCTTGCTCGATCTCCTTAGATCTCCCCATCACTGACCTCTTCATTCATTGCATCCTCTCAAAACGCCTTCATTCATTGCAAACGTCAACCTCCAGATAATGTAGATAAGGCTCCAGACAATATATACGTGCCTGTTTCCAGCTCAGCTGATCTCATCTCCGTCAAGTGGGAATCGATTACATAAACGCGATATACCCAGACCACAGAACATCTTGTAGCCGTTATTAAAATAAATGAATTACATTAATCTATAAAACAGGCATGGGGTGTTAAGGGCCAAAAGTAAGTGACAAGGGGTCTGATCCAGTTATGCTGCATACATAGGAGTGTGTAGAAAGTTAGGTAACTCGGGTGCCTGGGAGGCTCAGTCAGTTAAGCATCTGACTTCGGCTCAGGTCATGATCCCACGGTTCATGGGTTTGAGCCCCGCGTCTGGCTCTGTGCTGACAGCTCAGAGCCTGAAGCCTGCTTCAGATTCTATGTCTCCCTCTCTCTCTCTGCTTGCACTCCGTCTCTCTCTCTCTCTCTCTCAAAAATAAATAAACATTAAAGGGGCGAGGAGCCAAGATGGTGGCACAGCCTGGAAGTTTTTTGTGTGTCTCACATCTGTGAAATACAGCCAGACCGACACTAAACCATCCTGCACACCTGGAAAACTTATCCGAGGATTAACACAACAATCTGCACAACCTGAAACCACAGAATTCAGCAGGTACGCGGCGCGGAGAGGCGAACTGGGGGAGAGAGAAACCGCGAGGGCAGGAAGCCGCTTTTGCCTGTGGGGGGGGATAAGGGAAAAGCACCCCCCCCCCAAGCAGCTGGAGAGAAAGTGGAAAAGTGGAAACAGCCAAGGGACTGAACTAAAAAGGGAGAAAGGAGAAAGGAGAGGGTTTAAATTCCATTAAGACTATAAACGGGGGAAGCGCAGGGTCTGAAACTCCACAGCTCCATACCTGGCGGTGCTCGGGTGGGAAGGGCGAATCCCCAGGAGCAGAGCGGGGTCCGGGGGTCTTCGGGCCACACCGGTAGAGGCTGTGTGGGTCCCCCAAAGGCAAGGCCCCAGGGGACCTGGGAGAACACCCACGTTCGCTGGTGCTGGAACAAGGTCGTTAAGGGTGAAGCCTGGAGCCAGACGTGTGCTGTGATTTTCCACAATCCCTGAAACGCTGCTGCAACCCTATCTCGCGAACGTTTTCTGGGGCGGCTGGTACCTGGCTGCCGTCTCTGGGCGTCGGCAGCAGCACAGTCCCGCAGACGTTCCCGGGTGAGGCCGGCACCCGGCCATCGCTCGGTGAGACCCTCCTGCAGGGGGGCAGGACGGGTCACAGCCGCCGTCCCTCAGAAGTAAGGGGTCAGGAAAAACAGCCGCATCTGAGACAAAACTCAGGAGGGAGGTGCTGCCTGGGGCTCGGCCACGGACTGTGTAAAAGTGGGAAGTGGATGGAAGCCGAAGACGAAGGACAGGTGCGCGACTGCTGATCGGGGAGAACAGTTCTGACACTAGAGGTTGGGTAGTTGGGTGACGTCATTTTGGCCGCTCCCGCGCATGCACAGACGCACCTACAGGCGCCACAACAATCCACCCTGGTAAGCTAAGCAGCGCCATCTAGTGGAGAACGGAGCCGTTACACTAAGCCCCGCCCAACTGGGCCAACCTCGCTCTTCAGGAACCCAAGTCTCTCTGCCTGCTTAGTTTACAGACTATAAAGCACTTTGTAGTTTGACCTCTAGGAGAAAACCAAGTAATTTCAGTAGTATTTCAGTCTGTTTGCTGGTCCATCTATTCAATTTTCTTTCTTTTCTTTTTTTCTTTTTTCTTTTTTCTCTTTTTTGTTTCTTTTCCTTGTCTTGAATACAGAAAGAGAAAACATTCGTTTTTATTTTCAATTTTTATTAAAAATATTTTTCAATTTTTTCAAGTGTATTTAGTATTTTTGTGTAGATTTTTTCAAATTCTATTTTACTTCCATCATTTAATTGTAGTCTACTTCAGTGTATTCATTTTTTCCAAATTTTCAAACGATTTCCTTTTTTTTCTTTCCCCTTTTTTCTCTGATGGATCAAGCCCCTTTCAACACCCAGACCAAAACACACCTAGAATCTAGCATCATTTATGCGATTGTGTGTGTGTGTTTGTTTGTTTTTAATTTTTTAATTTTAATATTTTTTAACTTTAATTTTATTTTTTTTACCCCATTAATTCCTTTTCTCCCTTCAAAATGACAAAACGTAGGAATTCACTCCAAAGGAAAGAGCAGGAAGAAACGACAGCCAGGGACTTAACCAACACAGGTACAAGCAAGATGTCTGAACCAAAATTTAGAGTCACAATAATAAGAATACTAGCTGCAGTCGAAAATAGATTAGAATCCCTTTTTGTGGAGATAAATGAAGTAAAAGCTAGTCAGGATGAAATAAAAAATGCTATAACTGAGCTGCGATCTTGAATGGAGTCCATGGCAGCAAGGATCGATGAGGCCAAACAGAGAATCAACGATATAGAGGACAAACTTATGGAGAATAATGAAGCAGAAAAAAGGAGGGAGATTAAGGCAAAAGAGCGCAATTTAAGAATTAGAGAAATCAGTGACTCATCAAGGAACAACATCAAAATCATAGGGGTCCCAGAAGAGGAAGAGGGAGAAATAGGGGTAGAAGGGTTATGTGAGCAAATCATAGCAGAAAACTTTCCTAACCTGGGGAAAGACACAGACATCAAAATTCAGGAATCACAGAGGACTCCCGTTAGATTCAACAAAAACTGACCAGGAACAAGGCATATCATAGTCAAATTCACAAAATACTCAGGCAAGGAGAGAATCATGAAAGCAGCAAGGGAAAAAATGTCCCTAACCTACAAGGGAAGACAGATCAGGTTTGCAGCAGACCTATCCACAGAAATTTGGCAGGCCAGAAAGGAGTGGCAGGATATATTCAATGTGCTGAAGCAGAAAAACATGCAGCCAAGAATTCTTTATCCATCAAGGCTGTCATTCAAAATAGAAGGAGAGATAAAACGTTTCCCAGACAAACAAAAATTAAAAGAGTTTGTGACCACTAAACCAGCCCTGCAAGAAATTTTAAGGGGGAATCTCTGAGGGGAGAAAAGATGAAAAAACAACAACAACAACAAAAAAATAAAGACCAAAAGCAACAAAGACTAGAAAGGACCAGAAGAACACCACCAGAAACTCCAACTCTACAAGCAACATAACAGCAATAAATTCATATCTTTCAGTACTTACTCTAAACGTCAATGGACTAAATGCTCCAGTCAAAAGACGTAGGGTAACAGAATGGATAAAAAATAAATAAACATTAAAAAAAAAGAAACCTAGGTAACAAATGTTACCATGGGTGGATTGAAAATGACATGTATATATTTATCATTTATTATTATTTATTAATTTCTGTTTAAATTTTGTGCCAGTGTATTTTCTACTTACAAGAAGTAGGAAACAAATTTATTTTATAAGAAATAAATGTACTATAATTTGACAATACAAAAAGGGAATATGCCAAAAATGAAAATTAGTTAAATTATGAGATTACTTCCTCTAAAAATGGATGTTTTTTATTTTTGACAATTTAGTTATCAGAATTTATCTTTCAAGTGTGATTTATATTGATGCATCTTTACATGGGCAGAAATACAAGCTCTTTGCTTGAGGGTCCTAGGAAAAACAACAACAAAAATCATGCCAAATTAAGATGAGATGCTGGCAACCCAAATTCTAACCAAATTTAATGTAAAATGTCTCTAAAACCACAACCTGCCAGTGAACATAACCCACCTACAAAAAACCCACTTAAGCAGAGGTTGTATATAATTGCACCTAGTGTTGCTTTTAATGTAAGTTTCACCTGTATTTGTGCTTGTTCAGGGACCAGCACCTCTCTTTCCAAGTCAGCTCTGCCCTTTCTTTGGAGGCCAGCACACCATTCAGCCTCCTCAGGAGATGATACTATCTTAGACCGGTAGGTATCTTCACAGAAGGGCGGGTGGGAGAGCTCTGGGCTTTCCAAGGGACCCTCCTGTTCTCTTCAATATTGGTTCATTGTTTAATGGATTTGTTTGCATCTTTTGAGTTTTTGGCCCCCTCTTCTGGACAATCTATTTCACTACTCCAGTTTGCTTCAGTAAAAGCTGGGCACATAGATGACCGAACATGCTAGGCAAAATGAAATCAAAAACCTAACCTCTAACAGTTAGAGGTAATCCTATTTCTAAAGCCTCAGGTAAGTTGTTTGCTGAGTTCCCACAGGAATCAGAGAAGGTCTCGTGTATTTTAAAAACAAGAGCCTCTGAAATTACGGCGTGCTCTTTCGGCCCAGACCTTTGAGGACCATCAGCTTGAGGCTCTCTGCTGTAAGTAACACAGAGAGACCACCAAAGGGCTGCAAAAGCAGCGTGTCTAACATAGCTGCTCCTCAGAGACGTGCGGTCTGCTGATTTGAATCAGGCCGTGGTGAAATTCAAGTTCATCAGCGCACGTGGGCCTGTTTAGGCTCCTTATACATGCACTCAGTTAATTGTACAATCATCACACATGGGCTTCCCAGCATGCCCAAGAAAGGAAGAGGCATCATGTCTGAAAGGCCAGGATAATGAGGCTTTGGAGAAATGGCTGGGGGCAGGGGTGCGTCCTGGGGTATTGCCGGTGGAGCTCTGGTCCCCAGTTCAGGGGGCTTGATTCTCTTTCAGACTAGACTTTGACAGATCTATGCTTCTCCGTGTATAACGCAAGAGACCCGGGTCACGAGTGCCACCTTCGGCTCCTGCTGGCTCCTGCTGTCTACAGGCTGCTCAAGCAGATGGCGGAGATAAAATGAGTTCCTCTGTCTGAGAAGCTACAATGTAACAAATGCCTGTCCAGTTTTCAGATGGCTCCTAGTGATGGCGTACATCTGCAGGAACAGGCTGAAAGCAACCTAAGCAAACGGGACATCTCACTGCATAATGAAAAGTGCTCATCACCAAACTCTTAGTGATGAGTCTAAAAGTTTGGTTTAAGTATTGGGTGGGAAAGCAAGTCTTATTCACAGTTAGAAGGAGGCCAGAACTACACTTTGGCTTTTCTGATTTGGGCAGATGTTCCCAGACATCCGAAGTCCCATAGGGATGTGGTAAAGTCAACGCCACATTTTCATTAACGGCTTAATTAGAAGCAGGCTCATTGTTCTTGTCGATGGATGATGGCCATTGTAACAGGTGTGAGGTAATATTTTATTGGAGTTTTGATTTGCGTTTCCCTGATAACTAGTGACATTGAGCAACTTTTCATGTACTCATTGGTGATTCACAGATATTCTTTGGGGGGGAAAATGCCTATTCAGGTCCTTGCCAATTTTTAAATTTGGTTATTTGTTTTGGTTTTTTGTTTTGTGGGGGTTTTTTCTCTGCTCTGTTTCAATGCCACTACCATACTCTTTTCATTAATAAAGCTGTATAGTATAGCTTGAAATCAGAAAATGTGATGACTTCCACTCTGTTCTTTGTCAGGATGGCTCTGTTTATGCGGGGTCTATTCATAATTCCATACACATTTTAGGATTTTTTTTATACTTCTGTAAGAAATGTTATTGGCACATTGGTAGTGATTGCATTGAGTCTATAGATGGCTTTTGGTGATATTGACATTTTAACATATTAATTCTTCCAATCTATGAACACAGGATATCTTTCCCTTCATTTGAATCTTCTTCTATTTCTTTCATCGATATCCTATAGTTTGCAGAATAGATATCTTTTACCTCCTTGATTAAATTTATTCCTGAGTGTTTCATTGGTTTTGATGCTATTATAAATGAGATCATTTTCTTTATTTATTTTTCAGATAATTTGTTGTTGGTGTATAGAAACACTACTGATTGTTGTATGTTAGTTTTGCATCTTACAACTCTCCTAAATCTGTTGACTAGATCTAACAGTTTTCTGGCGGAGTCTTCAGGATTTTCTGTATATAAAATCATGTCATCGACAAATAGAGACAATTTTACTTCTTCCCTTTCATAATTGGTGTCTTTTATTTCTTTTTTCTTTTCTGATTGCTCTGGCTAGAACTTCTAGCACTATGTTTAATAGGAGTGGTGAGAGAGGGCACCCTGGTCTTGGTCCTAATCTTAAAGGAAAAGCTTTAAACTTTTCAGCATCAAGTATGCATTTAACTATGGCTTTGTCAAATATGGCCTTCATTATGTCGAGATATGTGCCCTCTATACCCACTCTGTTGAGTTTTTATCATGAACGAATGTTGAAGTCTGTCAAATGCTTTGTTTGTGTATTGGAATTATCCTATGATTTTTTTTTCATTCATTTCATGTGATATATCATTGATTTATGTTTGTTGAATCATCCTTGCATTCCAGGTATAAATCCCACTTGATCATGGTAAACAATCCTTTTAATGTGTTGCTGAATTTGATGTGCTAGTATTTCACTGAGAATTTTTACATTCACATTTGTAAGAGACATTGGCCTATGGTTTATTTTCTGGTGGTGTCCTTTCCTGGCTTTGTTATCAGTGTAATGCTGGTTTTTGAAAATGAGTCTGGTTTTCCTACTCTTAATTTTTTTTTGAAGAATATGAGAATAATTGACGTTAATTCTTCTTTAAATGTTTGGTAAAATTTACTAATGAATCCATTTGGTCCTGGGTTTTTCTTTTTTGGGGAGATTATTGATTACTGATTCAATCTCCTTACTAACAATTGTTCTTTTTTTTTTTTTAATTTTTTTTTTAAACATTTTTATTTATTTTTGAGACAGAGAGAGACAGAGCATGAACAGGGGAGGGTCACAGAGAGAGGGAGACACAGAATCGGAAGCAGGCTCCAGGCTCTGAGCTGTCAGCACAGAGCCTGACGTGGGGCTCGAACTCACGGACTGTGAGATCATGACCTGAGCCGAAGTCAGACACTCAACCGACCAAGCCACCCAGGCGCCCCTAACAATTGTTCTATTCAGATTTTCTATTGCTTCCTGATTCATACAACAAACATAGGTTGTATGTTTCTAAGAATTTTTCCATTTCTTTTAGATTTTCTATTTTGTTGATGTATAGTTGCTCATAGTAAACTCTTATGATCCTTTGTAATTCTGTGATATCTGCTGTAATGTTAATTTCTCATTTATAATTTTATTGATTTGAATCCTCTCTTTTTTCCTACATTCCCCTAGTTAAAAGTTTATCAATTTTGTTCATCTTTTCAAAGAATTAACTCTTAGTTTTTGATCCAATGGTTGTTCAATACAGTGTTGTTAAATTTCAATGTATTTGTGAATTTTCCAGTTTTCTTCTTGTGATTGATTTCTAGTTTCGTGCCTTTGTGGTCACAAAGGATAATTGCTAGATTTCAGTCTTCTTGAATTTGTTAAGACTTGTTTCATATAGTCTATCTTAGAAAATGTTTCATATGTAATTGATAAGAATGTATATCCTACTATTGTCCGAATATTTTGTATCTATCTATTGGGTCCATTTGCTCTATAGTGTTGTTCAAATCTGTTATTTCCTTACCGATTCTCTGTCTGGATGATATATCCATTGTTGAGAGTGGGGTATTAAAGTTCTCAACTATTGTTTTGCTGTTTATTTCTCCTGTTTAGTTCTGTTTGCTTTATAGATCTAGATACTCCAATTTGGGGTACCTAAATATTTCTGACTGTTATATCTGCTTTATGTATTGAATAAGGCAAACAGGACACTACCAAATGAAACTAACAAAGCTGTAATAACTGACCTTATAGAAATGGAGATCTATGAACTGCTACATAAAGAATTCAAAATTATCTTCTTAAATAAGTTTAGTAAATTACAAGAACACACAGAGAGACAACTAAGTGAAATGAGAAAAATAATGCATGAGCAAAACAAAAAGTTCAATGAAGAAATAGAAACCATTTAGAAAAAAACAGAAATTCTACAGCTGAAAAACACAATGATTGAACTGAAGAATTCAATAGACAGCTTGTCTATTTGTCTTACATAAGTATAGTTAACTATTTTTTTTTGTTCTTACTATTCACCTAAAATATCTTTTTTCATCCCTTTACTTCCAGTCTATGTGTGTTTTTAAAGCTGAAGTGAGTCTTTTGTAAGCAGCGTATCATTAGATCTTGTTTTTTAAACATCGTCTGTTCTATATATTTGAATGGAGAATAATCTATTTATGTGTAAAGTAATTATTAACTGATAAGGACTTGCTATTGCCATTTTGTTAATTGCTTTCTGGTTATTTTGTAGATCTATTGTTCTTTGTTTCTTAATCTGCTGTCTTTTTTGTGTTGTGTTTTGTGTTTTTTGATGTCTTTAGGTATCGCTATACTTGACATCTTTATCATAGATTTTCTGTGTAGCTACTATAGGTTTTTCACTTGTGGTTACCCTGAGTCTTACATAAAATGTCTTAAAATTAGAACATAAACTAATAACAATTTAACTTCAATAAAATTTCTAAGCTTTACACTTCTACTCCTTGGCCTCATACTTTAGGTTATTGATGTTACAATTTGCATATTTTTTATATTGTGTAACTAATAACAGATTATTGCAGTAATGGCTTTTTTTTTGCTATGTTTGTTTTTTGTTTTAAATTAGAGTTGTGAGTGAATTACACACCACTGTCATGTTGCAAATTCTAACTTTGACTGCATATTTACCATTACCAAGGAGTTTTACACTAGCTTCTAATGTTTTTGTGATGTTAATTAGCATGTTTTTTACTGCCAAACAACTCCCTTTAGCATTTCTTGTAAGGCAGGTCTAACAGTGTTGAACTCCCTCAGCTTTTGTTTGTTTGGGAAAGTCTCTCTCCCTTCTTCATTTCTGAGCGACTGCTTCACTGAGTGTAGAGTTCTTGGTTGAAAGGTTTTTTATTTCAGTAGTTTGGAAATGTCATTCCATTCTCTCATGGCTTGAAAAGTTTCTGTTGAAAAATTCACCTATAGTGTTATGGAGGTTCCTTTGTATGTAACATCTCTCTTTTGTTGCCTTCAAAACTCTCTCTTTGTATTTGAATTTTGACAATTTAGTTATAATGTGTATCTGGGTAGCACTATTCAGGTCCAACTTATTTGGGCCTCATGGATCTGGATGTCTATTTCTCTCCCCAGGTTTGGGAAGTTTTCAGCTATAATTGCTTTCAATATAATTTATATCCCTTTATCTCTCCTCTTTCCGGAATCTCCATAATGCAAATATCGTTTCTTTCTTTTTTTCTTCATTGTGCCCTATAAATCCCACAGGTTTTGGATTTTTTTTTTTTCACTCTTTTTCATTCTTTTCCCCTCTGACTGGAAATTTCAAATATCCTATCTTCCAAGACATGGATTATTTCTTCTGCATGGTTCAGTCTGTTTTTGAAGCTGTTGAATTCTTCAGTCAACCATTGTATCTTTCAGCTGTAGAATTTCTGTTTTTTTTAATGGTTTCTATTTCTTTGTTGAACTTTTTGTTTGGTTCATGCATTATTTTCCTCATTTCACTTAGTTGGCTCTCTGTGTGTTCTTGTAGTTTCCTAAACTTATTTAAGAGGATTATTTTGAATTCTTTGTCTAGCAGTTCATAGATCTCCATTTCTATAAGGTCAGTTAATAGAGCTTTATTAGTTTCATTTGAGAGTGTCCTGTTTGCCTAATTTTTTTTTTTTTTTTTGATCCTTGATTCCTTATGTTGGTATCTGTGCATTTGAGAAAGTAGGCTTCTTTCCCAGAATTTATAGGTTTGCCTTTGCAGATACTTCGCCAGTCAACTCAGTTTAGATTTCTGGACATGTCTGTTGGTAATATTCTTGGACAGACCTGTGGGGCCAGACCAGAGTAGGGATCCCCACAAAGTGATCCACAACACTGAAGGGGCTGGATATCAACCCTGGGCTCTGTTTTCCCACTGGAGGTATAGGCTTAGAAGAAACCTCTGTGCCTGGTACTGCGCCAGCATGGGGGAGGGGCAACACAATAGTGTGCATCCATTCATTTCCTTTACGCCTCTAACACAGTCTGTTTCAGTCTCTGTGGTGCAGGGGGTTCTTCAGCCTCACTCCCGTGTTCTAGAATTCTCTCATTGGCCTCTTATTCATGAATAGTTGTTAGTCATTCTTCTTGTGAGAGGGAGTGAAGTCAGGAATGACCTTTGTCACCATCCTGGTGACATGACTCTGCTGGTCATGAATTCTTAACGGAAATTGGTTTTCTTCCTATTTAACACCAAGTTGAAGATATACATGTTCCGTTCTGTCTCCTTCTGTGCAGTAAATTTAATTCTTGTGCACATTAAATTTTCCTTTTTTATGTGGGGGTATCATTTTAGACTCCCCACATTTACTATGCCCTAGATTTTATATTTTGCAGTTCCCATATTTCCCACATTTTATTTTACTAAGAAGATTATTCAGACTGTGAGTCTGACTTTAATATGTTTATTTAGGCAGATTAAACATATATTTTTTCTATACAATGTTCCCATTATCTATAGTTCCAATAGTGTAATATCTGTTCTAATTCTGCTATTGTTTTTATCTTTTAATTTTCATCATAAAGGTTTGTTTCATGGTATGTTTTGTAGAATTTGACTGTCAAAACAAATTCCTTGGAATTATATCCCTGAAAATTCTTTCAGTGTTGCTTTTAAATTATTGTGCAAAGGAATTTCATTCATTTTTACCAACCTCCTGGTGAACAGATTTGGAGTTTGTATGTTGGTACCACGTACGTTGTGTGAATTATACTCATATATATGTATAATAGTGGGTTTGTGGTTTGGAATGCTCTTGAGACAAATTAGGCTGAAATATCTATATTTGTACTGTACAGGATTAAGTATTTTCCATTTTCAGAGCGCTAAAGCTATTTTCTTTAAGAGAGATCTTGAATTTACAAAGAATCTCATATTGATTGGCCCATCATTTTGGAACACCACCAAGCTTTATCTTTCGTCTTCTTCAAACATATGACCCATAAACTTTGAACTCCAGGACCCCAGACGTTTGTAAATTCTCTAAATAGTGAAAGTGGCTTCTAAGCTTATTGACTGTCCTTTACTCATTCTTTTTGATATCAGTACTTCAATTAATTTGCTGCTAGCTTACAAATGACTTTAGGAGTAAACTTTATTTTTTCTGGATCTTTTTACGTGTTCTGTATTTGGAGAATGTCTCTAAATACACAAATTCTGTCATAATTTATGCAAGTAGAATTTATGTGGGGAGTAGAATCCAAAATAATGTTTTATATTTTAAAACACGTTCATCCAAAACTTGTCCGTTTGTAACTATTTTTTAATTTCTTGGCGTAACGTTGTCTACTTTATTCTGTTATTAGTTTTGAATCTAGAGTGATCACAAAATTTTATCCCTTTATGTTATTAATATCGTTTGTTCCTTTTCTGGTTTTCTTAGTCTTATAATTTCTTATTCAATTAAATTTTATTGACAAACACTATTTGATTTTTTTGTTTTGTTTTATCCTTTTATAGTGTTTATTCAGATTTCATCATCTACCATGTATCTTCTTTGGTTGACTCTGTTCTTGTTCAAGTCTTTATCTTCAAATGTTTATCTTATTAAAGTTAACACATTTTGTTTTTAAATATAAGACATGAATATAAATTTTGAATTTATTTAAATATGTTTATTCAACATAAGACATTATGAATAGAAATGTTCTCTTAGGTTCTACATTAGTGGCACACATACTTAAAGTGCCACTTTCTGGTCTCCAAATATAGTGCAGTGCGTTTATTGACTGAGTTTTTATACATAATTTATAATTTTATCATATTACATTCAGGTAACATATTCTTATAGTATAGGTTATTTGATTTTGAGACTTTATTTTTGTATTGTTGTACAGACATTAAGTAAATATGTAATTATTAGTTGCAGGTATCTGTGTTTTATTTCAATCATACACATATTTTTCTTTGATATTTTGCCTATTATTTTTTTTCCCAGTTTGCTTTATTTATCCATAAGAAGGTTTTCTGGTGCAGCCACTCTGGAAAACAGTATGGAAGTTCATCAAAAAGTGAAAGGTAGAACTGCCCTATTATCCAATAATTGCACTACTAGGTATTTACCCAAAGGATGAAAAATGCAATTCAAGGGGATACATGCACCCTGATGTTTATAGCAGCATTAGCTACAATAGCCAAATTATGGAAACAGCCTGTGTCCATCGATTGATGAATGGATAATATATATATATACAATGGAATATTACTCAGCCATAAAAAAGAATGAAATCTTATCGTTTGCAATGACATGGATGGAGCTAGAAAGTATTATGCTAAGTGAAATAAGTCAGTAAGAGAGACAAATACTCTCTGATTTCACTCCAATGTGGAATTTAAGAAACAAATGAGCAAAGAGGGAAAAAAAGAGAGGCAAACCACGAAACAGACTCTTAACTATAGGGAACAAACTGATGGTTATGGGGGTGGGGGTGGATGGAAGGAGGCGATGGGTGAAATATATGTTGGAAATTAAGGAGGCATACCTTGTATGGAGGTGTTGAATCAGTATATTGTACACCTGAAACTAATATTACACTATATGCTGACTAACTAGAATTTAAATAGAAACTTTTAAAAAAGAGAAGTTTATTAATATCTCCATTAATATGTTTGGGATTTGGGAATTTTTTATTACTTTACTATTTAAAATATTTTGAGTGCACATTCTTTTTTCTAATGTTTATTTATTTTTGAGAGAGAGAGAGAGAGAGAGACAGAATGTGAGGGGGAGGGGCAGAGAGAGAGGGGGACACAGAATCTGAAGCAGGCTCCAGGCTCCAAGCTGTCAGCACGGAGCCCCACACGGGGCTTGAACTCACAAACCTCGAGATCATGACCTGAGCCAAAGTTGGTCGCTTAACTAACCGAGCCACCCAGGTGCTCCCAGTGATTCCCTTTCTAAGCTGAGTCACACTAAGACGAGACTCTGGGATTTGAAAAGCAGGGAGGAAGAAGATACTGTCTGGGGTCCCTTACTCCCCCTTCTTCTGCTCAGCTCCCCACAAGCAACAATCGTTAGGAAAACTGGAAAGATCTTGAAGTTGCTGAAGGTGTGTCTGTTATAAGTAATCCTAACCAGTAAGCTGTGGAAGTCCAATTTCCCAGGCAAAGGGCTCAGAGCACAAATGTGAAAGCGTATACACATGAATGCAGACATATGTTTACCCAAGAAATGTCAAGAATATTCTTAGCATCATTATTCATAACAGCCCCAAATTGGAAATAACACAGAGGTCAGTTCACAGTAAAGCTTTCAAGTTTCAAAGAAACAATATTCATCCTAAGGATCTATGAATTTAAGGATGTGCACTCAAGGGGCTCTCGCGCTCTGTCTCTCAAAAATTAATAAACATTAAAAAAACTTTTTTAAAGAGAAAGGGAATCACTTCTCACCTATCTGTTTATCTGCTTACCTCCCCCTGTTGCCCTACATCCATCAGGAGAGTGAAATCTTAGTGGTTCACAGAGGAACTGATCTTCTCCAGAAAGAGACTACACCAGGTGTCCTGATCCTTCAGAATCTTGCCAGATAATATAGACAAGGGTCGTGTGGCACATTTGAGAGTGGATTCTGCTTTAATCGTGTTATTTATTTCCTGTGTCTTAAAATGCTTTGACATCCGGTAGCCTGGAAAGATTGCCTGTCCCCAGGCCAGCTATTTCCTAGAAGTAGTAAACAGCTCCTCTCAGGGTATACTTTTCATGTGCAAACCAACAAATCCAAAGACCCCGTCCCCAAATACTTCCTTTATCTAATTTTCACACATGAAGACAATATTTCCCCTGCCCTGGGGCACCTGGGTGGCTCCTTTGGTTGAGCACGTGGGACTCTTGATTCCAGCTCAGGTCATAATCCCAGGATTGTGGGATTGAGCCCTGCATCAGGCTCCACTTTGAGTTTGGAGTCTGCTTGGGATTCTCTCTCTCTCCCTCTACCCCTCTCCCCCACTCACACTTTCTCTCTCTCAAAAAAAAAAGAAAAGAAAATATATACATATATATGCCCTAAAATAATCACACCCTGCCCAAAAATCACAGTAGGTTAGGTATAGGCAACTAAACCATCCCTATAGCCAGAGCACAATGAAACTGTCAAACTACCCAATTTTAACCTTGCTCAGACTTGCCTACCCTGCTTTGACCATTCCTTCCCATGGAAACTGTAATAGAGGCTCTGGGCTATGCTCTCCCTTTGCTCTTTCTGGGTAACCCTGATACTTACCAACGTAACCTTGCATGACACAGTATGCCCCACCTCTTGGAAATGTAGGTAATAAACACCCCTTTCAAAGGCAGCTCTCTCCATGTCTGTCACCTTACTATAGCTGACTAAGCCAACAACAGGTATATTTTTAAACAGATTCTTAGGATGTGAGACTTGAAAGGATAAAATATACTCGGATCAAGTCATATTTATGGCTATGACCACCCCAGCTGTGGGTTCAGGAAGTAATGCGTTACCTTGAGACTGTGGGAGTCGCTCTACCAGTATGCCAGACTGGTTTATTGAATCAAGGGTTAAGTGTTGGTCTACAGTATATAAGACTGAGATTCCAGAATGTCCAAGATACACTTAAAGGAGTAAAATGAAGGTTCATGGTGATGGGAATGAAAGAGTGAATATATTACTTATGATGCCCAGCACTCCTTAAACAGGTCCCCAAGAGGCCTGAAGAACACTCCTTTAATCAACATAAAATGCATTGAAGACGGAGGCACCTAAGACCTTGAGCAGCTCTATGATGACCATATTTTTAGGTTGAAAATGATGGCAACAGAGACATCTATTGAAATAGGTCCCTGGATTTCATTGGGAATTGAGCTCATTAGGATTGGCGGATCCCTGGTGACAGCAATGAACTCTCAGTGGAAAGATGAGTGCAATTAACACAGTCAGCAGGAGAGGCAGATTGTCTATCTGTGATGTGAGCTAGAGTAGTGGTTCTCAAATAGGCTTTTACGTTAGTACCCCTTCGGGCAAGCGAGGAAAATCCCACTGCCAAGGCTTTATTTCATATCAATGAAATAAATCTCTCTCCAATAGAACCAAAACATGATTTTTTTAACTCACTGGATATAATCAATTTGTAGCAAATTTTGAGAACCAAAAGACGGGTAGGGATTTGTCTTGGTGGTTACTTGATTATTAGATCCATCGAAATGAATTAGATACTGACTTTCTCATGGTACTTCAAAGTATATATTATATACATATATTTTCAGGACGAATGATGAATAAAATAACAGAAGTCACCATAATAGACATTTATAGCTTCTTTCCCATTTTTCTGATACAATCCAGTTTATAGACTAGAGGCGTCAACTCAAGGACAGCCTAGGTTTCTTAAAGTTTCCTATATCATAGATGCACGTATGTAGAAGGAATCTTTCCATAAGCATTCCATATGGTCATACACCAAGGTGTCTGCATTTTTCTGGAGAGGGGAGGAGGTATCTAAATATGATTTTTGTTGTTCTTATATACCGACTATGGAGTGATACTACTCCCTTGAGATCTAAAATGTGATCATATCCCTCCAGTTAGAGTGAAGAATCTTGCCGGAAACTGTTTCACTTTGAAGTGGATACAGTTTGTGGTTATTTCCACAGGCCCAGAATGTTTATGACTACATACACTCTACAATTTAATCCTACAATGAGCTGATCTCTGCATAGGTTTCCTCACCAATGAAGTAGAGTTAATGAGGCAGGAAGGTCTAGGAAGAAGTTCTTGGACATCCACCGCAGCACTACCATATTTTGGAGGGAACAGTGGAGATTAGTGCCACCAACAAAAATTCAGAATTCGCTATGGTGATAGTTTCTCTACCTCCCCATTTATTTCAACTCTGTGGCTGATGAAAGCCAGATGATTTTAGAAAGTAAGTCAAGAACCATGAACTTAATCCGGTAAGAGTGCCATGCATGAATACGATTCCAGACGGGGTACCTTTAGTCAATTTAGCATTTTACCCACCAAGCTACTCCTTAACCAAGGGTTAATGCCTCTGTCTTCATCAATATGGAAAACCAGAAGATACTTTGTTTCTGTAAGGGACAATTGAGCATGATCACTGTCTTGAGAAGCTTGTATCATCTCTCCTTTATCGTAATACAATTTATTGTAATATTATAATATTTCACTGGTCTATAATAGATGACATTGTGTTAATCGGAAAACCGGTGAACGGGAAACAGAAGCACATTAGATTTCTAAGCGAAAAGCATTCATAACAACCAGTGGAAAGTAGCATTGAGAAGTGAAAGAACTGTTATAAAAATGAAGTCTCTAGAGGTTTAGTAGTCTGGAGTACGTTCAAATAGCTCCTCAAGAGTGTGAAACAATCTGTTGCATCATCTTTGCTCTCCACCACATAGAGGACGCAGCCAGTTGGATGGACATTGTCGAATTCTGGAGGCAAGTTACAACACTTCTGGACAAGCTACTCCGACGTATTTGTTGGAGCAACAAAGTTCTGCAGGTGATCTAGAACATGATGTAAGCTGCATTGTCCTGTGAGCCTTATGCCCCAGTAGACCCAATGGCGTTGTAGATGTCTGTGTAGTCCAAACTCCTAGAGTTCTGGAGCGAAGCATGCTTTCTGCTGCTGCTGAGCCTTCGCCATCGAAACAAGCAGCTTCTATCTTGATACCGCGCCCTGCTACTAAATTACTGATTATGGGATGGTGAGCGACTATGTGACGGAAATTGTCCATCATTAACTGTGACAATCTGTGTGTCGTGCTATGAATGAATGGTAAAATGAATGGTAAATACAAGACTGACCAAAACAGGACCAAAAGATGTAAGCGATCTGCATGAGCAAATAGTTTACACGTGAGTGATAACTAGTCCTACTCCTCAACTCCTTGTCTGCCAACTCTTCTTACGGCCCTATAGGGAGTTGACTATACTGAGCTAACAAAGGAGGAAAAAACTGGTTTATAGATGTGTCTGCACGGTATGGTGGGATCAGCTGTAAGTGAAAAGCTGCTCGCTTACGGCCACACTCAGGGGTCACCCTGAAAGGGTGTGGTGAGGGCAAATCCGCCCAGTGCACAGAATTTGGGGAGGTATTTTAGTTGTCTGTGTTTGATGAAGAAGGGATGTCTTGACTTTAATGCTGATTTATGGTCAACGGTTCCTTGCTCAATGGTAATAGAGGCCTAGGAAAGAATAGGCTGGAAAGTTGGTGATCAGGAAGTCTGGGGTAAAGGCATGTGGATGGACTTCTAGGAACAGGCACAGAATGGAGAGATAGAATGTGCACCAAGGGAGAGGAGATTAGAAGATGGATGAGAATTAGATTTGCTCCTTGAACATCTGCTTGATCATTTTTACTTTGCTTTGTGTAATGTTTTACGTATTAATTACCTTTGAAACGTGTACTTGCATTTCCCCTGTTTGTTTCTTCCCTTTGGTTAAAAGATTGTTGGTCTTTTATTGGATTTCTGTCCTCCATTTTCTAGTAACATATACATCTCACAACCTTCATCTTAAGAGAAATGTTTATGTCCCTTGACTTCTCTTGGCCATTTTGAGTTCAATAAGCACGCTAGTGAAGAAGATCCCATTTAAAATTTTGCTCTCTCTGTACTATTTTCCATACAGAAAATTGGAATACAGCAAAATAAGCACCTTTTCTTTGATTTAAAAAGTTTTCTTTGCCATATATGCTGTCTGATTTTGCTTTCAGGAAGTGCCAATTTACAAACGTACAATTTCAATCTTAACACTTCACTATTCGTGCCTTTAAATAAATTCGTATATTTCCTATGTGATTCTCATATTATTTTCACACCATGCGAGAGTAATCGTATGTTCCTTAATATTTCTAATTCCCAATCCGTGTTCAAATTTCTCAAGTTGTCCTCGGAGCCTGTGGCAGCTGCTGTTTTTACAGTCGGGATCTCATCGAGGGGCAAGCATTGATTGGATTACGATGGTCACATTGAATCTAGAACATCTAGGGGCTATAAAAGAACGTGGGCAGAAAAACGGCCACCCACCATAGGGGAAATTACTGCATGATCAAGTCAAGAAGCGAGGGCAGAGGCCTATGGGAAATGTAGTCCAATCCACACGGATCACCGCGCAGCACTCTGGGAACGGGTCTTCTGGGTCGTCTTCTTCTGCGCAAATGCCGTCCTAGGCCCGCCGCGTTTTTACGCATCTCCATCTTCCCGCGGAGCAGGTCCCAGAACTTTCTCGGTCAGGCAGGCTGCAAGGAGCACACCTGGGGTGAGGGCGCGGAGGGTCTGTGGAACCCGTGCGGGGCGTTGGGCTGGCGTGGGGGCGGTGGGTGTTACCCGGAAGCCACTGGCGGGAAGTCCGGAGCCCGAGGCGCGCTCCAGGGCACGCGCTCCCCGTGGGCGGGTCTGGCCGAGCCCCGTGTGCAGTCGGGGCGCGGTGCGGGCGGAGGTGTGCGGAACCGTGTGCCGGGCACGGCCTGCATCCCGACCCGGGCGGACCTCTGCGGGCGGCAGGAAGGGAAAGCGCGTTCCCGACGTTGACAGCGAATGTGCTGGCAAGCGCGGGGTGGTGGTGGGGGGGGGAGGGGGGTCTGCGGTGGAGCCCGAGTTTGCGAGCCGCAAAGACCAGGGAGATTCCAGGTCTGTCACCTGTAACCGGGGCGAGAGAAGTAACCTCGGAAAGAGGCAGGTCTTCTGGAACTGACGATAGGATTGAGGGTAATGTCCGCTTGTGGGCGTGTCTCGGAGAGTTAGGTGAGAGCTCACCTGGGAAGCGGTTACCCTACTGCCAGGTGCAGGTACCGGCACACGCGTTACCCCGGTGTGAAATCCGAGTCTCAGATGGGTGAGATCGTACAGTCTGAGGGGGCCAGCCAGGTGTCCACGGCGCTGTCCCTTTTGCTTCGCTTCCTGGCTTCGCTCACGCAAGGGGTAAAGTAGTCTTAGGAAGACACTGGATAAAGATGGAGCCTGCGTCTTTTTTCTGTGCTAATTTTGATGAAAGAGCAGTGCTTGATCCTTTCGTATACTGTAGTCATTAGCTGATTGGTTTTTTTAACTTGATAGAAAAAAGTTTAGAAACCTGCAGGCTTATGCCCCCACGATCACTTAAGGGACACTTACGGACAGTCGTTGGCTCTGCACAGTCATTCCCGTCCCTTTTCCAGGGTCCAGCCGCCCTATTCCTGGAGGGAGCCTCCTCTCCTTCTGGGGTGCTGAGACTTTGTGGAAGTGAATTTAGAAGCCGCCGGGCAGGCCAGACCCTTCACGGTCTCCCGAGAGGTACAGAAAATGAACACATCTCAGGTGAGCCTTCAGTTCGCTCCTCACTTTGTATTACGGTGGATTTAAGAAGCTTATAAAGACACCATACATTCAGAAAAGTAGAAAAAGGTTTAGATCAAGTTAAACTTTACTTTTTAACACTGGTTTACACTGTTTACCACTAATGCTGATTTTTCTAAATTTATTTATTTTGAGAGAGAGCAAGCGAGGGAGGGGCAGAGAGAGAGGGAAGAGAGAGAATCCCAAGCAGGCTCCGCATTGTCAGCATAGAGCCAGATGTGGGCCTCCAACTCTCGAACCAGGAGATCATGACCTGAGCGGAAACCAAGTGTTGGACACTTAACCGACTGAGCCACCTAGACGCTCCTCCTTCCATTATTAACCAACAATTATAGCATACCATATATTCTTGCTTTAAAGTTTTTTCCTAAAGAGGACATTTTTCCATATTGAGACTTAAAAAGCATCCTCATTTTTTACCATAGCTTCATTGTGGTCTAGTATGTGAAAGTACTGTTGGTAATTTAATCAGCCTTCTATTGAAAGACATTTGGGTTGTTTACAATGACATGATTGTAGGGGTGAAACTATAAGCTAAAATGGTCAGAGGTTAAATGCAGTTTCATTTTGTTAAATACTCTAAATGCTGTCCTCCATAGTGGTTATTATACTTGTATTCCTGCCTGCGAAGTGTTTATTCATAACTGGCATATTGAGCTCCTGAGGCTCTCCGTGCCCTGGTGTAATTACCACGTAAAAAGCCGACAAAGATTTCTGCCCTCATGTAGCTTACATTCAGGTGATGGAAGATGATTAAAAGACTTTGTTATTTGATAATCGACATAGAAGAAATGAAACAAGGAACGCGTTGTGAAGGATCGATTTTAATTTTAAATAAGTTGATCAGATACGCTTCTCTGAGAAAATATTTGGAGACAGCATTTGACAAGTGTGGGGACAGAAGACTTGCTGGTGTCTACAGAAGAACACTTCATGCTGAGGAAACTTGCCAGTGCAAGGACCCTGAGGCAGAGTGGTACCCGAGGCGTCCTGCCAACAGCAAGAACAGAGGGCCAGTATGGCTGAATAGGTGAAAGAGGACAGATCATGTGGGGCATTGAAGGCCATCACACTTTTCACGCACGTAATACATTTGAGATCATCCCTGTTGTTGCATGTGTCAGTCCCATTGCATGGCTCTGTCACAATTTGTTGATCTGTGTACCGGTTGGACATTTGTGTTGCTCCCAGCTTCTGGCCTTGTGAATAAAGCTGCTTGAATGTTCATTTTTCAGTCTTTTTGCCTATACACATACCTTCATTTCTCTTGAGAAAATGCTTGAGAGTGTGTGGGATCCTGGGTCTTGTAATAAGTGCATGTTTAACATCACAAGGTGCTGCTCTACTGTTTTTGAAGTGGCCATGCCATTGAGATTTCTAGATGCTGTGAATCTGCACCAGCATTTGGTATTGGCAGTTTCCAGGGGCGGTGGGGGGGAAGTAGTGGGTTTTTTGTTTGGTTTGGTATTCAGTTTAAGCTGTTATGCTAGGTATGTACAGGTATTTCATTGTACCTGTATTTAATCTGGTGCCTAACGACGTTGAGCGTCATTTCATTTGCATAGTACCCTCCAGTTCCATCCACGTAGTTGCAAATGGCAAGATTTCATTCTTTTTGATTGCCGAGTAATACTCCATTGTATAGATATACCACATCTTCTTTAGCCATTCATCCATTGATGGACATTTGGGCTCTTTCCATACTTTGGCTATTGTTGATAGTGTTGCCATAAACGTGGGGGTGCCTGTGCCCCTTCAAAACAGCACACCTGAATCCTTTGGATAAATACCTAGTAGTGCAATCGCTGGGTCGTAGGGTAGTTCTCTTTTTAATTTTTTGAGGAACCTCCATACTGTTTTCCAGAGTGGCTGCACCAGTTTGCTTTCCCACCTGCTTCATGCTGTTTTCTAAGAACAAACATTTTTAATTGATCAATTTACAATTTATCAAAATATCAGACTTTATGGGTTTTCTTTGTTGTTTCATCTAATCAAGGTCACAAATATACTCCTATG
This sequence comes from Panthera leo, assembly GCF_018350215.1. Lineage (NCBI taxonomy): Eukaryota > Metazoa > Chordata > Mammalia > Carnivora > Felidae > Panthera > Panthera leo. The sequence goes on from NC_056691.1 coordinate 5,948,527, forward strand.
TTACCTGTTAGAAGTTTATGGTTCTAGATTCCACATTTACATTTATGATCAGTTTGAGTTTAATTTTTGTTTATGATACAAGTTGTGGTTGGTTCAAGGAAACTCCTCCCTCTCCCCCCCCACCTGTCCCCCCATCTTATGGAGCTTTATTATTCCAGTACCATTTATTGAGAAGAAGGTACTTTATCTCCATTGAATTGCCTTGGCACCCCTGTTGGAAGGCATTTGACTATGAATGTGTCCATCTATTTCTGGACCCTATTCTGTAGTTTGTGTCTATCATTTTGCTATTACCACACTGTCTCGATTGTTGTTGATTGATTACATGCCTTGAAATCATGTAATGTGAGTTCTTCACTTTCATTCTCTTTTCAGAATTATTTTGGATATTCTAGGTCCTGTGCTCCTCCGTTTAGAATCATTCTATCTCATAAAAGCTTCTGGGATTTAGCCTATGATTGTATGGGATCTATAGATCAACTTGAGGAGAACTAACAGAATTGACATTGGAGCATAGTGAGCCTTCCAATCCGTGAACACACTATAGCTTTTCATTTATTAGTGGTAAAGTGAGTTATAAGCTCTGAAAGGACATGATTTGTTTTTTACATTTTGGACAACTCACTGGCTCCTGTTTAAGAATTGACTCTCGTGGGGCACTGGTTGAAGCAGTGACAATTTAGCAAGCTATTCAGGTGATTCAAGAATCCATGGTGTTAAGTCAGCACTGGTGATACCTCTAGGTGGTGAGAATCTGGGTATATTTTGAAGGTGAAGCAAACAGTATGAAAGTGCGTGTGTCCCATAGCCTTGCAGATACTCTGCTGCCAAACACAGGACTTTTCAAAATGGGATAAAAACCTATTGCGTTTCATAGATCACTTTGGTTTGATAAACATTGTTTTATGATTGTGGTCCATTTTCACTCTTTTTTTTTTTTTGAACTATACTTTTTTTTTTTGAGAAGTATTTGTATTTTATTGTTTTATTTTTTTTAATATATGAAATTTATTGTCAAATTGGTTTCCATACAACACCCAGTGCTCATCCCAAAAGATGCCCTCTTCAATGCCCATCACCTACCCTCCCCTCCCTCCCACCCCCCATCAACCCTCAGTTTGTTCTGTTTTTAAGAGTCTCTTATGCTTTGGCTCTTTCCCACTCTAACCTCTTTTTTTTTTTTTTTTTTTTCCTTCCCCTCCCCTATGGGTTTCTGTTAAGTTTCTCAGGATCCACATAAGAGTGAAAACATACGATATCTGTCTTTCTCTGTATGGCTTATTTCACTTAGCATCACACTCTCCAGTTCCATCCACGTTGCTACAGAGGGCCATATTTCATCCTTTCTCATTGCCACGTAGTACTCCATTGTGTATATAAACCACAATTTCTTTATCCATTCATCAGTTGATGGACATTTAGGCTCTTTCCATAATTTGGCTATTGTTGAGAGTGCTGCTCTAAACATTGGGGTACAAGTGCCCCTATGCATCAGTACTCCTGTATCCCTTGGGTAAATTCCCAGCAGTGCTACTACTGGGTCATAGGGTAGGTCTATTTTTAATTTTTTGAGGACCCTCCACACTGTTTTCCAGAGTGGCTGCACCAGTTTGCATTCCCACCAACAGTGCAAGAGGGTCCCCATTTCTCCACATCCTCTCCAGCATCTGTAGTCTCCTGATTTGTTCATTTTGGCCACTCTGACTGGCGTGAGGTGATATCTGAGTGTGGTTTTGATTTGTATTTCCCTGATAAGGAGCGACGTTGAGCATCTTTTCGTGTGCCTGTTGGCCATCCAGATGTCGTCTTTAGAGAAGTGTCTATTCATGTTTTCTGCCCATTTCTTCACTGGATTATTTGTTTTTGGGTGTGGAGTTTGGTGAGCTCTTTATAGATTTTGGATACTAGCCCTTTGTCCGATATGTCATTTGCAAATATCTTTTCCCATTCCATTGGTTGCCTTTTAGTTTTGTTGATTGTTTCCTTTGCAGTGCAGAAGATTTTTATCTTCATGAGGCCCCAATAGTTCATTTTTGCTTTTAATTCCCTTGCCTTTGGGGATGTGTCAAGTAAGAAATTGCTGCGGCTGAGGTCAGAGAGGTCTTTTTCTGCTTTCTCCTCTAGGGTTTTGATGGTTTCCTGTCTCACATTCAGGTCCTTTATCCATTTTGAGTTTATTTTTGTGAATGGTGTAAGAGAGTGGTCTAGTTTCATTCTTCTGCATGTTGCTGTCCAGTTCTCCCAGCACCATTTGTTAAAGAGACTGTCTTTTTTCCATTGGATATTCTTTCCTGCTTTGTCAAAGATTAGTTGGCCATAGTTTTGTGGGTCTAGTTCTGGGGTTTCTATTCTATTCCATTGGTCTATGTGTCTGTTTTTGTGCCAGTACCATGCTGTCTTGATGATTACAGCTTTGTAGTAGAGGCTAAAGTCTGGGATTGTGATGCCTCCTGCTTTGGTCTTCTTCAAAATTACTTTGGCTCTTCGAGGTCTTTTGTGGTTCCATATGAATTTTAGGATTGCTTGTTCTAGCTTCGAGAAGAATGCTGGTGCAATTTTGATTGGGATTGCAATGAATATGTAGATAGCTTTGGGTAGTATTGACATTTTGACAATATTCTTCCAACCCATTAGCACGGAATGTTTTTCCATTTCTTTATATCTTCTTCAATTTCCTTCATAAGCTTTCTGTAGTTTTCAGCATACAGATCTTGTACATCTTTGGTTAGATTTATCCCTAGGTATTTTATGCTTCTTGGTGCAATTGTGAATGGGATCAGTTTCTTTATTTGTCTTTCTGTTGCTTCATTATTAGTGTATAAGAATGCAACTGATTTCTGTACATTGATTTTGTATCCTGCAACTTTGCTGAATTCAAGTATCAGTTCTAGTAGACTTTTGGTGGAGTCTATCGGATTTTCCATGTATAATATCATGTCATCTGCAGAAAATGAAAGCTTGACTTCATCTTTGCCAATTTTGATGCCTTTGATTTCCTTTTGTTGTCTGATTGCTGATGCTAGAACTTCCAACACTATGTTAAACAACAGTGGTGAGAGTGGGCATCCCTGTCGTGTTCCTGATCTCAGGGGGAAAGCTCTCAGTTTTTCCCCATTGAGGATGATGTTAGCTGTGGGCTTTTCATAAATGGCTTTTATATTTAAGTATGTTCCTTCTATCCCGACTTTCTCGAGGGTTTTTATTAAGAAAGGGTGCTGAATTTTGTCAAATGCTTTTTCTGCATCGATTGACAGGATCATATGGTTCTTATCTTTTCTTTTATTGTGATGTATCACGTTGATCGATTTGCGAATGTTGAACCAGCCCTGCATCCCAGGAATGAATCCCACTTGATCATGGTGAATAATTCTTTTTATATGCTGTTGAATTCGATTTGCTAGTATCTTATTGAGAATTTTGCATCCATATTCATCAGGGATATTGGCCTGTATTTCTCTTTTATTACTGGGTCTCTGTCTGGTTTAGGAATCAAAGTAATACTGGCTTCATAGAATGAGTCTGGAAGTTTTCCTTCCCTTTCTATTTTTTGGAATAGCTTCAGAAGGATAGGTATTACCTCTGCTTTAAATCTCTGGTAGAATTCCCCAGGGAAGCCATCTGGTCCTGGACTCTTATTTATTGGGAGATTTTTGATAACTGATTCAATTTCTTTGCTGGTTGTGGGTATGTTAAAGCTTTTTCCTCCCGTTACAGTTTTGGAAGTGTGTGAGTGTTTAGGAATTTGTCCATTTCTTCCAGGTTGTCCAGTTTGTTAGCATATAATTTTTCATAGTATTCCCTGATAATTGCTTGTATTTCTGAGGGATTGGTTGTAATAATTCCATTTTCATTCATGATTTTATCTATTTGGGTCATCTCCCTTTTCTTTTTGAGTAGCATGGCTAGAGGTTTATCAATTTTGTTTATTTTTTCAAAAAACCAACTCTTGGTTTCATTGATCTGCTCTACAGTTTTTTTAGATTCTATTTTGTTTATTTCTGCTCTGATCTTTATTATTTCTCTTCTTCTGCTGGCTTTGGGTGTCTTTGCTGCTCTGCTTCTATTTCCTTTAGGTGTGCTGTTAGATTTTATATTTGGGATTTTTCTTGTTTCTTGAGATAGGCCTGGATCGCAATGTATTTTCCTCTCAGGACTGCCTTCGCTGCATCCCAAAGCGTTTGGATTGTTGTATTTTCATTTTCGTTTGTTTCCATATATTTTTTATTTTCTTCTCTAATTGCCTGGTTGACCCATTCATTCTTTAGTAGGGTGTTCTTTAACCTTCATGCTTTTGGAGGTTTTCCAGACTTTTTCCTGTGGTTGATTTCAAGCTTCATAGCATTGTGGTCCAAAAGTATGCATGGTATGATCTCAATTCTTGTATACTTATGTAGGGCTGTTTTGTGACCCAGTAAGTAATCTATCTTGGAGAATGTTCCATGTGCACTCGAGAGGAAAGTATATTCTGTTGCTTTGGGATGCAGAGTTCTAAATATATCTGTCAAGTCCATCTGATCCCATGTATCATTCAGGGCCCTTGTTTCTTTATTGACCGTGTGTCTAGATGATCTATCCATTGTTGTAAGTGGGGTATTAAAGCCCCCAGCAGTTACCACATTCTTGTCAATAAGGTTGCTTATGTTTGTGAGTAATTGTTTTATATATTTGGGGGCTCCCGTATTCGGCGCATAGACATTTATAATTGTTAGTTCTTCTTGATGGATAGACCCTGTAATTATTATATAATGCCCTTCTTCATCTCTTGTTACAGCCTTTAATTTGAAGTCTAGTTTGTCTGATGTAAGTATGGCTACTCCAGCTGTCTTTTGACTTCCAGTAGCATGATAAATAGTTCTCCATCCCCTCACTCTCAATCTGAAGGTGTCCTCAGGTCTAAAATGAGTCTCTTGTAGACAGCAGATAGATGGGTCTTGTTTTTTTATCCATTCTGATACCCTATGTCTTTTGGTTGGCGCATTTAGTCCATTTACGTTCAGTTATTATAGAAAGATATGGGTTTAGAGTCATTGTGATGTCCGTAGGTTTCATGCTTATAGCGATGTCTCTGGTACTTTGTCTCACAGGATCCCCCTTAGGATCTCTTGTAGGGCTGGTTTAGTGGTGACGAATTCCTTCAGTTTTTGTTTGTTTGGGAAGACCTTTATCTCTCCTTCTATTCTAAATGACAGATTTGCTGGATAGAAGATTCTCGGCTGCATATTTTTTCTGTTCATCACATTGAAGATTTCCTGCCATTCCTTTCTGGCCTGCCAAGTTTCAGTAAAGAGATCCATCATGAGTCTTATCAGTCTCCCTTTATATGTTAGAGCACGTTTATCCCTAGTTGCTTTCAGAATTTTCTCTTTATCCTTGTATTTTGCCAGTTTGACTATGATATGTCTTGGAGAAGATCGATTCAAGTTATGTCTGAAGGGAGTTCTCTGTGCCTCTTGGATTTCCATGCCTTTTTCCTTCCCCAGATCAGGGAAGTTCTCAGCTATGATTTCTTCAAGTATACCTTCAGCACCTTTCCCTCTCTCTTCCTCCTCTGGAATACCAATTATGCGTAGATTGTTTCTCTTTAGTGCATCACTTAGTTCTCTAATTTTCCCTTCATACTCCTGGATTTTTTTCTCTCTCTTTTTCTCAGCTTCTTTTTCCATAATTCTATCTTCTAGTTCACCTATTCTCTCCTCTGCCTCTTCAATCCGAGCTGTGGTCGTCTCCATTTTTTTTTTTGCAGCTCATTAATAGCATTTTTTAGCTCCTCCTGGCTGTTCCTTAGTCCCTTGATCTCTGTAGCAATAGATTCTCTGCTGTCCTTTATATGTTTTAAAGCCCAGCGATTAATTTTATGACTATTATTTAAATTCACTTTCTGTTATATTGTTTAAATCGTTTTTGATCAGTTCGTTAGCTGTCGCTACTTCCTGGAGTTTCTTTTGAGGGGAATTCTTCCGTTTCATCATTTTGGATAGTCCCTGGAGTGGTGCGGAACTGCAGGGCACTTCCCCTGTACTGTCTTGAATAACTTGTGCTGGTGGGTGGGGCCACAGTTAGACCTGATGTCTGCCCCCAGCCCACCGCTGGGGCCACAGTCAGACTGGTGTGTACCTTCTCTTCCCCTCTCCCAGGGGCAGGACTCACCGTGGAGTGGTGTGGCCTCTGTCTGGGCTACTTGCACACTGCCAGGCTTGTGGTGCTGGGGATCTGGCGTATTAGCTGGGGTGGATCGGCAAGGTGCACAGGGGTGGGAGGGGAAGGCTCAGCTCGCTTATCCTTCGGTGATCTGCTTCGGGAGGGGCCCTGAGGCACCGGGAGGGAGTCCGACCCGCCGGAGGGATGGATCCGCAGAAGCACAGCGTTGGGTGTTTGCATGGCACAAGCAAAGTCCCTGACAGGAACTGGTTCCCTTTGGGATTTTGGCTGGGGGATGGGAGAGGGAGATGGCGCTGGCAAGCGCCTTTGTTCCCTGATGAGCTGAGCTCTGTCCTCCGGGGCTCAACAACTCTCCCTCCCGTTGTCCTCCAGCCCTCCCATTCTCCGAGCAGAGCTGTTAGCTTATAACCTTCCAGATGTCAAGTCCCTCTTGCTGTGGGAACACACTCTGTCCGGCCCCTCCTCTTTTCCAAGCCAGACTCGGGGGCTCTGCTTGGCCGGCGGGCCGCCCCTCCGCCCCGGCTCCCTCCCGCCAGTCCGTGGAGCGCACACCGCCCTTCCTACCCTCTTCCATGGGCCTGTCGTCTGTGCTTGGCTCCGGAGACTCCATTCTACTAGTTTTCTGGCGGTTTTCTGGGTTATTTAGGCAGGTGTAGGTGGAATCTAAGTGATCAGCAGGACGCGCAGTGAGCCCAGCATCCTCCTATGCCGCCATCTTCCTGAACTATATATTCTTTACTCTGATTCTATTTTGTGTTTTGAGCTTTTACTTATATTTTGAGATTTATCTTTTCCTGTGATGTGGACTACAAATTTTTCTCTAATATTTATGTTTTGGTGAAGTTAATAACCAAAACTTTTTTTTTTATGTTTATTTATTTTGTGAGAGAGAGAGAGCAAGCCAGGGAGGGGGCACCGAGAAAGATGTCCTGATATGGGCCATATCATTGTTTTTTCATTTGCAAATATTTTCTTCCACTTAGTAAGTTGTCTTTTCATTTTAATGATGGTTTCTTTGCAGTGCAGAAGCTTTGGATGTAGGCCCACTTGTTTATTTTTGCCAAAAGTCATCACCAACACTGATGTCAAGAAGCTTAACCCTATGGTTTTCTCTAGGAGTTTTATGGCTTCAGGTCTTACATTCAAGTGTTTAATCCATTTTGATTTGATTTTTGTGTATGGTGGATAGTGGTCCAGTTTTAGTTTTTTGCGTGTGGCTGCCCAGTTTTCCCAACACTTTAATTGAAGTGACTGTTCTTTTCCCATTGTATAGTCTTATGTCTTTTGTCATTAATTACTTGGCCATATTTGTGTCATTTACTTTTGGACTCTCTATTCTGTTCCCTTGGTCAGTGGGTCTGTTTTTATGCCAATACCATACTGTTTTGATTACTGTAGCTTTGTAAGATAGTTTGAAATCAGGAAGTGTGATATCTCCAGCTTTGTTCTTCTTTCATAAGATTGCTTTCGCTATTGCAGATCTTGTGTGGTTCCATATAGATTTTAGGATATTTTTTAACAATGTTAATTTTCCCAGTCCAAGAGCATGGACTGTCTTTCCACTTAATTGATGTCTTTCTAAATTACTTTCATCAATGACTTACAGTTTTTATTGTACAGATCTTTCACCTCCTTGGTTAAATTTACTGCTAGGTTTTCTTTTTGATGAAATTATAAGTGGGATTATATTCTTAATTTCTCTTTCTGATAGTGCATTGTGTTGTATAGAAAGCCATTGATTTTTGAATATTGATTTTATATACGGCAACCTTACCGTATTTATTAGTTTTGTCAGTTTTAAGGTATAGTGTTTAGGGCTTTCTATGTCTAATATTATGTCACCTGTAAATAGAGACTTTTAGTTTTTCCTTTACCATTTGGATTCCTTTTTTGTTTGTTTTTCTTACCTAATTGCTTTGGCCAGGGTTTCCAGTAGTATGTTGAATAAAAGTGGCAAGACAGACATCCTCGTCTTGTTCCTGATCTCAGAGGAAAAGTTTTCAACTTTCTCCATTGAGTATGATGTTAGCTGTAGGTTTGTCGTATATAGCCTTTATTATGTGGTGGTGTGTTCCCTTTCTACCCACTTTGTTGAGTTTTTATCATGAGTAGGTGTTAGATTTTGTCAAATGCTTTTTCTGCCTCCATTGAAATGGACATATGATTTTTATTTTTCATTTTGTCACTTGGTATATCACATGGATTGATTTGTGGATGTTGAACCATCCTTGCATCCCTAGGATAAGTTCCACTTGATCATGGTGTCTGATCCTTTTTTAATGTATTGCTGACTTGGGTTTACCAATTTTGTTGAGAATTTTGCATCTGTGTTCATCAAGGATATTGGCCTGTAATTTTCTTACAGTGTCCTTGTCTGTCTTGGTATCAGGAATGCTGGCTTTGTAAAATAAGTTCCAAAGTGTTCCCTCCTCTTGTGATTTGGACGAGTATGAGAAAATTTGGTATTAATTCTTCTTTAAGTGATTAGTAAAATTCACCAGTGAAGCCATCTGGTCCTGGACTTTTGCTACAGATTTGTCTATTTCATTTTTCTTTATGAAGACCAGCTCTTAGTTTTATTGGTCTTTTCTATTGTCTTTTTGTTTTCCATTTTATTTACTTCTGCTCTGGTATTTTTTATTACCCTCCGGCTAATAACTTTGGACATAGTTTTGGACTTATTTTTCTAGTTCCTCTAAGTGCAAAGTAAGATTGCTTATATCAGATCTTTCTGTTTATTAATGTAAACATTTATTGCCATGAATTCCCCTCTTACTACTGCTTTTGCCATGTGTCTTAAATTTAAAAATTTTTTTTAATGTTTATTTATTTTTGAGACAGAGAGAGACAGAGCATGAACAGGGGAGAGTCAGAGAGAGAGGGAGACACAGAATCTGAAACAGGCTCCAGGCTCTGAGCTGTCAGCATAGAGCCCAACGCAGGGCTCGAACTCACAGACCGCGAGATCATGACCTGAGCCGAGGTCAGTCGCTTAACTGACTGAGCCACCCAGGTGCCCCTCTTAAATGTATTGAATTTCCATTTTCATTTTTCTCAAGATATTTTTGATTTCTCATTTCATTTCTCATAACCTTTGGTTGGTTGGTAACATGTGATTTAATAACCACATATTTGTGCATTGTCTAGAGTAATTGCAATTTATTTCTGATTTTATACCATTGTGGTTAGAGAAAATGCTTAATATGATTTCAGTCTTCTTAAATTTATTAAGATTTGTTTTGTGGCCTGGAGATATATTCTGGAGAATGTTTCAAGTTTCAAGTCTTCTTAAGAAGAATGTGTATTTTGCTGCTTTTGGATGGCAAGTTTTATAAATGTCTATTAAATCCATCTGGTATAACACGTAGTTTAAGTCTTATGTTTCCTTATTGCTTTTCTTTCTGGATGATCTATCCATCGTTGCAAGTGGTGTATTGCAGTTCCAAACTATAACTGTATTCCTATCTATCTCTACCTTCAGATCTGTTAATTTCTGGATATCATTAGGTGTTCCTATGTTGGGCAGCATAAATATTTACAAATGTTACATCCTTTTCTTAGAATGACCTCTTATCATTATATAATTATCTTCGTTTCTTGTTACAGTTTTTGTCTTGAAGTCTATTTTGTTTGTTGTAAGTATAGCTATCCTCATTTTCTTTGTTTTAAATTTTTTTTTAACGTTTATTCATTTTTGAGAAACAGACCATGAGTGGGGGAGGGGCAAAGAGAGAGACACAGAATCTGAAGCACGCTCCAGTCTCCAAGCTGTCAGCACAGAACCTGACACGGGGCTCAAACCCACGGACTGTGAGATCATGACCTGCACTGAAGTCCAACGCTTAACTGACCTATCTTTATTTTCTTTTTAATTCGATTTGCATGGAATATCTTTTTGTATCCCTTCACTATGAGTCTGTCCTTAAAGCTAAAGTGAGTCTTTTGTAGGCAGCATGTAGTTGTAACTTAAAAAAAAAAACAAGGGGCGCCTGGGTGGCGCAGTCGGTTAAGCGTCCGACTTCAGCCAGGTCACGATCTCGCGGTCCGTGAGTTCGAGCCCCGCGTCGGGCTCTGGGCTGATGGCTCAGAGCCTGGAGCCTGTTTCCGATTCTGTGTCTCCCTCTCTCTGCCCCTCCCCCGTTCATGCTCTGTCTCTCTCTGTCCCAAAATAAATAAAAAACGTTGAAAAAAAAAATTAAAAAAAAAAAAAATCTATTTAGCCTGTCTCTCTTGATTAGAGAATTTAGTCTATTTACATTAAAATCATTTGTGACAGCTAATGTCTTTTCTATTGCCATTTGTTCATTGTTTTCTGGCTTTTGGTGATTCCTTTGTTCCTTTCTTCTTTTTGTCCCTTTCTTGTGATTTGGTGATATTCTGTGATGGTACACGTTGATTTATCTTTTGGTTTTCTACCAAAAGTAGTAAATAACTTTATCGTCAGTAGCACTGCTATAAACATTGGAGTGCATGTACCCCTTTGAAACAGCATACCTGTATCCTTTGGATAAATTCCTAGTAGTGCAATTTCTGGGTCGTAGGGTAGTTCTATTTTTAATTTTTTGAGGAAACTTCCTAGTGTTTTCCAGAGTGGCTGCATCAGTTTGCCTTCCCACCAACAGTGCAAGAGGGTTACCCTTTCTCCACATCCTTGCCAATATCTGTTGTTTCCTGAGTTGTTAATTTTAGCCATTCTGATAGGTGTGAGGTGGTATCTCATCATGATTTTGATTTGTATTTTCCTGATGATGTGTTGAGCATTTTTTCTTGTGTCTGTTAGCTATCTAAAAGATGTCTTCTTTTAAAAAGTGTCTATTCATGTCTTCTGCCCATTGCTTTAGTGGATTATTTGTTGTTTAGGAGTTGAGTTTGGTAAATTCTTTATAGATTTTGGATACTAATCCTTTATCAGATAATGTCCTTTACAAATATCTTCTCCCATTAAGTCAGTTGCCTTTTAGTTTTGCTGATTGTTTCCTTTGCTTTGCAGAAGCTTTTTTGATGAGGTACCAATAGTTCATTTTTGCTTTTGTTTCCCTTGCCTCTAGAGACATGTCAAGTAAGAAGTTGCTGTGGCTGGGGTCAAAGAGGTTGTTGCCAGTTTCTCCTCTAAGATTTTGATGGCTTCCTATCTTCCATCTAGGTCTCTCATCAATTTTGAGTTTATTTTTGTGTATGGTGTAAGAAAGTGGTCCAAGTTCATTTTTCTGCATGTCGGTGTCCCGTTTTCCCAGCATCATTTGTTGAAGAGACTGTCTTTTTTCCATTGGGTATTCTTTCCCGCTTTGTCAAAGATTAGTTGGCCATATGTTGGTGGGTCCATTTCTGGGCTCTCTATTCTGTTCCACTGATCTATGTGTCTGTTTTTGTGCCAGTACCATACTCTCTTGATGATTACAGCTTTGTAATACAGGTTAAAGTCCAGGATTGTGATGCTTCCAGCTTTGGTTTTTCTTTTTCAGGATTGTTTTGGCTATTCGGGGTCTTTTGTGGTTCCATACAAATTTTAGGATTGTTTGCTCCAGCTCTGTGAAGACTGCTGGTGTTATTTTGATAATGATTGCATTGAATATGTAGATTGCTTAGGGTAGTATCAACCCTTTAACAATGTTTGTTCTTCCAATCCATGAGCATGGAATGTTTTTCCATTTTTGTGTGTGTGTCTTCAATTTCTTTCATAAGCTTTCTATAGTTTTCAGCATACAGACCTTTTACCTTTTGATTAGGTTTATTCCTAGGTATTTTATGGTTTTTCGTGCAATTGTGAATGGGATCGATTCCTTGATTTCTCTTTCTGCTGCTTCATTATTGGTGTATAGAAACGCAACCGATTTCTGTACATTGATTTTTATATCCTGCAACTTTGCTGAATTCATGGATCGGTTCTAGCAGTTTTTTGGTGGAGGCTTTTGGGTTTTCCACATAGACTAGCATGTCGTCGCTGAAAGGATACTGTCTATTATTTACCCTCAGGAATTCAGTTACATTTCCCAGTCCCGTTGGCAGTGTTCCCTGTCTTCCTTTGTTGTACATTTATAGTAGGTTCTGTATTTCACCTGAGTGTGTTTAGGAGACGGGATGTAAATGCATATGTTTCGTCCATTATGTTGAACGAGAGCAATCACGCATGCCTGAAATGGTCACTTAATTTCAAATAGTCTGTTTTGTCCGTTTTCTCTTGACACCAGTAATAAACTTTTTCTCTGACTTCTTTGTTTATTCTTTTTCTGGTAAATATTGGTGTTCTCTCAAATTTAGTTTTGGACCTTTTCTCCCCTCAGTTTGTATGTCCTGTCTGAGCCAGTGGATTCTGTTTTATGATTTCAGTTATCACGTTAATGGCTAATGTCCCTTAAATCTTTATCTTCATTGTAGATTTCATGTGCTTCATAATCATATCATTGTGCAGTGGGTAATTTTTCTGTGTGTCCACACATTTTGAGTACAACATAAACATACCCAGTGATCTTTTTCCAGTCTCCATATGTGGCATCAGCACCTGTCCCTCTGGTTACGCTCCTTCTCTGCATAACTGACCAAGAAGGTAGTGTTTCTTTCTCTCCAAGAATTAGTTTCTGGTGCTTCATTCCCATTGCTTTGCCTTCGTATAGGTGGGTTGCTCTTGAACTGATCTCTTTTGTTTTGCTGCTTAAAACATACCCCACTCTTCCTCTAGATCACGTTTTCTAAAATAAATATGTAGATATGTGTGCACATATCGAGGGCTTACATAGGTCTCTTCATTGGTTCCCCATTACCCTAGCAGAAGACTCTGAGTGGGAGTGTTGTATACCCTAGAGAGGCTCAGGACAGAACCTTGGATATAAGATAAAATATAGGAAGATTTTCTTTTAGTTACTTTATGTAAAAGAAAAAAAAAAAGCAAAATACTAAGCATTACAAATATCAAATTAACAGATGGTGCATGTATAAAACTTGTAAGTAATTGCAGGTGAATCAGGGCATGAGAATATTTGTATTCATTGAGTGGTATCCCCAAAATGGAAGACAGAGTTAGGGCCATGACAGGCATCCTTTGTAACATTTTGTTTTAACCTCTACTTAATTAGTTCCAAAAGGTATTTTCCATGTCAGCAGGTTTCTAGGTATAATTTGATTTTCACCACCCAAATCTTGGTATAGAATATTTACACCACCCTAAAATGTTTTGTGTCCTGATGCAGCCATTTCCCTCCTTCCTCCCTTCAACCACTGATCTGTTCTCTACTGTAATTGTTTTTGCCTTTTCTGGATTCTCATATAAATGGAATCATACAATATATACTATTTTTTCATTCACTTCTTTCACTGAAAATAATTATTTTAGGATTCATGCATATTTTGTGTGTTAGGTTATTCTTTTCTTTTCTAATTTTTTTTAATGTTTTATTTACTTTTGAGAGAGACAGACAGAGTGCAAGCAGAGGAGGGACAGAGAGAGAGGGAAACACAGAATCCGAAGCAGGCTCCAGGCTTCAAGCTGTCAGCACAGAGCCTGATGCGGGACTGGAACTCATGAACCACAAGATCATGACCTGAGCAGAAGTCGGACGCTTGACCAATCGAGCCACCCAGGCGTCTCAGTTTATTCTTTATATTAGTGAGCATGTCCTTTCGAATAGATACTGTTGTTTCAAATTTGATGCTATTGTTTCAGGTTTTTGTGCAGACATAATGTTTTCATTTCTCTTGTGTGAATACCTAGGAGTGGTTTTCCTAGGTATTATGACAAAGGTATTTGTAACTTTTATAAGTAGCTGCTAAATGGTTCCAGAATGACTATGCTGTTTTCATGCCCATTAGCAATATACCAGAGTTCTAGCTAATCCACAGTCTCACCTACACTTGGTTTTGTAAGTCTGAACGATTTTAACCAGCTCAGTTGGAGCCAGGTTATATCTTACTGGACTTTAATTTATAATTCCTTGGTATTGTGGTCATCTTTTCATGTGCATTTTGGTTATTTGCGTATCTTTCTGTTCAAACCTTCAGCTCATTTTCTTTTTTTTATCTTTTTTTTTAGGGGGGGGTCTTATTGAGTTGAAAGAATATATAGTAGAGATGACCGTTATAAGATAAATGTTTTCTAAACTTTCTCTCCACATCTGTGGCTTGCCTTTTTCTTAACAATATCTTTTGGAAGACAAAAAATTTCATCTTGGGAGTCCTACCATTTTGGCTTTTTTTATATCACTGCTCTTTTCCCCTCTATCTAAGACATCCTTGGCTAACAAAAGGTCAGTGAGTTTTCTGCTATGTTTAGGTTTTATGTTTCCCAATTTTCTCTATGGTGTTAAGTACAATTGTTCTCCTTTTATGTGTCTGGTGGTCCCTCCAACAGCACTATTGGCTGTAGAGATTTTTCTTTCCCTATTGAATTGCCTTGACAGTTTGTCCAAATTAAATTGACCATATGTAGTGATGTTTATTTCTGGAATACATCCTGTTTCATTGAACCTACTGTCTATGATAACACCATGCTCTTTTCATCAATATACCTGTGTGTTAACTCTTGACATAAGTTAAGGTGAATGTTCTAACTATAACTTTTTTCCAAAATTGTATTAATAGTTATTTCTTTGCCTTTCCACATAAATGTTAGAAGCACCTGTCATTTTCTCTTAAAACGTTGCTGAGATTATGATCAGGATTGCCCTGAATCTATAGCTGTCTCCTTTCATTTGGCTTTTTAAACTTTCCTCTGTAGTATTTCTTTTCATCTTAACAATTATGTGATTAGATTTATTCATGGCTTTCATGATTTTAATCTTATTTTAAGTGATGGGTGTTTTAATTTCAATTTCTAATTCTTGGGAAAATATCAAAATGCAAGGAATTTATTTGTATGAACATTGTATCTTATGACATTATTTTTTTTTTTTTTTTTCAACGTTTTTTTTTATTTATTTTTGGGACAGAGAGAGACAGAGCATGAATGGGGGAGGGGCAGAGAGAGAGGGAGACACAGAATCGGAAACAGGCTCCAGGCTCCGAGCCATCAGCCCAGAGCCTGACGCGGGGCTCGAACTCACGGACCGTGAGATCGTGACCTGGCTGAAGTCGGACGCTTAACCGACTGCGCCACCCAGGCGCCCCTCTTATGACATTATTAATCTAATTATTTGTAGTATGTTTTGAAAATTCCTAAGTGTGTTTTGTGTACACAAATAATGCCATCTGTTAATACAGATTTTTTTTCCTTTTTTTCTTTGCAGTCTTTATGCTCTTTATTTCTTTTTGTTTATGAAACTTGTTAGGACTTCTGGTATAACGTATGCTGAATATAAATGATGAGAGAAAACAACTTTTTCTTGTTCTTAATCTATAGGGCATTCAATCATTTACAAAGTTTTCTTTTTATTATGCTTTCTTTTTTTGTTGTTCCTCCAATCACTTCAGGTTTTTAAAAATTTTCCAAATATTTAATTCCCCATGTACCCATTTCTCCCACCCCCCCCCCCCATCCATTGCCACTGACAACCACCAGTCTGTTTTTTGTATCTATTAACTTGGTTTTTTTGTTTGTTTGTGGAGATTTGTTTGTTTTTAAGATTCCACATATACCTGAGATCATGTGGTATTTGTCTTTCTCTGATTGCCTAATTTCACTTAGCATAACACCCTTGAGGTCCAACAATGCTGTCACAAGTGGCAAGACTTCATTTGTTTTCCTGGCTGAATAATACTCTGTTATGTATGTATATCATGATTTCCTTAACCATTTATCCATCAGCGGACACTCAGGTTTTTTCCATATCTTGACTGTTGTAAATAATCCCTCAAAGAAAGATGGGGCATATGGATCTTTTTGAGGTAGTTTTCTTTTCTTTTCTTTTCTTTTTTTTTTTTTTCATATAAATACCCAGAAGATGGAAATAGCTGGATCATATGGTAATTGTCTTTTCAGTTTTTTGAGACCTTCCATACAGTTTTCCACAGTGGCAGCAGCAATATACCTGGTGTTGAACCAACACCAGTGCACTTAGGTTCCCATTCTCACAGCACTTGTTCCCTATCATTTTGGGAAGAGCCATTCTGACAGGGGTGAGGTGATAGCTCATTGTGTTTTTTTCATTTGCACTTTCCTGACGATGAATGATATTGAAGACCTTTTCATGCACTTGTTAGTTATATGTGTTCTTGGAAAAATACCTGTTCACATCTTCTGCCCATTTTTAAATTGGATTGTTTGGCTTTTGTTACTGAGTTGTATGAGTTCCTTATGTATTTTGGATATTAACCCCTTATCAGATATATGTATTCTCACATTCCGTACATGGCCTTTCCATTCTGCTGCTGATTTTCCTTTGCTGTGCAGAAATCTTTTAGTTGGATGTAATTCCACTCTTTCTGTTTTTGTTGCCTTTGCTTTTGGTGTCGTATCAAAACAAATCTTCACCAAGCTCTGCGTCAAGGAGCTTACTATGTTCAAGGAGTTTTATGATTTCAGTTCTTACATTAAATCTTTAATCCATTTAGTGTTAATTTCTGTGTATGGTATAAGATAGTGGTTTAGTTTCATTCTTTTGCATGTGGCTGTCCAGTTTTCCCAATACCATATATTAAAGAGTTGGTCCTTTTCCTGTCCTGTATTCTTGGTTGTTTTGTCTTAAATTAATTGACCATATATGTGCAGGTATATTCTGGGATCTCTATTCTGTTCCATTTCTCTGTGTGTCTGTTTTTATGCCAGTACCATACCATTTTGATTACTGTAACTTTGTAATATAGTTTTGAAAAAGGGAGTGTTCTGCCTTCAGCTTTGTTTTTCTTCCTCTAGGTTGCTTGGGATGTTTGAGATCTTCTGTGTTTTCATACAAATTTTACCATTGTTTGCTGTATTTCTGTGAAGAATGCCATTGGACGCATGTAAAATTCCCCACTGGGAGACACGGGTACTCTGGAGAATGACAGAGAAAGATTGAGAAGATCGTGTGTGGCCCCCTCCCTAAGGTTTCTGGAAAGGAGTAGTCAGCCCTGTGTGTTTAATTAGAAGCCTGCCTCTCCTGTCACGGCCATGATGATGAGCTAATCAGCCTCTTTCACAGAAAAATTGAGCTTCTGGGTGTGTCGCCTCTTGCTGTGCCCTAGGGGTGGTAACTGTTTAAGAACTTTTTGGTGGTCACAGTCCTGTGGGACCCATGAGCTTAAGCCCTACTGCGCCTGAGCCAGGTGATGTGAGGTGCCCTCCCATAGCAGCTGTGTGGTTTAGTGCGCCAGCAACGGTCTGAGCTCCTTTCTGGATGAGCCCTATTATTACAGCCTCGTGGGACCAGGAACACCTGTAGAGCCAGGTGATCAGGAAGCATCCCTTGTGTGGCAGCTGTAAAAATGGGGCCCCATATGCATGTAACACTTCCATTGGGTGAGATACTGGTGTATTGGAGCACCACGTAGGGAGAACTCGAGGTGGTTCCTGTCTGGCTCCATTCCCAGAGAGAATTCCAGCAGGCTCCGAGATGTGTGTTAAGTCAGGTTCTGCCCATCAGGCCAACGCTTTAATAAAAGTAGGTGAGCCTCCTTCACTTTAAGTGTGGGTGCCATCGCTACCTCTGTGATGGGCCCTGGGCTGGGTGAATCCAAGCACAAGAGCCTTTCATAAAGAGCCATTTCTCAGGTCAGTTGTGAGTCTCAGGAATCCTCCATTGATTTTCAAAGTTACATGTATTCAGGGCTCACCTCTCTGGTGCAGGACTTAAAAGTTGGGGTTCCTCTTGCAGGATTTGAACCCTTTGCTCCAAAGGGAGAAGCTCCAGGTTTTGGGTTCCCTCTCACTTGGGGGTCCCCACACTGGGGGCTGGGGTTTTTGACCACATTGTGTCCCAGCCTCTCCTACCCACTTTAATGTGGTTTTCTTCTTTTTGTCCCATTTCTACTCATCACTCAGCCAGCCTTTAGATTCTTTTAAGAGGAAATTGGTCTGTACGTAGCTGTAGACTCAGTGCGTTCTTGGGAGTAGATGAGCAGGATCTTCCTTCTTTACTGTTTTGAACCAGAGCCCGCAAAGTACTATGTTAATGAAAGTTTTTCAGACCTGTCCTTTAAGTTCCCCTCCCTCATTTTTAATTTAATCAATAGGTGTTAAGTTTTTCAAACTCTTTCTTTATATTGATGACATTGTTTTATGGTTTTTCTTTGTCAGTTGATATTACGAATTTGATTTCTTTTGGAATGTTAACCTTGTATTCCTAGGATGAACCCCACTCGGCCATGATATGTCATCCTTTTTACATTTTGCTAGATTTAGTTTACTAATATTTTCTTAGAGATTATTTACCTGTTTGTAAAAAAAAATTCTTAGAGATTTCTTTTCTCATGGTGTGATAAAGCTTGCCTCTTCTATCTTTTAGAAGAGTTTGCATATATTTACTATCCTCTGGTGCTTAGTTTGGTAGTTTTTACCATAGAAGAACCTCATGTTTTCTTTGCATTCCCACCAGCATTTAGTATTGCCATTGGTTTAGATTTTGGCCATTCTGACAGGTAGATAGTAGTGATCACATTGTTCTTTTAATTGCAACTTCCTAATGGTATAAGATATTGAACATCATTTCGTATGCTTATGTGATATTTATATATCTTCTTTGGTGAGGTCTGTTAAGGCCTTTTGCCCATTTTGTAATAGGGTTGGTTGTTTTCTTACTGTTGAGTTTTAAGAGTTCTTTGTAGAGGCACCTGGGTGACTAAGTTGGTTAAGCGTTCAACTTCAGGTCATGATCTCACAGTTTGTGGGTTCGAGCCCCACGTCAGGCTCTGTGCTGACACTTCAGAGCCTGGAACCTGCTTCAGATTCTGTGTCTCCCTCTCTCTCTCTCTGCCCCTCCCATGCTCTGTCTCTCTCCCTCTCTAAAATAAACATTAAAAAAAAGAGTTTTTTGTATATTTTGGATAATAGCCATTTATCAGGTGTATCTTTTGCAAGTATTTTCTCTCAATCTATGGCTTACTTTCTCATTCTGTTAATCTTGTCTTTTGCAGACTGGACATATTTAATTTTAATAAAGTCCAGTTGTTTTTTTTTTGTTTTTTGTTTTTTGTTTTTTGTTTTTTTTGCAGATTGTTCCTTGATGTTGTATTTAGCCAAAAAGTTTATTGCCACACCCAAGGTCAATTAAGTTTTCTTCTGTGTTATTTTCTGGGAGTTTTATACCTTTTATTTTTACATTAGGGTCTAATCCATTTTGAGTAACTTTTTTGTGAAGGATGCATGTATGTCTGTGTCTAGATTCACTTATCTGCCTGTGGATGTCCAATTGTTCCTGCACCAGTTTTTGAAAAGACTGTCGCCATTATAGTGCCTTGGCACCTTTGTCAGAGGTCGGTTGACTGTGTATTTGCGGGTCTGTTTTGAGCTCTTTCTACTGTTCTATTGATCTGTTTGTCCCATTTCCCCATAGCACATTGTCAAGATTACTTACATTTATACTACGTCTTCAAGTTAGGTAGTGACAGTCTGACTTTTTTCTTCTTCAGTATTATGTTGGTATTCTGTGTCTTTTGCCTTTCCATATGAGCAGATTCACTTAGTAGATATCCATTAAATAACTTGCTGTTTCTTATGCTGTCTTTGTATGGTTTTGGTATTAGGGGATCTCGTTTTCATACAGTGAGTTAGGAACTATTACCTCTGCTTCTGTCTTCTGGAAGAGATCGTAGAGAATTGACATAATTTCTTTCCTAAATGTTTGATGCAATTCACCAGTGAACTCATCGGGGCTTGATGACTTCTCTTTGAAAAGTGATCATTTCTTGACTGAATTATTTCCTATGTACAGGCCTATTGATACTATTTTCTTCTTGTGTGAGATTTGGCAGACTGTGTCTTTCAAGGAATTTGTCCATTTCTTCTAGGTTATCGAATTTGTGGGCATAGAATTATGGATAGTATTCTTTATTTTAATATTCACAAGATCTGTTGTGATGTCACCTCCTTCATTTTTTATGAAACTCAGGGACGTCTTCTCTCTTCTTTTCATTTAGCCTGGCTAGAGGTGTGTTGGTTTTATAGATCTTTTCAAAGATTCAACTTTTAGTGTCATCGATTTTTCTCCACTGATTTCCTGTTTTCAATTTCATTGATTTCTGCGCTAATTTTTAAATTTATTTTCTTCCATTAACTTTGGTTTAACATGTTCATTTTTTTCTAGTTTCCTCTAGTATAATCTTAGGTTTTTTATTTTGGATCTTTCTTTTAATTTATGCATTCACTGCTATAAATTTCCCTCTAAGTAGTGCTTTCACTTATCCTACAATTTTGAATAATTTATATTTTAATTTAAGTGAAAATATTTTCTAATTTGTCTTAAGATTTTTTCCTTGACCATGTGTTATTTAGAAGTGTGTTGGGGGCACCTGGGTGGCTCATTTGGTTAAGTGTCCAACTTTGGCCCAGGTCATGATCTCACAGTTCGTGGGTCATGTCAGGCTCTGTGCTGACAGCTCAGAGCCTGGAGCCTGCTTCAGATTCTGTCTCTCCCCCTCCCCCTGCCCCTCCCCCTCTCTCTGTCTCTGTCAAAAATAAACATTAAAAAAAAATCTTTTTTAAAGTGTGTTGTTTAATCTTCAAGTAGTTTGATTTTCTTTTTTCCACCTATCTTTTTGTTGAATTCTAGTTTAATTCCATTATGGTTGGAGAGCATATGTTGTGTGGTTTCTGTTTTCTTAAATATTTGTTCAAGTGTGGTTTATTGCTCAGAGTGTGGTCTGTCTTGCAGATTATTCGCTACGAGCTTGAGAAGAATGTGTAATTCGCTGTCATTGAATGAGGTAGTCTGTAGATGTCATTTATATCCAGTGGATTGATGGTGCTCTTGGATTCAGCTGTGTCCCTGTTGGTTTTCTGCCTGGTGGATCCATCCATTTGTGACAGAGGGGTGTTGAGGTCCCTGACTGTAATAAATAGAGTTCTGTCTGTTTCTGGCTGCAGTTCTATTA
This sequence comes from Panthera leo, assembly GCF_018350215.1. NCBI lineage: Eukaryota > Metazoa > Chordata > Mammalia > Carnivora > Felidae > Panthera > Panthera leo. The sequence goes on from NC_056691.1 coordinate 5,969,620, forward strand.
GTGTTTGTCTCACATACTTTGACGTTCAGTTGTTAGGTGCCTACACAGGAAATCATTACATCTTTTTGGACTGTTTACTCCTTTGTTGTTAGGTAATCCCCCTCTTTATTATCCTTGATAAATTTCCTCTTTCTGAAAGTTAGTATAACTGCTCCCCCCTTTTTGAGTAGTGTTAGTTTAGTATATTTCTGTCCATCTCTTTACTCTTAATCTGTATGTCTGTATACTGAAAGTGGGTTTCTTCAAAAAAATAATAAAGGGGTTTCTTGAAGACAACGTATGCTTGGGTCTTGTTTTTTGATTCACCTTGACAGTCTCTGTCTTTTAGTTGGTATATTTAGACCACTGACATCCAAATTGATTTTTTATATAGTTGGATTAATACCTACCGTATTTGTTACTGTCTTCTATTTTTTTGCCCTTATCCTTTGTTTCTATTTTTGTGTCACAAGTAACCTAAGTCTGCTTCAAGTAATATTCTACAGTTTCTCAGATAGTATGGAAACCTTAATAAAATATTCCCAGTTCTTCTTTTCCATTCCTTTTAACAGGACTGTCACCAATTCTGCTTATATGTATATAGACATATGTAATAGGATATGTTATTATTTAGAGCAGACTTTCTGTTGGATCCATTCAGAGTAAGAAAAAGAAAAGCTTTTATTCTACCTCCACTTATTCATTCTCCAGTGTTCTTTCTTTCTTTGTGTAGATCCGAGTTTAACCTGTACCGTTTTCCTTTTATCTGAAGAACTTCTTTTAACACTTCTTGCAAGGCAGGTCTACTAACAACAGGTTCCATCAAGTTTTGTTTTTCTGAGAAAGTATTTCTTCTTCACTTTTGAAGGATAATTTTCAAGGTACAGAATTAAACATTGGTGGAGGTTTTTTTCTCCCAACACTCTAAATATTTCACTTCACTCTCCTTACTACTTGGTTTCTGAGAAAAGAAGAAATTGGATATAATTTTTATCTTTGCTCATCTGTAGGTAAGAGTTTTATTCTTCTGGCTTCTTTCAAGATTTTTTCTTTATTTTTGGTATTCTGAAGTTTTAATATGACATTCCTAAGCATAGTTTTGTTGTTTGTTGTTTATTTTTTGCATTTGGTGTTCTCTGTGCTTCCCAAATCATGGTTTTTGTGTCTGATATCAATTTGAGGGAAATTTGCAGTCATTATTGCTTCAAATATTGCTCTGTTCCCCTCTCCCTTTCTCCTCTTTCTAGTATTTCCATGACACGTATGTTATACTTTTGTGGTTGTCCCACCATTCTTGGGTATTCTGTTAATTGTTTTTCAGTCTTTTTTTTGTCTTTGTTTTTCAGCCCTGAAAATTTCAGTGTCAGGTTCTTAAGCTCAGTGATCCTTCCCTCAGCCATGTACAGTCTACTAATGTGCTCGTCAAAGGCGTTCACTTGTTAGTGGTTTTTTTTTTTCCTCTAGCATTTCTTTCTGCCTCTCTGTTAGACTTTCCAATTCTTCACTTTGTTACCATTTGATCTTGTATGTTATCTAATTTTCTGATAAAGCCTATAACGTATTGATCATAGTTTTTAAAAAAAATCCTGGTCTGATAATTCCGGCATTCTTACCGTATCTAACTCTGATTCGGGTGTTTGTTCCATCTCCTCAAACTGTATCTCTTGCCTCTTGGCATCTCTTATAATTTTTTGTTGTAAGGTGGACACGATGTGCTGGGCAGAAGGATCTTTACTCATCTCGTGGTGAGGTGTAGGGCAAGAGAAATGTTCACTAGTCCTATAATTAGATCAGTCTTTTGGTGGCGCTAGACCCTGAACTTCATTGGCGCTTTTGAGTTTTTTAAGGTGTATGAAGAGCTAGCCAAGGTGGGACGGGATGGCTACAGGGACTTCTTTTAGGGTGCGCAGATCCAATTCCAATATGGGGGGTTCCCTCACATACAGTACCAAGCAGTTCTCTGGCATCTTCAGGGTGTCTGAGAATTTAAATCAATTCTGACGCTATCTTCCTAGAGACAGCATTGGAATCCACAGGTTAGGGGTTCGGGCCTACAAGACTGTCCCTACCCCTCACTTCACGTGCCATTAACAAGCTCTAGGCTGTTACCTGTGCTTCTGACCAACCAGCTACAGATTGGAGGTTCTAAAGAGCTCCTCCTTAGGTTTAATTAATTTGCTGCAGCAGCTCACAGAACTCAGGGTAGCACTTAGGTTTCCCACTTTATTAAAGGGTATGACAAAGGATGTGAATCAACCGTGAGATGAAGAGACACATAGAGCGAGGTCCCAAACCAAGCAGCATCTGACTTCGTGGAGCTTGGAGCCTGGCTCAATGGCACATGGAAGCCCATTCCCCATGCGGAAGACTGGAGAGAACTGGAGTTAAGAATTCCCTTTCTCCGAGAGGAATCCTTTTGCACTGCTGGAGGGAATGCAAGCTGGTGCAGCCACTCTGGAAAACAGTAGGGAGGGTCCTCAAAAAATTAAAAATAGAACTACCCTCTGACCCAGCAATTGCACTACTAGGTATTTATCCAAGGGATACAGGTATGCTGTTTCGAAGGGGCACATGCACCCCCATGTGTATCGCAGTGCTATCGACAATAGCCAAAGTATGGAAGGAGCCCAAATGTCCATCAATGGATGAATGGATAAAGAAGATGTGGACGGGGCGCCTGGGTGGCTCAGTCGGTTAAGCATCCGACTTCGGCTCAGGTCATGATCTCACAGCTTATGAGTTCGAGCCCCGCGTCGGGCTCTGTGCTTACAGCTCAGAGTCTGGAGCCTTCTTCAGATTCTGTGTCTCCCTCTCTCTCTGCCCCTCCCCTGCTCATGCTCTGTCTCTCATAAATGAATAAATGTTAAAAAAAAAATTAAAGAAGATGTGGTGTATATGTATATACACACACACACACACACACACACACACACACAATGGAGTATTACTTGGCAATCAAAAAGAATGAAATCTTGCCATTTGCAACCACGTGGATAGAACTAGAGGGTATTATGCTAAGCGAAATTAGTTAGAGAAAGACAAATATCATATGACTTCACTTATATGAGGACTGGAAGAGACAAAACAGATGAACATAAGGGAAGGGAAGTGAAAATAATATGAAAACAGGGAGGGGGACAAAACATAAGAGATTCTAAAATATGGAGAACAAACAGAGGGTTATTGGAAGGGGTTGTGGGAGGGGGGATGGACTAAACAGGTAAGGAGCATTAAGGAATCTACTCCTGAAATCATTGTTGCACTATATGCTAACTAACTTGGATGTAAATTTAAAAAATAAAATAAGAATTCCCCTTCTCCCAGTTTGGTTAGGCTCTGATAAACCCTTAGCAGGTTAGGGTTTAGGTACATAGGTTCTTCTAAGGGCAGGCTTTGTTAAGAAGAGAATGCTCTGGCATATTTCAAATGGTTTCTTTTCCCTTCCCTGTGTTGGGAACATGAGAGGATTTTTCTCATTTTCACTGTAAACACTTTTTAGGGCTTTTGCAGGCAAAACTCATAAAAGCAGGACCCCCTCCCCCCGTCCCTGCCGTATCATTCCCCTGGACTCTTTACCCCTCAGACTTGTCCACACTGAGCCTCTCACCGTTTGTCAGTTACCGTTCAGATTTTTGAAACTGGCCTTGGTTACTGTGCAGGTGTCTGCTCTGGGAGGTTCTGATTCTGTGTTTCTGCCTGTCTCCAATTTTTGGCACCCTGGTTTGCTCTGTGACCTGATTTCTGTGATAGATCTCAGAAGTTTCATTAATTTTTCAGTTTTTAGCTTTTACCTGTTGTAAGTTCCTTACATGTTGGACCAGAAACCAGCAGTCAACATGTTACAGATTTTTTAAATGTTCTTATTTGGAGAACATACCCTGCATTGTCAGTCCTTCTTAATTTCTGGAGACTTCTGTTAAGAGCCAATATATGTCCTGATCACTATTCCACGTGTACATGAAAAGAAGTATTTTCTTTTGTTTTTGGACCTAGTGTTCTATAAGTGAGAATTAATTCAAGTGACCTGTTGCTACGGGTCTTATATATCTACATCATTATGTTTTCATCTCCTCGTACTGTTAACGATTGAGAAAGAAGTGTCGTATCCAACTATAACTGTGTATTTGCCTGTTCTTTTCAGGGTTCTACTCCTATATTTTGGGTGCTAGGTTTTTTTGTATTTTAAATTTGGGGACATTTTTCTCAGATTCCGTAAATTGCTTCCATGTAGTTTGATACCCACAAGACTCACTCTTAAGTTTCATTGTTGTTGTTTTAATTGGGTCTGGGACACACTTCAGGATACTTTTTACCCCACTGTTAGGACAACGCACACTTCCAAGAGCAGAGTAGTAGTCTCCTGTGTAATGGGATATCCTCTCCTATTTATAGACTTCCCATCCCCCCGTGTACTTCAGACGTTGTTCAATCTACTGTTTTCATGTGGTTCTTTTTGTAGCTGCACGTCGTTTCCCTGCATGTACCGTCTTTAGCCAAAGACTCAAGACTCAAAAACTCATGGTCTCTTTCAGTCAGCTCTGTCTCCAGGATCTTACACCACAAATGGGAGTTGCGTTGGCCTCTGAATTTCTGGTTCTGTCTCCTCAACTTCCTGAGACCTCTGCGTTCTGTTTTGGTGCCATATTCTGATCTGAAACTCCGTTATTTCTTCTTTTTCTGGGATCCTTACCCTGCAGTGCCTGTTACCTTGTACTGCTCCATCATGGGAGAAGGGGAAACCCCATGCCGTAGATCCCTGCTAAGTTCAGTATTATGTGTGCTCGTGATTTAGCTCAAGGAGATTCATACTTTGTGAACATCAGGGGGGGACAAATGTTTTTGCTGTCAACTCTGCAAGGAAAGCTTCAAATGAGCACCTTTGTTGTGCCATCCCTGAAAATGCGTCTTCTTTCACATTCAGAATCCTAGAAGCCCATGCAGCAGGCCCAAGTCTTAAATTATTTCCCATTGACAGGGTGTTGCTATACAAAACCAGGAGTGATCTTAAGGCTGGAGCAAGCAGAAGATCTATGCTCATTAGAGAAAGAATTTCTAACCGGGAGACCTTCAGGTGAGTTATTACGTACAAGTAGAAATTTTCGGGGTAAATCAGAGTGGTCAGTGAGAGATGTCTACTATGAAATAATTTCAGCACTTTCTTACAGAGCCCCTATATATGTGGGTGTTTAGGAAGAGTGTATCGTATTCAGTAGCATATGGGAGGAGAAGGTCTAAGACAAGGGGCGGATGCAGTCGTGATCATTTTCCCATCTTTAAAAACTGGGAGCCTGAGTATAGATCATTTAAAATTGGGGCACCTGGGTGGCTCAGTCAGTTAAGCATCCAAGTTTGGCGCAGTTCATGATCTCATAGCTCGTGAGTTCGAGCCCCGCATCAGGCTCTGTGCTGACAGATCAGAGCCTGGAGCCTGCTTCCGATTCTGTGTCTCCCTCTCTCTCTGGCCCTCCCCTGCTCATGCTCTCTCCTCTCAAAAATAAATAAACATTTAAAAAATTTTTTTAATTGACACATCAAGTAATAGAGTTATATGGAGCAGTAAAAAAAAGGGATAAAAACTAAGAAATATTAGAAAAGCATATAAAACTGGAGGTTAATGAATGGGAAGAGAGAAGAAATTGATTATGTGTTAGGGAATTACTAGATCTTGTCTTAAGAGGTAGATGATTAAGGAATTACATGAGATTATAAAGATAACCGTGAGGGGCCAATACACCCTTCTTGCCTGTTAGAAGAAAAATTCACTTAACAAAATAAACATTCCTATTACTGAATACATTTTTTATAAAGCTTTGTTAACCACGCAGTACAACATGAAATAATAGAAAACTAGCTGCCATAGCAACGAATGAAAATGGCTTAAAGCCAACGACTGTGAGAATATATTATCAGATATTATCAGAGATAGACCTGAAGGATAATTTGGAAAGTTTGATATTGAAAAATGGTTAATCACTGTGCCAAAAAAAAGTATATGCTGGGATCATTTATCTGAATTTTAATCAAGATTGAATTCAGGTTAAAAACCATGAAATGAGAAAGAAGGTACTTTTATCATATTAAAGAAGACAGTAAAGATGGACATATGAAAGTTTTAATATCTGTGTTCTAAATAAATTATCAAGGTTCACTAAAAAAAAAATACTGCAGGAGATATAAAGTGATACTGAAGCACATTAGGTACTGTAACCACTCTGTATCCTCTGATTTCATAACAGATCCACTGGAAAACACCTGAGGCTAGGGAACACAGAAATAACACATTTTATGAAAAGAAACTAAGATACAATTGTAAATGTGTTTCACACTCTGAAAACAAGGAGTAAACCCTTTCACTGTCAGTGGAAGAATCACAAAATATGAAAGAACTCAGGTGAAAAGGAAATATCATTAAATTTCAGAACAATAGAAAAGTCAGAGTTCAACAAACCTAGAAACTGTAAACAATGCAAGGACGTTGAAACCTGTCTCTGGAAGTTAAAATTGTAGTATATCCAGAAAACTGTCATAATGAAAAGCATGGTATCAGAACCTCTGGGCTTACAGGGAAATTTGTACTTTTATCTACTTACTTGAAAAAACAAAGTTTAAAAAAGACTAAGCAAAGTGGAAGAAATAATTTAGTGAAGATTAAAGTAGAAATCAGTGAGTTGGAAAACTACAGGCGTGTAAATAATAAGTAGCCAGATGGTGGTTCTCAGAGAGACAGTCATTTGTAAGAAATAACTATGCACACGTCTCTAGTAATAGAGTAGGTGAGCATTTGGAAATATACATAGGATAGGTAGATGGAAACTTAGGAAAACTATTCAACTTATGTTGAATAGTCTTTAATTGGAGAGATAGTAAAGCTCTTGGGGCGCCTGGGTGGCTCAGTCGGTTAAGCAGCCGACTTCGGCTCAGGTCATGATCTCGCGGTCCGTGAGTTTGAGCCCCGCGTCGGGCTCTGGGCTGACGGCTCAGAGCCTGGAGCCTGTTTCAGATTCTGTGTCTCCCTCTCTCTGACCCTCCCCCGTTCATGCTCTGTCTCTCTCTGTCTCAAAAATAAATAAACGTTAAAAAAAAAAAAAAAGCTCTTAATACTCTTAATATACGTAAAGATGCATTGTAGTACCAGGTGAACTCATTTGGTTTTGGTTTTTGTGAAACTTGGCAAGCTGGTTCTAAAATTTTTATGGAAATTAAATGTGTACGTGCATACATAAGTAAAAATAAAATTTATATGGAAATAACAAAGGCCCAATAATAATTTAAAACATCTTTGAGAAACAATGTTGTGAGACTTTTCTCTAGCTGCTACTGAGCGAAGCTCCTGTCGATGTGCTTGATTGTACTCCTGTAACTATAATTAAACAAATCATTGAAGTAGCCCAGGAATAAACACGTTTTAAACAATTGATTTCTTGTACCTGTACTTTACACATATAGCAAAAATCAACTTGGGGTGGAATTATATTAGGTGAAATAAAATATTTTAGAAAATAGTATAGAAAATCTTTATCACTGTGGGTGGGGAAAGACTTAAGACCAAAAAACACTTAACCATGTAGGAATAATGTGATAAATTTGACTACGTTAAAAGTCACAATTTCTGGATGTTAAAAGATTATGTAAAAACTATGAGAAGACAAGCCACAGAATAGCAGAATCTATTTGTGATGCACGCAACTAAGATAAACCTAATATCTAGAATCTATAAAGTGCTTCTACAAGTCTGAGGAAAAAGACAGGTAGCTTAATAAAAAAAATGCGCAAAAGACTTAATCAGAATCTTCCCCAGAAAGGAAATCCAATTACTTAGTAAAATGGGAGGAATTATTTAATCTGATTAGTTTTGAGAAAAATATGGAAACAGTATCATGTTGCCAACATACATTTAAGAAATTGGCAGATTCTGTGTCTCCCTCTCTCTCTGCCCCTCCCCTGCTCATGCTCTGTCTCTCTCCGTCTCAAAAATAAATAAAAACATTAAAAAAAAATTTTTTTTTAAAGGGGCACCTGGGTGGCTCAGTCATTAAGCATCTGACTTCAGCTCAGGTCATGATCTCACAGTCTGTGAGTTCGAGCCCTGTGTCGGGCTCTGTGCTGACAGCTCAGAGCCTGGAGCCTGCTTCAGATTTTGTGTCTCCCTCTCTCTCTGCCCTTCCCCCACTCATGCTCTTTTTCTCTCTCAAATATAAATAAACATTTAAAAAGTTTTTTTTTAATTGGCTATAATTATGTCACATTAGCTACCTTAAGATTTTCCAAGCTGTTAAAAAAAAAAAATTAAAAAAAAAAAAAAGATTTTCCAAGCCTTTAGGCAGAAGTGGGCAATGGAGAGCTTGAGTGTGGAAACAGATATTTGATTAACTCCTCATCAGCATCTAGCCCATATGCGGCATGTAAGGTCTTCTGCCAAATACTTCTGGCATTATTTCTTGGTTCCCTCTGCCCTTTGTGTCTCCATAATTTTACCACAGTAACTCTATGTTAAAAGAAATACCAAAAGTTCTGTTTATAAAGTAGTTAGCTCTAAACCCTAGTAGCATTTTCAAAAAATAATACACATAAATGGAAAGAAAAATAGTATTTTATTTTTACTCTTCAACACTGTTTTTGGAGTGCCTGGGTGGTTCATTCAGTTAAGAGTCCAACTTTGGCTCAGGTCATGATCTCATAGTTCGTGGGTTCGAGCCCCGCGTCGGGCTCTGTGCTGACAGCTCAGAGCCTGGAGCCTGCTTCAGATTCTGTATCTCCCCTCTCTCTCTGCCCCTCCCTTGCTCATGCTCTGTCTCTCTCTGTCTCAAAAATAAATAACATTAAAAAAACTTTTTTTTAGATAAAAAGAAATTGGCAGAAAATAAGAACACTGACAGTATGAAGTCGGAGGCGGGGGGCAGTAGAGACCCGCATCCACTGGTCATGGACGTGTGAACTGGTGAATTGCTTTTGCAAATGGAGTAACAAGCCAAATGCCCATCAACAGATGAGCACAGAAATAAGTCACATTTATTTTATGGAGTGTTATACATCACAGATAACGTACTAATATAACTATAGCAAAACCATAGGTGAATCTGGCACACAATATTGAACAAAAGAATAAGACGAAGATGATTACAGCAAGCTATATGATTCGGTTTTTATAAAGCAGCTGGTAAAATTAAATTGTATGTCTTTAGGGTTGTATGCACAGTCTGTAAAACTCTCAAGAAAAATCAGGAAGGTACTGCTGTGAATTTTGTGAGTCATGTGACGTGGAAGCGTGAAGAAAGTTGTGCTCTGGAAAGAATACATTGGTTTTCCCCGATGTGGTCAGGCTCTCTGTTCCTCAGCGTGGATGGTGACTCCACTCCCTGTCATTTTGTTACACTGCCCAGAAGAATTTCGTGGTTTCAGAGAGCTTGACAGTTACAAGGTAAACAATGGTAGATAATACTCGCTGCAAATATTCATCACAGAAGGTTTGCTTCAATAAGTAAAGGATCCAGGTCTTAAGTGTCTCTTCAGTATGGCTGCCCATGACTGCTGAACGCAGGCAGTCTATCTCTGCACCCCCCCTTTCCCCTTCAAAGCCTTCATTACCTAACACGCCATATATCAAGTATGCGTTACGTTTTGTTTACTGTCTACCTTTTTCTTCTGGAACATATGCTTTCCGAGAAGCAGTGTATCTTTTATTGTCGTGCTCACTGGCTCATCCCCTGGTATGTAATTTGGCATTCAAATAGGCTCATATTATTGAACTTCCGAGAATTGCGAATATAAAGTCAATCCATTAGAAAGAAAGGACAAAGAGGGCGTAAAAATGACTAATAAACGTGAAAAATATGTAACATTAATGGCAATCTCAGGAATGTGAATTCAGAGCGCAGTACCATGATTTTGGACTCATCCCACTAGCACCACGAATAATTAAGAGATGATGCAAGAGAAACGTCCACAAGGCAGGCAGTGGTGTCAATTGCCACAATTACTGGGAAAAGTTTGAATGTATAAGTGCAAATCTAGAAATAACTTCCATATTTATGAGTCCACTGAAAGATATATTCAAACAATGGGCCATTATATAGCTGTAGTGTGTAATGGGGTTGGGTCTAAGAAACCTGGCATGAAGAAGCACATCCCAAAAATCTACACATAGAAATTATATTCATAATATTTTGATATACTGAAAACTAAATATAAATACATACTGTGTGTGTGTGTGTGTGTGTGTGTGTGTGTGTGTGTGTTGTATTCTACCAAAAAAAATATTTTCTCTTACTCTTCCCTATTCTGGAATGTAATATATTTCATAATTACATTTGATTGACACTAAAGCTGTTTAAGGGGAAAGGTACTTCGTATTGAAGGCACATGCCCTAGCCACATTCCTGTGACTTGTGAATCATCAGGTATACATTGGCATTACGTCTGAGCCGATGGGTCACAGAGAGGTCTAGGGAGCTCCAGGCACACGGTATTTCAAGGACCCTCTCTGTATCACAGAGGAGTGCAAGGAAAATCAGAGAATCACGGTTTTGTTTTGGATAAAGCACAGCATAGCTGCACAAAATGGATTTCATAGCATTTAAAATACCATCAGTTAAAAGATAAAATATTATTTTAGATATGCCTAAGAGAGGAAATGGACAGGTGTCATCAATTTTAAGCTGCATTGTGATTGCAGTGATGATAATTTACTTTAAAAAATTGTGTCTCAATATATGTAACTGCTCTTCACGTATCTGTTGTTCAAATGAGTGGCGTAGACTTAATTGCTTTCAGATTTAAAGTAAATGGTGTTTAAATTCATGGAGCCATATAAGAAGGGTTGTTTGTTTTTTGTTTTTTAACTTGAGAAGAGTCTTTCCCTGAAGGATATGTAGAGTTTGAGCTAAAAAAGGAGTGCATGGTAACTTAGAGAAATAATGTGGGGCCAGATTTTTGCTGGAATGAATTTATGTAAGGGGATCAAACAGCCTAGCCAGACTACCTGCAGAAAGTACCGTGGACTTCCATCATACTGGCTTGAACAGCTAATGTTCCTGAATTGGTGCAAAACTCTGTTTTCCAGAACGGCTCCTGACTCTTGTCTGATGGAAACTGCGGCAGTGGTTTTAGGACCATCTTAAATTTCAGTACAGGCCTGAAATTGTTGCTGGAATTGTTGTGGGTAGCGACTGAGTAATAGCAGTCAAGTATACCAGGGATAAAAGTAAAGTCTTTTATGATAAATGAACATAAAGGATGTCTAAAGTCTAAAAACAAGGTGAAACATAATCCTTAAGGTTCTAGAAACCAGTAGAAAGCATGCATGTTGAAACATCGATGGAATGCTGACTTACGGATTACTCTTGGGTGGGTTTGTTTCAAGAGAGTAAGCACATTGAAAGAAAACTTACAATCTGATGATCAGGAGAGTATTGTTAAAGAACAACCTTAACATCATGTACCAAGGCACCAGAGCCAACGTAGGGCAGGAAATTCACCCCAGGCTGAGAGATGGCTTTTCTTCTCAGTAGTTTCATACTTCTCCTTCCTTGTGTATTTGTCTTCCTGTGAAAAACAGCCAGGAGAGTTCGAGTTTGGAGTAGAGACCTGTTTTTTCTATTATTATTACTGGAAGGAAATTATGCTATTATTTGTGTATTTTGATGTTAATGTATAAACTCAGGTAAAAAAGAAAAGAAAGCTCCAAATAGAAGCATGGAGACTAATGAGTTTCCTGCCCCATAATCTGTATTTGGCAGTAGAATACAGGATCCCTGATCCTAACCCTGTCTCTTATGTATATCTTGAAAGCCTTACCCACTAATACTGCTTGTCCACACTTACTGTCCATAATCTTTGCTGAATTGATCTTATTCTTCGATTTGTCGAGTTCCCAAACTCAACTATTCTCGTGTGTTCATTGTTCCTTTCCTGTACTTTTCTTCCATGTAGTTTTGAAAATCACATTTTTTAAATGTCACATGTACATATATATTCACTGCCAGTCTGTTTTCCTTTTTTTTCCCCACTCCAGCCAACTTATTTTCAAATGAAAGCAGTATAGGAAATACATACTTCAAGTTACTTAATCTTGTGTGACCGGACTAGAACCAAAGAGTCAAATATATAACAGACTCTATGTATATGGGCTCCCTCCCTGTAAGAAATGTGTCTTAAGATTCATAAGATTCATATTTTTAATTTTCTCATTTTTAGAAGACTGCCAAGACGATAACCTCTTAGAGAAGAGCCAACAGATCCAAGACAGACATTTGTGGCAAGTTTTATTTACTCATTTTCGGAGAACTGACACAGGAGGGAAAAGTTTCGACCAGGGGTCACACACAAGAAGAACAAACCAGAGAAATTAGGCGGAGGTGACCCCCTTTGAATGTGGACGAAACTTCAGCCATAATTCAGCTTACACACCAGAGAAATGCTGTGATTATAATAAACACAGGGGAGTCCTCTGCCCCCAGTCAGCCTTCAGGGTCCGTCAGAGGACTCGCATAAGGTTGAAACCCTGTGAGTGTCGCGGGTGTGGGAAATGCTTCTGTAAGAAATCGTACCTCCTCATGCACCAGAGAATTCACACAGGGGAGAAACCTTATGAGTGCAGTGAATGTGGAAAGCCTTTGGTGCAGAAGTCAACTCGCAAAGCCCATCAGACGATTCACAAAGGGGAGAAGCCTTATGAATGTAATGAATGTCAGAAAACCTTCACCCAGAATTCCCCCCTCAGAACACATCAGACAACTCACACAGGGAAGAAGCCCTGTGCACATAAGGAGTGTGGGAAGGCCTTCAGCCGGAAGTCAGGCCTAGGAATGCATCAGAGAACCCACGCAGGGGAGAAGCCGTACAAATGTAAGACACGTGGGAAGGCGTGCGGTCAGAAGTCAGGCCTAAGAAAACACCGGGCAACTCACACAGGGGAGAAGCCGCATGAATGTGCTGAGTGTGGGAAAGCGTTTAGCGGGAAGTCTGGCTTACCATTACACCGGAGAACTCACACGGGGGAAAGACCATGCAAGTGTAATGAGTGTGACAGAGCCTTCACCCACAAATCAATCCTCAGAGGACATCAGGAGGGTCATCAAAGGGAGAAACTCTCTAAATATGATGAAGGTGAGAACGCTTTCAGCGAGAAATCTGGCTCACGATTGTTGCAGAGAACTCACCCGGGGGAGGAACCATACGAAGGTAGAGCGTGGCTGCGCCTTTGCCTCTAGATCAGCCCTCACAGGACATCAGGAAGCTCCTAAGGGGAGGAATGTATTAAAGCGATGAACGTGGGGAAGCTTCCAGCCATAAATCGGACTTCAGAAAACATCAGGGGACTCTCACGGTGAGAGGAACACTGGAATGAATGTGGGAGAACTTACCTCAGGGATCACACACACAGGAAAGCCTTACAACCCTACTGAGTGAAGGAAAATCTTGATTGCGGATCAGACACTCAAAACTATAGCTGTTCTGTGTTGCAGACTTCGGACGGCTCTCCTGTCAGCTCTCCAGGACCTGTCATGTGCTGAGCATTTGCCTGGGTTGGCCTACTTCTCGCACGTGTGTGTGTCTGGCTCCACGAAACCTCTGACGCAGTGTACAGCTGATACAAGAATGCTTTTTGACTTACCAAACAATTGAGCCCTTCCAGAGAGCGCTGTCAGCCTTCCCTGGGTCCCGTAACCCCAGTAGACAACCAGGAGTTAAGTGGGTCCGTGTAAACCTGCAGACCTGGGTGCAGTCCCGACTCAGCTACTTGCTAGACCGGCAGCCTCCTCGCCCTGAGTCTCCACTCCCTTCTTTGTGAACTGTCGCCCACGTTTGTTGCAAGGGTTAAAGGGCACAGGGTGGAAACAAAGCAGTGTCGATTCCCTTCTGTCTTACATAATTCATGCCTCCTAAGAGATGATACGGGTAAAGTTAGGGGAAAAAACAGGCAGGAATATGGAGATGACCGGAACTTGAAGAGAAAGTGAGAGTTCTGGAGGAGGGGTGGGGGTCGGAGCTGGAGGTGTCCCTACAGTGCTCGGTGGGGCTCATGGCTCCGCTCCTTGGGCCCTTCCCGTCCAGGACACCCCAGATCTCATACCCTCGTCACTCAACTCTCCCTGGACAACCACAGTGGTGGCAGACCGTCCTCAGAGACCTGCCTCTCTGGTTTTCACAGACGCAAGCTCAAGGCCACAGCAACCATCTTGAGATTTTTGTGGGCTGGAAATGGGTAAAAATGGGAGTTCTGTTGCCAGAACTAAGGATCTGGGTGAAGTCCAGGATTCTCGACTAAGCCTTACCAGCAGTTTCTTTATAATCTTTAAAATATGTGGAGCCCAACCACATTAATCTATTTTTATTTAAAGCAGCTTGTAATTTGATTTATAAACATTTCTCTCTAAAAGAAAAATGTGTATTAGTAATAATAAATGAAACCAATTTATAACTTGCCATGTATAGAAACTAATTGAAAAAATATTTACAGAAACAGAACAGCAGTTTAAAAGATTATAAGTAGATGATGTAATCAATTTCAAAACTCATCTCTGACATTAGAAAAATGACTTGAGGAAACCTGTTAGGTATAGGAAAGACTGTCAGCGCTTGGGGTCTTCCAGTGACTAAAATATCTTACCGGTCTTGAAGTTCAAAAGATTGAGATGGCCTTTGCTACTTTCCATAAGGTGGAAGGAAGGACGCAGCTCAAACCAGTTGTGGTGGAGGCACAGAAAATGAAAATGTACACCTTCTAGATTATGGGGATGATCACAGGCAGGAAGCTGCAGATAAGCATTTACAGAGCAAAGCAAATGATTTCCCCCTGGTAGGAGTGGAGTTTGGGAAGCCCCATTTGTTTGGAAAGCATCCTCTGCACCGTCTCAAAAAGCTCCCAACCTGAGGAAAACAGGCTCATGGTTAGTTTTAGGGGCCCAGCTGTGGCACACTGGCCCCGGGTCCCCCTGATTTGTTATGGACAAACCAAGTTCTGAGGAAGAAGCAAGGTAGAATTCCTTCGTACAGTCTCCTCCTTTCCATGCCTGTTCACCAGACTTGTGGTTGAGACTCTTGCCTCTGAAACATGAAAATGTTGTACGTGTAGAGACCATATGACAAATATTCAGGTTCTGGAGCACAGTAGAATGTGACCTGTGAACCTACTACCTCGCTTAAGGATAACGGTATTGGCCATGAAAGAGTGAGAGTGTATCCACTGGGATGCTCTTGCCCTATCTATCTCCTCCCTCCCAGAGACAGCAGCTATTCAAAATTGCGTGTGTGTTTGTGTGTGTGTGTGTGTGTGTGTGTGCACAAGTGTGTATCACTGATTTGCCTTTTAAAAAATAATAATTATGAATCTATGAACAATAATTGTATGGTTCTACTTACTTTGAAATTAGAATGGTCATGTGTCCTGCTTTTGTGACATGACTTTTTTTGAGTCAATGTGATGTACCTAGCATTCATACATACTGATTTGGATGGTTGTACTTCATTCAGTTTCATTTGTGTATAGCTTGATATTAAAATGTATTCATTCATGGTTTTGGCCAGGTATTTTGAAGTAAAGAAATAGAGGAAATGTGTTTCTAAATTCTAACTTCTTGAAGGAAGAGAAAAAAAGAAAATGGAAAGGTTGGGTTGCAGGCTTATGCCAGGATGTTGATATGAAATTCTCCAACTCAGTTTACCTGGGCTGCAGGGTCTCAGCTGGAAGCATCCCATATTCCAAAAGGCAGTGTCTAGTTACCAAGCAAGACTTGTCAAGAAGCGTCCGGAAGCTACTCTGTGACTGATGAGTTCAAGAAAACACGACTGGGTAATTACGAAGTGGTTTATTATTGATGCTTGTTGGTAACTTTTAATTTTTTATTAAGATAAAGTATACATAATATAAAATTTACCATTTTAATTATTTTTCAAAGCGCCTTTTCAGTGGCATTAAATACACTCACAGTACTTTGCAACCATTTACCACCATTCATCTCCAGAACTTTCTTCATCTTCCCAAACTGAAACTCCATAGCCATTAAATGCTAACTCCTCAATCTACCCCACTGCCATACCCTGGCAAACACTATTCTGCTTTCTGTCTCTACCAATTTGACTACTGTAGGCACATCCTATAAATGGAATCATGTAATGTTTGTCCCCTTGTGACTGACTGATTTCACTTAGCAAAATGTCTTCGGGTTTTATCAGTGCTACAGCACGTGTGAGAATCTCCTTCGTTTTTTAAGCCTGAATGATACTCCATCGTATGTATATACCAGATCTTGTCTACGTCTGTCAGTGGGCACTTGAATTGCATCCACCTTTTGGATATTGTGGATATTGGTGCTGTTAACATGGGTGTGCAGATATTTCTTCAGGATCCTGCTTTCAACTCTTCTGAGTATATCCCCAG
The DNA here is from genome assembly GCF_018350215.1 of Panthera leo. Taxonomy (NCBI): domain Eukaryota; kingdom Metazoa; phylum Chordata; class Mammalia; order Carnivora; family Felidae; genus Panthera; species Panthera leo. The sequence continues at coordinate 5,985,977 of NC_056691.1, forward strand.
AGGTAGAACTTCTGCATCATAGGGTAATTCAACTTTTAGTTTATTGAGGAACTATTATACCATTTTCTGTAGCAGCTGCACCATTTTACATTCCTTCTAGCAGTGTACAAGGGTTTTGGTTTTTTTCACATCCTCCCTAATACTTGTTACCTGTTATTTTGATAATAGCCATGGTAATCCTAACAATTCGTGATGTTGGACACATTTTCTTGTACTTCTTGCCATTTGAGTATCTTCTTTGGAAAACTCCGCATTCAGGTTTTTGCCCATTTTTAACCAAGTGGTTTGTTTTGTTGTTGAATTGTGGAATTTCTTTGTGTAGTCAGGACATTACTCTCTTGATGGATATATGGTTTCCAGATATTTTCCCCATTCTATGGCTTGCCTGTCTATTTTTCTGTTGATAGAATCTTTCACGTATCTTTTTTTTCTTTTGTTACCAGTGCTTTTGGCATATTCAAGAAATCATTACTAAATCTAATGTCATGAAACTTCTCTATGTTTTCTTCAAAAGAGTTTTATAGTTTTAGCTCTTAATGTGTAGGTCTTTGCTCTATTAATTTTTTAAATATGGTGTAAGGTAAGAGTCCAACTTCATTCTTCACATTTCCTAGTGTGTTCATTGAAAAGACTTTCCTGTTGACACTGAATGTTTTGGTACCCTTGTCGAAAACCATTTCATTTTATATGTGAGGATTTATTTCTGGTCTCTCTCTTCCGTTGATCTATATATGCATGTCTTTTTGTCATTACACTGTTTCGATTATTGTGGCTTTTTAGTAACAAATACTAAATCTGTAGATTGCCTGAGGTAGTATGAGTTTTAATAATATTAATGCTTGCAATCCATGAACGGAGTATCTTCTCACTTATTTGTATCTTCAGTTTCTTTCATCAAAGTCTAACAGTTTTCAGTGTACAGATGTTTCGTCATCAAGGTTAAATTTCTTCCTAAGTATTTTTTTAAATTTTGATGCTATTGTAAATAGTATTATTTTCTTAACTCTCTTTCTGGTAGTTAGTTGATATCTATAGGAATGCAACTGATACTTGAATGTTGATTTTGTGTCCTGCAACTGTATTAAATTCATTTATCCATTTTAACAGGTTTTTCGTGGATTTTTTTGTAGAATTTATATTTAAGATCACATAATCTGCAAACAGTTTTACTTTTTCCTTTTGGATTTGGATGCACCTTATTTCTTTTATCTGAATTACTGCTTTGGGTAAGACTTCCAGTACTACCTTGAATAGAAGTAGGCAACCTTGTCTTTGTACCTGATCTTAAAGGAGAATCATTCAGCTTTTCAGCATCAAGTATGATACTAGTTATGGCTTGCCAAATATGGCCTTTATTAAGTTGAGGTACTTTCCTTCTACACCTACTTCATTGAGCCATTTATCGTGAGAGGATGTTGAATATTGCCAAATGCTTTTCCTGTCTCTGTTGAGGTGCTTGTGTGAGTTTGATCTTTCATTCTATTAAGGCAGTGTCTTGCATTTATTGATTTGCGTATGTTGAACCATCCTTGCATCCCAGGGATAAATTCCCCCTTGATGGTGATGTATGCTCCTTTTAATAATGCCTTTGAATTCAGTTTGCTAGTATTTTGTTGAGGATGTTCACATCTATGTTTGTCATGTTTGTAACATTCTTTTCTGGGGGTGTCCTTATTTGGTTTTGGTGTGAGGGTAATTCCGACCTCATAAAATGAGTTTGGGAGTCTTCCCATCAGTTTTTTGGCAGAGTTTGAGAACAGCTGGCATTATTTTTCTTTAAATGTTTGGTAGAATGCACTAGTGAAGCCATCTAGTCTTACATGTTTCTTTGTTGGGAGGACTTTGATTATTGCTTCAATCTTTTTACTCATTATTGGCATATTGAAATTTTCTTTCTCATAATTCACTTTTGTTAGGTTGTATGATTCTAGGGATTTACCCGTTTCTTCTAGGTCATCCAATTTGTTGGTTTTTAATTGCTAACACTTGTCTCCTGTGATTCTTTTTATTTCTGTGGTATCAGTTGTAATGTCTCCTCCTTCATTTATAATTTTATTTGTATGAGTCCTTGTTTTTTCTTGGTTAATCTAGCTAAAGATTTGTCGGTTTTGTTTATCATTTTAAAAAATCACTCCTGGTTTTATTGATTTTTTTTCATTGTTTTTCTAGTCCCTAGTTGATACATTTCTGCTCTAAATTGTATTATTCTGCTAATTTTGGATTTAGCTTTTTATTTTTTTTCTAGTTCTTTGACATGTAAAGTTTGATTGTTAATTGTATATCTTTCTTTTTTTGTGATATAGGCTTTTATCACCATAAGCTCTTCCTTAGAATTGTTTTTGTCGCATTACATAGGTTTCAGTATACTGTTTTTCCAATCTGTTTGTCCCAAGATAATTTTTGATTTTCCTTTTTATTTCTTCTTTGACCCATTGGTTGTTCAAGAGTGTGTTCAATTTCCATATATTTGTAACTTTCCAGCATTCTTCCTGTAATTGATTTCTAGATTCATACCATTGTGGTTGGAAAAAAAAATACTTGATATGAATTCAGTCTTCTTAAAGTTAAGACTTGTTTCATAATCTAACACATTATCTGTCCTGGAGAGTGTTCCATGTGCACTTGAGAAGGTGCATTCTGCGACTGTTGGGTGGCATATTTCCTGTATATGTCTGTTAGGTCCATTTGCTCTATAGTGTTATTCAAGTCCAGTGTATCCTCATTGATTTTCTGCCTAGATGATCTATCCACAGATGTAAGTGTGGTATAGAAGTACCCTACTGCAGCGCCTGGGTGGCTCAGTCAGTTGACCATCCAGCTTCAGCTCAGGTCATGATCTCACAGCTCATGGGCTCGGGCCCCTCATCAGGCTCTGTGCTGACAGCTCAGAGCCTAGAGCCTGCTTCGGATTTTGTGTCTCCCTCTCGCTCTGCCCCTATCCCACTCACATTTTGTCTCCGTCTCTCTCAAAAATAAATAAACATTAAAAAAATAAAAATAAATAAAAAGAAGTACCCTTCTACTATTATATTGCTATCTGCTTCTTCTTTCACTCTTGGTAATACTTGCTTTGTATGATTAGATGTCCCTATCGTTAGGCACATATATACTTAAAATTGTTATATCCTCTTAATGAGTTGACCCCTTAATCTTTATATAGTGTGTTTACCTCTGGCCACATGGACTGGCGTGTCTCCTGGTAGGTCTCTGGTTTTACAGTTTCCTACTGGAGCCCAAAACTCCTATAGAGGCACTTTTGTACTCTGCCAAATTATTGTTAGTGAGGGGTGACAGGAGTAGACAGCCTCCTATTCTGGCATCTTACTAATATGTCTCTTCACTCTTGAATTCTTCAGGTAGTAAGTTTTGAAATAAGGTAGTGCGAGACTTCAGCTTTGTTCTTTTTCAAAATCGTTGTGGATCTTGAGAGTCCCAGGAGATCCATACAAAATTTTTCAACTTTATTTTTTTATTTTTTAATAAAAATTATTTTATTTATGGGTTTAATTTTTTTAAATTGTTTTTAACGTTTGTTTATTTTTGAGAGAGAGAGCAGGGGAGGGGCAGAGAGAGGGGGAGACACAGAATCTGAAGCAGGCTTCAGGCTCTGAGCTGTCGGCACCAAGCTTGACGCAGGGCTTGAATCCATGAACCACGAGATTATGACCTGAGCTGAAGTTGGACGCTTAACCCACTGAGCCACCCAGGTGCCCCTAATTTTTTTATTTTAATTTTAGTTAATTAACATACAGTGCAATACTGGTTTCAGGAGTAGAATTCAGTGATTCATCACTTACATACAACACCCAGTGCTCACCCCAACAAGTGCCCTCCTTAGTACTCACCACCCATCTGGTCAATCCCCCACTGTCCTCCTTCCATGAACCCACAGTTTGTTCTTTATTGATGAGAGTGTCTTGTGGTTTGTTTCATTCTCTCTTTTTTTCCCCTTCCTGTATGTTCATCTATTTTGTTTCTTAAATTCCACATATAAGTGAAATTAAATGGCATTTGTCTTTCTCTGATTGACTTATTTCACTTAGCATAATACATTCTAGTTCCATCCACAGTGCTGCAAATGGCAAGATTTCATTCTTTTTTATGGCTAATATTCCAGTGTGTGTGTGTGTGTGTGTGTGTGTGTGTGTGTGTGTGTATGCCACAACTTACCTATCTGTTTATCAGTTGATGGACATTGGGCTTTCTCCATAGTTTGGCTATTTTTGGTAAGTGCTGCTATAAACAGGGTGCATGTGCCCTTTCAAATCTGTATTTTTATATCCTTTGGGTAAATATCTAATGGTGCAATTCCTGGATAATAGGGTAGTTCTTTTTTTAGTTTTTTGAGGAACCTCTGTACAGTTCTCCAGAGCAGCTGCACCAGTTTGCATTCCCACAAACAGTGTAAGATTCTCACCTCTCCGCATCCTCACCAACACCCATTGTTTCTTGTGTTGTTAATTTTAGCCATTCTGACAGGTGTGAGGTGGTATCTCATTGTGGTTTTGATTTGTATTTGCCTGGTGATGAATGACGTTGAGCATCTTTTCATGTGTTTGTTAGCCATCTGGATATCTTCTTTGGAAAAATGTTCATGTCTTCTACCCATTTCTTAATCAGGCTATTTGTTTTTTGGGTGTTGAGTTTGATAAGTCTTTACAGATTTTGGATACTAGCCCTTTATCAGATAATGTCATTTGCAAATATCTTCTCCCATTCCATAGGTTGCCTTTTAGTTTTGTTGACTGTTTCCTTTGCTGTGCAGAATTATCTTGATGAAGTCCCAATAGTTCATTTTTGCTTGTGTTTCCTTTGCCTCTGACGACGTGTCTAGTAAGAAGTTGCTATGGCCAAGGTCAAAGAAGTTGCTACCTGTGTTCTCACGTTTAGGTCTTTGATCCATTTTGAATTTATCTTTGTGTATGATGTAAGAGAGTGGTTCAGTGTCATTCTTCTGCATGTTGCTGTCCAGTTTTCCCAACACCATTTGTTGAAGAGACTTCCTTTTTTCAATTGGATATTCTTTCCTGCTTTGTCGAAGATTAGGTGACCATATTGTTGTCCGTACAAACTTTATAATAGGATATTCTGTTTCTCTTTTTTAAAAGTTGCCTTTGGGATTTTCATAGGGACTGCATTAAATCTGTAGATCTGCTTTGGATAGTACTGATATCTTAACAATTTTCAGTCTTGCATTCCATGAACATGGTTGTTTGCATTTGTATCTTCTTTAATTTCTTTCAGCAATGTTTTATAGTTTTCAGTGTACAAGTCTTTGACCTCTTTAGTTAAATTTATTTCTTAGCACTTTATTCTTTTAAACTCTATTGTAAATTATTCTTTTTAATTTTATTTTCTGATTTTTCATTGTTCGTGTTTAGAAAGACAACTGATTTTTTTTTGTTATTGATTTTTGTATCCTACAACTTGTCTGAATTTATTAGTTCTAACAATGTGTGTGTGTGTGTATGTGTGTGTGTGTGTGTGTGTGTGTGTGTAGAATCTTAAGGGTTTTCTATATTTAAGACCATGATCTGAACAGAGATAATTTTGCTTCTTCCTGTCCAAATTGGCTGTTTTTTATTTCTTTTTCTTGCCTAATTGCTCTGGCTAGGACTTCCAATATTGTGTTGAGTAAATGTTGCATGAGCAGCCACCTTTGTTTTATTCCTCACCTTAGTGGGAAAAGTTTCAGTCACTCCATGTCTAGTATCATGTTAGCTGTGGATTTTTCATAGATAGTTTTTATTATTTTGAGATTCTTCCCTAGATGTTTTTTTTTTCCTTGAAGGGGTATTGAATTTTGTCAAATGCTTTTTCTGCATCGTTAGATGATTGCTTCTTTCATTTTATTATGTTAACGTTGTGTATTAATTTATTACATTGATTGATTATTTTCATATATTGAATTACCCTCATATTATGGGAATCAATTTCACTTGGTCACAGTGTATGATCCTTTTAATATGCTGTCGAATTCTATTGGCTAGTATTTTGTTGAGTAGTTCTAACGTCAGTTTTCCTAGTGGTGTGGTATATAGTTTGTCTTGTACCATCTTTTCCTATGTTTTATATCACAGTAATGCTGGCCTCATAGAAAAACTTAAAAATCGTTCCCTCTTCACCTTTTTAAAAGGAAAAGATTGAGAAGAATTGGTATCAAGTCTTCTTCAAATGATAGAATTGATAGAATTCACTAATGAATTCATCTGGTCCTGGGATTTTCTTTTTTGGGTGATTTTTGATTACTGATTTCATGAACTTACTGGTATTAGATCAGTTAAGATTTTCTGTTTCTCTGTGTTTTAGTCTTGGTAGGTTATTTCTGAGAATTTATTAACTTTATGTAGGTTATCCAATTTGTTGGCATATGATTGTTCATCATGCTTTCTTACAATCCTTTTTATTTTTGTAAAACTGTCAGCAGTTTTCCTCTGATTTCTGATTTTAGTTATTTGAGTTTTTTATCTTTTTTTCTTATTTATTCTAACTAAAGAAAGGTTTTCAATTTTCTAGATCTTTATGAAGAGCAAACTTGTGGTTTTGTTGTTTTTTTCCTATTGTTTTTCTAAAATCTCTGTTTTATTTATCTTGACTATAATCATTATTGTTTTCTTCCTTCTAGGATTAGAATTTTTGTTTGTTTTTCTTTTTCTTATTAAAGTTAAAGTTTAGGTTCTTGATCTGAGATCTTTCTTCTTTTTTAATGTGCTTACAACTATAGATTTCTCTCAGCAATGTGATGTTTCTGCCAAGAAGTCTCTTGATAATCTTGCTGAGGATCCCTGCATTTGATGAGTAACTTTTCATTTGCTTCATTCAAGATTGACTCTGTGCTTTGGCTTTCAACAGTTTGATCAGAATGTGGCTCAGTGTGAAATAAAGTATCCTTTTTATATATAGCATTGTTTATGTAGAAAACTCTAAAGAAGCTGCAAAAAAACTCTCAGAATTAATACACAAATTTGGCTGAGTTGCAGCATATAAATTCAGTATCCAAACATCACTTTTCTATATACCAAATTCAAGGGCCAATTGGAATTTGAAATTTAAGAAAATGGACACCTGGGTGGCTCAGTCGGTTGAGTGTCTGACTTTAGCTCAGGTCATCATCTCACGGTTCATGGGTTTGAGCCCCGCATCTAACTGCTGTCAGTGCAGACTGCGCTTCGTATCCTCTACCCCCCACCCCCCTTGCACTGCCCCTCTCCACTAGTGCGTGCGCTCTCTGGCTCTCTCTCTCTCACAAAAATAAATAAACATTAAAGAAAAGAAAAGCTGGAGGCATCACAATTCCAGACTCCATGTTATATAACAAAGCTAGAGTGATCAAGGCTGATTCCCAGTTTTGATATATACTTTGGTTCTCATTAATCTCAAAGCATTTTCTAATTTCTCTTATGATTTCTTCTGTCTCATGTCTACATATTTGTGAATTCCCCAAATATATTTCTGTTAGTGATTTTAAATTTGTACAGTTATGGTCAGAAAACATACTAGGATTGTTTCTATTCTTTTAAACAGCGTGAGACCTGTTTTATGGCCTGACCTTTCATGTGTCTTGAAGACTATTCCACGTGTACTTGAGAGAAATGTGTATTCTACTGTTTTCAAGGAGTGCACCATAGATGTCTGTTAGGTTTAATTTTGGTTTATAATGTTCACATCTTCTATTTCCTTACTCATCTTTTGTTTAGTTGTGGCAGCCATTATTGAAAATGGGCAGTTGTTAAATAGCCTAGTTTTTCCTTCAATTCTGTCAGTTTTGTTTCCTGTATTTTATTTTATTTTTTTTTTAATTTTTTTTTTAACGTTTATTTATTTTTGAGACAGAGAGAGACAGAGCATGAACGGGGGAGGGTCAGAGAGAGGGAGACACAGAATCTGAAACAGGCTCTGGGCTCTGAGCTGTCAGCACAGAGCCTGACGTGGGGCTTGAACTCACGGACCGCGAGATCATGACCTGAGCTGAAGTCAGCCGCTTAACCAACTGAGCCACCCAGGCGCCCCTGTTTCCTGTATTTTAAAGCTGTTGGGGTGTTTGGGTGTAGACGTGCTTATAATTGTTAAATCTTTTTGATGGATTGGATCCTGTCATCATTTAAAATGTTCTTGTAGTGATAGTTTTTGTCCTAAAGTCTGTTTTGTGGGATGAATGTAGACACTTTAGCACTCTTTTGTTTACCATTTGCATGACATGGTTTTTCCATCCCTTTTGCATTCAGCCTTTTTGTGTCTAAAGTGATCATGTTTTGTTTTAAATCCATTGTGTCAGTCTCTGCCTTTTAATTAAAGAGTTTAATCCGTTTGCATTTAATGTAACTCTTGATAAGGTAGGATTTATCTCTACCCTTTTGGTGTATGTTTTGTATATGTGTTCTGCCTTTTTATTCCTCAGTTCTTTCATATCAGCCTTTTTCAGTGTTACATAGATGTGTTCTACTAATGTTCTAGTGTAATAATACCATTCTAATTCCCTTATTATTTCTTCTGGAAAATGATTACTAATGTGCTCCCGCATTTCCCATGCTTCCTCAGGTGCTGAGGTGTTGGTTTTTTGCTATCTTTTGTTGTTACAAAATTTATCAGGATGTGCTGCCCCAAAACATGCCCCTTGGCATATCGAATATTTTAAGCTGAAGAACTTTGAGAAAACAGCAGAAGCAGGAACATCACTCTGATCTTCCCCCACCTTTCTCTCAGAAATAGTTATTAAAAAGGAAAAAAAAAACTCTCACAGGAGAGGCGCCCTCCCTGTGCCTGGAAGAAAAGAGCATCTTTATCTTCAAAACAGAGGAACTGAGAAGAATTCAAACAAACAGAACTTGCTGTTTCTCTCAGTTTTTTATACTTCCCTCATACCCTGACCTGACACATTTCTCCACGACCGTCCACTCTTCTCCTCAAACCTAACCTACACATCCCTGGCCCTGTTTGTTTGAGTCTTCATTTCCTGATGAAGGCTCCTGTGCCATGCAAAACTTAGGATAAATTAGTATGTTTTCTCCTGTTAATCTTCTTTGTCAATTTTCAGACCTAGCTGGGGACCCTAAGAGGAACAAGGAAACCTTCCCCCCACCACCACCACATTGTTTCCATTTAGCAATAATAATCTGACATTTTAAAAATCATCCTCAGTTGTCATCCAGACCTTTGGTCTGGAAGCACTGTATTGCATGACAGACATAAGCATTATTATTTTTTTAAGTATATAATTTTATAAGAAAATCACATCACATTTAGGAATTAGGACAGAATTTTCATTTCCAAAACTTTTTTCCAAATGTGTTAACACAACTTCCCACCCCTTTTGTCCCGATCATTTATCTAGTGAGGAGAAAAGATCTGTTATAAGTTCAGAAATAACAGAAGTAAAACCACTGAATTAGTGAAGTGATAGCTTGTAAAAGTTACTGTGCACACACCAAAAAGTTCATAAGCTGGAAGCACTCGGACCAAACATGTAATGAGGTTCGGGGTATATTGTTATAAAGCAGTTTGTACAGTGGGAAGGACATGACTGTTTATTCTTCACAGTGATTGGCTAGAATATTGGAATTTTCTTAAATAATAGGAGTACTGGTTACCTCCTATCAATTTTGAGCAACAGTTAAAGTTTTGCTTATGATTAACAGAAGCATAATCGAGAAATGACCCAGTTCAAGTTAGCCTTGCTAAAATTCAGCTTTGCCTGTATGACTCAATGGGTTTTGGCTCTTCAGGGAATTTTCGAGGCTGATCTCCACTTGTGTTATTTTAACAGATTGATCTCTTTCTGGTGACAGCTTGTTTAATAATCAAACTGCCTTATTGTGTTAACGTGTACTAAGAAAAATGTCAAGGAAGTAGAGTTCAGTTGTACAGTCCATTGCTGCAAAATGCAACTGATCTCTAAAGTTGAACAGAACAGCAGTGAGACCTCCCGAGGAGACGTCTGAAAGTCTCATCTGTTTGGAGTATGGAGGGGTCAGAGCTCTTGTGATGTAGACACCACAACTTGTAACTTTTGGCAGAATCACAGGTTAGGAATGCATTCAGTCTCTGCCTCAGAAACACAGAGCCAGTCAGCAGCTTAATGTCACATGTGTCCCATCAGAGAACAAGGCATGCCTATGAGCATGTGTATGTGACCGAGAGAATCCAGCCAGCGTCCATGAAGTTTTCAGTTTATGCCTCACACAGAGGTGTCCCAAATCTCAAGCGGTGCCCACCTTTACCTCACAGATTGCACATAAGGTAAAAGAATCTAAGACAGAGAATATCAGATTATAAATTCAAGTGACAAGAAAACTCTAAGCCCCCCCCTTTTTTTTTATGCCATCAGCTTTGGAGTCCAAATTCACCCATCCAGAATGTGCACATCAGGCCAGGAAATCAGTGCCTGGTTTTACTAGAGTTTGTCAGTAACTAAAAACTCCCTTTCAAACTTACTTTTTTTTAATGTAGAGATTGCCTCTCTCTTTATGTTGTGTTATTAAGTCTCAGTTTGGTGACATGGGGCTTATTATAAGCAGCCCCCATTTGGGGCCTGTTATTTTTAGCAGTTCGCTCCTTTCAGACTCCCAGCCAAGAGATGTGATAAAAAATTTAAGGCGTAAGTGAATTTCTTAGCGACATTCAACAGGTCATGATACCAGGTTCACATTTTTTAAGTTGGTCATTATATGGGGCACCTGGGTGGCTCCATCCGTAACCATCCAACTTGAGCTAAGGTCATGATCTCATGGTTCGTGGGTTCGAGCCCTGTGTCGGGCTCTGGGCTGACAGCTCAGAGCCTGGAGCCTACTTCAGATTCTGTGTCTCCCTCTCTCCTCTGCCCCTCCCCCACTCATGCTCGCTCATGTGCTCTCTCTCTCTCTCTCTCTCTCTCTCTCAAAAAGTAAATAAACATAAAAGACATTTAAGTTGGTCATTATCTTTGTTCCTTTTCTAACATTCTAAGGGAGATCATTTAATGCTTAGTAACTGCAAACATCCATTTAAAGTTTTTGAGATAATACAGTGGACCCTAGTGTCATAAGCAGGAGAATTCTGATGTCTAGAGGGCACTTTGGAGCCATGGTCCCCAAGACCCAAGCTAATCAGAACCAAATGAGTCCTAGACAGACCCTGTCACAGGAGTCACTTTCTAAAGCCAGCTGGCTTGGTTAATGATCTGTAGCCAAGTCTCACCTTCCCCAGAAGTGTCCGTGCATGTGCAACAAGTGATGCTGACCAGGGCACAAACACTTCCTTGCTCAACTAAGAGGTAATCAAGGGCGATCCAATTAACCAGAACAAGGCTCTCTTGGGCCAGAGAGCCTAGGGACTTTTGTTGGGCAGTGATCGCTTTAGCAGCAGATTCTGCAACATCTTTAAGAGTTAAGGATAGGGGCACCTGGGTGACTCAGTCGGTTAAGTGTCCGACTTTGGCTCAGGTCATGATCTCGCAGTCTGTGGCCTTGAGCCCCGTGTCGGGCTCTGTGCTGACAGCTCGGAGCCTGGAGCCTGCTTCGGATTCTGTGTCTCTCTCTCTGACCCTCCCCCGTTCATGCTCTATCTCTCTCTGTCTCAAAAGTAAATAAACATTAAAGAAAAAAGAGTTAAGGATAGATACCTGATCATTTTCACTTATCCCTAGCCAGGGGAGTAGGGATCTGGCAAAGGAGGCAAATTTTGAATTATGATGCCTCCTGGTAATTCCGGTTTGAGTTTGTGGCTTGGGACTGGAAAGGTGACAGCTATGGAGGCCAGTAAAATTGAAGGGTCCATAGTCTGCACAAGTGACTATTCTGCCAGCCCTTGCCATGTGTCCACTTCTCTATATAGAGCCTAGTTACAAGGTTCCCTGGATTGGGGTTGTTAACCAGAACAGGGAAACGGACCCCCAGGATCGAGGAGCCCTGACACAGGAGAGGGCTAGGTTTGTGCCAGAGAGACTGAGATACTGGAAATCAGAGAGAAGTTTGTGTTGGACAGAACTACGTGATCACCAACATCATGGCAAATCCGTGTCATTTGGATGTCTGATTACCCCTTTTTGTAGTGGCCTGAGATATGTGAACAGTGACATCTTTCCTGGCCAAAGCAAGAGAACAGGGGGACAAAAGAATCCTAAAGATCTTCATCGTATAAGAAGTAGGAAAACAGTGGTCTGAGAGGGAGTGAAAAATGGAAAAGAGAACATTCATGATCCAAACTCTTAGGAGGAAGTAGTCTACCCCAATGTTGGCTATTTCTCTTCCTAGTAGATTTGACTTTGGGGTCTCCAGCATTTACGCAGGACTGGAGGTCAGGTGGAGTCTTCTTCATTTGTGAGAGATGAACCCAGGTAATGACACCTTCTAATTTGGCCAAGATGCCAATCAGCAAGAGCACTTAGTAGGGTCTTTTCAGTGAATCTCACTTTCATAAAAGCATCCGAGTAAAACAGTCACTGTCTGTACATGATCAAAGGTGGAAAAATGCCCATGGTTAAATTTCTGATGAGGATTTGTTTGATAAGGAAATGTTATTTTCTGGCATGCAATGATTTAGGATAATATTTGGACAGTGAGAGTACTGACAAATTTCTAGAAACTTTCACTTCTGGAATATGTTGGTAATTTGAATATATATCCATGCATAGCCTAATAAGGTTCATTAACACTTAATTGGCAATGCTTCCCACATAATTTAACATACCAAATAAACCTAAGAATTTAATATCTCTCTTTCACAAGATGAGAGACAAATCTTTCAGGTTAACTGCAGCTTTGTGGGAAATCTCAGTTGGTTTGAGGTCAGAAAGACTCCATTTCTCCATTTAGATTTTGATTTTGAGAAAATGTCAAGAGGCTTGAACATTTGATCAGAGAGGATCACAGATCATTATGAAATAATACTTTTATCTATTAAACCAAAGTGACAATAAAACATGTTAAAGGCAAATACAGAAGGTTATATTTGTGGGTGTCTGGAGTGGCTCATTCAGTTGAGCGTCCCGACTCTTGATTTTGGCTCAATTCATGATCCCAGGATTGTGGGATCAAGCCCCATGGTAGGCTCCACACTCAGTGTAAGATTCTCTCTCTTTCCCTCTGCCCCTCTCCCCCTGTCGCACACACACACTCTCTCTCTCTAAAAAAAAATTTTTTTTTAAGTTACTTAGTTGTGAATAATACCTAGCTCTCTTAATATTGCAAAGACTGGGTTTTTTTAAATAATCAAATACCTCATAAAGACAGTAAGTCTTATGAAGCAAGTAAGTTATTCTGCTAAGACACAAATCTTTGCTGTGAATCTTTAAGATTACTTAAAAGGTAAAGAAAAACCTTTGTTTACAATTTCCTATTAATAGTAGACAGTAGAACCCTGAGTGACTCAACTGGTTAAATGTCTGACCCTTCATTTTGGCTCAGGTCATGATCTCGTGGTTGGTGAGTTCAAGCCCCACGTCAGGGCTCACCTGGCAGCAGGGTGCCTGCTTGGGATTCTCTCTCTCTGCCCCTCCCCTCTTGCTCTTTTTCTCTCGCGCTCAAAGTAAAACAAAATAAACTTAAAAAAAAAAAAAAGGAGTTGACAACAGGGGTGCCTGGTGGCTCAGTCTGTGGGGCACCTGGGTGGTTCAGTCGGTCAAGCGTCCAACTCTTGATTTCTGCTCAGGTCATGATCTCACAGTTCATGGGATTGAGTCCCACGTCGGGGCTCTCTCTCACTCTCTGTCCTTCCCCTGCTCAGACACTCCCTCTCTCTCGAAATAAATAAATAAACTTAAAAAAAAAAAAACAAAAAAACCACACACAGCCCAGGAAATTAAAGGCTGAAATAAAACCTGAAAGCTCATGGTGCAAAAACTGCAGATCTGGGATCCACGACAGAGTCACCTACAACTTCCAGAAATAGCAAGGAAGCGGTGAGCACAAGGAGCTCGATGGGAACTATACCTGCTTGCTTACTGCCCCTTGGGGCCGTCAGGGGTCTCCAGTTCTGTCTTATGTCCCCAGAACTTTTAAAAGACAAACTGAGGCATATTAAAAATTTTAACAGTTTATTTGAGGGCAAACCTGTTCGAATTAGGAGGCATCCATCTAGCAGATAGACATTCTAAGGAACTATGCAGAAGGAAAGGCTTTTATAGCCAGAAGCGAGCAGGATTAAGGAAGTTCTACAAGGGCAAAAAAGTAGGTTGGTTATTGCCAGGTTTCTTTCCTTCTAGAGAAGACGGGGGTCTGTCGGGCAGATTACCTGACTAGAGCGGACCAGGTGATAATGGCGGCTTGAAGATTCCATTTCAGGGACACCCAAAACTGTAATTAAGTTGTCTCATTTTGGTGGTGTGGGGCTTAGCGTAAGCAACTCCATTTTGGGTCTGTCGTCTTGTTTTTAATGTGCATGATGAGGTGAGAGTGGCAGATCAGCAAGGCGTCAGATGAGGGGTCCCAACTACAACAACTCACAGGACGAGAAGCAGAGTGCCAAATGTGGCAGAGGAGAAGAGGGCTATCATTAAATACAGTGGGCTGGGAGGTCTGGCCACGCTGTCCTTCCACTCACATCCAGTTCCCGCCCTTCCTTCCTTTAATGTCACCGGAAACATTTGTTTCTACCACCGTTCCCAGGGCCGGGGAGCAAGAGTCACTGGCAGTTTCTTTATCCATCTCAGACTTGCCTCGCTTCTCCCTGATCTCTGCTCCCCCTGGATGCTGTGGAGCTGTCCTGTGTCCCAGCCCATGGCCTCTCCACCAGCTGACTTCCTGCAGACCTGGGGCTGATGGTGTCTGTGGGCAGCGATCTTGTTTTCTCTGTGTGGGCTTCTTAATTGTAATTGGCTTGAGATTTGGCTCACTTATATATCCATTTTCTTTGTAGGTTTCCCTAAACTGTGCCCTTAGAGAATCTTGTAACGTGTATTACATTTGTAATCATTTCCTCAATAGGCATTTAATGGAGCAACAACTGTCCCATTTTAAACATACCTGATCTGGTCATTAGAGATTCAGATCATCTTCTTCAGCCTGAGGTACCCATACATCTGTATAATAAACTCACTTATTAATCTGAGCTAGAAGGAGTTAAGTGAAAGTTACGTGGGGGCAAAAGAATGGTGTAATGGTGGAGCTGAGGCCCCAAGCAGCTAGGATAACATCAGGATGGGGCAGATATGTGCCCACAGGAGACAAGCATCATCTGAGGAACGGTGATGTGAGAGGTAGAGACACCCAGGCCTGGACAGACACCGGTTTATGAGCCAACAACAACAGGGCAGTGGCCGGGGTACTTTCCACCCTTTCTTGGTCAGTTATGCTGGTTTGTAAACCTGCCTGATCACCCTCTGTGTAACTGACAGCAAATTTGTGCGTTCATTCACGCATGCATTGATTCTAAAATGTTTCTTGAGTACCTACTATGCACTAGGACTATTCCAGGCACTGTGTGTACATCAGTGAATAAAAAAAAACCTGTGCTGTTCACAACTTACCAGAGCATCAACCTGTCAGGAACTGGTGCTGGCATAGGGAAACTACTGTAATTCACTAACTGCTAGAAGGTCGATGTGCACAAGTCTGAGAGCCAAAAGCCCCAGAGGGACACAGTTGGGGTGGGGGTAGCACTGCCCACTTCTACAAGGTGATCATAGTGAATATTGGAGAAAAGTCCCCTCATGCTTCTGGCAGGGGAAGGGCAAAAGGAACCATACTGAAATGCACCGCAGCATTCCATTCTTAAAAAGGTCTGTCCTAAGGAGAAAGTACTTAACCAAATTTAAAACCCACCAGACCTTTTTCAGAGCCTAACTGATATGGGGAAAGGGAAATACCCAAATTCAACGAACTCAAGCCTTCCGTGGGAAGAAAAGGAAACACCCACTTCTAGTCCCCTCTAGCCTTCCATGTGGGTAGAAAGAAAGAACCAGCTACAGCCCATTCTAGCCATCCTGTCCCACTAAGGAGAGGGGAAGAGAAGCACATGCGCAGCAGTCCCCGTCCAGAGGCACAGGCTCACAAAATGACTTTGAGACCTAAACGTAGGACTATAGAACAATTCCTTCCCCCCATGCCTTGCCACCAAATTACTAAAGGCCCATTGACAGCAGTTGATTTTATGCAATTCATCACTTCCAGCTACCCAGAAAAATGTACAAGGCACACTTTTTTAAAAAATTTGAAAATACAGAGCAAGAATCATACATGGTCGGGTTGTTAGAGTTATCAGACCAGGAATATAAAACAATGATAAATATGCTAAGGGTACTAATGGATAAAGTAGGCAGCATGGAAGAACAAATGGGCAATACAACAGAAATTCTAAGAAAGAACCAAACAGCAATGCTACATACCAAAAACACTGTGACAGAAATGAAGAGTGTTTTTAATGGGCTTTCTAGGAACAGGACATGATTGAGGAAAGAGTCTCTGAACTTCAGGATATATTCATAAAACCTCCAAAACTAAAAAGCAGAGAGAAGAAAAAGACTGACAGAATATCTAAGAATGTGGGATAATTATGAAAGGGGTAGCATACACTTAACAGAAGTATCAGAAGGAGAAGAAAATTAACTGAAGCAATTTTTGAAATAAAAATGGCTGAGAATTACCCTGTATTCTATAAACATTGGGGTGCATGTGCCCCTTTAGATCAGCACTCCTGTATCTTTTGGATAAATTTTTAATTTTTTGAGGAACCTCCAGAGTGTTTTCCAGAGTGGCTGCACCAGTTTGCGTTCCCACCAACAGCAAAAAATGGTTTCCCTTTCTCCACATCTTCCCCAATATCTGTTGTTTCCTGAGTTGTTACTTTTAGCCATTCTGACAGGTGTGAGGTAGTATCTCATTGTGGTTTTGATTTGTATTTCCCTGATGATGAGTGATGTTGAGCATCTTTTCATGTGTCTGTTGGCCATCTGATGTCTTCTTTGGAAAGTGTCTATTCATGTCTTCTGCCCATTTCTTTACTAGATTATTGGTCGTTTGGGTGTTGAGTTTGGTAAATTCTTTATAGATTTTGGATACTAATCCTTTATCTGATATGTCATTTGCAGATATATTCTCCCATTCGGTCGGTTGCCTTTTAGTTTTACTGATTGTTTCCTTCACTGTGCAGAAGATTTTTATCTTGATGAAATCCCAATAGTTCATTTTTGCATTTATTTCCCCTGCCCTTGCAGACGTGTCAAGTAAGAAGTTGCTGGGGCCTGGGTCAAAGAGGTTGCTGCCTGTTTTCTCCTGTAGGAGTTTGATGGTTTCCTGTCTCACACTTAATTCTTTCATCCATTTTGAATTTACTTTGTATATGGTGTAAGAAAATGGTCCGGGTTCATTCTTCTGCATGCTGCTGTCCAGTTCTCCCAGCACCATTTGCTAAAGAGACTGTCTTTATTCCATTGGATATTCTTTCCTTCTTTGTTGAAGATTAGTTGGCCATATATTTGAGGGCCCATTTTTGGGTTCTGTATTCTATTCCATTGATCTATGTGTCTGTTTTTGTGCCAGTACCATTCTGTCTCAATGATTACAGCTTTGTAATACAGGATAAAGTCCAGGATTGTGATGCCTCCAGCTTTGGTTTCCTTTTTCAACACTATTTTGGCTATTCATTGTCTTTTGTGGTTCCATACAAATTTTAGGAGTGTTTGTTCTAGCTCTGTGAAGAATGTTGGTATTGTTTTGATAGGGATTGCATTGAATATGCAGATGGCTTTGGGTAGTATCGACATTTTAACAATATTTGTTCTTCCAATCCATGAGCATAGAATGGTTTTCTATTTCTTTGTGTCTTCCTCAATTTCTTTCATAAGCTTTCTTTAGCTTTCAGCATACAGATCTTTTACCTCTTTGGTTAGGTTTCTTCCTAGGTATTTTATGTTTTTTGGTGCAGTTGTAAATGGGATCGATTCCTTGATATGACTTTCTGTTGCTTCATTATTGGTGTATAGAAATGCAACTAATTTCTGTACATTGATTTTGTATCCTGTGACTTTGCTGAATTCATTGATCAGCTCTAGCAGTTTTTTGGTGGGGTCTTTGGGTTTTCCATGTTTGCAGGACAAACATCTGAACAAGGAAATTTGTCAGGGATAAAGAGGGCCATTGTATTATAATATAAAGGGTCAATTGTTCAAGAGGATGTAACAGTTTTTAATGTGTCTGAACCTAAATACAGAACGTCAGAATATGGGAGGGGAAAACGTGTAGAACTGCCAGAAGAAAGACATCAGTCTGCCCACTATTAGAGTTGGGAACTTGAGCACTTGCCTCAGAAATGCACAGAAAATCACTGAAATTTTCGTTAAAATCAACAGCACTATCAATAGACTAATTCATCCAACAGCATCACATTACACATTTGTCTCAAATTCACATGGAACTATTTAATAGCCTATACTCAACCACAAAACACACCATAAGAAATAAAAGAATATTAATTGTGCAGTATCTGTTCTCAAGCCACATGGATTAAACTAGAAATCAATGACAAGAAAAATGGTTGGAAATTCCCAAAGCACTTATAGATTTAAAGTATACCTCTAATGAGACATGAGACAAAAAAGAAATCTTGAGAAAGATTTTAGAATTATTTTCAACTAAATGAAAATGAAAGCACAACTAATCAAAACTTGTGGGATGCAGTGAAAGCAGTGTTTAGAGGAAAATTTATAGCAGTGAATGCATATATTGAGAAAGATCTAATATCAATCATTTAAACTTTTACCTTAAACTAGAAAGAGAACATTAAATTCAAAGTAAACAGAAGAAAATAAATAATAAAAATTAGAGCATAAATAATAAAATTGAAAACAGGAAATGAAAAAAGAAAATAAATGACACTAAAAAGCTTGTTTTTGAAAAGATGAGTAAAATTGATAAACCTTTAGCCAAGCTAAGTAAGAAAAAAAAGAGAACACACAAGTTACTAATACGTTAGTAATTAACTAGAAATTAAAGAGTGCACATCACTTCAAATCCCATGTACATTGCAAGGATAATCAAGGCATAGTGTGCCCACAAACATGATAGCCTGGATTAAATAGACCAATTCTTTAAAAGACATAGTCTGTCAAAACTTGCACAAGAAGAAATAGACCATGTAAATAGACCTATAGTTACTACAGAAATTGAATCAATTAATAATCTTCTAAAACAAAAAGTACCAGGCCCCAATGACTTCACACACAGCTTAAGAAGTAATTCTAATTCTCTACAATCCCTTTCAGAAGATTAAAGCAGAGGGAATACTTTCTAACTCATTTTATAGGGCTAGCATACTTTTTTTTTTAATTTATTTTTGTTTATTTTGAGAGAGAGAGAGAGCAAGCAGGGGAGGGGCAGAGAGAGAGAGAGAGAGAGAGAGAGAGAGAGAGAATCCCAAGCAGACTTTGCACTGTCAGTGCAGAGCCCAATGTGGGACTTGAACTCACAAACCATGAGATCACGACCTGAGCTGAAGCCAAGAGTCAGATGTTTAACCGACTGAGCCACCCAAGCGCCCCGCCAGCATACTTCTAATACCAAAAACAAAGACATTACAAGAAAAGAAAACTACAGATAAAATCTTTCACGAACATAGAGGAAAAACCTTAAACAAAATATTAGCAAGCCAAATTGAGTGACCACATATAAAAAAAATAGTATACGACCACCAAATGGGATTTTTCTAGGTGTGCAAGTCTGACTCAGCATTTGTAGATCAGTTAATGTACCCCCTCACATTAACAGGCCAAATAAGAAGAATCACATGACTATATCAATATTTGTAGAAAAGCATTTGACAAAATACAGAAACTCTAAGTAAACCTGAGGGGAAGCTCCTAAACTTGATACAAGAGTATCTACAAAAACCAACAGCTAACATTCTTAGTGGTGAGAAACTCAGACTTTTCCCACTAAGATTAGGAATAGTGCAAGTATGTTCTCTTTCACTACTGCTTTTCAACACCATACTGGAAGTACTAGCTAATAGATTAAGAAAAGAAATAAAGTGTATCCATATAAGGAAAGAAGAAATAAGATGGTCTTTTTTTCAAAAATGATATGATTGTGTATATAGAAAATCTAAAATTAAACTCGACTATGGAGCACCTGGGTGGTTCAGTTGGTTGGGTGTCCGACTTTGGCTCAGGTCATGATTTCACAGTTTGTGAGTTTGAGCCCCACATCAGGCTCTGTGCTGACAGCTCAGAGCCTGGAGCCTGCTTCAGATTCTGTGTCTCCCTCTCTTCTTGCCCCTCTCCCATTCACACTCTGTCTCTCTCTCTCTCTCAAAAATAAATAAAGATTAAACATTTTTTAAAGAATAATAAAACTGGACTAATTATAGCAAGGTTGCAGGATACAAGGTTAATATACAAAGTCAGTCCCTTTCTTCTAAACCATTAATGAGCTAGTAGAATTTGAAATTAAACACTATACCGTTTACATTAGCACACAAAAAATAAAATGCTTAGGTATAAATCTAACAAGATATGTACAAGACTGTATGAGGAAAACTACAAAACTCTGGTTAAAGATACTAAAAAAAAACAACTAAATAAATGAAACACTTCATGTTCGTGGAAAGGAGCACCCAATATGGTCAAGATTTCACTGTTCCCCAACTTGATCTATAGAGTGAATGCAATTCTAATAAAAATTCCAGAATCTTTTTTGTGGATATCAACTAACTGATTCAAAAGTTTACTTAGAGAAGCAAAAGACCCTGGATAACCAATACAATATTGAGACAGAAGAACAAAGTCAGACAACTGATAGTACCCAACTTCAAGAATTAAATATAAAGGTATAATAATCAGTGTTGTATTGGAGAAAGAATAGACAAATAGATCAGTGGAACAGTATAGAGAACCCACAAAAATACAGTCAAGTGATACTTGACATAGGAGCAAAGGCAGCACAATGGAGAAGACAGTTTCTCCACCAATGCTAGAACTAAACATCTACATGCAAGAAATTAATCTAGACCTTACACCTTTCACACAAATTAACTCAAATCTAAATATAAAATGCAAATCTATAAATCTTCTAAAAAATAGGAGAAACTTCTATGACATTGGGTTTGGCAATGACCTTTTAAATAAAACAACAAAGGCACAGTTCACAAAAGAATTAATTTTCTGGACTTCATTAAAACTTTTTGTTCTGCTAAAACAATGCAAAGGGAATGAGGAGACAAACCACAGACTGAGAGAAAATATTTGCAAAAGACTTATCTGTTAAAGGACTGTTGTATAAAATATATAAAGAACTCTTAAAACTCAATAAGAAAACTCAATTTAAAATGGCAAAAAATCTTGGGGCACCTGGGTATCTCAGTTGGTTAAGTGTCTGACTCAATTTCAGTTCAGGTCATGATCTCACAGTTTGTGAGATAGAGCCCTATATTAGACTTCATGCTGACAGCACAGAGTCTGCTTGGGATTCTCTCTCTCTCTCTCTCTCTCTCTCTCTCTCTCTCTCTCTCTCTCTCAAAATAAAATAAAATAAAATTGAAAATGGCAAAAAATTGTGCTCACTTCAGCAGCACATATACTAAAATTGGAACGACACAGAGAAGATTAGCATGGCCCCTGGTGCAAGGATGACACACGCATTCATGAAGCGTTCCATAAATAAATAAACAAAAAACAAAATGGCAAAAAATCTTCACAGACACCTCAGCAAAAAGATAATACAGATGGTAAATAAGTACATGGAAAGCTGCTTTGCATCATATATTATCAGGGAAATTTAAAGCAACAGTGAGAAACCCCTACACACCTATTAGAATGGTCAGAATCCCAAACGCTGACAACACCAAATGCTGGGAAGGATGTGGAGTAACGGTAATCCCCACTCACTGCTGGTGGGAATGAAAAATGGTACAACCACTTCGGAAGACAGTTTGCGATTTTATTAGAAAACTAAACATACTCCTACCATCTGATAAATTGTGCTCCTTGCTCTTTACCTAGAGTTGAAAATAGCTCCTCCACTGGGGCGCCTGGGTGGCTTAGTCGGTTAAGCGACCGACTTCAGCTCAGGTCATGATCTCGCGGTCCGTGAGTTCAAGCCCCACGTCGGGCTCTGTACTGACAGCTCAGAGCCCGGAGCCTGTTTCAGATTCTGTGTCTCCCTCTCTCTGACCCTCCCCCGTTCATGCTCTGTCTCAAAAATAAATAAACGTTAAAAAAAATTAAAAAGAAAATAGCTCCTCCACACAAAAACCTGTAAACAGACACTTATAGGAGGTTTACTCATAGTTGCCAACATTGGGAAGCAACCAAGATGTCCTTAAGTAGGTAAAGAGATAAATAAACTAGGATGCACCCAGAAAATGGAATATTATTCAGTGCTAAAAAGGAATGAGCTATCAAGCCATGAAGAGGCATGGGAGAATTTTAAGTGCATATTCCTAAGTGAAAGAAGCCAATCTGAAAAGGCTATGTATTGTATGATTCCAATTATATGACATTCTGTGATTGCAGCTATATAGTCATTAATATGAGTATATGAAAAGGCAACATCTATGATGACTGTAAAAAGGTCAGTGGTTGGCCAGGGTTATGGTGAATGGAAGGACGTTCAGGTGGAGCACTGAAACTTCTCTGTGTAATACTGTAATGATAGATGTGTGCCATTGTACATTTGTCCAAACCTATAGATGGCATAACACCAAGATTGAGCCCACACATAAACGATGGACTTTAGCTGATTATGATGTGTCGATATAGGTTCATAAATTGACACAAACATACCACTTCAGTGGAGAATGTTGATACTGGTGGAGGTTAATCATGTGTGGAGACAGGCATATGTGGGGTAAATCTGTACCTTTCTCTCAATCTTGCTGTGAACCTAAAATTGCTCTAAAAATAAAGTTTATTAAAAAATAAAAAGCTCTGCCTTTCTGGACCTTCTTTCTCAGGGAGACTGAACATAATCAAGAAGACAGACAAAAACTGAATAAATATTTAGCATCTTTCCGCCATTGTTAGGAGAGCATCTTCCTCCTTTGAGATAGCTCCAACTTTTACTCTAGTGTTTCACTATAATGGGCCTCCCCTTCTTCATTTTGGTGGTGCCATCAGCTGTCAATCCCTTGGGATCTATGGCCATCTCTTGGGTTTTCACCCTTTTTGCAGGGCCTGGATGGAAAAAGGCATACCACTGTCGATGTTTGTCAGATTCATGGAGGAGTGGAGACAAGTAGGAGCTGGCTCCTGGCATTTCCAGTTTATGCACGATCCCAACCAGGGCCTCTGCCACCCACTGGTGCTCCGGCCCCATCCTCCCTCTGCCCTGCCAGGCTGGCCATGACATTGGCAAGAATCACCATGGAGAGTTCCTATCTACATGCATTTGGTTCTTTCTCAGGATGGGGCCTCAGTTCTCAGTTGTTTTTCTAGCTGCCCCAATCAGCCTCCTCTGATAGATAGGTAAAACCACGGGGATGGGATTGTTCAGGACAACCAAGGACAGAAAGGTAAAGCTTTAGGGAGGAGTTCATTCTCTTAAAAATAAAGGATGGAATTGATCCAATTTAATTTAGTATTAAAGATTCTCAGAGCAATCAGGATCTGACCCATTCAGTGAATAATTGGCATGAAGTAAACCTCGACCATCTCAGTAGTTGGGAAGGGGCGTATTTAATTATTCTCTGCTTTTCACGTGGATGGTTTGGCCTGGTGAGTCAGGCTAGGAGGGACCTCACACTAAACATCTTCCCCACTTTATTCAGCCAAGTAGAGAAAGGCATAAGCTGGGATTCGTCATCTAGGCATGACTACTGGGGAGACCAACTCCTGACCTTATGATTACAAATCAAAATGTGATAAATGGGGTTATCTGGAAATGAGCCAGTCGCCATGCTGGACATCTCCTTTCAGACAATTGTAAATGCTTGGACACACACATCTCGACCAGTGCTTTCATGAGGTGATGGTGTCTGCACAGGTGCAAGGCCACTGGATTAGCCACACTCTCCTTTCTCGCGGATCTATCCTGAGCAACACAGGGTATCTAGTATCTGAGGCTGAATTGTGTGGGGCGAACTAATGGCATCTGTAGGCTGTGAGACCTAAGACTTTCTAACTTTTGTTGGCACTTTTTATTAGATGGCATCCACCCTGACTGTCAGGCCTGTGCTGAGCCTCACCTCTCCTCTCCCCCCTTCAGGCCTTACCTGTGTATCACTCCCCAAATTGTTTCTGTGCCATTTCTCTATCCTTTCTTTGCCCTCCTGTCTCTGTGGGCCCTATGCATCACGAACCACTTGTCCAAAGAATGAGGTTTTTGTCTTCCCTGTCCTCCCATCTCATACAAGTCGTCTTGACCCTTTGGCCCTCCCCTCAGTGGCCAGGACAGCAGAACTTTTTACTTGAAATGGCAGGAAATTAGAATCTTCGATCTACCCACATAAATCTTATGTTGTCTCCTCTCAGAATCACATAATTTGGGGCCACCTGGGTGGCTGTCGGTTGAGCGTCCGACTCTTGGTTTCAGCTCAGGTCATGATTTCAGGGTTTGTGGGCTTGAGCCCAACATACAGGCCCTGCTAGCAGCACGGAGCCTACTTGGGGTTCCCTCCCTTCTCTCTCTCTCTCTCTCTGCCCCTCCCCTGCTCTCTCTCTCAAGATAAATACACATTTTTTACAAAAAGAGAATCACACCATTTTTATTACCGCCTCAGGCTGGGTCTGGCCAACACAGGTTCCCGGCCCTGGTTCCATTAACTGACAAGCAGTCCCTGCACTGTGGCAGCTATAGGGCAGAGCCCTAGGGCTATGGATGAAACTGAGCACGGAAGCCGAGACCCGCATTACTGAGAATGAGAATCAGCCGAAGTGGCAGAATTCAGGCGGATACTAGGCGTCACAAGTCAGCAAGGCCACAGCACAGGTGAATATGGGGCCTTTTCTGTGATGCTGAGGGTCCGGAGGTCTGGCAGTTTTCCATTATTGCTGGTAGGGGAGGTGGGGAGATCTCCAGGATTCATCACAGATCTATTTCTTCTAAATCTGGAGCAGAATCCCATAATTTTGGAGAAGGAGAGGTGTCTCTGAATTAGAGCTGCTGGTCGTGAGCTGCGGGAGACTTGAGCACAGTATATTGCAGTGGCCATTTTCTGGAGTGCGGGGCTCAGGTCTTCACTCCATCCAGGCCGGTCTGGGCTATAAGCTTCAAGAAGACAGTTGCACCAGAGGTGCCGGAGTTGGGGCTGAATTGGCTGGACTCCTTACCTCGTTCGCTGAAATTCGTACACGAGAGGCCTCCGGCCTCGGCGTGGAATGTCAAGCCGTTGGAGGCACAGGACACGTAAGCAAAGATGGACAAGACCGTTATGCAAGAGTACTGCCCTGCCGCACAGAGACCTCGCCCTGTCCAGTGACTAGCGCTGAATTGGGAGTCTCAAATGCTTTTCCCGTGGGAACCAGGGATGTTCGGGAGGTGTGTTGGGCCTCGCAACTGAGGTCTCTTAAGTGTATCTATCCCTTTTCCCCCCAAAGATTCCAGTCTCAGGTCTCTTTATGGCCTGACTTCTTTGCCAAGAACTCTCGCCTGTGTCACCTGCATTGAAGCCTTGGAAGGTAAAGGGCTGGGATTTTAGCTTCTATCCTCAACATCGCACGGACCCACGAGCCTGACACAATCTTGCCCGGGGGTGGGGGGGGGGAGCTACCAGAACAAGGTGTCGGACGGCGTCCCCTGAAGAGGTGCAGAGATACATCTGCCACATGGAATGCTGAAGGCTGAACACAACACCTCCCATGACCTCTTGTGAGGAGCAAAGGAAACCACCTGGTATGAGGGCTCAGATCCTGGGAGCGTTGAAGTCCAGTGAGGGTCGATGCCGATAAGGATTAGAATGCAAGTCCCCGTGCAACACCACACTCAGCGCGTGGAGAGAGGATGGAATGAAAAGCTGCTGCGCGGTTACTGCGATACGCGTACTTTGGGAGAAAAACATCATATTGAGATGCTCGTCCAGGTGAGGAGCAGCGCTTGGTGAGGGAGAGGGGAAGAGGCTCTAAGCCTGGCCTGAGCCTGGGGCCCAGTCGTCTCCCAACACACCCCTGCAGCAGATGGGCTCTCTCCCTGCTTGCAGATGGGCGCTGGAGTGGGATGTGGAGAAACCGGGAGCCATCCTGTCTTCCTCCTGTGGTCCCCCTTGCGGCCAGAGAGAGAGAGAGCTTGGCGCTCTGATTTTTAGGCTCGTCCTTGCCGCTTCCTCCTCCTGGCACATCAGACCATCAGATGAGAAGTGTGTGGCCGCAAACACCTTAAATCCAGAGATTTGGGCCAGAAATTAGAGGTCCTCAACTTCCTTGCTCAAACTTTGAGCCACTCCGCCTCTTTAGGCTGTATTTCCATCACTGTGAATCCTCGATATCAGCAGGGGATAAAAAAAGAAACAAACTCTCTGATGGTAAGACAGCGGGTGGGGAGAGGAGGGCAGGTGGAACCAGGGAAACCTACTGACTGGGTGCAGTGATATTCTGGGCATTAAGTGATGAGGGTCCAACCTAGATGGTATCAGGAAGACAAAGGGGAACGAATAGATGAAAACCTTCTTTAAAAAAAAAAAAAAAGGTGAGCAAAACCTTGTGAGAATTTGGAGTTGGGGAAAGAAAGGGAGGAACATCAAGAGAACTTTGGGGTTAGTATCTGGAAACAGCTTCATCCTGAAATATGTCCCCTCTCATGCCTTTCTCCCCTTTTTAGGAGTCTTTTAGGAGTCGCTTCAAAGCTACTACCGCCAAAGCCCCATAATCCTTGATCCTTAATTCTACAGTCCCCTAAGATCTCTGCACTGAAATCTTTTTCATATACTCGTGCGGTGACCAAACATAACTGAACCGATAAAAGGATGTTCATACTCTTCATTTGTCCCGCTGAACAGTCCCATAGCTCATTGCGGGAACGTGGATGCGTGTGGTGAAGGCGTGTGGCCGGTATCACTGGGTGCGTGGGTACGAGGCACGTACAGTATGTGCATCACCCCTCAGCACCCCTCAGATGGTCAACTCAGGGGAGACAGCACCCTGCTTCCTGGGAATGGGGCACGCGATCCCCACGCTGGAGCTCCTCGGCAGTTCTAAACGCACCTGAGGGAGCGCCCAGTCCTACTCCCAGACCCCTGCCTGACCCAGGGCCAACTCAGCCAGGTCATCATCAGCCTGGGTGTCAGTCTACACTGCAGCACCCCAGTGCTTTGAATCCACACGGTACAACTGGCGGCTTCCTCGATGCCATCTCACGCTTAGCCTAGCACCTCCCATTGTCATTCTTTTATGATCTCCCAAGTAGGGCCACCTCACTCTAAATATACTGCCCCATTTTGTCATCCTAACTCCTCTCTGGGCAACTGGGGCTAACGGCCAGACCGAGCCCATTGAAAGTCTTGTGCAAAGCAAACCAATGATCATTTGCACATGGCTCTTGTGCAAATGCCTACCCTGTGTCTCATGGTGCTTTAGAATGTGTGTATGTGTGTATAAATCTGATACATATTCACATGTGTTATACGTTGACAGCAACAGATCTCTGGTGGACAGGATCCATTAGAGGAAACGAAACTGTTTTTGGTCGCTATGAACGCAAAATGTGTATGAAGAAATAAACATTTTTTTTTGTCCACCTGCTTTGTTTCTAGTTTCGCCACCAGTCCCTGGCTGGGTGGGTCAGAGCAGGAACGACACGCTGTCGTTAAGAAGCTCATAGTCTAATGCTTGAAGTCTGAGTTCAAAAGCATGCATTTTTTTCCTTCTTTGTCATTTTATAAGATTCCTCAGTCAGAAAATATGAAAGAGCAGTTCTTAGAGTTGGGCAGACTTAGAATCAGAGGTGGAGAAGCCACTTCCTGGGCTCCAGTCCCAAGAGATTTAATTGGCATGAAGTCCTAGAATCTGCGTGTTTGACATAAACACCCAGGCAGTTCTAATGCAAGTGGGCTGCAGACCACAGTTGACAGAACATTGACCCACAACGTTGAATCAAAACTGTAAATAGGGGCGCCTGGCGGCTCAGTCGGTTAAGCTTCTGACTTCAGCTCAGGTCATGATCTCACAGTCCGTGAGTTTGAGCCCCACGTCGGGCTCTGTGCTGACAGCTCAGAGCCTGGAGCCTGCTTCGGATTCTGTGTCTCCCTCTCTCTCTCTTCTCTCTCTCAAAAATAGACATTAAAAAAAGCTGTAAATAGGGGTACCTGAGTGGCTCAGTCAGTTGGGCATCTGACTTCGGCTCAGGGCATGATCTCATGGTTTGTGGGTTTGAGCCCTATGTCAGGCTCTGTGCTGACAGAGCCTGCTTTGGATCCTGTGTCTCCCTCTCCCTCTGCCCCTCCCTACTCATGTTCTGTACATCTCTCCTTCAGATACAAATAAACATTAAAACATTTTTTTAAAACTGTAAATAAATTTGTTTTACTTTAATTGAGAACCTGGAATTGAAAAGCATATAAGTCATTCCATAAATCTTGACATAAAGATCTTCAAATATTCCTTAGGGACAGTCCTTAGTTATGTTCTTTTGCCTTCCAGCACTAAAGTGAAACTCACTCCACAGTTATTTCTTAGAAAGAGCTGAAAATTTAAAACAACAAGAATAAGAACAAACAACTCAACCACTATCACCACCACCACCAAAAAGATCCACCAACAGACTCCTGCCTGGGGTGTAGACATGCCCCACTTTCACGATGGACGGAATGGCCTCAACATCTGCTTTCACACTCGGCTTCAGTTGTTCCAGGAGCGTGCTTGGCTGTCCATACAGAGGAGCTCGCTGGACAATCAGCAGAATGGGTGAAAAGTCAGCAAAACCATAAAATATTACTTAAAGACAAAGTAGCAAACTGTTTATTCAAGCATCCAGCAATTTTTCTTTCATCTGGAAGGATGGAACCGGGGCTGGTAGGCACTGAGAATACACAATCAGTAATCAATGAAGAACTCGTATATTGCTTCTGAGAAATCCATTCTATGTGCATGACATTTATGAAAGCAACAACATGTGATGTAAATCTCAGATCTGCTCAGGATCCAGTCACTAATCTCTTTCGAGGAAAAGACTTTGAAAACCATCCTTGCATTCCACTCTTGGGCAATGTTGAAAAGTAGCTCTGTGCCCTAATAAAACTAATTGCAAATAAAAAGAATCTTTGAGAGGGGGATGCCCCAGGGTTTTACTTTCTGTATGTTATATTCTTTTCCAGTAGGTAACAGAAACAGAGTCCATTATTTTTTTTTTTAATGTTTTATTTATTTTTGAGAGAGAGGGTGAGCAGAGAAGGGGCAGAAAGAGGCGGGGACAGAGGATTCAAAGCAGGCTGCACGCTGACAGCAGTGAGCCTCATGCATGTGAGATCGTGACCTGAGCCGAAGTCGGACCTCAACCAACTGAGGCACCAAGGTGCCCTGAAACAGAGCCCATTCTTAAAAAAAAAAAAAAAAATCTGTGTGACCACCAATGTCTTCCAATGTGTATAATTCACATAAGAGCCATGTCGAGCCCTGGGCAGGGAACGGGGTGCGATCCTACGGGAAAGAATGAAAAGCAAAAGAGGCAAGTACCTAATGTGATACTTAAACATGTAAAACTAGCTCTTCACCTGACAGACAATCTGCTGAATGTATACAAGGTTTATTACACCCAGCAGATCTTATTACGGCTCAAGAGAACAAGCTAGACGCTCGTGTTGGTTTCTACTACTGTCCTAACAAATTACCATAAACTTAGTGGCTTAGAAGAACACACATTTACATCTCACAGTTCTAGGGGTTAGGAGTCCACCAAGAATCTCGACTAAAATCAAGATGTCACCAGGGCTGCCTTCCTTTCTGGAGGCTCTAGGGGACATTCTGTTTCTTTGCCTTTTCTAGTGTTTAGAGCCTCCCCCGGCCACTTTCCGGCATATTCCTTGGCTCCTGGCCCCTTCCTCCCTCTTCAGCACTGGCAACAGCAGGTGGAGTCCCCCTCCCCCAGCATCTTTCTGACCTCCTTTTCTGCCCCTTCCAATCTTAAATCCCCGTATAATTACATGGGACCACCTGAATCATCCAGGTCCTTAACATAAGCACATCTGCGAAGTCCCTTCTGCCATGTGATATATCCACAGGTTCCAGGGACTAGAATGGGGACCCCCTAGGCAGGAAGGTGGCGTTACTCTGCCTACCATCACACTCTTAACTCAGGTGCCAAGTAATAAATATTAAAATTAAAAACATATCTTTCCTAATACTGAGTTTAGGAAAATCAGGACACTGCGCTAGACCACAATCTAGAACAGCAAATGAACACAAAACCAAATTAGAACCTTAGAAGTGTTCCACTGATGACCATAAACATCGCACAAGTACCAGTCTCTTTGGAGTCATTGTTTTGTTCTCCAGGTGTGGCTTTTTTCCCCCTGCAAAGGCAGACTGATGGCAGAAAGCTCGTCCAAGGCGAAGAGGGCAGTGGTGGCGGAAAGGGAGGCGGGGGCCGAGTCCGCCTGCCTGCCTGGGACCCCGCTCTCAGCCGGATCTAAAGTGGGGGCAGGTGGGATGGTTTCCTTTGGACCTGCCCTTGCCCGAGCTCGGGGATCCTTGTGCGCCTCCCCCGGGCGGCCACCAGGGGGCGCGGCGGTCTTTCCCTGGGAACCCCCAGCCCGCTAAGCCCGCGGGCCCCCGGATGTGCCGCGGGGCGGGATCTCGCGCGGCCGCCCGAGTGTGCGGAGGCTGCTGACATGTGGTCGCGCACCCCCGGCCAGGCCTGGGGGCGGGGCGGCGGCGGAGGCCGCGCCCCTGGGGCAAAGCCACCTGCCTCGGTCTCCCCCAAACCGGGCTCTGACCGGAGAGAGACGCATCCGCGCTTCCCCGGGGGCGGGAGTCTCTTATCTTCGCGGCAGGGGCAGCCTCTCCCGTCTGGGCCGCCGGGTGTGTGCGTGTGCACGCGTGCGTGTGTGCATCGCGCGTGTGGGCACGCGTGCGTGCGTGCGCCGGGCAGGGGCTCGGGGCAGAAGTTGCCGGGAGAGGAAGGCAAGTCCGGGGAGGAGGCTGGCAGGACCAGAGCTGGAATACCCTTGCGGGAGGGCAGCAGGGGGGGTGGGAGCGGGAAGAAATGCCCCTTAATGAGGTTACGGTTCTCCGTGTTGGGCTTATTCCTTCCTTTTGAGAATTGTCTGTCCCGGTGGGGGTTTTTTCCCGAAGCCTGAAACTTGACCGCGCCACTTCGGGCTGTGAGTGCACCATCATGGTGGGCGTGTAAGAGGCCAGCTGGGCCTGCACCGAGGTCTTAGTGCTTCTGGATGCTTAGGGAAGGACCCGGTGAGTGGAGCCCCTCCTGGGGTCTCCTCTGGAGCAGCACAGTGAGGTGTCTGGGGATCTTTGCCCCTCCCTCCAGTGCTTGGGTTGCAGCCCATCCATTTGGCGGAGCTGCTGTCTCTTGCTCACTCCCCAGGGGAGAGAAGTCAGGCTGAGCCCAGTGTTCCCCAGGGACACCCAACAGACACCCTACAAAACCTCAGAGAAAGTGGGGACTTCCCATCAGGCCACCTTGAGGTCGTGTTAATACTTCCTTTGGAAGAATTTTGAGAGAACAGAAATGATTGAGTCTCTCAAGAATGTCTTTTAAAGAGGCATGTCGTCTGGCAAGGTCCCTGTTTCCAGCCCCGACCTCACAGGAACGCCCACTCTGCTCTTGGACGTGGGGACCTGGGACTTCTTGCAAACCCAGACAGAGTCTAGCAAAAACTTCACTTAGAACTGGCGCCATGCTTTTTCAATACAAGCTTGCAGGGTTTTCTTCCTTCCAGAGTTCACCCTGGCTGTGGCTGTATTCTCTCTTCTGTAAAAGTCTCTATCCAGAATCCAGATCCACATTTTGCAACCCTGATTTTAAAATAGGGGTGCCACGGCAATTCAGAGTAACAGGAACTGGGTTTGCTCTCCTGCCCGCGACAAGAAAACATCACAGACAAAACGAGACAAAATACGTGACATGCATATTTTTCAAGAGACTGGGCAGCAGGCAGAAGAGGACGGTGATGCCCCAGAGGATGGGAGACAAACAGGTGAGCCCTGCAGTTGCTTCCATTTACTGCCGGAGAGAGTTTCCAAGTGAAACACGGGGAGGAGAAACCGAAGAGGAGCCCAGTGGACCTCGAGTTGAGGACACTGAGCTGAGACGCCATGGAGGCCACGGTGACCAGAGGCCACAGGACAGAGTTCCAGAGAGGAGAGAGCTGCAGAAAGCCAGTCAGGAACATCTGTCCAGGGGGCCCCTCCAGCGTGCAACACGGTAGTGATCAGCACCCACATGTGAGGCAAAGTACCCAAGGTCAGGGGTAAGTCATTTGACAGGACTAGAGGTAACAGTGCCTGGCACTCACACGGGGCTGGGAATGATGCTTGTTCCCAAAAGATAGACTGGAAGGAAAAAACATCCTCATAATTCATGGGGAGGGGTGGCATGCTCAAGGAGGTCTTTCCTCAGTGTCAGGAAACTCATTAGCCCTGGACTGAGCACTGCTCTGGGCCAGTTAGCAAATCCTGAAAGCAAGACCTGAAACTATCAAACTATTTCCAAGTAGATGCACCCCGAACAAAGCTCAGAATTTATAGCAACACGGAAATACCGGCAACCAACACGGTCAAACTCGGGACGTCTGGCATTCAAAGACTTCAAGGTACGCAAAGAGGCAGGGAAATGACCCCTAATGAGGAGGCCGATCAGTCATTTGAAAATGGCCCAGAGCTGGCACAGATGTTAAGCATCACCAGAGAAGGACATTAAAGCATGTATTAAAGGCGTAGTCCGTGAGTTCAAGACGTTAAGTAGACAAATGGAAAACACATAAATGACCCAGTCTAACTTTAAGAGATGCCAACCACAATGTCTGACAGGAAGTATACTGACTGTAAGAGATTATCGGCGATTAGAAAATGCAGAAGAGGGGAACCTGGATGGCTCAGTCGGTTAATCATCCGACTCGGTTTCGGCTCAGGTCGTGATCTCACACTTGGTGAGTTCAAGCCCTGTGTTGGGCTCTGTGCTGACAGCATGGAGCCTGCTTGGGATTCTCTCTCTCTCTCTCTCTCTCTCTCTGCTCCTCCCCTGCTTTTATGTACACTCTCTCTCCCTCTCTCTCAAAATAAATAAATCAGCTTAAAAAAAAAACAGAAAATACAGAAGAAAAACATTTGCTAGGACTTGTATTGAGTCTGTAGATCCCTTTGGGTGATGTTGCAACCTTTACTCCATGACATCTTCCAGTCCATGAGCACAGGATGTCTTTCCATTTCTTGCCTTCTTTAATCTCTTGCGACAACGTCATGGAATTTTCGGTGTACAAGTCTTTTGCTTCCTTGACTAGATTTATTCACAGATACTTTATTGTTTTGGGTACTGTCGTAGGTGAAACTTTTCTTCATTTCCTTGCCAGATTGTTCGTTGCTCATATATAGAAACAGCTGGTTTTTCTCCAACTTGTAGCCTGCAACTTTACAGAATCAGTTTATTGACTGTATTAGTTTTTGTGTGTGGATTAGTTAGGAATCTTCTGCATATAGGAGCACATCATCCCCAAAGAGAGATAGTTTCATTTCTTCCTTTCTGCCCTATTTTTGCTTACCTTCAGTTTTGAAAGATATTTGAGCCAGGTGTAGAAGCCAATACCCCACCACAAGCCACCTGTGGACTCAGAGATGATCAGTGACAGGGCAGGAGCTTCCCTATTTTGGGTCGCCTCGGCCCGGGAGTCTCGGATCAACATGTGCAGCCTAGGCCAGGGACACAGATCCGGGAGCCCTTAGTCTTTGCAAACCCGCTCCAACCGGAAGGACCACAGCGACCCCTGGAGGCGCCTCCAGGGATGGCTTATGGCCTGGACGCTTCCAGGAAGCCAGAAGTCAGAAAAAGGCGAATCCCAAAACACCTAGCCAAAGACCCTGTGTAGACATAGGAGAAGATAAACAGAGACCCAGGCACTCTTCTTCAAAGGGATCGTGAGCCTCAGCATGGGCTCAGGTGGGGGGACTGCTGACTCCAGACCTTGGGGGTCTCTGGGGTTAGAGTCTGGAGGCCTCTGAACAGGACTCTTCCAGGGCGCTGGGCCCCACGGGCCACCTCACCCTCCTGCTGGCCCTCCTGCTCCAGGGGCAGAGCTGTGGAGTCCAAAAAGTAGAACCACAGGCTCTCACGTGGGAAGTCCTTTCTGTTAGGAGTTAGATTAGGACCCCAGCTGCAAGGCTCCAACACCACACCGTGAGCCCTCCACTCCACGAATGACCATAGTGCTGTGGTGGGGTCTCAGCGTTTGAGGTGAGGCTCATAGCCAGGTAATGCTGAAGATCTCTCCCTCTCCCTCTTCCCTCTCTCCCTCTCCCTCTTCCCTCTCTCCCTCTCCCTCTTCCCTCTCTCCCTCTCCCTCTTCCCTCTCTCCCTCTCCCTCTCCCCTCTCTCCCTCTCCCTCTTCCCTCTCTCCCTCTCCCTCTTCCCTCTCTCCCTCTCCCTCTTCCCTCTCTCCCTCTCCCTCTTCCCTCTCTCCCTCTCCCTCTTCCCTCTCTCCCTCTCCCTCTTCCCTCTCTCCCTCTCCCTCTTCCCTCTCTCCCTCTCCCTCTTCCCTCTCTCCCTCTCCCTCTTCCCTCTCTCCCTCTCCCTCTTCCCTCTCTCCCTCTCCCTCTCTTCTCCTCTTTACTCCAGGTCACCTTCCCTCACCTTCTTTCTCCAGTTCAGCTTTCTCCATGCACCCCTCTCCTTCCACAAGCATCCCCAGATTGAGGCTACCCCAGTGCCCTGGATGGGGTGGGGAGCTCAGTGACTGTCCAGGTGATGCCCTCTAGATGTCTCTAGAAATTGTACCTGGTTCCAAACAGCCGCCATAATAAAGGTTTTTAACAGCCACTTTGAACAGCTTTTCACATCCTCCCATTCCAGGGTTCCTCCAGGACTGAAGACGTGAGTCCACACTAGAGTTCTTGGTCCCCCACCCCAGACCCCATGCAGAATGCATCCTTCACAGGGCATCTGTGGGTACCTACTTGGAGCCAGGTCCTGCTGTGGCTGTATCATGAGCAAACCCCAGGTCCCTGCCCCATGGAGACTCCACTAAGGGCTCAAGGGTGGCTCAGTGGGGACATGGCTGGTTAGTGTCCTTCCCACTGCCCGCCCACACCCTGGCTTGTGGGGATTTGTAGAGAACAAAACAGGTGAAGCCTGAGAGGCCGCGGTCTTCACCTGGACCGAGGTGGCTTCCCAGGCAGCACAGTGCAGGTGGGAGGGCCTTGGGCCAGCTTTCCTGTATCACATGACCTAACTCCCATTGAGGCAGCAGCCACAAACTGGCGACAGTCAGTGCCAGCGGACTTGCAGCCTAGCAGATCCTCACTTCTCCAGCAACCAGCCGGCGGCCTCGCCCTGCCCTGTGCAGTCCAGTGTCCTCCAGTTCTGCCTTCAGGGGCAATCGGTGCATGTCTGCGAGCTAGGGCTTGTCATTAGACATCCCACCTTGTCCTCAGACAGCCACGACCGGCATCTGCAGACCCTTGCTCTGTTTGAGATCCCTAGTGTGGGCTCATGTAAGACTTCTGTACGTGAAAAACTCCATCTTGAGAAAAGCTCCGTTTTCCTTTTTGAAACTTATAGCTAATGAACTCAAAGTGGGCAGAGAGACCTTTGAACTGGGCCAGAAGTGGCCACTGTTTTACGAGCAGTTGCTCTTTAAAATTCAGCAGGATGACTGGCGTCTGGGCCGTAAATCCGTTGGTGTGAACAAGAATGTCCTCTCCCCTTCAAGGTCCTTCTGGCTGGACTAAGAATCCAATGGACATGAGACAGATTCACAGGAGAAATTTAACAGCGTACATATCGGGGCGCCCGGGGGCACAGTCAGTTAAGCTCCAGCTTCAGCTTCGGTTCAGGGGTTCTAGCCCTGCATCGGGCTCTCTACTGTCGGTACGGAGCCTGCTTCGGATTCTCTGTCTCCCTCTCTCTCTGCCCCTCCCCCACTCGTGTTCTCTCTAACTCTCTCTCTCTCTCTCTCAAAAAACGAATAAACATTTAAAAAAATTTTTAAAAACCAGCATACATATGAACACGGGGAACCCACACAGATATGGAAATTCTAAAGACACTCAGGCACGATGAAACGTGTGTGTCTTCCTGAACTAAGGAGAAGGGGGTAGGGGTGTGGGACTTCGCAGGGAAGGAATGCAATCCTCAAGAAGAATGAAAAAGGATAAATGTTTGGTAAACGAATGTCTGCTGAGCCACTCAGAAACCGTGGGACTAAGAGACGACTTTGACCCAACAGGCTAGGCTCCTCTGTCTGCCGTCCCCAGTTCATATCATAATGTAGTTATCTATGGTGACAGCTCTCTTCCTGGAGTAGGTCCTCTATCTAAACTTCTTTAAGGCACTTCTGGGGAGGGATGAAGAGCTTTTCCTGAAGCTGCTAGGTTTCGATTGCTTTTTAAGTCAAAATAATCTTCCTGCCAAAGTGGCCCGCGTCAGGGCAGCCGGCCCTTGGCCCCTACGCGAGGAATGGCTCCCTTTACTTCCACCAGCAGGGTAATTGACGAGAGGAGCCAAAAGCAACTTCTTAGCACCAATTGGAAGGTTCTTTTCCCCTTTTATCGAAGTCAGATAATTTCCCCCTGTCCTCTGTCACACAAAACCCCCTTGCTTTTCCTGCATGGGGGGAGAAAGAGGAATTTTTTTCCAGGGCTGCCGGAATCTGTGCTCCCTGAGTTATAATTCTGAGGCCCTAAATAAAAGGCCTTTTCTTTTCTTGGTTTCACCTGCTTTTCTCAGTGGGCACTGGCAGCCCTAAAGTGCTCTGCCACGTGGGTGCAGTCCACACACGTTGGCAGACAGGGCCCTCCCGGCCTGGGAGACTAAGGCACGGACCCAAACGGCTGCAGAGTCTCTTGGATGGTGCAAACCCACCCCCTGAAAGTCACTCTGACCCGGCAGCTGCCAATTGGCAAGTCAGTCCCCGGTTGGTCCTGCTGCCTCCTCTGGTCCCAGGCGTCTCCCAAACGAGGGCACCCAGGTGACTCTCACTAGAGGACTCCCCAGCTAGCAGCTCTGCCCTTCCTGGCCAGTCTGTGCAGGATCCTCCTCCTGTGTCTTCGGAGGGAACGTGCACGATGACGCAGGCTAGGGTTGGAGATTAGACACGCTCCCAAGAGCCATCTGCAGACCCAGCCCTGTTCCACGTAGCTGGAAACCCTGAATTGTGAAGCCTCCCCCATGCCCAGTATACCTTCCTTCAGCCAGCTCGGGAGGCGGGAGCCCCCTAAGCCTGGGGAGCTCGCGTATGGCCCCAAAGGACTCCAGGAGGTGGAAGCCCACCCCCCACAAAAATTACAGGCGAGTCCGTGAGCAGCTTGCTCCAACAGGAGCCGCTTGGACAATATGTCCAGCGGCCAGCAATCAAAAT
The DNA here is from genome assembly GCF_018350215.1 of Panthera leo. Taxonomy (NCBI): domain Eukaryota; kingdom Metazoa; phylum Chordata; class Mammalia; order Carnivora; family Felidae; genus Panthera; species Panthera leo. The sequence goes on from NC_056691.1 coordinate 6,023,330, forward strand.
CCAGCAGACTCAGGAAAAACTCTTTGCCTCCCCCTCAACTGCCTGGCCGCCCCAGGAAGAGAGCTGTTAAGCGATTCCGCATCACCTAAGACACTCATCTGCCTAATCGGGCAACCATGGTCTTCCAAACATGTTTCACCTTCCTGCTGATGGTCTTCCTCCCCTTTGTATCCTCAGACCCCTCCCCTCTCCTCCGTTCATAGAAACCTCCTATTGCCTGACCACCTTTCAAGTTTCAAGTTTCAGGTCTGTGCAAGTTTCAGGTAAGTTCCCTTACCTATGGAAGCCCATGTTATGTTCTCCCGTTAACCTGTCTCACGTCAGTTTGATTCTCCGTCCGGCTAGAACAACCTCGAAGGGCAGAGGAAAATTCTTTCTCCTCAACCTCCGTCAGAGGCAAAAATGACATATTTGTGATAGTCAATCCACAGTTGACCTGCTGTCTGATCGGGTCCCGGGTTTCTCCCAAAACGGGGGCCCCAGGCGTCTGTTAATTGGAGGACTCGCCAACCAGCAGCCCTGCCCCGCCGTGGCTTTTCAGTCCAAGCGTGTGTTCAGTGACCATACGTGCATCTGCACAAGTTTGGGCTTGCTATTAGCCTTGCCTCATGTCTCAAGGGCCATCTCCCGTGACCTGGCATCTGCAGACCTTTGCCACATTCCAGATTCCTGGAAACCTTGATCTGCAGAGCTGCGGCTACACGTTACACCCTCCTTAAGCAGGCCTTGGAGAGGAGGCCCTCCAAGCCTGGGGGGCTGGGGGCAGGTGGGCCAGGCACCCAAAGACGGCAGCTCCCAGGGTGGGTGGAGTCCACCCTCCTGCTAACCACTCGGAGGCAGCACATTCAGGTCGGTGACAGTCCCCAGTGCGAACCTGCTGCCTGACCTGGCGTTCGGCTTCTCCCGGATCAAGTTGCACAAACACGTTTCCTCGGAAGATACCCAGGCAACCCTGCCAGGCACCTGCCGCCCCCACCCCCCGACAGAGCATTCCAGTCTCCTCCAGCTCTGCCTTCAGGATGAATATGCCTGTTTGTGGGGCAGAGTGCTTGGGATCAAAGAGATGCCTTGTACACACAAGAACGTACTCCCGTGACCTTACTGTCCCCATCTCAGGCCTCTCTCGGGGCCCCTGGCTACCTCACTTGGGAGGCCAGTGCAAGTGCCCTCATACGCCGTCAGCTGTCATTGGCAGCCCGGCCCTACAGGGCAGCTGTAGCGGGCGGCTGGGCCACAGCAGCCGACCACACCAAGGACCCGGCACGTGTCTCTAGCGCTTACCATATCCGATCAAAGATGCCCACTTTAAAATGGAGCCTCAGAAAAATAGGGTGTGGGCCCCCAGCACCCTGAGCCCACTTGGGTGCTTGTGGTCAAGCGAGGGCTCCACAGACTTGGGGTGCACGTGGCAGCCCAGCGCCAACTGACAGGGTGCTGTCTGTACATAGATCGGGCGCCCTGAGCCAGGGCGACTAGGGGTGTGGAAAAGGACAAGTGGCCAAAGAGGAACAGTCACAGCCATAGGTTTTCAAAGAAACACCTGCGAGCCGTGAGCAGTAGAAGGGCCATGTGGGATGCTCGGGGGGACCCCCCAAGAAGAGATAACCTGGGAAGCCCTGATTGCTGGAGAAGCCCCTGTCCCCAGGGGCCAGGGAGGCCTGATGGTCCTTAGTGTAAAATGAACCCTCAGAACGATATTCAGAGTGTGGGCTCCCTCCACCCCGGAGGCTGTGCGGGGAGTTCCGTCCATATGTCCACAGGCCTGGGGAGTCCCCTGCAGCCCCAGGCCAGATCACAGCAGCCCAGGATATCCGGGTCTTAGAACAGGGCAATGTCCAGGAGACTGGTTAGGAGGAGGAAAGCGTTGTGGGTACCGGACATCAGCCTTTTCTAAGCCTTTACCTGCATAATTGGACCTATTCCCCCTTAGGGAAGAGCCAGAGAAATGCATCGTCCTGCCAGGCCGGGGCCGATCGCTTGTTGGATGGCCTGCAAAAAGTTACACCTGGGGGCCTTGAGCGCTGGAGGAACTTAGCCCCATCAGGCAGTCTGTCTAAATGGTGAGTGACTGTCACCAGTGGAAAGCTGTCACCTCAGCAAGATTTTCAGTGGGTGGGCTCCCTCCACCCCGGAGGCTATGCAGGTGGTTGGGGATGGGCCCGCACTCCCCAGACCGGGCTCACCAAGGCCAACTCACGAGGCATGAGAATGTAGCCAGATAAGGCCGGGGACCCAGCCATCCAAATCAGGGAAGCTATAGTGATGGACCCAGTCACAGGAGCAGGTGCCAGGGGAGACAGGGCATCTGCCTAATTTCAGTCCAGACCCACGCAAAGGCACATATCCTGCTGGATGACCGAGTGGGGACATGGGGACTGACAAGTTGCAGCCTAGCAGCCACCTGGAACAGGGCGTGTGGAGGGAGACGCCGGGTCACAGGATCAGGGCTCTTTGAGGGTCCCTGGCATCTGCCTCATGAGAAGCCTTAGTTAATCCAAATGCACACTTTCTCCCCGAAGGGCGATCTGGAGGCCACTGCCTAGCCAGCACCGGGTGGGGGCCAGGTGGGGGCCGGGTGGCAAGGGTAACCCTCACGCAGAGCACCTCTGGGAACCATGATAGCCAGGGAAGCAGTAGACCCCACCGGGCAAGCCGTCCAAATGGGGACCGCCGGTCTCCACATTCAAGCTGTCACCTCTGATAGACTCTCAGGCATGGGATCCCTCTGGCCAGGAGGCTAGCCCAGTGCTTCGGGACCAGCCTGAGTGCCACAGGCCAGGAGAGCCCCGGACTCCCCCAGACGGGCTAAGCAGGTGCATACTGAGCATGCACAGTCCTTGCAGGCCCAGGGAGCTAGGGACTCAGAACAGGGCAACTGTGCAGAGAGGTCGCGTATCGGGAGCAGGCCTGACGTGGTCCAAACCCTATCCGACACAAGTGCGTGCAGTTCTCCCCGGAAGGTGAAGCTGGAGGAGTCTGGACTGCCTTGCCTGCGGGGACATGTGTGACCAGGGTATCCTTCACAAGAGACACCTGAAGGGAGGCTTGATTTCTAACTTAGGACCCGATTAGGCAGGCAGCCACCCCCAGTAGGGCCTGTCGCCGTTTGAAGCTGCCACCCGAGAAAGTGTTTGGAGGGAGGGCTTCTTCCGCCCTGGAGGCTGTTGGGGTGATTTGGGACCGATAGGAACCTCCACTGGCCTGGAGGTCCCCTGCTGGCTGACAGGGTGTGCAGGTGCCCAGGGCAGGGGAGGCAGGGTCCTGACACAGGGCAGATGTTGGGTGTGGCCGTGTCTCAGGGACAGGCTGTTGGGGGGTATGCGAAATCCACCCGTGTCCGAGCCTGAACCGAGACAAATAGGTATGTTTCCCTTTAAGCCCGAGCTGGAGGAAACGGAACTATCTTGCCAGGTGGGTCTGGTTATCCCCCTATAAGAGACACCTGGGTGCCGCGCGTTCTGGAGAAGGCAGGGTTTCGTCAGTCAACCAGTCCAAACTGGGGCTGGTTATCGCCAGTTTAAAGCTGCTGCTCGGAGGTATTTGTGGGGTTTTGATTCCAGTGGCCTGCTGCCTGGGCAGACAGTTCAGGACTGGCTCGCCCTCCACTGGCGGGCTGATGGGGCACGTGGGTGAGCTACGGGGTCCATGGAGCCAGTGACTCGGAACAGGGCAAGTGGCTTGAGGAGCTGGGCCTCCAGAGCGGGCCGTCGGGGTTACCGTGCACCCACCTTCTTCCAAGCCCTGCCCTACGTGACCGTGCATGGTCTGTCCGAAGGCACAGGTGCAGGAGTCTGGACTGCCTTGCCAGGACGTGGCTTGCCGGGCTACAGGAATTCCCCTCGCTAAGATGCCTGGGAGCCTTGTTTACTGGGAAGCCTGGGACCCATCAGGCAGCCATTCCAAATGGGGACTGAGCTTGGCCAGTCGAGAGGTGTATCTCAGATTTTTGAGCGGAGGGTTCCTTCCAGCCTGGAGGCTACGCAGGTGGTTCGGGACCAACCCAAGCTCTGCGGGCTTGCGTGGCGCCCGGCTACCCGCCGTGGGCTGACAGGGTGCTCACTGAGCCTGCATCCACTGCACAGGCAAGTGCAGCCAGGGATCGGGTCCAGGGCAAACGTCTGGAGAGGCCGGTTCACCAGAGGGGATTAGCAGGGTACGAGAGCACCTATTTCCAAATGCTCATCTGCACAGTGTGCGTTTCCCCCCAGAGGCAGAGCTGAGGAATCTGGGAGCCTTGCAAGGGCTGATTCCGGCATGCTGGTCGTAGTATCCTCAACAAGAGGCACCGGGGACCCTTGATCGCTGCAGAAGCCTGGGACGTCAGAGAAATGGGAAGTGCACATGACCCTCCCCCGTGTCAGTGGCTACCTCAAAAGGTATTTCCGTGCTGAAGGCAATGCAGGGGGCTGGGGAGTCGGCGGGTTATACACTGTGTGCGAGCCTCTCGGGTCCCAGGAGTCGGGGACTCGGAACAGCGTTGGGTGAGGTCAGTAGCAGACTCTTGGGGGTACCTGCATCTGCTTAAATCCAAGTCCTGACCTACACAAGTGCATATATTCCCCCTGAGGTCTGCTTGGTTTTGGGGGGCAAGCAGTGCTCAGACTGCTGACTGTCTGGGCCAACAACGTCTTTGACACTGGCTCACCGTGCAGTTGTCTCCAGCCGGTAGCGTCCAGGGCAACGCCTTTTCATTTACCACTAAAGAAGTAACATATGCCAAACCGACGCTAGATTACTCCCACTGTCGTTCCAGGCACAGGGAGATGGAAGCAATGAAGTTCAAACGCAGTTGAGGTAGATTTTTATAGGGATCGGCACTTGGAGAGACACCTTTGCCCACCAAGATCTGGCCTCCAGCTGCCAGAGCCGAAGTGAAAGTTGGGGGTTGCCGGAGCACGTGCCTTGGGGAGGCGGGTGCCGGTGTTGACGGGGGAGCCGTGCTCCCCTGAAGGACCTTTGCATGGCTTTTACTGCTGCCTGTAAAAGGGTCTCCTTTCGCTCAGAAGAAGCTCATTGTTCCCAGGTCTTTGGAGAGAGGTTTTAGGTCCGCAGATTGTAGCTTTGCCAGACCGAACACTCTCAGGGTCTGTATTCCAAGTGTCCCCTTATCATAGTTCTTCCCTTGTGTCTTCACTGACGCGCCCCCCGGGGGCCCCGTGGCAGCTGAGCTACTGAGGGCCTACAGGCGAGCGCAGGTGGATGATGCTGTCCCGCCACAACTTTCTGCCTTCTGAAATCAAAACGCCTTCACTCCTAAAAACCAACGTTTCTGAAATTTGCCCTTAGCAAGTGGATTTGAAATCGTATCAGATCAACACACCACGATCCCGCCCTGTGATTTCAGGTCACTCCCACGCTGATTCACACTAGGGCCTAATGCCTTGTGCAAATCCAAGTCCACAGAAATACCAGCCCACCCTGAGATTACACTTGATCATACTTTGTATCTTTTTCCTTTGCACGTTCTTTTACGGCGTCGTTAATGACCGGCTTATGCAACTGTATACCTAATATGATCAATGTAAGCGTAATGAATCCTTAATGTGGTACCATATCTAATCACCAAACGATCAAAAGTTAAATTTCTTAAACCAGGCATTTTAACTTCCGTGACAAGCATGTTTTCAAGTAAACATTATTTTTTTTTTTTAATGTTTATTTTTGAGAGAGACAGAGCGCAAGCAGGAGAGGGGCAGAGAGAGAGGGAGACACAGAATCTGAAGCAGGCTCCAGGCTCCGGGCTATCAGCACAGAGCCCGATGTGGGGTTTGAAGTCACAAACTGTGAGATCGTGACCTGAGCCGAAGTCGATGCTTAACTGACTGACTGAGCCACTGAGGTACCCCATAAGCATTATTTTTTATTTTTATTTTTAAATTTTTTTTAATGTTTATTTATTTTTGAGAGAAAGAAAGAGTACAAGCAGGGGAGGGGCAGAGAGAGAGAGACAGAGAGGGAGACACAGAATCCCAAGCGGGCTCCAGGCTCTGAGCTATCAGCACAGAGCCTGATGCGGGGCTCGAACTCATGAACTATGAGACCGTGACCTGAGCTGAAGTTGGACCCTTAACCGACTGAGCCACCCAGGTGCCCCAGAATTATTTTTTTAAAGTCCCTGGAGGGGACTATCAAGCACATATTCAACTGCTACAACATCACAGTTCAAGGCTGCCAATTTTTTAGGGAATGCGTCTGTGTTCTCTTTGCATTTCCTACAAAATTATTTCACTTTATTAGCCTTAACTTCCAAATGTTGCTTCACTTGTCTTTACTTTTCTAGCAATGTGACTTATATTAATTTTTGGAAGTTCAATGTAAACTATTTCTCTGGTTATTTTAATAGTTCCTTTAATCTTCTCTAGCCTCGAATAATATCATTTCCTTCTATTGTTGCATCCATGACCTGCTCTGGTTGTACACGGCCCATAGTGTTGTGTCCTTATTTTTCCCTTGACACCCATAGGTTAGGGGGAGGCTGGGCTTAGACCATACTGCCCTGGTCCAATTTCCCATATGCTATATAACTGACTGATGAGGCATCGAGGCCATATTCACAGATACTCGCACCATAGGTACAGTCAAAAGCCTAAGAGGCGTAAGGACATTGTCACTCTATTCTGCCAACACATCCTTATGAACACGTTTTCCCTTCTATCATCAAGGGCCTTCTGTGGCCCATAGACTCCATCCGTCTTTTCATATTGGGGAGACCATGAAAGTGTGATACCCAACATCCTGTTTCCTCCTTGAAGTGCCAATAGCCTAATTTCACAGTTGCCCAAGGAATCACGGCCATTAGGATGTGTGGCATCCACTTCACTTCTGGCTGAGTTCTCTGGCATCTCAGGGGACCAGGATTGCCCGGAGATCATAAATGTTCTGTAATCCTATCTATCCCGCCACGTCTTACACTATGTATTAGTTCCAACCAATCTGAACAGCAACAGTTGTCAGTCTACAATTGGAGAAACGTCATTCGTGTCGTGTTTGGGCACTTTGTTATTTTTAGCGACTTCTCCAACTGCTTTATGTAGAATTCTCATTGCTCTGGTTACTTCCATGTGAAATTCTCTTCTGGTTTGTAATGTACTGCTAATTGTATCCGTCTGTGTGCCCACTGATGACAAAGCTGCCATGACAAGTGTGTTAAATTGAGATCGTCTGGTTTCAAAACATTTAAAGCTTAATTCGGTTTGATTGATTTGGAATTGAGAAAAAATGGCTGCCTTTGTTCCTCCAATTAAACCTTCTTCCAGTCCAGCAAGGAACTGTAAGGGTTTCCTTCATTTTAGTTAATGTGATCTGGGCATAGTTTGCGAATTAGTCATCAGTGAAGTTGGATGAAACTGCGCATACCTGGGGAATCTAGATCTGTCCAGAAAGTCTTGCCTATTAAATTTCAATTCGTAAGCCTCTATTGTAGCTCCCAATATGATTGTGACGGGGTTTATTAACAGAGACTGCCATGTTCTTGGGGCAGAAATCTGTGGCATGAGATTGAAGCCTGTTACATACCATCAAGGATAATATGGGTTATGGGCTGAGTTTCCTATGTGTCCTCTGTATGCATTACAAGTGTCCTGTTCTGTTAAAGTCTGGACATAGTGTCCACAGATCTATAGTTAATGACCTAATCATTAGATTATTGGTTGACTGATTGATCGATCGATTGACCATTGGCTGTTGTTCTGCAAGCTCCTTGGGAGCTTCCCAGATGTAATATGAAGGCAGCCCCTGTTCAGAGGGCAGGAAGAGACCAAGGAAAGAGGCAGGCCTTTCCAGATTGGTAGATGGCAGGTTTCATAAGCAAGGGAACTTACATACAAGCCTTGTCTCGGGCAGTAGCAGGAGGAGCAGATCCCCGCACCCACCTGTCACATCTTATGATTTATACAGAGGCCCTAAGTGCGTTTAGTCATGGAGACCATCCAGATGGTCTCAACACCACCTCACTGTCTCAAGGCCATGTCCTTGGAGTAGCCTTTGGGGGCAGAGAAGGAAAGCAAAACCCGCATTTCAAGGAAACTTGTTAAAATGCACTAAATCCCCAAGACTGAAGGTCAAACCGCTCAGGCATTTACTTGTGTCCTCATGTGACTTAATAAACTTAATTAGCAGACTCATCAGGTATGAGCACACAGCCCTCCTTGGGAGGCAGTAATGATGCCCAAAGCTCTTGTGTTTTGGAGAACAGCTCTTCTCATTAGAGACATTTCAGTGTTTGATAAGGATCGGCTTTTTCATCAGTCCTTCAAGGCTGACTGAGTGAATTCAGTGAGGGCTAGCTATGCTTCAATGTCTGCCAAGCCAATGGAACAAAGACAGTGGCCAAATGATGGTACCAGTCAAAGACAGAGTGTGCCCATCTGGCTGCAAGGAGAGGGAGGTTGTCAACTGTTACCACGGGGCAGGTCGCCCCTGTGCCCAGGGAAAACCCAGGATACAGTGCCACCCAGTTGGAAACCATGGCCAGAGATTTGTCCCCCAAAACCATTAGGCCCCATTTGGGGCTACCCAATAAACACCTGGATGGTGTGACCAGTCAGTGCCAAACCAGTCACTCTCCCTTCACACGAGAGAGCGGTGGCACGGTCCCAGTGCTATCCATCCCATGTTTCTGGTAAAATTGGGTGGATTTCGTTTAGAGTGATTTTTTTTTTCTTTTTCTGTTTCCAACATAGGGGTGCCCAGGTGCTCAAATCTCCTTAACCCGGAGCTAGCCACCTAAACCCATCCCATATCTGTGCATAGCCATGCATAGTTCTGATGGCAGTCTTTCCAGGACCTTTCCAGTCGGCACTTTGATGTTTGATATAGTTTATTATATGTATTATATGTATTATAGTTTGATAGAAAAAGAATACCCGTGCCTGGTGTTATCAATAGTGTGTGAACAGACCAGGTTTCTGGATCAGTATTGGTGATATCCGTTGAACCGAGGGTGCCAGTTCTCGCTTGTTCTTGCTCATTGTAATGCTTTAGGGCCTTTCAGTCCCTTCCCTGGACAGACAATACCCACCATGGCACTCCTGGCAGACTGGGGAAGGGCACCTGCCCACACACCCAAGAGTTGGGTTGATTTCCTAGTAGGGCATATGAGTGAGCCCCCTGTAGAATGGTATTTCCTTCAGGTGCCCATCTTGTGACTGGACACCACAGGAGCAGGAGAGCCTAAGGTTGACAGATATTTAGTAGGAACTTATATGGAGAAGTCTTCCCCTTCTACAAGAATGGCGCTTGTGGCCTGATGTGTAGATGCTAATGTGGCTGCAGCCTTAGGACTCTGACCAGGTCGTGCATTCCAGCCGTGTTCGCCAGGGGAGGCAGCACTGAGAAGATGGAATGGGGGGTGGGCTATGCCTGACAGGGACTCCCACCTTCTCCCTTCTTTCTAGGGTCCATGTTCCATTCCAGGGATAATGCACTTCAGCAGGTCCGACTGTAGCAGGAGAGCAGGATCTCAGTGGAGATTGAGTAGTTTCCTGTGAAATAACTCACCCAATCTGTTGGTACTTCCCATTGCAAATTTCAGTACGTGATTCCTGTCCCACGTGTGATGGGATTGCTGTTATCAGCAACAGAGCACATTGACCCTCCAGGAGAGCCGGGGCAATGGCCATGTCCTTTGATTTCCATTCCTTTACAGTATCGGGTGCCTCAGCAGGATCCCCAGTTTGACCTAGAGGCAACAGGCCCTACTTGTTGGTCATTCAAATGTACTAAGGCCTGGAAAGTACTTTAGTCCACCCGGCCAAGGTGGTTTTACCATTAGTCATTGAATCTGCTGCTTTAATATTCCAGTTTTCCTTTCTACCAACCCGGTTATAGGAGAGATTGAACCTCCATTCACTATCATGGCCTTTTCTCCAATCTTGAACATCATGACCTTTGAAATGTGACCCTCCCCCCATCACTGTCTATATGGGGAGGGTGTCCATCCATGGTACTCAGCTTCCTTCTCTAATCCCCTAGTGGCAGCAGCCTGGTGTGCAGGCTAACAGGGGAAAGCTTGGATTAGGCCAGATGCAGTGTTCACACAAACCAAGGTATATTGGCAGCCCTCACTCAGAGGGAGGGAGCCAATACAATCAATTTGCCAATCTCTCCTCGGTTAGGAACACCAGTGGGTGATCTCAGACTCTTTTGGCTGTTGCCTTGGGTGTTGTTTAAAACACGCAGGACATGATACTACTTCCTTAAACCAAGTCACTGCACTTTAAGGGCAATCTGGCATCTCACCTGGGCACTGTGGTGGCCACTCTGTCTATGCGCCCAGTCTGCTGTATCTACGGAGACTCACTTGTAAGTGCTCATACGTGAGCCAGGACATCTTTCTGGTGCCAGGAGCTGTCCGTGCCAAGTTAGGATATGAAAAAACGGAGGACTACCTCATGCTCTTACAGTGGACCTAAATATCTTTCCACATATCTTGACCCCACAAGGGCTCATTCATGATCATCCAACCCTTAGCTTCCCATTGTCCAAGCCATAGCGTTCATCCCTTTAGAACAACCCAACTGTCATTGCAAAGGGTTGATGTCCGGCGCTCGTAAGTGATCACCAGCCAAGCAGCTCTGAGTTCAGCCATGAGAGAACTGGCTGTTGTGCTTTGTTCCTGTTTCCATCCAGATGGTGTCAGTGTTGGGCCGAATAGTGACCACAGTCAGTGCAGTAGATTGCAGAGACTAGACCCACCTGTACACCAGGCATCAGCCAGAATTTCCCTGCTCCTACTCTATAGGCTGCAGGGACAACAGGAATAGGGGCAGGGATATCTGCAGGACCTACATACCCTACACAGCCCAGTAGTACCTGTGTTTCTAGAGACAGGAGGCTGGTGGACAGGGTGTTCCTCTTCTGCAAATGGCCGTGCCCTTTAGCCACAGTGGGGTTTTGAGCCATAGCAGGGATGAGTCAATGGAACATAGTCTCACCCCACTCACTGACAGGCAGGGAAGTCCTCACCACTATGAACTGTTCCTGAGTGAGAGTCTGTACCTGGAAAGCGCTGTGCCAGGAGCAGTTGCTCCACTGGAGGCGTATTGGCTTTCTGTCCCCTTCCAGAGGTGAGACCAAGATCCTAGGGATACTGTCTCATTCTCTTGTTTCCGTCACATGGCCAACCCATATCATCTGGAGCACAGACACATCTAATTCAAATGGTAGCCCTGCTTGAGAGATGCCCAAAGCTATAATCTACTTCACTTGTAGTTGAGCTTTTCACAGGTGGTTTGCTGCTCTGCTCCCCTGTTCACATGTTCCCTTCTTTGCCAGGTGGTATAAGGAACAGAAGCATTGTGCCAGGGGGTGGAATAAGTCCTCCAGAGCCCCCAAATCCCTATGAGGTCTTGTGCCTTGTTCACTTTCGTAGAGGCTGGGTAGGTTTATACCTCACCAATCACAGATTCTGGGACACCAGTCTTCTCTAACCAAACAACTCTCAAAAACCTTACTACAGTCCATAGACCTTGAATTTTATGTGGTTCACTGCCCATCCTCACTCTCATAGATGCTCTAGCAAAGCTTGAAGGGTATCCTGCAGCAGAGGAAAATCTTCACATGTTAACATTAGATCATCAGTGTAATGGGCCCAAATCACTGATGTTGGGAAGGAGAATAGGGACAGGTCTCAGGCTGCCATCCCGTGACATGTGGTAGGGCTGTGCAGGTAATCTTGAGGAAGCCCTTGAAGGGACTATGTTGCCCCTCCCACATGAAAGCAAATTGATCTTGTGATTGAGTGGTCAGGGGTATGCTGAAAAAAGCATTTACTAAGTTCACCACAGCATGGTACACTCCTAGGAACGTCTGCCCTAGGATGGAAAGGGCAGATGGAGAAAATATGAGCTTTCCGCAAGGTATCTAAGACGGTGTCATGTTGGGCAAAGCTGCACAGAGTTGGGGGCACTTCCTTATTCAATGCTCTGTGACTCACTGTCATCTGCCATGAGCCATTTGGCTTTTTGATGACCGTACAAGGCTATTGAGACTACTATGGCCAGGGCATACAATAGCCACTCAGTACAGTTATTGGATGGTTTCTTTTACATCCTTATGCCCCCAGGCAATTTATACTATTTAACAGCCACCACTCTCTGCAGATATGGTAGGCTTACCAGTTCCCAGTTCCTATTTGCCTTAGTACTGGTTTGATTATTTGAACCAAAAGGCAGAATTCACTAATAGAGGTTTACAGAGTTTGACCCTTGGATGATATCAATGCCCAACATGTTCTCTGGTCTTGGAGAAATATAAACCTTGCATTCTCAGTGGAGGTGGGGAGATGCCATATCTGAGTGTCAGAGGACCTTCCTGACCATAACTGTCTACCCTTCCTTACCATCAATGGCACTGAGGGGACCAGAAAACTTCTCAGGGCTGCCATGTATTAAGATACATCCAGCTCCAATATCTCCCAGAGTTGTCACCCTTTGTTTATTTCTGGAGGATCAGGGAATAACGAGCTCACCGTGGAGCCTCTGATGGACTCCAGTGGTCCTCTCCTGGAGGCAGTCTTGGCCTGCATCCTAGACCTGGGGAAGAGAGGCACCCACTCTGCATAGTACTGTATCCCTGAGGCCTTTCCTGGAAGAGGTGAGGCATCAGGGATGGCAAGGGCAGATGGGGAAAATATGAGCTTTCCACAAGCTAACCAGCACAGTGTTGGGTTGTCAGTCTATCTGTTCCAGAGAAGGGAGCATCCTGCAGCAATGAGGTCAACCACATTTATTTGTGGGTTAGTATTATTGGAAGCTTTATAGCCAACTGGGAGAGCTTTTGGTTGTCCAAGCTTCCTCTGTGTCCTGGGTCTTTCCCACAGCCTGAACCCGTTCTTGGGGTTTGTCTATTTCCCCCAGATAAGTAGTGGATTGCCCAACATCATAAATGTCTTGCCCCACAACTGGGCTCAGCGTGGATACCAGTATCCCATAGGAGGTGCTGTGGGCAAGCTGAAGAATCTTGGCCTTCATTCTTGCAGCCAGTGTGGCTGAATCGGGGCCTTCAGAGACAGGAATGTAGGATGCCTGTCTCATTCCCAACTCCCTAAGAATTTGCTGTACCTCCTCTATAGATTTCCAGCATCCCACCTGACCGGGGAGGTCCCCCTGCAGGATAGGATGATCCAATCTGTAAGTGAATGGGGACCTTCCCCCCCTTCCCCTGCCCCAGCACAGTGCTGGTGCTGCCAGAGGGCAGGGTGTGTGGCAATGTTTCTCATTTTCTGTGCCTCCTGCCCAGTTAGAAGAATGTCATAAAACCCCGTATCCTATAGCTGCACTAACCACACCTGGATATTCCTGGCCTTTTACTGGAACTTGGCAGCTAAACTAATCATCTCAGTGGCAATATGCTCTTCTCATAAAAGTTCCTGAACTTGAGGGTGCCCACTGGCTGGGGTTGCATGGCTGTGCTTTGGTTTCCTTTGTATTAGGGGTTGGATGGCGCGAGGTATTTTGTCTCCTTCAGTGTCAGTCACCACATCTTGCCCTTCAATCTCCTCACTTTTTCAGGGATTCCATGTCTTAGTCTCCCAACTGGGTGTGGTCCCATGGGGTCAGGCCTTAACTGTCAGAGGATCTTGTCCTTCTAGTTTTGCAGAACTGCATGCAAAAGCCCAGTTTATCATCCTGCTCTCTCTCCCACCTTGTTTGCAGGTCCTGAAACCAGCAGAGCAGTGGACACACCCATCCTTCCCTAACCTCAGCTCTCCTTCCAAATTTCTAACTCAAGCCTCAGCCTGTAATGGGCATCAGTAGGCAGTTGAACTGCCCACAGGAGAGGGAGTCCACTGCATAGGCATGCAGTTCCCTTCTCTGCTGAAATGCACTTCCTACACTTCCTCCTTCAAGTGCATTAGAATGGCTGGCATTTTCAAGTTGTCCCTATACTCATGTGGTGGTCCACAAGTATGTGACTTATGGGCCACCGCTCCCACACAGAGGTCCCTGACCAACTCAGGATTTCCCCCCACAGATTCCTCTTTCCCAAGGCCCATTTCTTCTGTCCCATCTCTGGCTCACCAATCTTGGGTTGCAAGTTCCTTGGGAGCTTCCCAGGAATGATCTGAACCCAGTCCCTGTACTCAGCGGCCAGGGAGAGACTGAAGAAAGAGGCAGCCATTACAGATTGGAGGGTGGCAAGTTTAGTAAGCCAGGGAACTTACATACTAGGTTTGTCTTGGGCGGAAGAAAGGTGAGTGTATCTCTGACTGGCCTGCCACATCTTAAAGTTTAGATAAAGGCCTTACCTAGGTTCAGCCACATACACCATCCAGATGGTCTCAACACACCACTGTCTCAGGCCATGGTCTAGGAGTGGCATCCAGGAGCAGGGAAGGCAAGCAGCACCCACATTCCAAGGACAGGGGAGGATGTGAGAAGCCTCTGATCACTCAGGTCTGGTTCCAGTGATCTGGTGGTCACATCCTCTAGATAACCTCCTCCATTAGTGATTATGGATATACTGTTTACAGTATAAACTGGGAATGTAGTAAAGCATCATTTTTTTGCCTATTAATATTTAAAGGTATAATTTGTTCCTTTACAATAAAATTCAGCCCACAAAGTAATTCAGGAATTAAATCATGGTTATTTTCCCAGACTCTCTGCCATGTGTCCAATGCTGCACTCAATTCAGTAAGATACGGGAAAAGTATGGAAGTCGGTACCTACTCGTCTTTGTCTTTACACTGGCTTGTAATACCAATATCAGTTAGTAGTCAGGTCAATCTTATCCTCCAATTCAGTACATAATATGGGGTGTTTTTCATCTGCCTCATTGATCCTTGTGGAGGTTGAGGTGAAGGTTCCTTAAGTATCTGGTTTCTCAGTCGGTTGAGGGTTTCCCAGTGCACAGATGGTGCTGATAGCCAAGGGGAGGGGAAGGGCTGGTCTTGGTGATGTTGGGGGTGTTGGTGATGCTGGTGAGTCCTCTGTTGCGATAAGCGACCAGGATGGTGGTCCATAGAGGAAGCAGAGGATGTCACAGACTGTGGAGTTGCACTTGGACCAGAAAGGTGGCGTTCCAATTCATAACAGTGGCATGACTGCTATTTCTGGAGATGTTGGAAGAGTATCCATGGCTGCAGTGAGAATGTGGTCCAGTAGTGACAAGTCAGTGGGATGCTCTGGCCAACAAGTGGTTTCATGCCTGCCGCGTAATAATCGTGTCCTGTAAGTTTTCAATTCTCTCTTGTTCTTGCCACTCGAGGAAATCGATGCTTACTATGGCCTTTAGTGTTGACATCAACTCAAGCATACATAACTGTCTCGCATCATGCTAGGCTAAATATAATATAGTGTCGATATAATAAAAAATGGTGTTCTTCATGCCTGAAATTTTTATGGAGCCGTCATATTATTTTCTGTAATTTCATTCAATATGCCTCTTCCTTTAGTCACCTCGTTGGTTTTATTAATGTCAGGTGCTATAGTTTTCCCGGTATCCTATATATCACTATGTTTTTAATATATTTCCTTTAATTTAGATTCTGGGGTATTATTAGTGCTCATTATTATCTCTGTGGGTGTCTGCACTATTCATCTATTCAAAGAAATTTTTCCATCCTTCCTATGTCTGTGATTTAGAGATCTTGCAGCCTCCCAGATTGCCTTAGTCCAAGCTTTCAAATCTAGATCATTAGTAAGGAACCTAGAATTTTGTGTGAGTGAGCCACTGTGTCTTTCAATTGAACCACATTATGCTTCATTCCTCAGCCCATTCTTGTATTCTCTTTCCTATAAAGTAGGTGCCCTGATCTGATCTGATGATGATGATTGGGCTATCAAAGCAAGTAACACAGCTTTCTAATGCTCTGGTGTTGGTTTCTTAAATCATTTTTCTGGAAAAGATAGGGGAATCCTATTCCTGACCATGTGTCTTCTATGGTGCATACATATATTTTATTCTCTGATACAGGCAAGAGTTTGTTATAACCAATTTGTATAATTTGGGAGAGTGTGTCAGTTTTGACCAAATCTGGAGTATTCACAAATGACCTTCAACCTTCATCTTTGGCAATTCTCACATTTCTTTATTTGAGAGTGGAAGGGTTTCATAAGGATATAGATGTTCCTTGCCTCTAACCATGTTCTTCTGCGTTTGCCAGCATAACCTATTTCGTGATATGCAGGTGTCCATGCAATGCTCCTATCAATTGGCATATGTGTGTGTTGGCTATCTGTACGTCTTCTTAGAAGAAATGTCTGTTCGTGTTTTCTGTCCATTTTTAAATTGGAGTATTTGGGTTTTACGTTGAGTTGTATAAGTTCTTTATATACTTTGCATACTAATCCTTTATCAGATATGTAATTTGCAAATATCTTCTCCCACTCAGCACGTTTTCGTTAGTATGTTTTGTTGGTTGTTTCTTTTGCTACGCAGAGCTTTTTATTTTGGTGTAGTCTCAATAGTTTTTTTGTTTTGTTTTGTTTTTACCCCAGGAGACATATCTAGAAAGATGCTGCTATGGCCAATGTCAGAGAAATTACTGCCTGTCCTCTCTTCTAGGATTTTTATGGTTTCATGTCTAACATTTAGGTCCTTAATCTATTTTGAGTTTATTTTTGTGTTTGGTGTAAGAAAGTGGTTCTGTTTCATTCTTTTGCATGTAGCTGTCTAATTTCCCAACGCCATTTGTTGAAGGGATTATTTTTCCCCCACTACATATTCTTGCCTCCTTTGTCAAAAATTAATTGACCATATAATTGTGGGTTTATTTCTAGGCTTTCCATTCTGTTCTATTGATGTATGTGTCTACATTTGTGCCATTGCCATACTGTTTTGATGACTATAGCTTTGTAGTATAACTTGAGATCTGGAATTCTGATACCTCCAGTTTAGTTTTTCCTTTTCAAGATTGCTTTGGCTGTTTGGGGTCTTTTGTGGGTCCGTAGAAATTTTAAGATTGTCTGTTCTAGTTCTGTGAAAAATGCTGTTGGTGTTTTGATCAGGATTGCATTAAATATGTAGATTGCTTTGGGCAGGATAGATATTTTAACAATATTTGTTCTTCTAATCCATGAACTTGGAATTTCTTTCCATTTCTTTGTGTAATCTTCATATTCTTTAACCACTGTTTCGTAGTGTTCAGAGTATAGGTCTTTCACCTCTTTGGTTGACTTTATTCCTAGGTATTTTATTTTATTTTTGTATTTCGTGCAATTGTAAATAGGGTTGTTTTCTTAATTTCTCTTTCTGCTGCTGCTTCATCAGTGTATAGAAGTGTAATTGATTTCTGTACATTGATTTTGTGTCCTGCAACCGTACTGAATTCATTTATAACATTTATCATGACTCATTTCCTCACTAGTTCTTATTGATCAATCAATTCTGTGTCTCTCATCTGCAAATACTGTAAATAATGCTGTTCTGTCCTGTGAGGGCACAGCATTTAAATCTTTTTAATTTTTTCTGTTGCCACTGCATGGAGTGGTATGTCATCTATCACAAATCATAATTAATAGTCCTAATTTTATTATTAGTAGGTTTTCCTGATGTTTTCCATGGAGATATTTTAAAGGATTATATATTAGGTATATGCCATCTTAATCTCCAGTTTGCTCCTACCCAGTCAAAGATGTTTGTAAATTAGCATTATTTTCCAAAATCCTCTAAGGTGTTGATTAAGTTTTAGCATCAATGGTAATGGACCTGAGTTGCACAATCTCTGTCCCCGGAGGATCAGATTTTTTCCACCATTGGTCCATACATTTAATAGCCATCGGGTTTCTGTGTCTGAATCAGTTTTTGGAATTCTAATTTTCATCATTTGTGTTTTGGTATAAGTTCTCACTTATAGTATTTATTCAAATATTCAAATAAACAAGTAATAATATAATACATAATATTTATGCAAATAGTCTGGTAAATATAGTCAAATGAATTGCTGGCTTCCCAGTGTATATGAAGATCTATTTATACTTTATTTTATTCTATTAAGTGTGCAATAGCATTGAGTCTAAACAGTGTACATATTTTAATTAAAAAAATACTTTATTGTTAAAAAATGCTAACCATCATTCAAGTTTTCAGTGAGTTATAATTTTTTTGCTGGTGGAGGGTCTTGCCGTGATGTCGATGGCTGTGGACTGAACAGGGTGGTGGTTGCTAAAGTGTGGGGGACAGTGGCAATTTCTTTAACATAAGGCAAAAATGAAGTTTACCACATTGATGGACTCTTCTTTTTACAAATAATTTCTCTGCAGCATGCAATGCTGTTCAAATGCTTTTTACCCACTGTTGAACTTTTTTCAAAATTGTGAGTCTATCCTCTCAAACCCTGCCACTACATTTATGGGATATCCTAAATCCTTCATTGTCATCTTGACACTCTTCACAGTATCTTCACCAGGAGTAGATTCCATCTCAGAAAACCACTCTCTTGGCTGATTCATGAGCAGCAACTCCTCATCTGCTCAAGTTTTATCATGGCATTGCAGCAGCTCTGTCCCATCATCACGCTCCACTTGTGATTGTGTTTCTTTTGCTATTTCCACCACCTCTGCATCTACTTCCTCTCCTGAAGTCTGGAACCCCTCGAAGCCATCCATAAAGATTGGAATCAACTTTTTCCACCCTCTTATTAATGTTGATATTTTGACCTCTCTCCATTATTCACAAATGTTACTAATGGCATCAAGAATGTTGAATCCTTTCCAGTTTATTCTGTGCAAGTACCTCAGAGGAATCACGCTCTGTGGCAGCTATAGCTTTATGAAATGTACTTCTTTTCTTTTCCTTTTTTTTTTTTTTTGAAAGGGAGCATGCCTGAGTGGGGGGAGAGGGGTGGGGGGAGGAGGGAAAGAAGAGAATGAATCCCAAGCAGGGTCCACACTCAGCATGGAGCCTGATGTGGGGCTTGATCCCATGACTCTGGTATCATGATCTGAGCCAAACTCAAGAATTGGATGCCCAACCGACTCAGCCACTCAGGTGCCCTGAAATGTATTTCTTAAATAAGGAGACACTACAGCCACCATAACTCCTTGACCCACAGGCTGCAGACTGGGTGTTGTGTTAGTAGGCATGAAAATAACATTAATCTTGAATCTATCTCCATCAGAGTTGTTGGGTGACCAGTTACTGCCAAGGAGCAGTAACATTTTGAAAGGAATCTTTTTTTTCCTGAGCAGTAGGTCTCAACAGTGGGCTTAAAATATTCAGTAAACCATGTTGCAAACAGGTGTGCTGTCATCCAGTCTAGTTCCATTTGTAGAGCACAGAAAACCTAGATTTAGCATGATTCTTAAGAGTCCCTAGGGTATTTATAATGGTAAATGAGCACTGGCTTTAACTTAAAGTCACCAGTTGCATTAGCTCCTGACAAGAGAGTCTGCCTGTCCTTTGAAGCTTTGAAGTCAGGCATTGACTTCTCTCCAGCTAAGAAAGTCCTAAATGGCATCTTCTTCAAGTAGAAGGCAGTTTCATCTACATTCGGACTCTGTTGTTGAAGACAGCCATCCTCATTAATTATCTCCGCTAGATCTTCTGGAGCTTCTACATCAGCACTTGGTGCTTGACTTTATATTTTCAGGTTATGAAAATGGCTTCCTTTCTTAAACCTCATGAACTCTGCTGACCTCAGACTTATTTTTCTCTTCTTTACCTCTCTCAGCCTTTACAGAATTGAAGAGAGTTAGGGCCTTGCTCTGGGTTAGGCTTTGGCTGAAGGGAACGTTGTAGCTGGTTTGACATTTTATCCGCTGGACGTTCTCCATATCAGCTTCACTTTCTTGTCATTCGGGTGCTCGCTGTCATCGCACTTCTCAATTCCTTCAAGAACATTTCTTTTACAGTCACAGCTTAGCGAACTGCTTGGTGCAAGAGGCCTAGCTTTTGGCTGTCTTGGCTTTCGACAACCCTTCCTCACTAAGCTTCATCGCTTCTAGCTTTTGATTGAAAGCAAGAGACATGTGAGTCTCCCTTTTGGTTGAACATTTATGGGCCATTGTAAGGTTTAACTGCCATAATTTCAGTATTGTTACGTCTTAGGGAATAGGGAGGCCTGAAGAGAGAAAGAGACTGGGGAACAGCGGGCCAATGGAACAGTCACAACACAGACAACATCTGTTGATTAAATTCACTGCTTTCTATCATGGTGCCCCCAAACGATTCCAATGGTAACATCAAAGATCACTGATCAAAGATCGCCGTAACAAATATAATAACAGTGGGAAAGTTAGAGGTGTGAGAATTACCAAAATGAGACAGAGACGTGAAGTAACCAAATGCCATTGAAAAAATGGTGCCAATAACATTGGTGATGCAGCATCGTCACAAACCTTCAATTTGTAGGAAAAAAAAGGGGGGGGGGACAATATATGTGAGGCATAATAAAGAGAGGTATGTCTTCAGTTATGTGTTTTACATTTAGGTCTATGTTCCATTTTGAATGACTTTTGTGAAAGGTGTAGGGTCTGTGCCCAAATTCACTTTTTACACATGGATATCTTACTGTCCTGGGTCCATTTATGGAAAGGTCTTCACTCTGTTGTGCTGTCTTTACCTCTTTATCAAAGATCAATTAACTATATTTATGTGGGTCATTTTCTGGCCTTTCCGTTCCATTCCACTGATCTATTTTTTCACCAGGACCCCCACTGTCTCAACGACTGTAGCTTTACAGTAAATCTTGAAGTCGGATAGTGTCATACTGTCTGTCCTCTAATTTTGTTCTTCTCCCTTAACATTGAGCTGGCTATTCTGGGTCTTTTGCCTCTGCATATATACTTTAGAATCTGTTTATTGATATCCACAAAAAAAAAAAAAACTTGCTGAGAATTTGATTTTCTTTTTGTCTCTTTATATCAGCTAGGACTTTCTCTCTACCAAGTCAGTTATCATCACTTATCCACTTTCTGTCTTTCAAAATGTTGACGTCTCTCATTATGATGTTGAAAAGCAGTGATAAGAGGGGACATCCCTGCCTTGTTCCTGTTCATAGTGAGAAAACGTTGCGTTTCTCACCATTAAGTATAATGGTAGCTTTACGTTTTCATAGATGATCTTTATTAAGTTGAGGAAATTCCCCTCTGTTCTTAGATTGCTGGGTTTTTAATCATTACTTGATGAGCTGTGCATTTTGTCAAATGTTTTATCCGCGTCTACTGCCCTGGAACAGAACAAGTGTCAGGAGAAGCGGGTCACGGTTGCTAGCATTTGGGGGTGTAAGATATCTGCCAGTACTGAACCCCAGCCTACACGAATATGCATCTTCCCCCTGAAGGTATAGCAGAGGAGCCTGGACTGGCCAGGACAACACCTAGCTAGCTGCTGGAGCCCCTTTCTGAAGACACTTGGGAGCCTTGATTAGCACTAAGCACAAGACCCTATCAGATAGCCAGTTAAAATGGTGGCTGACTTTTTGCTCGTTTGAAGCTAACACCTCAGCAAGATTTTTCTCCCTCCACCCTGGCAGCTGTCTAGGTAGATGAGAACCGGCCTGAGCGGCACGGGTCTGCCGTGCCCTGGTTTCCTAAGGTTGGCTGATGGGGTATGTTCTGTACATGCTTGTGTCAGTAGTTTGGAGTAGTCACGGACCTGTTACAGGACAAGTATCAGCAGAAGCCTGGTCGTGGGAACAAGCTGTTGGGAGTATAGTGCATCTGCCCGTCTCCAGCCCTAACCGACTCACGTGCGCCTATTCCCCATGAAGGCAGAGCTGGAAGAAATGGCACTGCCTTGCCAGTGTTGGCCTCCAAGAAGAGACACCTGAGAGCCCTGATTGCTAGCGAAGCCAGGAACTCCATCAGTCCAAATGGGGACTGAGTGTTGCCAGCTTAAAGCTGTCACCTCAAAGATTTTTCTGAGCATAGACTCCCTCCCCGTTGGAGGCTCTGCAGGTGGTGGGAACCGGTTCCACAGGCCTGGAGTGTCCAGGCTGCCTAGACAGGCTGGCAACGTGTGTACTGCATGAGCACAGACCCCTCGGATTACTTCTGCAACGGACCTGAAATAGGGCAAGCATCAAGAGAGGCCGGGACACAGAAGGGGAGCAATTGTGGGTCCAGGGAATCTGGGTAATTTCATACCCTAACCTACACACATGCCCATGTGTGGGCCAAGGGCAGGGCAATGTAAAATGTACCACATTGGCATAGTGATTATTTTTAATTAAACTTAAGGAACAGCCTGTGCAAGAATATCCTGTGCCCCCTTTGTCTCCAGAAAACAGGAAATAAGTCTCGTGTGAACGGTGCCCTCCCTATACCAGGAGGTACAGACAGACATTGTTTTTTGTTTGTTTTTTTTTGTTTTAAATTTAAGTGTATTTATTTATTTTGAGACAGAAAGAGATAGAGCCTAGGGGGAAGGGCAGAGAGAGAGGGAGAGACAGGGAATCCCAAGCAGGCTCCGCACTGACAGTATGGAGCCCAATGTGGGGCTTGAACTCATGAACTGTGAGATCATGACCTGAGCTGAAATTGAGAGTTGTCCGCATCACTGACTGAGCCACCCAGGTGCCCCTAGACAGACATTTTAACCTCTAGAGATAGGACGTTCAGAGCTGAATGGCTATATGAACAAACCTTATCATTTTCACGAATTTATTACCCCAGCCCAAAACTCAGTTTTGATTTCTTTATCAGTTGAAGCTCCTGAACAAAAGTTTTCTTCGTCCCATCAGTTCCTCACAGATTTGTTGTTTGTCTAAAAAGTATAAATGCTGCCAACCTGGATCATTTCTTTGGGTCTCAGCTTTAATATTGGGCCTCCTTGTGCTTATATTTAAAGTTGGGGGTTTTTCTTTCCTGTTAATTTGTCTCTTGGCAATTTGATTCTCAGAACAGCTAGAAGAACTTTGAAGAGTAGAGGGAAAACGTCCTCCCCAACTGTTGGCATTGTCAGCGGGATAAACTTTAACCAGCTGGAGACCCCTGCAGCTGAGAGACCCTGGGACATCTGACAAACAGCGGGCAGAAGGTAAGAATCCTTACCACGTCAGCCTGAAGGTCTAATGGAAGCAAGACTGGTGAGAGATCTTTTTCTCTCTCTTTTTAAATTTATATCAATAGGAGAAAAACGTGTGGAACTAGTTCTTTGGGTTTCGTGGACTCTGGTAAATTCGGCAGAGTACTCTTGCTGTGACTCACCCATTTCCTCCCAGAGATGGTCACCGTTTTGAATTTTGTGTATTTGTCATAAAAAGGAATTACCATGAGGGGAAAACAGTGTGGGCATATGACCTGTAAACCTGCTGTTTAAGCCAGCCTCACAGTTCTGACCAGTGGCTGTTTACACCAATTTTGTGGTTGGTCCCCTGTGTGAAACCCAGATGATGTGTTTCCTTCACCTAGTTCTGTGTACTAAGAGCTTGGCTTTGTGACCAGTGAGAATGTTCTCTCTGGTCTCCACCATCTGGAGGGTGCGCTTCCCGGGATGCACTTCAGTGGTTTGCCAGATAGACTATGGCCCAGAGTTCCGAGACATGCAGCCACAAGCAAAACTCTTTGGCCAGGCCAGCTCTCAAGGGAGTTTGGCATGGCAGTCCCAGCCCACAAGGGACCTCTGGCATTCCAACCCTTGTTGCTGGTTAGTGCTGGAAAAGTCCTACTGCTGTACCCTTGAGCGGTGCCACAGATTAGCAGGTCCCCAACTAGAGGTGCCGCGCACTCATGGTAGACTGGGGACCCCGTTTTCAAAACACTGTCCTTACTGCCTGTGTATTGAAGGCCTTGGCTTTCTTAGACTCTTTTTGGGAGTAAACTTCTGGATTATGGGGGGCTGCATCACAGATGCCCTCTCCAGGGATGCCCTCTTGCATCCGTGGCCTAAGCCTGGACTTTACTTCCGAGTCTGTTCATTAAAAGAGCTTATCGGTTTCAGTGGCTGTTGAGATTAATGGGAGCCAACCTGTCAATGGCCAGAGGATGGACCCTTCAAAATGGCTATATTTGAGAGAAAACAAATTCTCGATGGTCTTATTAATACAACGGTTAGCTTTAGAGACTCCCTTGACAAGATGAAGCAACAGAAATGAGAAGGAAGACAAAAGCTAGCATCCGCATCTAATGCCAATTCCCTCTCAAAAGCTGGCCCCCACCTGCCTCTCTTAACTTGCCTTTCCCTGCAAGATACGCAGGGCGCACTCTGGCCTAGTCTCTAGGCCCAAAGTATCCAGGTCAGCCATGCAAATGCTAAAAGCTAGGAAATGAATTTTGCACATGCTGTCCCGTGCTGCTCCTTCTGTGTTCCAGAGCTCTGTCACAAGGCTCTGCCAGCTTCTGGCAGTCCTATGCAAGGTCCTCTACAGAGGTAGCCTAAACCACTCCACACACATGTTATGGAACCAGGCTGGAACGCTGGCGGAGAAACCAAGCAGCGCTTGGAGGTCTTGGTGGATCAGAGATTTATTTAACACCGGTGGGCTCAGAAGAGACTGTTTCTCCAAAGATCTGAACGCCGAATGCAAGTGGGAAGGGTAATTTATAGTCGTCAGCTTCCATATCTATGGCAGGTTTTTGCTTGGGCGGCAAACAGGGCGAGAAGAACCCAGAGGAGGGCTCTCTAAGCCAGAGATCCAAGCTTCTTTTAGTCCCATTGGCCATCTTTGGCGCAGTACTTTATTCATTTCTCCAACATTCCCCCCCTTTGATGCCTAAAAAAAACTTTCAGTAGGCATCACCTTTTAGTTTTACAGGTTGGTACTCTCGGAAGGCTAAGATACGTGCTGTAGTTTGGCGAGCAATAGTGTTTTCAATAAAACGTACCACGGCATTCAGTATACAGGGGCCAATGGATACAAGTAAAATTTTGGAGAAGAGGGACCCGGCCAGGGCAGGAAGCCAGGATGCCCAATCTGTGAGATCCCGTCCTTTCCATTGATTGATACTTTCCTGTTGTCTACGTTGAATTCTTTCCTTGAGTTCCTTAACCTTAGTTGTAACTATTCCAGACTGGTTTACAAAATACCAACATTCCTCCCCCAGAAAGATTCAAGTTTCTCCTTTTTCTGAAGTGAGGAGGTCAAGGACTCACCTATTTTGGAGGGTCACTGCCGCCAGAGAGTTCATTTGGTTTTGTAAGGTTACCAGAGAATCTGCCACTCGTTCCATGTCTTCGCTTATCTCTTGAGATAGTCCATGGTATAGTCCAACAAGATGAACCTATGCCCCCTATTCCGGTTCCTATTCCTGTCACAATTCCTGCTCCTATCAGAACGGGTAGCAGGACAGCCTGTTTAGCCCGGGACTTGGGGCTAAATGCTGTTAGGAGCTGATCTTCAGTGTACATGGATATCTCTGGGGTTAGGAAGACAGAATAACATATCTGAGTCCAGTTGGCCTCTACGCATCGGTAGGCCGAACTAGAACACAGATAGAACACCCAGGGGTTGAACACAGGGTTGCATTCCTCTGTAAGGGTATATTTCTTCTGCATAGAGAGGTACTGTTCATACCTTCAGGGACTGTAGAGATTAGATTGTCGGCATTTGTGAGACAGACCCCAGTGGCCAGAGGTCCAATTAAGACAGAGGTGTTGGTTTTGAGATTTTCAGGAGCTTCCCAGGTCAAAGGGATGTGAGTGGCTAAGTAAGCCCTCTGCTGAGAGGCAAGCACATCCAGCAGGTTTGGGTGTGATTATCTATTTTATGGAGGACTTGGAGAGTGGTGTTGGCCCAATGCTGGAGTGGGGAATTGGTAAGCATCTGATTGAGGGCTGAAAGGTCAAACCTTGGTAGGCTGCCGGGGGAGTGGTCGCCTTTATGGCTTGTATTACCCTATCCTGGGTATCCTTTATAACTTTTGGAAGGGCCCTGTCTTGCACCCCTCCCCCGTCCGAGATCCCCCATTGAGGAAGGTAAGTGTGGCAAGATCGCTTCCCTCTCTGGAGGCCCTTGTTGTGACATGGGTTCCTGACATTTTGGGTTATCTCTACAGTCCAATACTTAGTCCTTGGGGCACCGGGTGACTGACAGAGAGTGGGTGTTTTTCCCTTGTAGCAATCTTTGTGGAGGGAGGTGAAGGCACTAAACACCCTTGACCCCCTTATTGTCATATAACAATCCTGGAGGCAAAGTGGGTAAGCGGCAGTTGTGAGGGTGAGAGAGGTTATCATAATATGCAGGCAATGCTTAGTAATCCTCCCATGCAGAGGAGGTACTTGAGACCCAGCATGCATCTTTTGTCCCATGTCCATCCTGTTGGTATAGTCTCTGTCAGCCCAACAGTAAAAAGTAAGATCAGGGCTATGACACCAGTAAGGGGCAAGGGCTGGCAGAGTTGCATCCAAACCCCTGGACTAGGTTCACGTATTGATTTCTCAGGCTTCTGCCGTTTCCAGGGTGTGGCTGGAGCAGGGCTGGAGGTCTCAGGGGCCAGTTTCCCTTTTGAGGGTCAGTTTAAGTGGGTTGACTGGATCTGGATCACTTCGCCATGTTGTGGGTTCTTCTGAGTTGGCCTTCTTAACTCTGGAGTGATGGACCCATGGGGCGACACCTGAAACTGTAAGGGCTGTAGGAGTTGTTAGAATAACAGCATGAGGCCCAGTCCACCGTGGTCTTCCAATCTTTGACCCACACAGAGAGTCCTGGCAGAAAGGGGTGACTGGGGTCCCTAAGGAAATTGGGGCCCTCTCTTTGGTGTATCTCTATAACTTGTTTAGGATTGCCCCAAAGATGTGGAGCTGTTTTCTTATTTCCTTGTCTCCAATCTGGTGTAGGTCTCCTGGAAGTTTCCCTAAACATGGCGGGGGTGGGGGGGTTTGCCCATATACTAACTTAAAAGGGGACAATCCTAGTGCCCCAGGCATGCATCCGGCACGCAGGAGGGCCAGCGGTAGTAAATCTGGCCATGGGAGATTAGTCTCTTGGTGGAACTTAGCCAGGGTTTCCTTGAGGGTGCGATTCATCCGCTCTACTTTCCCTGAGCTCTGCGGTCGGTAAGCAGTGTGCAGTTTCCAGGTAATGTTGAGGGACTTTGTCAGCGTTTGTATAACGTCTGCCACAAATGCAGGCCCGTTGTCACTGTGTATGGTTAAGGGTAGACCAAACTGTAGAAGAGCTTTGGCCACCTCGCGACTTCATTCCATTCTGGTCAGGAATGCTTCGACCCATCCCGAATATGTGCAGATTGTTACAAGAAGGTACCTGTACGCTTTATTTGGTTGTATGTCGGTAAAGTCCACCCCTAAGTCTTTGAAAGGGGTGGCCCTCATCCTTTGTGTGCCAGGCGGGGACCGTGGGGCAGACGGAGCATTGTTTTTGGCACATGTTACATATCGTTGACTGACAGCTCGGCATAATGCCGGCAGCTGGCTGATACAGTAGTTCTTTTTTTTTGGGGGGGGGGGGGGGACCTCCAGTGCAGTTTTCCCCAGGTGCGTGAGTGGTGGTATTCCTTCACTAGGTGTTTTCCCATAGACGATGGGACGAAGATGTACCCATTTGGCATGACCCACCATCCCGCCTTGCTCAGTGTGACCCCTTCTGTCGAGGTCCAACTTCTTTTCTCTTGTGTACAGGGGCGTGGAAGCTTCCCTCTGGGGCGCAAGAGTCATAGTGTAGGTAGGAGCTTCGCCTGGGTCACCACAGGCGGCCGCTCTGGCTGTTTTGTCAGCCAGGCGATTTCCGTGCGTTACGGGGTCGTCTCCTTGCCGATGTCCCTTATGGTGTAGGATAGCTACCTTGTCTGGCAGCCAAATGGCCTCAAGAAGCTGTAGTATTTCTTCCTTGTTTTTGATAGTTTTCCCTGCAGCAGTAAGGAGGCCTCTTTCTTTACAGATGGCCCCATGTACATGCACAGTAGTGAAGGCATACCGGGAATCCGCGTAGATGTTAACTCGTTTACCTTTGCTAAGGATGAGGGCTCGGGTTAAGGCATCCAGTTCAGCCCATTGTGCCGACCATCCTTCCGTCAAGGCCTTGGCTTCCAGAACTTCAGTGGTTGTGGTTACCGCATATCCTGCTCTTCTCTTCGGCTGCACTCTTGTAAATAGCTGCTCCCATCGCTGAACAGGGTAATCTTCGGGCTTGTTATAGCCTGGTCTTGGAGGTCCGGGCGGCTGGCGTAGACTTCATCCGCTATGTCGGAACAGTCATGGTCGGGTTCTCCCTCCTCCATGGGAAGGAAGGTGGCCAGGTTTAGTGTTCGAGAGTGACCCTTGGGTTTTCACAGAGAAGGCCTTGGTATTGTGTCAGCTGATAATTGGAGAGGAAACGATATTCTTGGGTGCTCTTAAGGGAAATCACCGTGTGTGGGACCTTAACATTAAGTGTTTGTCCCAGTGTGAGTTTGTCTGCCTCCTTCATGAGCAAGACTGTGGCTGCCAGCACTCTGAGGTACGCTGGCCATCCTGCAGCCACAGGATCAAGTTTTTTTGACAGGCCACTGGCCGTTGCCAAGGCCCCATGCTCTGACTGGGCACTCCAAGGGCTATTTTGTCCTTTTCATGTACGAAGAGGTTAAAGGGCCTTTCTGTGTCAGGCAAACCCAGGGCTGGGGCTCGTCCCAGAGCCACCTTTATTTCTGTGGAAGTGGCCCTTGCCTCCTCAGTCCATGCGAGGGGCTCCCGGTCTGGCCCTCCCAACAGGTCATAGAGGGACCTCGCTATGGCTGAGAATCCGGGAATCCAAATGCGACAGAACCCTGCGGCCCCTAAAAATTCACGCACCACTGACTGGGTAGCGATTGACAGAACTCTCAGGGAGAAACTGATGCCTTCACAAAACTGCTAACAAAAGATCAAGATCCACAAAAATTAATTCCGTGGGACTGAATAGACTGAGGAGGGTGATTATACTTTTTATGACTTTGTTCACAATATTGATGGCTCCTTCACCTTTTGCGTCCCAGATATAAGAAAACCTTTCCTCTTAAGCTAAGACGTACAACCTTTTGGTAAAGTACACCTTTGTAAACAGAACTGAAACATTTATCTTTTGCTCCCTACTGTGATCCCTCCAGAATTCAGAAACCCTCGGTGGGTATTCTTACGTTCTAGGCAACGTAGTTATTTACGTAAGTTCAAAGAGAATCTGTTCTCCTTGGAACGGGACGCAAATGGAAACACTGATTACCAAGGCTTTGACTAGAATGACCTACCGGAGAAGGATCTTTATAGACTCAGATCTGACCAGGCAGCTTTTGGGAACTAAGGTTCACTTTATGGAGCCAATAAATCCACTTGGAAGTACTGGCCTGATGCTTACAGGGTTCCCTGCAGACTTACCAGGTGATTAAAGAAGGTCATTTCCTTAAAGGAATATGAACTCCAAGATCTTTCCAGGACCTTGAGAAGAGAGGTAATAACCCAGACTGGTAGGTATTGCAGGCAAAGTCTGATGGCTTAGCCTCAACAGGATGTTAAAGTTCATTCTGAGAGAGGGGAGAGGGTCGGAGATGGTGACACGGGGAAGACCCTGAACTCTCTCCTCCATGGGCACCCTGAATCTGCACCCACGTGTACAGCAAGCAGTCCCTGCTGCAGAACTGCCTGAACAGCCCATGTGTGACCAAGGATGGACAGACCACATAGAGAACAGGAGAGACAGAGACCTAGTAATGATGGGAACCCCACCTCAATACTGTGCACTGCAGTGAGGAGGGATAGTATTGAGGGACCAAGAGCTGGTTCATCTGCCCTGGGACACAGAGAAAAAGCCACAGTTTAAAAGGGGAATTAGAGGCGTGCCTCGGTGGCTCGGTCGGTTAAGCGTCTGACTTCAGCTCAGGTCATGATCTCACAGGTTGTGTGTTCAAGCCCCGCATCAGGCTCTCTGCTGTCAGCACAGAACCTGCTTCGATCCTCCGTCCTCCCCCCGCTCTGCACCCTCCCCTCAAAAATAAATATTAAAAAAATTTTTTCAGATAAGAGGGCAACTGGAATATAATGATAATAATCCTAGAGGGTCAGCCAGATGGTGTAGGAACTGCAATGATACTCTTAGGGGTCAGAGGTGCTGGCCAGCGCCATTGTTTACACTTCCCCTTCACCGTGACAGTGCAGAGGGTGGTCGTGTCTGGGCTCCCTGGCTGACCCCAGCCCCGTTTAGCCCACCAAGGCAGCCCTAGTGCAGCACCCATCAGACACGCCCAGACTGCACCCATCACAGCTCCCGATGGCTGGAGCCATCTGGCCAGGGTGATACAGGCCCAAAGCACCCTGAGATGTGCCAGACCTATACCCATGTTACTTCCAGACCACTTGCCAGGGTGAGTTTTAGAATGCCCTGGGGACCTCCAGGCCCATGCCCACCTTAGCTCTAGCTGTCCCACAAGGGCACCTCCATATGGAATGTCCCAGCACCTCCCAGCCTTCACCCATGATGAGGGAGCATCAGGCAGGCTGAGGGCAAAATACAAGGTAGCACACACACCCCACTCCCCTCATCAGTAATATAGGGATCCCAGAAGGAGAAGAGAGAGAGAAAGGGGAAGAAAGCTTACTTGAAGAAATAATAGCTGAAAACCCCCCTGACCTGGGGAAGGAAACAGGCACCCAGGTCCAGGAAACAGGGAGTCCCAAACAAGGTGAACCCAAGAAGGCCCGCACCATGATACATGATAATTAAGATGCCAAAATTAGAGCTAGAGAATCTTAAAAAGCAGCAAGAGAAGAGCAGCTGGTTATGTACAAAAGAACCCTATAAGGCTATCACCTGATTTTTCAGCAGAAACTTTGTAGGACAGACGGAGTAGTATGATCTATTCAAAGTGCTAAAAGGAAAAAACCTACAGCCCAGTATACTCTACCTAGAATATTATCACTCAGAATTGAAGGACAGAGGGGTGCCTGGGTGGCTCAGTGGGTTAAGTGTCAGACTCTTGATTTCGGCTTAGGTCATGACTTCATGGTTCATGAGATCAAGCCCCACATCAGGCTCTGTGCTGATAGTACAGAGACAGCTTGGGGTTCTCTCTCCCTCTCTCTCTGTCCCACCCCTGCTCTCATGCTCTCTCTCAAGAATAAATAAATAAACATTAAAAAATAAGAATTGGAGGAAAGAGAAAGAATGTCTCAGACAAGCAAAAGTTAAAGCTACCAAGAGGTAAGAAAATTATGAAAGGAAGAGTAAAAGCAAACATACAGTGAAGCAATCACTGGTAAAGAATGTTTAAGAATGTATTAAGAATGTTAAAACACGGAAGTATTAAAATAAATTATATTTTAAGAATTAGATAACTTAATGACTATAAGTTATGTACGAACTGCCTGGTAACCGCAAAACCAAATCCTATAATAGACAGACAAAAAAATAGAGAAAGAGAGCTAAGCAAAATACTAAAGAAAGTCATCAATTATACAGGAAGAGAGCAAGAGAAAAATAAAGGAGCAAAGAACTACAAACCCAACCAGACAAAAATTAAGAGAATCACGGTAAGCACTTACCTATCAATGATTACTTTAAATGTAAATGGTCTAAATGCTCCAATCAAAAGACAAAGGGTGACTGAATGGGTAAACAAAAGACCCACCTATATGTTGTTTATGAGAGACTCACTTCAGACCTAAAGAAATATGCAGATTGAAAGTGAAGGGATGAAAAAGAAATTCCATGCAAATAGAAGCAAAAAAAAAAAAAAAAAGAAAATGAAAAGCCATGGTAGCAATATATGTGAGACAAAATCGACTTTAAAAGAGACTGTAACAAGAGACAAAGGCAGTAATGAGTGTACAGTGATGAAGGGATCAATCCAACAAGAGACTATATAACAATTGTAAATATGTATGCATCCAACATAAGAGCACCTAAGTACACAACTTACTATATTTTTCTCAATACATAAATTATCAACAAATATTAACAGATATAAAAGGGGAAGTTGACAGTAGTACAATAATAATAGGGGACTTTAACACCCCACTTATATCTGTGCATAGATTGACAGAATATCAATGAGGAAACACTGGCCTTGAATGACATATTAGAGCAGATGGACTTACAGATACATATAGAACAATCTATCCAAGATTAGAACACACATTCACTTTGAGTATACGTGGAATTCTCTGGAATAGATGACATGTTAGGCCACGAATCAAGTCTCAGTAAATTTAAGAAAATTTAAGTGCTATCAAGCATCTTTTCCGACCACAATGTTATGAAACTAGAAATCAGTTGCAAGGAAAGAAAGAATGGAAAAGCCACAGACATGGAAGCTAAACAACAAATGGATCAACAAAGAAATCCAAAAGGAAAGAAAAAAATACATGGAGACAAATGAAAATGGAAACACAATCGTCCAAAATCTTTGGGACACAGCAAAAACAATTTTAAGAGGAAGCTTATAGCGATAGAGGCTTACCTCCAGAAACAAGAAATATCTTATATAAACAATCTAACCTTATACCTAAAGAGCTAGACAAAGAAGAACACACAAAGCCCAAAGTTAGTAGAAGGAAGAAAATCATAAAGATCAGCGTGGAAATAAATGAAACAGAGACTGAAAAAAATAGGAAAGATCAATAAAACCAAGAGATGGTTCTTTGAAAAGAAAAACAAAAGTGGTAAACCTTTAGCTACACTCATCAAGAGAAAAGAGAGGGGTACCTGACTGGCCTAGTGAGAAAAGCACACAGCTGTTGATCTCGGGGTCATGAGTTTGAACCCCAGGTTTGGTGTAGAGATTACTAAAACAATGAATAAAAACTTAGAGGACTCAAATCAGAAATAGAAGAGGTAACAACTAACACCACAGAAATACAAAGGACTATAGGATATAACTACAAAAAGCACATGCCAACAAAATTAATAAAAAAAAATACATGCCAACCACTTGGACAACCTGGAAGTAGTGGATAAATTCCTAGAAATACACACAGCTTTCCAAAACCGAATCAGGAAGAAAGAAAAACCTGAACAGACGGATTACTAGTAACAAAATTGAACTAGTAATCAAAAAATTCCCAGCAAACCAAAGTCTAGCACCAGGTGGCCTCACAGGTGAATTCAACCAAACATTGAAAGAAGAGGTAATACCTTTTCTCAAAGTAATTCAAAACAATTGAAGAGGAAGGAAAACTTCCAGATTCATTCTACAAGGCCAGCATTACCCTGATATCAAAATAAGACAAAGACACTACAAAAAAAAAGAGAACACAGGTGCAAAAATCCCCCCTCAACAAACAATTTGCAAACTGGATTCGACAACACATTAAAGGATCATTCACCAGAATCAAGTGTGTTTTATTCCAGAGATGAAAGGATGGTTCAGTATCTGCAAATCAATCAAGATGATCTATCACACTTAGGATAAAAACCATATGATCATCTCAGTGATGTAGGAAAAGTTTTAAAACTTCAACCTGAGATTGCTTATGAAAACTTGGAGCAAAGCAGATTTAAAAGCACCTGTATGATCGATTGCTATTCTTGCTGCACTGATGCAAATAATCCAGCTGACTTGATCGAAACTAGATTTAATTTGCCAACAGATTAGTCTTAGTATGGTTACAATTGATAGAAATGGGGGTAATTTTTGAGAGAAAAACCATTGTAACTATAACACATACTTTTGGGTATTAGATTCTAGCCCCGGGGGGGGGGGGGGGCGCCTGGGTGGCTCAGTCAATTGAGCGTCCAACTTCAGCTCAGGTCATGATCTCACCGTTCATGAGTTTGAGCCCCATGTTGGGCTCTGTGCTGACAGCTCAGAGCCTGGAGCCTGCTTCAGATTCTGTGTCTCCCTCTCTCTCTGCCCCTTCCCTGCTTATGTTCTGTCTCTCTCTTTCTCAAAAATAAACATTAAAAAAAATGTTAAAAAAAAAGATTTTAGTTCTGGGCAGAGTCCTGAAATCTGCACTCCAACCAGCCTCCGGTGGGTTCTTATGTACATGCTAGTCCGAGAACCACTTCCTGGAGAACTGTGCAGGGGTGGGGGAGAGCAGACAGAGCAGTTGTTTGGGACCCTTGCCAGGGCCTCTACCTCCCATTTTCCGTGGCTTCCCGGCCCTTGTTTCTCAAGACTGAAGCACATTTCCAACACACACAAACTGAGGTCAACAAGGCTTTGAAACCCCATTGGGTGGCTGTTTCTTAACTAGCAGAGCATGATTCCTCGCAGGACACATGTCGCCATCCTGGGAACTCAGCACGGCAAGTCCACGCATGTCGGGGCACGGCCAAAGGGAAAGAGGGAAGACAAGTGATGCGGTGAAGGGGATGACCTATGCTAACCCAAATAGGCCCTTCTGGCACATTGATTATTTTGAGCAGAAGGCAATGCAGAAACAGTAAATGCAAGAAGAATATTGTGCCCTCCCCCACCGTAAAGTAGGGCGTGTATGTCCCTGTGTGAAGGCTGCATAAATTTACCTCACCTCCTGCACAAGGATGAGGAGAGCTGGTGCCATGATGAGTCTGCACAAACAGACTTTACTAAGATAACCCTTACCTTCTATCTGCCACCACTTCCCCCCCCATATATTCCCCAGTCACTGTCACATAATGTATCACCCCTAATACCCCGAACTCCCGTTCCTTTGGTCACTTTTCTGCTCTTCATCACCCTTTGTTAAAAAGGTGTATGTATAAGCTCCCCATCTAACTGCTTCTTTGGGTTTTTACTTCTCTTCTCTGAAGCACATCAAAGTATTAACATCGATAAAATTTGTATACCTTTTCTCCTGTCAATCTGTCCTAATCTGTCCAATCTGTCAGTGACCTAACCTGGGAACAGAGAAAGTTTTCCCCCCTCTGACGCGGGAGCTGACGGGTGGGATGGCCCTGTGGCTTTGAAAGGGGAAAATATTTCATCCCACTTATGAAAACATGTCCCAATGTGACGAATGGAACCTCTTCTGTTTCTGTTTAAATTTTTCTGTAATCTCCCTTATTTTATTTATTTTTTAAAGTTTATTTATTTTGAGAGAGAGAGAGAGGCAGAGAGAAAGGGAGAGAGCGAATCCCACGCAGGATCCGTGCTGACAGCATGGAGCCTGACATGGGCCTCCAACCATGGGCCCCAAGAAGATGATCTGAGCTGAAATCAAGAGTTGGACCCTCAATTGACTGAACCACGCTGGTGCCCCAACCTCCCTTATTTCAAAAATGCAGATTTGAGGCAGCTGTTTAAGGACCATCTACTACAAGGTTAAAAAAATTAATAGATGCCCTCAGGATTTGTAAGTTGTTCATTTAAATGTTAAAATGGTTCGGGGCACCTGGATGGCTCACTCAGTTAAGTGTCAGACATTGGCTAAGGTCACGATCTCAAGGTTCATGGGTTCGAGCCCTGCATCGGGCTCTCTGCTGTCAGCACAGAGCCCGCTTAGGATCCTCTGTCCCCCTCTCTCTCTCTGCCCCTTTCCCATGTGTGCGTGCTTGCTCTCTCCCTTAAATATAAACAAATGTTAAAAACATAAATCTTAAAATGGTTGGCTTCGGGGCACCTGGGTGGCTCAGTCAGTTAAGCGTCTGACTTCGGCTCAGGTCATGATCTTGCAGTTAGTGAGTTCGAGCCTCGCGTAAGGCTCTGTGCTGTTACCTGGGAGCCTGGATGGAGCCTGCTTCAGATTCAGTGTCTCCCTCTTTCTCTGCCAGTCCCTGTTCATGCTCTCTCTCTCTCTCTTTCTCTTTCTCAAAAATAAATAAGCATTAAAAGAAATGGCTGGCTTATTTGCAGATATGATAGCAACCAAAGATTCTAGCGTTTGAAACCTTAAGAGTCCAGTACTTACCTGTCCTAAAGATAAAAGCATCTAAAATGAAGACTTAAGAAAAACTTAGTGACTACTAGCTCATTCTTAGGGTTCTGCATTCTCCATAATTTTCTTGGTTATTTTTCTTAAAAAAGGATATTTGTCACAGAAGTTTAATGTCATACACCTGAGTATGTTTGCCACTTAGGTAAATGTAATCTCTGTAAATGTGTGATCTGGGACTTCGTTTTTATTTTGAAATGAGAGCTTTTTGGTTAACAAGAAGTATTTCTGTGAAGCAATGAGATTCTTTTATTTTTTTTAACAACAAAAATGCCTTGCTGACTCATTATGAAACCAAAATTTCCCCAATTGGTGAAGAGACTACGTCAAGCCACTTGTTAAGGAATATTTCTTTGCAAATCACTTTAGATATAGCATTATCACTTTCTCTCAGTTTTTTGTTTTGTTTGTTTTAAAATAACATGTGAGTGTGGGGTGCCTGGGTGGCTCAGTGGGTTGAGCATCCGAATTCGGCTCAGGTCATGATCTCACTGTTCGTGAGTTCAGGCCCTGAGTCGGGCTGTGTGCTGACAGCTGGGAGCCTGGGGCCTGCCTCAGATTCTGTCTCCCTCTCTCTCTGCCCGTCTCCTGCTCACGTTCTGTCTCTCTCTCAAAAATAAATAAACATAAAAAAAATTTTAAGGGGCGCCTGGGTGGCTCAGTCGGTTGAGAATCTGACTTCAACTCAGGTCACGATCTCATGGTGTGTGAGTTCGAGCCCTGCTCCAGACTCTGTGCTGACAGCTCGGAGCCTGGAGCCTGCTTCAGATTCTGTGTCTCCTTCTCTCTCTGCCCCCTCCCCCTCTCGTACTCTGTCTCTCTCTCTCAAAAGTAAATAAACATTAAAAAAATTTTTTAATTAAAAAAAATAAAATGAAATAACGTGTGTGTGTGTGTGTGTGTGTGTGTGTGTGTGTGTGTGAGGGAGGGGGGAGGGAGAGAGAGAGAAAGAAAAGGAGGGAGAGGGAGGCATTCTTTCCTTTTCTGTTTTCAATGACTCATGGTCACGGTACCTAGTACCCTAACTGCCAGGCCTTGACATTGTGATTCCTGCAGCCACTGACTTAACAACTGGACTGGTTTGGGTTGAGAATAAGAGTGTTAACAGGTTTGACTACAGGAGGAAGTTTTAAAAAATCCTCGTGAGATGACCGTGAGCAGATTACTGCCATCCTTGGAGAGCGTGGCTCTGTAGGGTTCACATCATCCCCTTGACCCTCTGGGTGGGGGCTGGGGGGCTCACTTCTGCAGACTTTCTGTGTGCCCCTGCTTCCTGTCTCAGTCTCATTTGCATGAGACTGACTGTCTCAGTCTCATTTGCATGAGACTGACTGTCTCAGTCTCTTTTCTTTTTCTCTCAGACCCAAGAGAAAAAGCACGTATTGATAACAACTCTTTAGATAGTGTAATTTACCCATTTGCACAGCAGAATAAATTGAGAGAACATTTGCCTGAAAGAAAACTAGATGAACACAGAAACAAGTGACGGAAAACCCATGGAAGGAATAAAGAGGCGGCGCAGGAGTGAGATGATACCAACCGCATGCCATAGGTGCTGTATAATTGCTAAAGGCGAGCCTCGCATTTGGCTCTGAAGTCCTCAGTAGAACAAAGAACAGAGCAAATCGTTTGTAAGACTCGCTGTGTCCATGCAGTGCGAACACTGCAGAAGCTTCACTGGATAGTAGCACAGCAGAGAGAGGTCTCTTGAGGGGCCTCAAAGAGAGACGGTGGAGAGATCTTTGGAGTCATGAGGGGAGGATGTCAGGGCTCCTTCCTCATTGATGGATGAGGTTCCCCGTCTAAAGCCCTGGGGTTGTCAGGGCACCTAACCCGGCACCTCGTGTCTTGTCCACTCTCAGTAAGCTCTGCATTTCCACCGGGGAACCTGCAAGGTGGGACATGGCCGGAAGGATGGGGTTGACTTACTTGGAGGGCTGCCCTTGTTTTGGGGTTATAGTATCTGTTACCACTGTTTACAGGGCCATGAATTTCCAGCTCTGCACATTAGAATCACGTGGGCAGCTTTCCCCCAGTATGTAAATGCCTGGGTACCACCCAGATTGAATGTGGACCTCCAGGATGAGGCCCAGGAATTCATGTAATTTTTTCAAATGCTCCAGCTAGGGACACACCTGGGAGGTTCGGTTGGTTGGGCTCAGGTCATGATCTCATGGTTTGTGAGTTCAAGCCCCGCATGGGGCTCATTGCTGTCAGGGCAAGCCCACTTCGAGTCCTCTGTCTCTCTCTCTCTCTCTCTCTCTTTCTCTCTCTCTCTCTGCCCCTCCCCTGCTCACGCACTCCCCCAAATAAATAAAACAATAAATGAATGAGTGAATGAATGAATGAGTGAAATGTTCCAGGTAATTCTTACGCACAGCCAAGTACAGACCCACTGACGGTTGGATATACTCACAGGTTCACAAACCCAAGTGACATCAGAGTCACTCGAGGAGCTTTTAAATGTTCACAATTCCCAGCCATGCTTTTCTTCCTAATCTCCCCACAGTGTCCTGTTCAGAAGGCCAGGAAATTCTCTATTTTTAACAAGAACCCCAGGTAATTCGGATGCAGCTTATCTGCAGACGTGCACTAGTCCACAAGGTTTAAAGGGGGAAAAAGCTGGGCTCTCCTCTGCTCTAACCACAGTGGACTGTGTGACCTTGGGCCTAGCGCTTAAGCACTCTGGTCTTGCTTCCTCATTCATAAAATGGTTATGGAAATCATCAGCTACTCCACCTCTCAGGTCGTTGTAAAGATTTCCAACTGACCCCCAACTAGACGGGGAGCCCCACCAAGGCAGAAACTGGGGTCTATTAATTTTTGTATCCCCAGAACCTAGATCAGTGCTTGGCGCATAGTAGGTACTCAGCTACATTGCGGATGAGCTCATATTTGGGAAAGCAGATTAGAAAGGATTAAATAGGGCGCCTGGGTGACTTAGTCGATTGAGCATCTGACTCTTGATTTCGGCTCAGAGCCTGATCTCGTGATTCATGGGATTGAGTCCCATGTTGGGCTCTGTGCTGACAGCGCAGAACCTATCTGGGATTCTCTCTCTCACCCTCTCTCTCTGCCCCTCTCCAGCTTGTGCTCTCTCTTAAATAAACAAACTTAAAAAAAAAAAAAAGGATTAAATAGTCTGTGGCCACCAGGTACGCATGTTTGTTTGGGGTGAGTGTGTGTGTGTGTACATGCTTGCGTCTGCACCTACAGCGGGCTGGATTGAAACCCACAAGCCCACAATGAGCATCGGGCTCTTTGGGTTCGTTCATTTCAAGCCTGTGTGTGGGAGCTGAGGGCATGGGTGGAAGAGTGCCCTTTGGCCTAGTTTCCTCTACC
The DNA here is from genome assembly GCF_018350215.1 of Panthera leo. NCBI lineage: Eukaryota > Metazoa > Chordata > Mammalia > Carnivora > Felidae > Panthera > Panthera leo. Next base: position 6,062,315 of record NC_056691.1, read on the forward strand.
TCCTGTCGAAATGTGGGTGGATTTATATGAGACCCAACAGGCAGATAGTTAAGGTTGTCACTGCCGGCGCAGGCACGTTGCAGGAACCGAGCATGCAAAGATGTGCCACCCCAGAATGACGGATCTTTATAACACTTGTGGCTCTGGAGCCGACCTCCTGCAACCGCATGAGTTTATTGGCTGAGTATAATCAGAGAATGTATCGAAGGGTGGACACCTCTTGGGGATCTCGGACCGCGTCTGCAAATACCACTTTGCGAACAATGACCAAGCCGTGACCTTATGTGAAATGCCCAATCAGGGTACACAAAGCCCCACCAGGTGCCAGCGTGAGAGCAGCGGGGGGGGGGGGGGGGGGGGGGGGGGGGGGGGGGGAGCGAGGGTTGGAGCTGAAGTCGGGGTCTGGGCTCGAGTCCCCGCCCAGGGTTTGCCTGCCGTGTCCCTTAGGCAAGTCCGCTCTCCTCTTTGGGTCGGAGTCCCTCCTCTGTGAACCGAAGGGGCTGCAGGATTATCCTGAGGGTCCCCTCTGTCCACCCCCCTCCAGGCTGTGAGTATCTGGTTGCAAGAATGAAACTCGGAAAGTCTTCCCCCTTTATTTTCTCTGTCAGCTCACAACAGCCTCATCTGATCATCATTAGCCCCACGGGCCCCTCTTCTCTTTCTGACCTTCACCTGTGCTCAAAGTGACGCCTGTAAACCAGTCCACACCATTCACAAGGGTGATGTTCAAGCAGCCTTATCAGTAATTTCCATCACAAATAAACTTTATAGACTTCATGTAGCAATCCCTGCTGAACCAGAATTCTGACTACAACCAACCTTCCAACAATGAGGGGCATTTCGGGGGGGGGGGGGGGCGGGGGGTGCGGTGGAGGCCGGGAGAGGTCACTCAGCTCAGTGATTAAAAGTTCAGGCTCTGAGCATTAAAAAAATCCACATGGAGGGGCGCCTGGGTGGCTCAGTTGGTTGAGCGTCCGACTTCGGCTCAGGTCATGATCTCACAACTTGTGAGTTCGAGCCCCGCATCAGGTTCTGTGCTAACAGCTCGGAGCCTGGAGCCTGCTTCGGATTCTGTGTCTCCCTCTCTCTCTGCCCCTAACCCGCTCGCATTCTGTCTCTGTCTCTCTCAAAAATAAATAAACATTAAAAAAAAAAAATCTACATGGAAAACCAGAAACATTTAATACCAACACATACATGACTCGTTGAGAGAGCCTCTGAGGCTCTCTTCCCCTTCCACGCTGCTCACTTGGGTGTGCGTAGTATTTCCTATTGCCGCTGGAAAGAATTATCACAATATAGGGGCTTCAAACAGCCCAAATTAAAAAAAAACAAAAAACTTCTCTCACAGTTCTGGAGGTCAGACTCTAGAATGGCTCGTCTGGGCTGTGTTCCTTCTGGAGGTTCTAGCAAAGAATGCATTTCCCTGCCTTTTCCAGGGCCAAGAGAACGTCTACCCTCCTTGGTTCACGGCCCCACCTCTCTCTGACCTCGGGTCCTGTCACGCTTCTCCCACTTCCCACGTTTCCTTGCAAGGTCCCTTGCGTTTACATCGAGCTCACGCAGATAATCCAGGGCGGTGTCCCCTTCTCAGGGTCCTTAATCACAGCTGCAAAGTCACATTAATCAAGTCAAGTAATATGTTCCCGGCCTCCAGGAATTGGGGTGTGGACACCCTTGGGGGCTATTATTCTGTCTCCCACACAGATACATCTTCAGATCCCATCCCAGCCACTTATATAGCCTGTGTGACCTTTGGTAAATTACATCTTTTCTCTGAGCCTCAGTTTCCGCGTCAGTAAAAGTGGGTTAATAACAAATTCACTTTATGGGTTTTTGTTTTGTTTTGATTAGCTGTTTTTTTGAGGATTAAATACGGTCATGCTCACTCAGCTTGTGGTATGCCTGCCTGGTACATGTTATTCATTAGAGAAGGAAGAAAAATTGGGGTTTTAGTTTAAAAACTCCTGCCCACAGTCACCAACGGCTTAGCATTACCGTGTAATCAGCGATGAGATTCAGGACGATGACTCAGATATTGCAAAACTCAACCTTCAAAAAACTTTAATTGCTCGGGAATGTTATCCCCCTAATTAAGGTAATGAATTGGAGAGCGATCTTTAATGATAAGAATCAGGTGGAAAGAAATCCGTATTTCCTAGATGTAACAGTGAATTAAACAGAAAATCCTGTTTGCCAGAGCTCCCTCCCGCTGTCCCCTGGGTGTTCTCGGTCATGGAGGCCGTCCAGCGTGCAGGTGCATTGGTGCCCTAGAGGAGGTGTTGAGTCTGGTGGGGGTGAGGGGGAAGCCACCATATCGCACCGGCCGACTCAAAGGGAAATGGGCCCTGCTTTCAAGGCATGGCAACTGCAACGCGTCTTTGTAGTTCTAATGTCAAATAGGAAAATCAACTGTTCTGCCCACAAGTGTAGGTGAAATGTGAGATAGTCCCAAATAGAAAAGAGATGTTTCCATAGACACAAATTCGTCCTTCATCCTTTCAATTAAAAGAAAAATTTTAAGTTTATTTATTTACTTAGCGATTTGGAGCAGGGAGGAGAGAGAGAGGGAGAGAGAACATCCCAAGCAGGCTCTGTGTTGTCAGCTCAGAGCCCAACGCACGGCTCTACCCCGGGAACAGTGAGATCATGACCTGAGCTGAAATCAAGAGTCAGACACTTAACCCACTGAGCCGCCAGGCGCCCCAAGTCCTTCATCCCTTCGGAGAGGAATAGTCTTCCAATGAAACAAGTCAGGTGATGGTGTTGGACCAGAGGGACAGCAAAGTCCCCGGCCAGGGACGAGTGAATGTCCAGTCATGGCAAGACTCTGAAGGATGATGATGTAGATACAAGGTTCTGCTCTCCACCCTCATGGAAGGAAGCACCCACCCACTCGTCCGAGAAATATAGTTACATGGGGTCATTACTCAGACATGGGTGAAAATTTTCGGTGTTACCGATATAATCATAGATTACATTTGCAAAGTGCTTTGATGGCTATAAAGAGCTTCCTGATATATTTATCTCCTTTAATCCTGGGAAGTGGGCAAAGACAGTTTTATTATCCGTGTTTTTACGAATGAAGAAACTGAGGCTCTGACAGATGAAATGACTTCCTTAAGATCACATAACAAATTAGTGGCAGGGCCGGGACTTGAACCCAGATCTGTTCACCACTGGGGGAGCCTGATCTCCTCTTGGCCGTCTCCCTCACGAGGCTGTCTGTCTGCTGCCTTAGTGGCAAAGCGGATGTAGACTACCTTGTTGGCTCTCTCCTGCCCTGCCTCTCGCCTCACCTTTATGCTATTCCTAGCTCCAAGGTGACGCTACCTTCTAGCTTCACAAAGTGGGGTTATCTCGCGTGGTGAAATAGCACCAGCCTCATCAGGAAGCCTACTGCAAAGGCAGAATCTCTCCCACCCGTTCCTCCAGACTCAGATCCTGGGTTGTTCTTGTACACGGCCAAGTTCAAGAAAGCCCTGCTCGGGACGCCTGGTGGCTCAGACGGTTGAGCGTCCGACTTCGGCTCAGGTCGTGATCTCGCAGTCCGTGAGTTCGAGCCCCGTGTCGGGCTCTGTGCTGACGGCTCGGAGCCTGGCGCCTGCTTCGGATTCTGTGTCTCCCTCTCTCTGCGCCCCTCCCCTGCTCATGCTCTGTCTCTCTCTCTCAAAAATGAATAAACGTTAAAAAAAAGAAAGAAAGCCCTGCTCTATGACATCTGACTGGCCAGGCCTGCCTGATCCTTCACTGTGGCTTCTTCCCGTCCCTTCCCTTCTCCTTATCCCAGGCACTGTGCAGATGGGAACAACAGAGCTTCACTAATTCCCTTTCTCCTGGAACTTCCCCTTGCGGCCTCAGAACTCCTCAGGCCCACTCACTCCCCCTCGCTTTACCTGCAGGCCTCCACCTTGGGGTTCTAGCTCATTCCAGCAGGGAGATTCATTCAAGGAAGTTTCCTCAGCCAAGTGCCCAAAGAACCTTTGGCAAGGTGTGCTTTCCAGAAAGGCAGGAACTGACCCCAATGCTCCAGGCGGGGCCGAGATAATCAGATCTCTTTGGTATAATCAGAGAGAACTAATCTGACTTTTTTTCTTCCCTCCCCTGTGGTAGAAATGACAAAGGACACCCGGAAGCAAAGAGAGGGAGAGAGAGGGGCCCCTGGGTGGCTCAGTCGGTTAAGCGTCTGACTTCGGCTCAGGTCACCGTCCATGAGTTGGAGCCCCGCGTCGGGCTCTGTGCTGGCAGCTCAGAGCCTGGAGCCTGCTTCGGATTCTGAGTCTCCCTCTCTCTCTGCCCCTCCCCTGCTCACACTCTGTCTTCTCCAAATTGATAAACATTAAGATTTTTTTTTTAAAAAGAGAGAGATGAGGAGGGGTGTCATTAACCCATCTGATCAATTGGGATTCAGTTTTGTGAGAGGAAAAGAGAAAAGAGAAATAACTCGAACAAATTATTCTTTCATGCTTTCTGGCTTTCTTCCCCGTTCCCCCAAAGTTTTAAGAAACTTCTTAGTATGGATCACAAATCAGGAGCCTTACAAGTTTAAAAACAAACAATGCTTAAAAAACCCAAAAGCTGACAGCAGAGAACACTTGAAGACTGCCTGATGAAAACAGGAACAAGGAAAACACCACGCTTTAGGGTCTGGGCTCAGCAAATTCAGGTTTCAAGTTTCAAAGGCCCAACGCTGTTCCTGGGGAGTAACAACCGGGTGGGCTGAAACTTCTCCCCTGTTCGTGTTAGCAGGAAACCCAGCTAAACCCCCGGTGAGGCAGGGGGCACATCTTGCCCTTTGGAGTAAACCAGAAGGCCAACATGCTCAAACCAGCCGTAATTTATGGTAGGCCAGTTGGAAAGAATGTGGTATTTGTTGATTTTTATCTCTGCAGCCAGGATGGTGTCTCTGGAAGGAAGAACTGGGGTTCACATAACCAGAAAGCACAAGTGCCAGCTGGAAGTCTATTTACGGCTTCCTGTGAGGGCTGATAAAGCTGAAAAAATCTGCCCACGTGTAAACAAGACGGGGGTAAGGAGCGTGCATGCCTAGGTTTCTTCTAGAAGAGCTCCTTTTAGTCTGACCCACGTGGCTCCTGGTCAGGTCTTGGTAAGGTGGACTGTAGAGCTTTCTCTGTAGCTGTTAACAAAAATTAAGTTTAATCTCTCTTGCTGGGAGTCTGCGTCTGAGCTCGGGCGGAAAGCGCTAGAACACCACAGGAAGGAAACCTCCGGATTTAGGATGCCAGTGTTTTCGGGGCCAGCGTGTCTAATTTTAAGAAGGTGTTTTCCTTCACATCAGAACCAGTTTGTAGATTTGACTGAGTCTCGGCGCTTGGAAATGCCGTCATAGTTTACGGATTACATTTCCCATTAAGAGTCTGTGCTGCCGATAGCAGCCACAGAGCAGGAATGCTGGTGTTTTCCGTGGCGGTGGGCTTTCTTCTAGGCCCACTCGCTCTCTGCTCTTCCCTTCCTTCCTCCCCACGGGACACGCGGGAAGAATAAATACAGCTGCGTAGCCCCAGGCTTGGTCCAAAACCCAGGAGGGAGGGACATATAGTCTCACGCTCGGTGTGTGCTCTGTATAGTGTACCGTGTTTACAAGGTAGGGGTGGGGGTGAGAGGGAACCACCCCACCCAGCTCTGCACCAGCAAAACTTGAAGAAGTCTTCTCCTGCTTACTCCTGGTTCGGTGCAAAACAGAGCAGTGGCTAGAACCGGGGTGGGGGCGGGGGCGGGGAACGGAACGGAAGGAGGGAAGCATCTGACAAGGCTCACCTTCCACCTAACAGAGAGAGAGGAGGCTGGCCAGCTGCAGCTGATCCACTCCAGCACTTTCCCCTTTCCCCTAGCTCGGGGCATAAGAACCCCAAGGATAACCTGATTCTCGCTCCGGGGAAATATTTTTATCTTAGCAGGTGCATCCTTGAGGGCTTAGAGGCCAGGGTTCAGAGGTTCCCAACCGACAGTTCTGCGGGTGGGATCCAGTTTGCAGACCTGTTTTGTTTGGCAGGCGCATTGGTCCTCTCTTTTAAAATCAGTTTCCAAAAATTAACAGAGCAGAAGTTTTCGCATAAATACCGGAATTGCTGCTGCTTCTTGAAAAATTAGAAGATCTGGCTACGCCGAGCCCCAAATTCCACACCACAGCGCTTCCCGTGACTGATTTAGGTGGGGCTCAGGGTTGCATAGTCCTTGCCGCTCCCTACAGCCCTCCTCTGGTCTGTTTTATTTTGCCTTATCTGCCGTATCAGGAAGTAGTGTGTCAGTGCTCTGTCACCCCAAGTAAATCACAACTGCCTTGCTGACACGCCAGCACATTTGAATAACCAAAGTCTGTTTGTCACTTGGGTTTTAAACCCCGAATCTCTCACTATGGGCTCCCAGGCTTGCAGGGGCCCTTTAAAGGGGTCCTTACCTCCAGCTGGAATATTTGGGTGCCTCCTTCGGGTAACCATGGAAGAACCTGGAAGGAAATGGTTTTAAAAACTTGAGGCTACAAATGAAGCTCTTTCCTTTGCCTTCTGCTAAGCATCAGCATCTGTGACACAGATCTGTTTATTGATTTTCTTTGAAAACAAGCAAACGAACAACTGAGGGGCGCCTGGGTGGCTCAGTCCGTTAATTGTCCGACTTCAGCTCAGGTCATGATCTCACGGTTCGTGAGTTCGAGCCCCATGTTGGGCTCTGTGCTGACAGCTCAGAGCCTGGAGCCTGCTTTGGATTCTGTGTCTCCCTCTGTCTCTCTCTGCCCCTCCCCTGCTTGTGCTCTGTCTCTCTGTCTCTCAAAAGTGGATAAATGTTAAAAAACAATTTTTTTTAAGACTTAGAAAAGTAAAAAAAAAAAAAAAAAAAGTGAGAGCAGAAATCCCAATTTGAGTTGTTGGAAGAGGCTACTGAAGCCTTGTCATCACATCTACTGGCAGTAGTGGTGGGGGAGTGAACCCCTTCACCGTCGCTCTGAATTTGGGCAGGCATCCATCTGCCTGTGGAGCGAATACTTTTTAGATTCTACTTACCATAGTCAGCTGTGAATAATTCATAGCGGATGAAATTTCAAAGTACTCTTATTGAGGGGACATCCACATCATATAAAATCAACCATTTTAGAAGCGAACAGCTTAGTGGCATTTAGTCCGTTCACAATCTCGCGCAAGCCACCGGCTTTGTCTAGTTCTGAAAGCTCTTCGTCGCCCCAAAAGGAAGCCCCATGCCCACGAAGCAATCGAGCTCATTCTCTCCTCCTCCTTGTCCGAGGTAGTCACCAGTCTTCATTCCGCTTGGATGGATTTACCCGCTCTGGGTATTTTATGTGAATCAGACAATGTGTGACCTTTGGGGACAAACTCCTATCACTCAGCGTAATGTGGTGGAGGCTTATCTGCACAGCAGCCTGGTCAGCACTTCATTCCTTTTGATGGCTGACTATTGCGAATACGTTTCCATTACTTTAAAAAATAGAGTACCTGTTCTGGATACTTCTGGTTGTCTGCTCATTGATTGCTTGTGTATCAAGGGTGACTGAGACTTGAGAGAGGAGAGCAGGTTTTTTTCAGCAGAGAGGGTAGGAAGGAACAGGACTGGACATGCAGGGACATGAACACATGTGTTTCAAGGGGTGGAGAGAACAGAGTAATAGCATGCACTTAGCAAATTTGTAGAAGTCAAGTTTCCCTCAGGCTTGGGTCACAAATGGTGTTTCACAACTTTTTTTTTTAATGTTTATTTATTTTTGAGAAAGAGAGAGAGAGAGAGAGGCAGAGGGTGGGTGGGACAAGGGCAGAGAGAGAGGGAGACACAGAAATCTGAAGCAGGCTCCAGGCTCCAAAAACAGAGCCCGGAGTGGGGCTCAAACTCACAAACCGCAAGATCATGACCTGAGCCGAAGTCGGACGCTTAGCCGACTGAGCCACCCAGGCGCCCCTCACAAGTTTAATTTAGGTTGCTATAAAAGATTGTTGGCCAAAAAGTCTCTCATTTCCTTTCAGGCACTTGCAGAGGAGTGATGAGAGGGTTTGGAAATCCAGTCATAGACCCAGAGAGGTTATCTCCCCAGCTCCCTGATGACCCACAGCTAATGTCCCAACCACAGAGTAGGAGAAGCCCCTGTCACATCTTGAGCTCTTACTGGGTCTCCATAAACAGCCCTGTTCGCCCTGCATTTCAGACGGGGAAACAGAGGCACAGCAAGGTTAACTGATTCACTGAGGCCACACAGCAGATAGTAGGGCAGCCACGACCAAAGTGATTTGGTGGCCGTAGGTGGGTAGGACACAGGAAGATGACTTATCCTCAGGTCCCCATGCAATTCTTTTTTTTTTTTTTAATTTTTTTTTTTTAACGTTTATTTATTTTTGAGACAGAGAGAGACAGAGCATGAACGGGGGAGGGGCAGAGAGAGAGGGAGACACAGAATCAGAAGCAGGCTCCAGGCTCTGAGCCATCAGCCCAGAGCCCGACGCGGGGCTCGAACTCACGGACCGCGAGATCGTGACCTGAGCTGAAGTCGGACGCTTAACCGACTGAACCACCCAGGCGCCCCCCCCATGCAATTCTTATGTTACCTGGTCCTCAGACCACACTTGGAGAGAGATCTGCCATTGTCATCCAAGATCCTTTGTTGTCCCTCTTCCCCTTTGGGCGTGTTGGAAGAGAAGGACTTACAGAGGCTATTTTTGGCCAGTAAGCACCCGACCAAGGTCACGGGCTCGCGGGCCAAGTGAAACGGATCCAGGACAGAACCTGCAGATGGTCTCGGGGTGGCAAGAGGGAGGTGGCCACTTGGAAAAGGGCCCTGGAAGAGAGGGGGTGCACTCCTCGAGGGGCCGAGCCCCGGCAGCGCGTACCCTCATTAATGTTTCAGTAGACAGACAGGCAGAGTCAGCTCCCCCTCCAGACTGCTGAGTCACACCCCTCTGTCCTGGCTCACCTGCCCCTGCAGCCCAGGGAGAAATGCAAACAAAGCCCTGGGTATAGGCGCCTCAGATAAATCCCTGGAGACGTTTAAGATTCTTGAGTTCTTTTCCTCCAACACAAGGAACGTGCTACGAAGGACGGAGAAGAAAATTCAAAGTCCAAAGCCATTTGGAAGCACACACATCGGGTCTGCTCCTGTGTCACAGGCCGAATGTAGAGAAAGATAGGTTCAGTGAAAAGGTCTCTCGAGAAATTGTTTAATTGGAGGTGGCAGTACATTAACTTCTGGATCTTTACCCTAAACGTTTCAGTCTAGAAATGTTTTTGAGGAGCACAGGCCAGAGATGAGGTTTTGACGCTGAGGTCCTGTTGGATCACGTCCATGCTGAATGCAGTTTATTAACTACCTTCTGAATGATTACAAGGTGCCAGAGTTCAAGTGTCTTACCAGGCCCAGGGGCTGAGGGGCCTGACCTCACCTTCGGAGGCTCTTGCAGGGAATAAATGCCAAGGCCACCCCAGGGGAGGTGGCAGTGAGATAAATGAATAAAAAAGGAAAATACCGCTCCTAGGTAACTGCTGTCATTGCTTTGCTGTATTTCCTTCCACATATCTAGTATCCATCCAATATATTCTTTTTTCAATAGTGTATCTTTACTTTTTTTTTTAACCCCTTGGTATTTATAACAAGAGCAATTCTCCCACATTGTTGAACAGACCTTGCCGATGCTGCATCTAACATTACGTGGTGTTCCGCACCCTGGATGGGCTAGAATTTATTTGACTTTTCCTTTAGTTTTATAGGCTGAAATCGTTTCTACGTATTTCATTTAAATATTTATTTATTTTGAGAGAGAGACAGAGAGACAGCAGGGGAGGGGCAGAGAGAAGGAGAGAAAGAAAATCCCAAGCAGGCTCCATGCTGTCAGGGCAGAGCCCGACCCAGGGCTCGAACTCACGAACCGTGAGATCATGACCTGAGCTGAAATCAAGAGTCAGGACACTTAATTGACTGAGCGAGCCAGGTGCTGCCATCACATATTTGACTTTTATAAGTGGGGATTCTTCTGCAGTTTTTTTTTTTTTTTTAAATTTTTTAACGTTTTTTATTTATTTTTGAGACAGAGAGAGACAGAGCATGAACGGGGGAGGAGCAGAGAGAGAGGGAGACACAGAATCGGAAGCAGGCTCCAGGCTCCGAGCCATCAGCCCAGAGCCCGACGCGGGGCTCGAACTCACGGACCGCGAGATCGAGACCTGAGCTGAAGTCGGCCGCTTAACCAACTGAGCCACCCAGGCGCCCCTTCTGCAGTTTTTTAAAAATCACTTCTTCACTAAATTTCTCCATCTGAAAGTGCTACATCAAAAGTTGTGAATTCTTTTAAGGCTCCTGGTACATCCTGCCAAGTTGCTTTCTAGAAGGGCATTCCAGTACGTATCCCCCCTGCATCAAATAAAGGTGCTTATCAATTAACCTTTGGTGAGCAGCACCTACTGTAATTAAAACCAAAACAAAAAAACTTTTTCAACATGATCTGTGGCGCCTGGGTGGTTCAGTCGGTTAAGTGTCTGACTTTGGCTCAGGTCATGATCTCGTGGTTCGTGAGTTCAAGCCCCGTGTCAGTCTCTGTCCTCTCTCTCTCAAAAATAAAAAAAAAAACATTAATTTTTTTTTTTTTAATGGTCCACACTTCATATGTGTTCTTTTGATACAAAGGATGAGTGCTTTACATATTTTTCTGTTGAGGCACTGGGATTTTTCTTATTGATTTTAATATATGACTACATTAAATATATCTATTAAATTGTAATAAGTTATAAATATGTAATTTAATTTTGTATTTATATTTTATCTATCAAGACACAATGAGAGTAAAATGTATTAGCCCCTTGTTTTTAGAGTTTGTTGAATATAATGTTTCAGATTTGTCATTTGACTGTTCATGTTTTTGGTGATTGTTCAGTTTTGTGTACTCACATCCCTCTGATTTCTTTTACTATTTTTTTAACATTTATTTATTTATTTATTTATTTATTTTTAAGTATTTAATTTATTTAGAGCACACGCAAGCAGGATTGAAGCAGAGAGAGAGGGAGAGAATCCCAAGGCACCCAGGTGCCCCTCTTTTACTTTTTTTTTGGTGAAAGAGTCCTTGCCTGCTTTGACTCTTACTTAAGTTTACCATATTTCTTATCAGTTAAAACGTTTAGGTTTAATTCTGAATTCTACTTTTTTTTTTTGGTGTGTGTTACGGTGTGAGGTTCCAATTTGATTTTTTCCCCCCAAAGGAGCCAATTTTCTCAGCCCATTTGCCTTTTGCAGCTGGTCTGGATTCTCGTGTCTTGGCTCGGGACCTCCCTCGATTTTAACCGTAACTGTAACAGGGGGTAAAGGGCCTCCTCCTGCCCTCCTCAGTCCTGCAGAACTTACCGCGTGCCCCCGTAGCCCCTCTTCCAAAGAAGCAGGCCCGTGGGCTCTGGGGTGACCTCCGGGGAAGACGGACACTGGCATTTTCACCGGGTCCCTGACAGCCTGCGTCCCCTTTCACGCAACTTGGCCAGGTCACTGGGAAATACCGGAGAGATGGCAAAACAGAAGGGGCTTGGGACATCTCGGTGCCTGTCGGCTGGTCCAGCGCCCACTCTGTCACTTGTCTGCCAAGTGGGACGAGGATCCTGAGATTGCAACTTGCATAATGCCCCCGTCATCAGTAGGTCCCCGGAAGGAGCCCCGAAGCCTTTCGCGTCTGGTCCCACCCTCCCCAATTTCACACGAGCACGGGGAGCTGGGGTGTGTGCTTGATTCTCATGGTCTTACTACCCACGCAAACACCACTACGCAGCATCGGCTTCAAACACTTCAAAGGCCAGACGTTAGCAAAGTCCTTTATTAGCCTCTGTGATCTGGGCGTGGTCTGCATGCTGCCCCGAAGGGCACTGAGACTCCGGGGACTGTTACAACTCGTAGTTTTAGCCAGGGCCCTTCGAGGCTCAAAACCACCCCAGAGTCCTGGCTGTGACCCAGGAGGCCCTCACTGTGCGGGCCCCGGCCTACTTTTCCCACTTCCCCACCATCACCACCCCTCCTGCTCAATCTGCTGTAGCCACATGCCCTACTCGGTGCTTCTGAACACCCTGGTTCATTTCCCTGTGCCCAGAACATTCTCTCCTCGGGCTTTTATGGCCGCGTTCCTTCATTCAGGTTATCGTGCATGTCTTCTCCTCGGAGAGATCTTCCTTGATCACCAGACTTAAAAAAACAGCCTAGGTCAGTCTCAATTACCAGCTTTCTTTTTCTTTCTTTTTAAAAATTCTTTTTAATGTTTATTTATTTTTGAGAGAGAGAAAGCAGAGCAGGGGAGGGGCAGAGAGAGAGGGAGACACAGAATCTGAAGCAGGCTCCAGGCTCTGAGCTGTCAGTACAGAGCCCGACGCGGGGCTTGAACCCACAAACCATAAGACCATGACCTGGGCCAAAGTCGAACCCTTAACCGACTGAGTCACCCAGGTGACCCTGCTTTATTTTTCTTTACATGGCCTTTTATTCACTCACAAATACACACTCTCTTGTTTATTGTCTCCCACCTAGAACATAAGCTCTGCAAAGGCAGAAACATTGCTTTGTTCTTCTGTTTCTTCACCTTGGTCAGTATCTGACAGTCTACACGTCCAGCAACTGGTAGCTTAAAAGTATTCAAATGTGAATACCACAGTTCATACAGTGTAGGAAGCTGCCATCAGGAACCCAACTATAATAACATCCACCGTCTAGGGCTTGACGAGGATCACAATAGGAAAATGGCTTTTGATCCAATCTGCAAAGGATTGTATAAGAAGGAACACTCTGGGGGGCGCCTGGGTGGCTCTGTTGGTTAAGCATCCGACTTCAGCTCAAGTCAGGTTCTCACAGTTCGTGGGTTCAAGCCCTGCGTCTGGCTCTCTGCTATCAGCACAGAGCCCACTTCGGATCCTCTGTCCCCCTCTCTCTCTGCCCCTCCCTCTCTCTCTGTCAAAAATAAGTGAACATGAAAAAAAGAAAAAAAAAAAAGAGGGAACACTCTGGAAAATATTAATGAGACTTTTGTGTGAGGATCTATCATATGTTAACTGATTAATCCCTACTGAAACCCTTTAAGGCAGACATCATCTCCATTATCACAGATAAGGATCCTGAGATTTTAACTTGCATAATGCCGTATCTATCAAAGGTACGCAATTCAGGGTCAACAACCAGGCTCTTCTGCTCTGGTACACTGCCTCCCACAGAACATCCTCAAAGGTGCTTAAATATAGGTTATCCTTCTGAAAATGAGACCTCAAACGATTTAGCCACTAACACAGCTCCTGAGGGGTACAACCTGTCCCTAGGTTTTCGGATACCCACCCAGCCCAGAAAGTGACAGCATAAAATAAGTGAAGCTTAAAAGACCATGGAACATATGTGCCCTTCCCCTGAGAACCAGTGAGCTCCACATCTTGTTTATGCTACAGTGGACGGAGTTGTTCCTGAAGTCTTACCTTCCAAAGTTTTTGGAAAGAGAGTAGCAAGAAAGCTGGTTCTTATAAAAGATAATACATATTCATTTGCCCAACGAATAAATACGTGCGGAGTGACAACCATGGGCTAGGTACAGAGATAAGCCCCTGGGAACATAGTGATGAATAAGATATAGACATTGTCTTTGGTCTCACGGACCTCATAGGCTAAAAAGAATCTTAGTGAAAATTATGCTGCTGTCGTAAAATTTCATTTTATGACTCAATCGAGAAATATTTATTGACTACTTTACGTCCTGCTTTGTGTTAAGAGGAGGGAATTCAAACGGTGAGCAAAACCAGACCTGATTCCTGCCTTCATGGAGCTCACAGTCTCATGAGGAAGATCTTTAATAATTTACATGCACATTTGGTATCAGGGGATCCTACAAATAGGGGAAACTGGCTTCATGAGATTAGATTTCTGCTTGAAGAAGTACCCCTTGAGCTGAGATGTGGAGGACAAATAGGTAACTAGGCAAGGAGGGGGGGAAGAATGCTTCAGGCAACTTAAATGACTCCTGAGACGATCCTGTTGTACAAGGAAAGATGGTGAGCCGGAAAGACAGTGAAAGAGGGCTGTGTGGCTGGAGAGCTGGGAGTAAGGAGCACCGGGTTCCTGGTGGGCCTGAGTCCTGGCCGGGAGCAGACCCCGGGTGATGTACCTTCCCGGCGGCCTCTAGGCTCACAGTCTTGCAACTGCGGCACCTCCCTGCTGGAGACACAGCTTTGAGGCGGCGGGGCTCCCTGCATGGGCAGGCAGAGAGAAACCTAGATGGTCGGGAGCATCTGCAGGAAAACCAGGGCTCCGCCTCTTGGTGACATGGAGGGAGGAAGAGCTTTCCCCCAACCTTCCTTTCCAGAGTGCCACCCATATTCAGCAGCGGAGCAGAATGCTGTTTTGGGGTCCCACTGAACCGGATGTAAGTTCTTCATCGGTTACCAGTAAGTTTCTCAGCTATTCAGTAGGAATAAAGCAGGATGCTTAGGAGGATCCAACGAGGTCAAGTACGAAAGCGCCAAGCACAGTGCTTGGCTCAGGGCAGATACTCAGCAAATAAGGGCTGTCATTTTTCTTCATCTGTTAAACGGAGACCGTGACAGTGCTGGTTGCCCGGCTTGGTCAGAAGATGCGTGTTTGGATTGCGTATGTGGAAATGTTAGGCTGGGCCTCCGGGGCGCAGTCCTACTTCTGATTTTAAGAGCCAGGAGCTGACTTTTCCCAGCGCCCGTCCTCAGAACCTGCCCGGTGCACCGTGTGCATCCTCTGAAAAGCGACCTCCCGCTTTTTTTCCAGGTTCCTGGGTAGCTTTCCGTTTGGGAACCTCCGTCCCCCACCAGGCAGAGCCGCCCTGCGGGAGCGGGCGCACCCGGCACGCCCACCCGGGGCCGCCCCGCCGCGGTGCCCGCCGGCGCCGGCCCTCAGAGGCTGGGTCGCGGCGGGCCGGGCCAATCAGAATAAGTTTGGCCCTCTACAGTTTCCGTCCGCTCACTAGGAGGCGCTGCGGCGGCCGCGGCTGCTCCCGGGGCCGTCGCGGGCCGGAGCGGTGGGGCTGGGGGTGAAGGCTCGTGGCCATGGAGTGGGCTTCGGAGTCGGCGGCCGTGAGGCGGCACCGCGTCGGCGGGGAGCGCCGGGACGGCCCGGCGGCCGCGCCCCAGCCCGGGAGGGAGGCCCTGGCGCCGGAGCCGCCGGCGGACGCGGGCGGCGGCGGCGGCGGCGGCGGCGCGAGGACGCGGAAGCGGAGCGCGGGGGGCGACGCGAGCCGGGGCGCGGGGACCGGACTGTCCGAGGCGCGCGCCGCGCTGGGGCTGGCGCTCTACCTGCTCGCGCTGCGGGCGCTCGTGCAGCTCTCGCTGCAGCAGCTCGTGCTGCGCGGGGCCGCCGGGCGCCCCGGGGATTTCGACGCACGCCAAGCCAGGTACCCGCCGCTCCCGCCCGGCCCGCGCGTCTCCTCCGCCGCGGCGGCGGTTGGGTCCCGGGCTCCGCACCTGCGTGCGCCCGCCCCGCGGGACCGCCCGGGCTCGCCGGCGCCGCGCGGCCGCACGTGGGGCGGGGCGGGCCCCGCGCGCCCCTCTGCCGGAGTCCCCGCGTGCGGGTCGCGGAGCCGGCGTGGCCCTCTGTGGATCCGGCGGTGCGGTCCGGGGTGGCCCGGGGGGCGGATTGCACCGGCCTGTTCGCCCCGGTTCTGCCGGGCGCGTGGAGGGTTGGCAGTCGTCCCCCGTCTTCTGGAGCAACTTCCACTTTTTAGTCGCCTTCCTGCATTCCGTATGAAATGGGGAGTGGAATTTGTGTGTCTAGACCGTTTGATAAATTCGGTTTGGGTGGGGAGGTGATAATGGGGATAACGCGGTGCTCTTAACTTCCGGAGGGTCACGGTCCTCACCTGTAAGCCGTGGGGGCTTCCGGAGGACTGCACCTTCAAAATTCTACCATTTCGGGGGTTCTCAGATTCCTGGAGCGTGTCCTTGGGCCCCTGGTGTGTAAGATCTGGTGGTTTTCTTTGCTTTTGTTTTAAATTCAAGAAGAGACCTTTAAAGGTATTGTGACCCTAAGTAGGTCAAAGCTCCTAAAATCACAAGCTAGCATAGTTTTCAGCAGCCTCGGTGTTTTCAAAACTTTGGAATACAAAGTGCCGGAAGCTTATTTTCTTAAAGACGTTCTGGCGCACACCTCCCCCACTCCCTTTTTGCCCACTTGGAATGTAGTGAAAAGATAACACGTTCCGTTTTGTTTTGTTTTGTTTGTTTTAGGGGTAGGGTTGGCTTGGGCCTGAATTGTTATTAGGCTCAGTGTGCACACCGTGGAGAGGGCTGAGTCCATTCTCATCAATCGGAAGTTTGTTTTTGTTTTTGTTTTTGCTTATTTAACCTCTTGACTTATTTGTCTTTGCTCATCGGCTTCTGCTACTTAGAATCAGTAACTCTCCAGGGCGAAGCTCAGTGAGGCCGGATTCTGTCTGTCCAGCCTGCTGCAGCCACACGTTTTGAGTCGAGTCCCTAGTCTTTGTATTGGCTTGATATGGGGATAGGAAGAATTTGGGAGCGGGGCGGATCTTGAAAACTGAAAGGAGGAACTCACAGAAGGCATAATAAACAGATGGAACTTTACAAGGGATTTTTCACAGAGTACCTGAAATAATAAAAGCTTTTTTGTATGTGAGAGGTCACAGAACTGGCTTTTGCCGGGGGGTGAGGGGGGGATGGAGGGGAGGTCAGGAAAAGTTGCCTCGTGTTAAGCATCCATTTCAAGCCTGGCACGCCTTGTCATCATCGTTCTTTTGGTTTCTTCCAGGGATTATCTTGAACACATCACATCCATTGGCCCCAGGACTACAGGAAGTCCAGAAAACGAGATTCTGACCGTCCATTACCTCTTGGAACAGATTAAACTGATTGAAGTTCAAAGCAGCAGCCTTCACAGGATTTCAGTAGATGTCCAACGGCCCACCGGCTCCTTTAGCATTGACTTCTTGGGAGGTTTTACAAGCTACTATGACAACATCACCAACGTCGTGGTAAAGCTGGAGCCCAGGGACGGGGCCCAGCATGCTGTCCTGGCTAACTGTCATTTTGACTCCGTGGCCAACTCCCCAGGTACGTACCTGACTTTCAGTCATTTTGGAGTTGGACTTGAGTACACCCAGAGAGCTTACCAACCCCCAAGCTGCTTGGGCAGTTGTAGGGCACCATTTTGGGGGGGTTGTATTATTTTTTTGACAAACCTGTTTTTCATCGTGATGGAATTGAAGATAATTAGAATAGTATCATTTAGTTTAAGATCCAAACCTTCACTGTTCTCTCAAGTGCTTTCTTTCTTTCTTTCTTGGGACATTAGGGCCAGCAGCCCAGTGACTGTACAGGGAGCAGATCACAGCTGCCTTGCCAGGGTGCAGGAGTGTGTCCCTGAGTCCTGGGGTTAGGTTCTGCCGCATCCAGTGTTTACTCAGCTCCGTGGTGTAGGAGGCTGTGGGCATTTGGGATGAAGGAATAGGTTTCGCCTTCAAGGGAGGGAGGGCTTCCGGGGACGGCTTCCCTAGCAGAGTCTGTCGCCCTGGAAAGTGAGGATTTGGGCCCACTGGGGATGCCATACTCTTAGAAGAGCTCATCGATCCACAAATCTTGCTGTGAAAATACTTTGGCACAATGGAATACTTGATGTTCAGGACGGTGCCTGACACGATAAAACATTCGTAGAATGAAGGAGAGTTCCCTAAATTGAAGTTCCATTTTTTAAAATAAGATTCACAAGAGAAATGTGTGCAGTAGCTAGATTTGAAGTAGGGACAGATGGAAAATAGTAGCATTTTGCAGTGGAATCCTGGCACTTTAGAGATGGAGGAAATGAGATAGTGTCTGGTGCTGTCCGGTTCAGCCCTGTCTTTTGTCACAGGAATAAACTTAGCTGGTCACCACTGATCAGAGACAGGTGGCACCAGAGGCTGCGGTTCTGGCCAGCCAATTATTTGAGCTACATTTGAAAGGAAGGAGAGCATAGTTAAGTTCCTTTTGGCAAAATACCTAACCTCTTCTCTGCTCCATTTCTGATCTGCAAAATGGAGATTAATTCCTAATAATTGTTACTTGACTGTAATATTTCTGGATTGCTCGAACGCATAGCAGGCTCAAAGGACTATCCAGATATAAAAGATAAAACACAAGATACAAAAGTTATACAGAAGGTAGAATTTATTTGCTTGATGAAATGACTCACACCAGGGTTTCTTTAATCAGAAAGCTTGCCAACTGCATTTAGAAGGTAACGTGCTTTTTCGAGTGTCCGTGTATAGATACCTGCTTTATAAAGTCACAAATACCTTTGTGTGTGCTAGGGAAACCAGTAGTCCTTCATGCCTGTTTCAGAGAAGCTGTAAAATCAGTGTCCCCCTACGCCCACTATTATAACGCTTAAATTCTTGGGTGGGACAGATTAACACCAGGGTTATTTAAGAGCATTATAAAAGAAAGATGTGTATACGAGTATCAGAAACATGGTGCCAGGTGTTATAAATCACATACATGGAGTCCAGGAATGAAAGAATGGCAATTTTGTGGGTCATTGGAACCCATTTTTAATTAAAATTGTCTACAAATACCTAGCCGACAATCTCAAGGAAATTTCTGTTCATTGCAAATTGTTAAAGAATCCCCATGTTTCACTTAGTTCATCCATTGAAAGGATGTAGGTGATAGTCTATTTTGTGACTGTGCGTTTCAACTTTTTTTTTTTTTTTTTTTTTTTTTTTTTTTTTACACCCTTTCTTCTCACCAGCGTATCTGGAACTTAGGAACTGATACCAATTCGGAGTAATGTTACCCACAGAAAAGCCTTAAGTTTCTTCTTGGTTTTGCTGCACGGTTCCAGGTTGTTGGTAGAAGAGACGTGGAGTTATTTTAGTGGTGGTTTCAATTTCAGGGTTAATTCTAAGTGGAAAGGGATATTGACAAACCACCCAGCCTTTATAGATACTGTCCTCTAACTTGTCTTTGCTTTCTTAAAGGCATTTAACCCTTCTTTAGTCCTGTTCTCAGGTGCCAGAACCATTAAAATAAAGGAAGATAAGTGGACAGTTTAACTTTTTAATCAGCCCTATATATATTTCTTTCAATTTCTCTCTCACTTTGAATAAAAAATTTAGGGGCGCCTGGGTGGCTCAGTCGGTTAAACATCTGACTTCGGCTCAGGTCATGATCTTGTGGTCCATGGGTTCGTGCCCTGCGTCGGGCTCTGTGCTGACAGTTCAGAGTCTGGAGCCTGTTTCGGATTCTGTGTCTCCCTCTTTCTCTGACCCTCCCCTGTTCATGCTCTCTCTCTGTCTCAAAAATAAATAAATGTTAAAAAAAAAAAAATTAAAAAAAAATTTATTGTTTGCTGTTTACATTAAAGTAACTCAGAGTGTCAAAGTGAAAAACCATGAATTTCACTTGGTTGTAGGAATGTGTTACTTCTTACTGAGAGCTACCTATGCTTTCTGCTTGATGGTAATTAGATAATTATTACTTTGGTTCACTTTGATTCAAATGCAACCTGGTGATCACCACCAGGACAAGGACAGCTGATAAGTGGTTTCTCCTTGAGTAGGAATGGGTCTGGAATGGAACAGCCCCAAAATGAGCATTTTAGCCGGCTGCAGAGCCTTTCTTAAATTTGTAAAGAGAAGAAGGAACGATTAGCACTGGATTGGACCACATTTTCTTGTAATCCTCCCGACACACCTCAAATAAACGTCATTGGCCCTGCCCTCCAGACCGACCAGGAGGAAACTGTAGAGTAAATAACAACTAGTACTTACCGCCCAAGTCTTTCTTGCTCGGAAACCCACACTAAATTCTGTAGCACCCTGCCTCCCAATAGGCACACCCAGAAATGCTTCTGCTGGGTTATTACTATGTCTATTTACTTGGCTTACTCTTTAAACTTTTTATTATGGACAATTTCAAACATGTGCAAAACCAGAATTGTTTAACCTGAGCATACCTGTCAGCCCACTTCAAAGGTCCGGTCTGGTTTCTTTCCCCTCTGCAACCCTTGAGAATTTTGAAGCAGATCTCAGCTGTACTCAGTCCTCTGTATTTCAGTCTGCTCCCACCCAAAGATAGGATTTGTTTTGGGCATGCTCGTAACACCATGAATTATCTCACCTAAAAAGTAAAAACTTACCGAGAATTCCCCAATATCCTCAAATGTCTAGTCTACCTGTTACAGTGCTTTTAAAAAATCAGGGTATTAAAGTCATCTTTATAATCATGTTTAATTAATATACGAAGTGTCTGAGTCAAGAAGAAGTGAAGTGCTTTGATGAGGTCCTCTGCAGATTTCTCAGCACGGGGACCAGGGAGGCTCTTCGGGTCATTGGTCTCCTCTCCTGTGTCTTACTAGATTTGATGTCGTGTCTGTACTTTTTCATCACATGATCCCCTTCATCACATAATCTTCACAAAATGCTCTGTCACCCAGACCACCCGCTCTGTGAAAGTGGAGTGACGTGCAGCTTTGTGATCCTGGCAGGAAAAGAAGCAGGAAGGTCGTGGTGGTGCGGGAGATGATGGAGGAAGCCAGAACCCCAGAAGTGAGAATACCCCAGGGGGTGTGGAGTGAGGACGAAGGGTGGACCAGATTGCCCGGGCTTGAGGGAATGCGGGTTTTCAGTTAACTGAGATCCTGCCTGGTTGATGGTTCAACAGATAGGAGTCAAGTGACTGCTCTCGGCTGGGGACGGTTCTAGACCAGTCAGCAGGCCGACCGGATGAGGATCCCCGTCGTCATGGAGTGAGGCGGCGCGGGCCAGTGCCCTTGTCAGCTGGCAGTGACAGATGTGCTTGTGGTCTTGCAGCCAGTGTTGTGCTTTCTTTCTTTTTTTTTTTTTAAAGTGTCTTGTTTATTTTTGAGAAAGAGAGAGAGAGTGCAAGTGGGGAAGGGAGAGAAAGGGACGGAGGGTCTGCAGCAGGCTTTGTGCTGACGGCAACGAGCCCGATAAGGAGCTTGGGCTCACCAGCCGTGAGGTCATGACTGGAGCTGGAGTCTGACACTCAACCGACTGAGCCAGCCAGGCGCCCCGTGGTGCTTTCTTGACGAGAAAACCGTTCCTAGCCATGACGGTTCACCCCATAAAAGTTTTACGATCTGAGAAGCGGGGCTCCCGGGTGGCTCAGTGGGTTGAGGGTCCGACTCTTGATTTCGGCTCAGGTCATGACACCAGGGTCGTGGGATTGAGCCCCGCGTTGGGCTCCTCGCTGATCACGGAGCCTGCTTAAGATTCTGTCTCTCCCTCACCCTCTGTCCCTCCCCCTTGCTCTTGGCACGCTCTCTCTCAAATAAAAAATAAATGTAAAACAACCAACCTTCAGTCTGAGAAGCAAATCTTTCTTTCTGATTCGAAGGTGCCAGCGATGATGCAGTGAGCTGCTCGGTGATGCTGGAAGTGCTCCGTGTCTTGTCGACGTCTTCAGAAGCCCTGCGTCACGCTGTCATATTTCTCTTTAATGGTGCCGAGGAAAACGTCTTGCAAGTGAGAGTTTACTCTCTTCAGTACTAGACCTGAGCAACGATGACGACAGTAGCTCGCGCTTAGGCATTTCGCTCATGCTTTTGAGTGGCATCGTAAAACGATGTGCAAAAGAAACACCGTCCGTGGCGGTGCTGTAAAAACCCCGCAGCCGCCGTGTACACGGGTTCGGTACTCGCACACTCACGTCACCTTGTCAGCGTTTGAGTCCCGCAGGGGCTTTGTGATGGCGTAATTAAACATGGCAGGTTTTCTGTGACCCCGGGGCGTCAGGGAGGTTTCGAGGCAGGCACGCAGCATGCGGATTGTCCTTTCTCTTCTGTTGGTTTGCCCGGCCTCACACTTCCTGCGGGTGTTGTTCGGCACCGCTCGCGGAAGTCGGGCTGCCTTCGGCGATGGCGACTTTCCACTCAGCAAGCTGCACGCAGCCAGTGTGCGTAGAGACACAGATCGGTGTCTTCAGGTCCTGCCTTTGAAAAAAACGATTATTTTCCTCTTCTTCCCCTTATCAACGTAGACCTTCTGTCTTTAAAATAAACCAAAGAAAGACTTTGATAATTTAAGATTGTTTCACCTACATCTGTTTTATTTCCTTCTTATTCAGGCCAGTCATGGTTTCATAACTCAGCACCCTTGGGCCAGCCTGATTCGTGCATTTATTAACCTGGAGGCAGCGGGCGTGGGAGGGAAAGAGCTTGTGTTCCAAACAGGTACGTGAGCCGTATTTTACATTTTAATGCAGTTGCCTCGTGTACTTTAATGCAGTTCTCGTATTTGCGGAAGTGGAAGTTCTTCAAACATAAGGAATTTCCCTAATGAAAGAATGTTCTTTTTGGAGCGTGAGGTAGTCTGTGTTTGTCGTCGTCGGGAGTTTTTAACAAGGTGATATGACCAGCCCCTGACACTCCCACTGCGCTAATCACATGTCACGTGTGTGCAAAGCCTCGTATGTTTGTCATGTCGCTTAATCCTCAAAGCAGCCTGAGGGAGAAGTACGGTCGTTACCGTCGTTTTGCAGATGGGAAGACCAAGGCAGGAGACATCTCAGGCGGCCCGGGGTTTCACAGCTGGGAGCAGGCACAGCGGGGTTGGACCTGGGTGGTCCTGACCCGTGTTCTTAACCACCAACCAGATTGTCATGTAGGCGGTGGACTTACCTGTGTCCATTATGGATGATTACGATATAAGTAATATTAAACGACGGTCATTTCCTGAATTGAAATGAGGAAAAGGGCTTTAAATTTATCTTTGAGTTAATTTGAATGTGACAGAGTTCAGTAATACTTTAGCCAGAGAAATGTTTTTAATTTCTAAAGGATAACAAGATTATAAATTACAAGGGGAACATCCATTAAGTTAGTATCATCTGTCATCTTTTTTTTTTTTTGAGAGAGCACGCAGGGGAGGGGCAGAGAGAGAGGAGAGAGGGAAAAAGAATCCCCAGCAGGCTCCACGCTGCCAGCACAGAGCCCAGTTCAGGACTTGAACTCACAAACGTGAGATCATGACCTGAGCCAAAGTCAAGAGTCACGCTTAACCCGACTGAACCACCCAGGCACCCCTGTCATTTTCTTTGTCTTTAAAAAAAATTTTTTTTTTTAATCTTTATTTCAGAGAGAGAGAGGGAGGGGCAGAGAGAGAGGGAGACACAGAATCGGAAGCAGGCTCCAGGCTCTGAGGTGTCAGCACAGAGCCTGATGTAGGGCTTGAACTCACAAACTGCGAGATCATGACCTTAGCCAGAGTCGGACGCTTAACCGACTGAGCCACCCAGGCGCCCCAGCCCCTGTCATCTTTCTTAACAGAGTTCAAAGCTCTGGGCTTCCTAAAATCTGATCTGGGAAGTTTCCTGCCATTTCCCCTCTGTGTTAGGAATTTGGATAGTGCATTGTAGCTGGACAGACGGCATCTGGTAGGCGTTCTACAATGAGGGGTCTGAGATGGGCCAGGAAAAGTGAGTAAGCAGATGGAGAACTCGGTTTTTAGTGCCCTCTACACACACGGTATCAGTTAAGATGCGCTGAGTGCCGAGTACGTCTTTATATACAAGCTGAACAGAACCGTATTCTAATATTCTCCAACCAACTTATCTTAGACTTTCACTGTTTAAAATGGTTGTATGTTTTAGGGGCGCCTGGGTGGCGCAGTCGGTTAAGCGTCCGACTTCAGCCAGGTCACGATCTCGCGGTCCATGAGTTCGAGCCCCGCGTCAGGCTCTGGGCTGATGGCTCGGAGCCTGGAGCCTGTTTCCGATTCTGTGTCTCCCTCTCTCTCTCTGCCCCTCCCCTGTTCATGCTGTCTCTCTCTGTCCCAAAAATAAATAAAAAACGTTGAAAAAAAAAAAATTTAAAATGGTTGTATGTTTTAGGCCAGCTAACCTCTGAGAATCTCAAGGTCACGAGATGAGGAGCAAAGCGCTCCTTTCTTTCTGACTCAGACCTTCCTGTGTGTTCTCACGCCTCCGCTGACTACTGAGAAGGAGCTGGTCTTAGTATCCGTAGGGCTCAGCAGATGCCACACTCTTACCCGGCCCCTCTAGTTCTGGGGTTCAGTCAGGATAGGAGGACTGCTTGGTGTAACAACCACCAGGTCAAAAAGCAGCAAGAGAAGATTCCGTAAGCAGAGCTGACGTCGCGTCTGTCCTCCGGCGAAAATGTCAGGGCCCTGCACGGGCAGGAGCGCGTCTTCGAATGCTTCCCACCCCCCCCCCCCCCGGAAGTGTGCTGTGTGTCACACGCTCGGCCGTTGTCCCAGCACGCTGGCCCCGTACTCCCGGGACCCGAATCACAGCCGGTCTTAAGGTTTGGTCTGTACCGTTCCTGAATGTATGCTGTGCGTGTGTATAAAAATATATGTTATCCGTATGTAGTCCAGAGAGGTTAAAACACCTCTGCCTAGGGCAGGTTAGATCTAGAGCAACGTTAATTCCTTCATTTCCATGTATCGAGTACTCAGTTTTACTAGGCGTGACTAGCCTATAGTCGGTGTTCTTTTCAGTAAATGTAGATAGTTTTACATAAATTGCACAATTGCATGCATTTTAGATATAATTGTATTGTCTGGAAAGAGTCAAACAAACTGCCCTCAGAGTCCCTGCCGGCCGGGGAGCGTCGCCTGGTGGAGCAGGGGTGGTGTCACTGGAGCAGAGGATGGGGCTAAATGTGAAAATTTTGACCTCTCCGTTGCTTCACGAATTTAGAACCAGAATGTCATTACTGCTTTACTTCTACTCCTTACAGTTTTGTGTACTGTTTGCGTTTTTTGCGTTGCATATGATTACTTTAATAATAGGCAAAGAACAGACTTGTTACCAGTTAGCAGTATGCGGTTGATGCTCGAACCTTGAAGCGCACAGGGCTTAGGGGCACTGACCCCTTGCGTGGTTGAAAATCTGCGTGTAACTCTGGGCTCCCCGAAAGCTAACTAGTGTGGTCTCCTGCAGACCGGAAGCCTAACTGATCAGACAGTCGGTTAACCCCCGCTCTTTGTGTCGTGCGTGTTGTGTATTCTCACAATAAAGCGAGCTAGAGAAAGTGTGGTTAAGAAGATAAGAGAAAATACATTTACAGCATTGCACGTGTTCATTGAAGAAAATCTGCATATAAGTGGGCCCGGTTCAGAGCCGTATTGTTGGAGGACAGACTGTGCACGCAGTTCACGTGCTTCACTCGTGCGGAAAGAAAATCGTCGCACTTGAAAAGTAATGTTTTCCGGAGGGGCATATCCTGCGGGAGGTTTGGAGAGAGTATTTCCCTCCCGTCTCCGAGTTTCTAGGCCGCGTTTCCCTCCAGGTTTGGGGGCTGATCCTGGTGGCTGTAGCGCACACACGCCGGCTCTCCGGGCTCTGACGTTCAGTGCCTTTCCCTGTGTCTCACCGGCGGGTGCCGCCGCCCGGAGCGAGTCAGCCTCGCCTCCACCTTCGACCAGAAGAGGGGAAGGCCTCCAGGATTTGGAGTTCTGCTGGGCTCCTTAAACAGGCACAGGTCCTGTCCTGGGAACTTCTTGCTTAAACCCACGTATTCTCTCTCGTGCTCCATTGTCCCCTCAGAGATTCATTCGGGGTTTTTAGTGACTAGACTGGAATAATCATTACTACCTAATTTTTTTTAAAGGGCCAGACTGCATGAAGGAATGACTTAGCTTATCAGATTAGTGATTTATATCATGACTCAGTAAGGCTGACTTAATAATTCTGAAGGTGTTATAAAATGCATAGATTAAACCAGTTAATATCTGTGCCCTGTGAGAAATTCAGATACTACCAACCTCGAGTAGAAGAAAGCCCAGAAGCCAGGGGGTCACAGACTCCTTTTTTTCTCTGGCGAACAATACCATGCCCTGTGACTCTACTTCCCCCAGATACCCAGTAATTCACCCACTTATGGAAGATTCAGTGGTTTCTAGATCTGTGCACAGAGTTGAGTGCTCATCACCGCAGTCCATTTTAGAATCTCCTTCTTGCCCCAAAGAGAGACCCCGTGCTCTCTCAGTCCACCTTCTTTCAGTTCGTGTGCTATTTTCTAAGGATCAACCGTGTTGTAGCACGTGGGGGTACTTCGTTCTTTTTTATGGCTGAATTACGCCCATTGTATAGACTGGTGGATTTCGTTGATCCATTTGTCAGTTGATGGACATCTGGATTGATTGTACTTCTAGGCTATCGTGGATAATGCTGCTGTGAACGTTTGTGTGTAAGTCTGTGTGTAAGACCTACATCTTCCTTTCTTACGGGGGGATGCCCGGGGCTGAAATTCCCGGTTCGTATGGTAAATTAATGTTTAACTTTTAAAGAAACTGCCCGAGTAAGTAGTGAAGCTTTTATTTCAGAAGAAATGTAAATTCAGATAACAATAAGACTTTTTAAAATGTTATTGATTTATTTGGAATTTTTTGAATTTTAGATTTGCAAAAAGCAGGGAGGCTACTGCCCAGCGCTGATGAATGTAGAGAAACAGGTGGTTGCGTACAGTGCCGGGGGGGAGCGTGGACCGATGCGGTTTGGGGCACTTCGGCCGTAGCGACTGCTTGAAAACACGTGTGGACGCTTCCGTCCCACACATCCACTTGTAGGACTTGATCGTGGAGAAGTGAGTGCACATACGCACACAGATCTGAGTCCTGCGGAGTCTTCTTGGCTTTTAAGAAGACTGAAGAATTGAGAACCCTTTCCAGGTCCACACGTGGGAGACTGCTTGTATTAACGGTGACCTCACATGTTTCCCTCTTCCATCGTTCATTTTCCCCTCCCTGTCGGATCGTTTCCATCTGCACTCGACACGCCTTTCCTCTCTTCTTCGGGAAACCACTTTGACCTCCTTCACCCCCAGACCGCTGCTCATTTCTCTCTTCTCATCTATTGCAAACTCCTTCAGGAGTGGAATTCTTTGTCCTGCTGGGCTCCCGGCACGCCCAGCACAGGCTCTAGTCGGACGACCCGCGTTCAGATCCCCCCGGAGCACACGCCCTCGGCGAGCAACCTCGAACAAGTCACACGGTGCTCCGTGCTTTAGTCCCTCGTCTGTAAAGCTGGGGTGGTGGTAGCGCCCGCTCCTCGAGAGTCTTCGCCACCGCGTGAAATCCTCAGCTCCGGAATCTCTCCTCTGAGGGCTCCCTTTGCCTTGTTTGTCCTTTGGGGAGTGTCTCACCCAGGAGCCGACTGACTTGCCCGTCTGTCTTCCTTTTTACACCAGAGCTTGACCTGGCAGCCTCAGCAGGTGATCAGTGAGAGGCCGGAGCGGGGCTGGAGCTCTCTAAGCGGGTGAAGGCCGGGTAGTGGATATTTAAAACTGTAAATTTCTTTCCTGCTGACAGGTCTTACGTTTTTTACAGGTTTTTTCTCCTAATGTTTATTCATTTTTGAGAGACAGAGACAGAGCACGAGTGGGGTTGGAGAAGAGAGAGAGGGAGACACAGAATCTGAACAGGCTCCAGGCTCTGAGCTGCCAGGACGTAGCCTGACGTGGGGCTTGAACTCACGAACCACGGGATCGTGACCTGAGCCAGAGTCAGAACTTTGACTGAGCCACCCGGGTGCCCCTGCAAGTATTTTTTATGGCACGATGCAGAAGATGAACTTAACATCTTAAGCGTCTCTGTCTTATATCGTGAAAGAAAAGCATGCAGCTCTGCGTGTTTAGCCTGAGGGGTTTTTATAAACTGAATATAATCCTGTGAGCAGAACCCACATCAAGACTAAGAGTATTGCCCGTACTCGAGAAGCCTCCCCTGCGACCTTTCCCAGCCTTTCCTCCCAGCAGGGTTACGGCTATCCTGACTTCTGTCTTAACAGGTTTAACTTTGCTTGTATTTGCACTTTCTCCAAATGGACTCGCGCACGGTTTTCCCTTACGTATGGCTTCCTTTTTCATTCAGCGGCATGTCTGTAAGATGCATCTGTCTTGTGTGTGGCAGACTTCTTTTTTATTGCTAAATACTGTTCCAGTGATGAGAGTGTCCACTCTACTGGTGATGTTAGATCGTGGGTTTTGGCCCTTAGGGATGGTGCTGTTGTGAACTTTCTCGCGAACGTCTTTTGGTACACGTGTGCGTGTATGCTCACTTCTGAGTAGAATTAGTGAGTCACCGCGTGTGCATCTGCTCGGCTTTGCTAGATAACTGCCATACCTAGATGTGAAAATCCTAAATAAAATATTAGCGAACTGAATCCAGCAACGTGTGTGTGCGTGTGTATGTGTGTATACGTGATGTTTTCCAACAGAGTTGAGCTCATTCCAAGAACACGAGATGTTTTTTCCCCTTAAGTTTCGGGTTTCCAAAATGATTCAATATTTGCACATACTGCAAAGTGATCACCACAATAAATTTAGTTAATATCCATCTTCATAGTTACAATTTTTTTTCTTGTGTTGAGACCTTTTAAGATCTATTCTTCTAGCAGCATCAGTATGGTACAGTATTATTACCTGCGGTCAGCCTGCTGTGCGCACCATCCCCGGGACTGACTGACGTCATAACCTCGACTTTGTACCTTTCCATCACCTCCACCCATTTCAGCCACCCCCCAGCCCCCACTTCCGGCAGCTGTCAGTCTGTTCCTTGTATCTATGAGTTTGGGTTTTTGTTTAGATACCACATATAAGAGAGGTCATATGATATTTATTTTTCTGTATGACCTATTTTGTACAGTGCCCTCAAGGTCTATCCGTCCTGTCGCAAATGGCAAGATTCCCTTTTTCACGGCTGAATACCATCCCGTCGTACACATATTCCACGTTTTCTTTATCCATTCGTCCATCGATGGACACTTAAGTTATTTCCATATCCTATCGTAGATAATGCTGCAGTGTCCGTGGGGATCCACACGGTTTTCCAGAGTGGCTGCTCCAGTTCACGTTCCCACCAGCAGTGCACAGGGTTCCCTTTTCTCCGCATCCTTGCCAGCACTTGTTATCTCGTGTCTTTTTGGTAAAAGCCATTCTAACAGGTGTGCAGTGATAACTCGTGGTTTCAGTTTGCGTTTCCCTGATGATTAGTGATGGTGAGCCCCTTTTCGTGTACCCGTTGGCTATCTGGATGTCTCAATTTGGAAACGTATCTCTTCAAATCTTTTGCCCAGGTTTTAATTGGATTTTTTTTTTTTTTTTTTTTTTTTGGCCACTGAGTTGTAGGAGTGCTTTATATATTTTGGATATCTACCCTTTATCAAGATATAGGATAGGCAAATATTTTCTCCCATTCTGCCGATTGCCTTTTAATTTTGTTGGTTTCCTTTGCTGTGAAGAAGCTTTTTAGCTTGACATATTTCCATTTATTTAACTTTTGTTGCCTTCGCTTTTGGTGTGAAATGCAAAAAATCATTGCCAAGACCAATGTCAAAGAACATTACTAAACCCGCATTGTTTGTTTGGTTTTTTTTTAATGTTTATTTTTGAGAGAGAGAGGGAGACATGGAATTTGAAGTGGGCTTTGGGCTCCAACCTGTCAGCACAGATCATATTTTACATGACCTAAGCCGAAGTCAGACGCTTAACTGATTGAGCTACCCAGGTGCCCCTAGCTTTGGGTTTTATGTTCAAATCTTTAATCAGTCTTGAGTTCATTTTTGTGTATGATGTCAGAGTGGTCCAATTTCATTCTTTTGCGTGTGGCTGTCCAGTTTTCGCAACACCATTTATTGAAGAGATTGTTCTTTCCCGGTATATGTATGTTCTTGGCTCTTTTCACATAAATCGATTGAACGTGTACGTGTGGGTTTATCTCTGGGCTCTCTCTTCTACTCCACTGATGTGTATCTGTTTTTATGCCAGTGCCTTACTGTTTTGATTACTGTGGCTTTGTAGTATCGTTAGAAATCAGGAAGTGTGGTGCCTCCAGCATTGTTGTTCTTAAGATTGTCTTGGCTATTCATAGTCTTCTGTGCTTCCATACAGATTTTTAATTGTTCTATTTCTGTGAAAAATGCCATTGGAATTTTGATAGGGATCGTGTTGAATCTGTATATTGTTCTGGGCATTATGGACATGTTAACAGTATTAGTTCTTCTAGTCCCTGAACGTGGAATATCATCTTTCCATTTATCTGTGGAAGTAAATAATCTTCATATTCTCTCATTAATGTCTTAAAATTTTTCAGTGGACAGGTCTTTAACCTCCTTGGTTAAGTTTATTCCTAGGTATATTATTATTTTTGTTGCAATTATAAGTGGGATTTATTTTCTTAATTTCTCTTTCTCACACTTCATCATTAGTGTAGAGAAATGTAACTGATTTTTGTATATAGATTCTATATCCTGCAACTTTAGTGAATGGTTAAATGAGAATGGTTTAATATTTGAAAATCAATCTATTTCACACATTACCAGAATAAAAGAGAAAAACCATCTCAATTGATAATCTCAATATAATCATCTCAGTAGGTAAAGAATAAGGATATGTCCCTTCATAACAGTACATTTATGATGTTCATAGAATATGACAATATAAAACCGTTATTTAGTAGATGATTTCCAATAATGACCTAGTTTTTTTTTTTTTTTTTAAAGTTTATTTATTTTGAGAGAGGGAGAACACGATCAAGGTAGGGGCAGAAAGAAAGGGAGAGAAAGAGAATACCAAGTGGGCTTTGTGCTGTCAGTGCAGAGCCTGACTTGGGACTTGAACTCATGAACCCCAAGATCAGGCATGACTTGAGCTGAAACCGGGAGACACTTCACCAACTGAGCCACCCAGGCACCCCTATTTTTGTGTTTGTTTTTTTTTTTTAAATCAGAGCTCTAATCCAGGATCAAATAGCATTTTATTGTCATGTTTTATTAGCTATATCACAGTGATTCTATAACACACACATCACAAATACAGAAGTGTAAAACTTAGTCATGGTGAGGTGCATACCTCTGAGCCCCAGGTGAGAAGCCCGGCTCCTGTCACACCCTCCAGGTGGCTGTCACCTGCCCCTTCTCAGATACAGCACCTGCCCTCTCACCTCAGAGTGGCATTATCGTCCTGCTATTCAGGATATTCTCTTTTCTAGTTTAGCTTTGCCTGTTTTTCATATGGTTTTCATAGTATTTTATTTAAAAATTTTTTAACGTTTATTTTTGAGAGAGAGAGAGCACGCACATGTGTGAATGAGCGGGAGAGGGTTGTGGGGAGTGGGGGAGACACGGAATCCAAGCAGGCTCCAAGCTCTGAGCTGTCAGCACAGAGCCTGATGCGGGGCTCGAACCCACGAAGCGTAAGATCATGACCTGAGTCAAAGTTGGGCGCTCCACTGACTGAGCCACCCCGGTGCTCCTTCATAGTATTTTAATAGTATACCTTTGGTTATTAACATCTAATTGTAATAGTAATAGTATTTTAACATGGTAAGATTTGATCACCTAGGTTTTCTCACCGCTGTTTCCCTTTCTCCTTTCACATCTGTGTCCTCCGTGCATCCTGTCGGAGGCATCTCCTGTCTGTCTGGCCACTGATGATGGTAACTTCTGGTCATTTGATGATGGTATTTGCCAGGTTTTTCTAACTGCTTTCCCCTTTGTGATAGGCCCTCTGAGACTGTACCTACCTTGTTTCTCGTGAGACTTTGATCCTGTTTCGGCAGACATTGAGATTCTTGCTCCAAAGCATTTCTACGTGATGTTAGCCGGCTATTAAGAGTTCTGGCTCCATCGTTTCGTCTGTAGCTATTAGTTGGAGTTCTCGAAGACTTTCTGTTCTCCCTTGTTTGTGTATTTATTTCCATGTTTCATGTGTTTTTATTTTATGGATGATGTATTCTGTTGCTGCCATCTTAACGCGTGAATTGTCTCCAGTTAGGCCAGCGGTAGCCCCTTCCCCTGCAGCTTGCGTCCTTCGGAGGTGCTTCTTGGAGCACTTCTCACTCCCGGCACGACTACTTTTGTACTTTCCCAGCTCCGGAGCTGGGGTTAGCCATTTCCTAAGGAGACCTCCTTTTAGTGGATAATGGTATTCGGAAGCAAAGATCTTGCTGGGTGGTAGGGTAGTTCTGATTTTAACTTTTTTTTTTTTTGAGGAACTTTCATACTGTTTCCACAGCAACGACGTGGATGCAACTAGAGTATATTATGCCAAGCGAAATAAGTCAGAGAAAGACAAATATCCTGTGATTTCACTCATACTTGGAATGTGAGAAACAAAACAGATGAACACAGGGGAAGGGAAGCGCACATCAGATAAAAACAGAGAGGGAGACAAACCATAAGAGACTTAAATACAGAGAACAGACCGAGGGTTGCTGGCACGGTGTTGGGTGGGGGACAGGCATCAAGCAGGGCACTCGTTGGGATGAGTACTGGGTGTTGTCTCTCAGCGAGGAATCACTGGGTTGTATGTTAACTAACTAGAATTTAAATAAAACATACTGGTGTCAAAAGAGAAAAAAGCAAAGATCTTAATGCTAGGTCTATTTTTTTTTCTTTGTATTTATCCTGCTTGGGGTTTATAGAACGTTTTGAATTCATAGTTTGATGTTTTCTATGACTTTTAGAAAATTATGGGCTGTTACTTCTTCAGAACGTTGCTTCTGCTCCATTCTGTGTCCTCTTTTTTCTGGAACTAACTGTGCCACATATGTCTCTTACATACATTTCTATATTTTCCATCCTTTTTTTTTTTTTTCTTTCTATGTCCTAATTCTGTCGCTCTATAATCCTTTCTTCCGCTGTGTTTAACCTGGTAGTAAACCATCTATTAAAATTCTTAACATCAGTTTTTATAGGGTTTCCATTTGACTCCTTTTTTTTTTTTTTTTTTGATAGATTGCACTTGTAAAATTCTTGCTGTGTTTCTGAAAATATTCATCATAGTTTTAAAATCCGTGTCTGGTGACGAGTATCTGGGTCACCTGGGCATTTGGTTTTGTAGTGTTACACTCCACCCCATCTCCACCTTTTATGATCATTTTTTCAGTAGGAAAGCAATTTGATTATTTGTTTATAAAGTTATAAACATCTTGATATTCTTAGATCGCCTGAAATACAATGACTTGATGTGCCTATCAGAGTCAACTTTTTGCTAAATTTTGTTGGAACAAACAATACCTGAATCTCAGTGGATTACAGCAGCAAAGGCTTATATCTTGTTCGATACGTTTTGGTTCCTGAATAACTGTGCTTACGAACGTTCCGCGGTTTTGTTCCATGTGTGCCCTTCGTTATGGGACCCAGACTAAAGGAGAAGCGTCCGTCAGGGACATATGGATCTCCTGGCCAAAGTCAGCAGGCGGGAGGGACTGTGTGGTGGTCCCTGAGCGTCTTCTCGGCTGAGGGTCATGTTTCTGCACTCACAGTCTGTTGGCCAGAGCAGTTTCCAGGGCCGCACCTGCAGGGAACAGGGTGAGGATGTGGACGTGCTCCTTCTGCGGGAGGCGTGATGAGTCACGTGGGAGGGAGCAGAGAGTAGCCGTGGGCAATAATACAGTTTATCTCACCGTCCCAAGGAAGAATCTCCCGCATTTGAAAAAGCCGTATATGCGTAAAGATGTTATGCGGAATTATGAATAATGATAAAAAATATAAACAGTAGTAATACAAAACTTAGGGTGTTTTCAGAGAAAAGTTGTAGCTATTAAAATGGTAATCGTAGTACCTGGCAACTCAGGAGAGCGTGTTCAGTATGTTAAATGAAAGCACAGCGGACAGACTGCACGTGCCCTGTGAGTACAGCTGTGTACACACAACCGGATGTTTGTAGGACAACTCAAGATGGAAAAGCGACAGTACGTGTCGTAGAAGGATGGACTGTTGTGTGGGTTCTCATTTTTAAACTTAAACCTTTCATAGTGCAGTTACTTCATAATTAAAAATAATTTTACTTTCTGAAAGGTGATTTCTCGTTGTGAAAGTTGCATACGCTTATCAGAGAAGGGTTAGAAAACACAGAAAAAAAGACGAAAACGAAGTCTGGACCTGCCTCCCCAGACCACCGCAGGGCCGTTTTGGGTGTGTTCAAACATGACCACGTTCCCTTGCCTGAGTCCTCGCCTGTCCTTGTAGGTCCTGAAAACCCGTGGCTGGTCCAGGCCTATGTTTCTGCCGCTAAACACCCGTTTGCGTCAGTGGTGGCCCAGGAGGTTTTCCAGAGCGGGATCATTCCTTCAGACACCGACTTCCGCATCTACAGGGATTTTGGGAACATACCAGGTATTTGTCGTGGGCTGTGGTGTGACGGCAATTAACCAGTAGCGAGTTTTGTTTTTTGCGGGTTTGTGAGTAAACGGCTTTTTCTGAAAGCATGTTTTCTACGGGAGAACTGTATATTCTGACTCACTGAAACTGATTTCCTGGTATTTTTTTTTTTTTCCCTTTAAACCCTGGTCTACTTAAATGCTTGCCTTTTCTAGAACATGTCATCTTGCCCCACACTGCGGCAGAACGGGATGGGGGTGGGGGTGGGGGGGGGCAGCTGGTTAGCACTTCATTCCCCACAGGTGGCAGTACCTCCTTGAGGGGCCTTTGACTTTGGCTGTGGTCTGTCTTTGCCAGTTCCCCTGGCGGCTTGTGCCACTGCTGGGAATCTAGAGTTGGGCTTGGCCCGGCAGGGCTGGAAATGACCAAGTGTCGATGGCCTCCTGAGCTCTGTGTTGCCACCCCTTGCCGTGTGACTTACAATGTCTCCCCGACGGGTGTACTTCCTTGGTCATTATGTACCATGGCTACAGATTCTGTAAGAATTTGGAAGAGAATTTATATGGTATTCATTCACAAGTGTGACAAAGCAGTCATGTCACTGCTTCGACGTTTTGTCTTTTTGGAACTTGATACATTAAACAAATAGGCCTAAAGAAAGGTTGATCTTTAAAGTAAAATGATGTGTTTTTTTGTTTGTTTGTTTTTTCCTGTGTGTCTTAGGAATTGACTTAGCTTTTATTGAGAACGGATACATCTATCACACCAAGTACGACACAGCAGACAGAATTCTGACAGATTCCATTCAGAGAGCAGGTTGGTATTCAAATGTAAACTCGTGATCTGTGTTAAGATGGAATGTTAGGGCTGACCTGCAAACCTGTAAATATCCCCGGGGACTGTGCTTCAGGGAGGCGGCCCGGCCAGCCGGTGGTGTGCGTGAGCCGGGTGGGGCTTTGCAGTTAGAGATGAGGGCCCGAATTTTAGCCTTGAAGTCTAGATAAGCAACTAAGAACGTAAGATTGTTGGTGGTGAGGCACTGGAAAGAGAGCGGACCCAGGGTTAACGTAGGATTGCTGAGCAACGGGCATGTAGCCAGAATGGAAGGCATATGTCGGAGGAGGTACAGGCACGTGTCTGGGCAGTTTGCCCAGGTGGAGGAAAGTTCCATCAGTCCAGGTCAGGTATGAGGGCAGGTGAGTGGGTTCTAGAATGAGTGTCAGGACCACACAGGGCAAGGGAGTCCACGTACTTTCAGAGAGGTCTGGAGTAGTCAGCGGAGGGGCGGCTGACTGTGAACCTTAACTCACAAGTTGGTAGGATGTGGCCCCGCCCCGTGTAGAAGAGGATGCTCCGGGCAAGAGCACAGCGAGAGTAGTGTGTGCGCGCGCGTGTGGACCGTCGGTGAGGAGAGTGGAGACTGCGGTCTGAATGGAAGTCGCAGAAGAGCCGCCCGGTCAGAAGGAAGGGACGGGTCAGGTGGCCAGCAGCAGGGACGGCTGCGAAGTGCAGGGCCCAGCCGGCTGGGGAAGGACGTGCCATCGGCTGCAATAGGAACGTGGGGAGGTGACCTGACCCGGAGCAGTCGTGGAGGGGGCAGACGTGAACTCCGTCCGATGGAGACGGGGTCTCCGTGAAGCGGCCCGGTGGAAATCGCACTGTGGCGGGAGAGCGCTCGGCCGAACCGGGGACGCGGGTGTGGGCGTGGAGGACTTGGAGGAAGCCACAAATGCGTGGAGAATGGGAACGGCTTTTGCAACAGGGGACTCAGCCTGAGCTTTTGGGGAAAGCATATCTGAAGGCAGACAAGCCAGTGACAGAAATGCCACGATGAGGTAGTGTGGTGTGTAAGTGGATGGCGGAGGAAGGGGTGGGATGAGCGGCAGGGGGGCCGCCAGTCGGTGGTTCAAGGCCTCTCGCTGCCCCTGTGTTCAGTTCAGACTCCTCCGCTCTGTCGGTGAGCGAACACCTCCGGGGAGTCTGGTTCTGCCCCTGGACTCTCGTTCGGGACTTGATCTGTCCGTGTGGGCGGGCGCTCCCATCGTCCTTCCGTGGTGGCGGCCCGGACGGACGCGCTTGACGGGGAGCGTCTACACAGAAAGGCCTCCCTAACCTCTCAGACTCCACGGGATGCCCGTACTTCTCTTTATTGAGTTGAGACAGAATCGACACTCGTTATCCTTAAGGCACGTGTGATTCCCTGTTCGGTGCCTGTGGGCCTCCTGACAGGGTTTTTGTCTCTTGGGTCGGCACCGAATTTCTGGTAACCAGAGCGGTGGCTGTTATGTGAGATACCCGTTAAGTGAACAGAGTGAGCAGCAGTGTTTGGGTTCCATAACAGCAGGGAAAGGATAGTTCTGGGATAAAGGAGAGATGAAGGCCAGGTGGCCGAGCTTCCGAGCGGAGAGGAGACAGAGCGGAGGCCTGGGCCTCATCTGAGAAATTTCATGAGAAAGGTGGCCGGGGGGAGATGGAGAGGGCGGGAAACTGTTGTCGTTCACATTCTGTCAAACAGCGCGTGGCTTATTCAACTCTGTGGTCTTTCTTTTCTTTACTGATAGGTGACAACATTTTAGCGGTTCTTAAATACCTAGCTACGTCGGATGCGTTGCCTTCTTCTTCAAAGTATCGCCATGGGAACATGGTCTTCTTTGACGTGCTTGGCCTATTTGTCATCGCCTACCCCTCTCGCGTCGGCTCCATAATTAACTACATGGTGGTGACGGCCGCAGTGTCGTACCTGGGCAAAAAATGGTTGCGGCCCAAACAGAAGAGTGAGTATTTTTCTCTAAAACTGCAACACTGGCCTGGGTGTAAGAATCTGCGTGAAGTTTTTCAGGAAGCCTAAAATCTTAAAGAAAAACAACATTTGATGTATATTGGAAGACGTTCGCAAATGGATGTCAGATGGACGTGCCCGTTACACTTCTGGTCTTGGGGCAGCAGGATGTTTTTGTGTACCTAATACACAGAAGCACCACAGAGGGGCTACCGAAAAGTGGTTTGCACACACTGACTGTGAGTGAAAACTCCCGTTGAAAAGTCTCGTGCACCCGTCGCACCGGGCGTGAGCGCACTGACTCCAGCACTCGCCATCACGTTGGTTTCCTTCTCCTTAGAACGTTTCATTGTCGAAGCGGGTCTGGGCCGTGACGAACTAACACGCGCGGGCGGCACGGTTCAGCCCAGTTTGCCCCAGTTACTTCGCCAGCCCTGCCGCTCCGGCCTTAGCTTCCGGGCACGATTTCACGGGGAGCTCTGCCTTCCGTTCGGGCCGGTGTTTCCATACGCAGAGCATCGCAAAGGTGGCGAAGCCTAGAGCTCTCTGCTTTCCTGGTCACGAGTGTGTCGGAGCCGCTCCTGGCCACTTCTGTCTCCGGGTGTTTGGCGCCCGCAGACTCCCCGTAAACGCTACATGGATACGACTCGTCCGTAACCTTCCCTGTTCGGGTTTGTCAGAAACCTCGCCCCAGGGCCTTTTCACTACTTTCCAGTTACAGTGCTGGATGTTTTGTTTTGCTTTGTTTTGAGTTTGCCCTTTTGACTCTACTGCTTGTGAGACTGGTTTGATAAAGCTGGTGACGTCCACGTTGTGTTCTGTCTCCAGCTGGTAACTACACGAAGGACTTCTTCTGCGGGCTCGGCATCACTCTCGTGAGCTGGTTCACCAGCCTGGTTACCGTGCTCATTATAGCGGTGTTCGTCTCTCTCATCGGACGGTCTCTCTCGTGGTATAACCACTTCTACGTGTCCGTCTGTCTGTATGGAACCGCAGCCACAGCCAAAATAATCCTCATCCATACCCTCGCAAAAAGATTTTATTACATGGTAAGTGTTAGGCATGTTTATTGATTTTTTTTTTTGCCGCCTGCAGGGATTGGAGACAGACTCCGGTGGGATTCATTGTATTTG
The DNA here is from genome assembly GCF_018350215.1 of Panthera leo. NCBI lineage: Eukaryota > Metazoa > Chordata > Mammalia > Carnivora > Felidae > Panthera > Panthera leo. Next base: position 6,100,286 of record NC_056691.1, read on the forward strand.
GCCTGTGGAGGCGTCAGAAATGGCTTCGCGTGATCGTAGAACACTGGCTCCCAGAACCGTGTTCCGGTTCTGGAAGGCTGCTGCTTTGGAGGGTTTTGTTGCAGGCTTCGGTGCCGTTATCAAGCTGTGAGGCGTTTGGGTGGTTGTGACAGCAAGGCCGAATCTGCTTCGGTGTGCCCCCGTGCACTTGGTCTGCCAGCCCTCCCCGGGCTCGCCCGTTCCTCTTGTGAGTGGCTCGGTCCTCCGCTGGGCCGTGGGTTGAGCGCCACGAGGGCCCGGCTGCCGTGCTCCTCGTCGCTGGTGCCCGGGCCCCTCGGACACAGGGCACTGACACGCAGGAAGCATGTTGCCCTGAAGCTGCACTCGGAGTTTCTCTTCCGTCTCCTTCACTTTTTTTTTTTTTTTTTTTTTTCCCTTTCACCCCGTGTGTTAATGCGGATTCTGACGGCATGCAGATGTGCTGTGGCAGGGGGAGGACACCTCCTAGGGGAAAAAGAGGGAAGAGTGATAGGGTTCCAGAATGATCTATGCTGATGGGGAGAATATCCCCATATTGTTAACGGTTTCAGCCGTGTAACAGGACTCACAGTAAACTACAATGCAAAAGTGACCCATGGTTTCTAAAGAGTTTCTAAGTGACTTAAAGGGAAAAATCTGTTAGCTCCCATATTTATTTTCAAGACAGCCAATGCGCACCTGTTTTTTCAGTTTGCCCTGCTAGGATTAGAATGCAGACAGAAGGTTAGGTAATCCGGCGTCTTTCCACAAGGATGTCTTTGGTGCTAGACCGTGGATGAACCTTGGTCTCCGTTTCAGTTGATGTTGGGCTGTGGTCTGAGGACTGCTTCCATGCCCACCTCCAGAAGAGGCCCTTTGAAGCTAGCCGTCTGTTTATGGATGAACTAATGCTTGTGTCTTTGTGGCTTCCGTGTCCAAGAGATTGTGCTGTGGGACTCAAGTTCATGTGCTTATTCTTAGTGCAGTGGTATGTTACCCGGGTGTGGGGGTCGTTGTTAATGAGGCAGGGGGGCCAGAGACAGAAATGCTTATGAGTGAAGTTCCATTTACTTGGACTGATTTCAGTTGTCTGATCATGAACTTTGGGGCTGAAAGCACAATGGAAAGGAAGACGGGTCGCATTTCACAAATATTCTCAGAGCTGCCTGGTGGGCCTGGCCGCCTGCGACGGCCCGGTGGGAAGAGATTCATAAGGACGGGTCTCTTGGAGGAGCTCACAGCTTCATCTGGGGGGCTGGGGGAGACCCTTGTTCGCAGTACCTTGGGATGAAGTGAGAGAACGGCCTGTTCGGCTGGAGCGGTTCGGGGCCAGGAGAGAGGAGTCGGTTTGTGGAGGTCGGGAAGGCTTTGTGAACGAGGTGGTGACGTGTGAACTGGGTTTTGAAGCAGGAGCGAAGTGCGGCAGATGGCGGTCAGAGGTGGGAGCGCCCGGGATGCATTTGGGTCATGGTCAGTAAGCTCAGCGTGGTGAGCACGCGGCGGTGGCCCGGTAACCGGGAGAGCAGGCCAGCGTGAAGCCGGGGCACGACCCTGAGGATCAGTGAGGCGGCCAGTAGCGTTTTCTGAGTAGGATCGCGAGTGACTGTGACAGCATAGAGACTGATGGCAGTGGGCGGGTGGCAGGGATCAGAGGTGAGAGAGGGGAGCCAGACCTGGGGGCGTCTGTTTGATCTCTGAGTACAGTTACATATCTGGGTGGTACTCGGCTTGAGATCGAATCCTAAGTGCCATTTCCTCTAAATTATTTTTGAAGACTGTGCCTCTTCACGCCGCGTTGTACGTCTAAGTGCAGCAGCGATAGCCTTTCGTTTCTGAGCGGGTTTGTCGAGAGAACTTGAACGGGTTTTGAAAACTCGTGACCGAAGCTGTCTCGAGCTCTCGAAGTAACCCACGTGCCGATTTTGGGGTTTTTGCGCTGCAGTGGTAACTTTGTTGGTCATGTTAATGGAATCCCTGGTGCGGACGTTCAGAGGTATGAAGTTCTTACGGCAGCTTTTTTCTGAGGAGCTCGGGGTGCTGCACGGGACTACTCAGACTTCAAAGCCCAGGAATACAGATCAAATTTCTGAACGTGAAGGCACCAGGAAGTCAGGGCGGGGCCGAGCTGCACCACAAGACCAGTTAGAGGAGGAAGAGACACAGGAACCCAGCCAAACCCCAGAGGGCCAGGTCCCCGAAGGGCCTGCAGTTTTCCAGGCGTGCTGCTGGTGGCGCTGTTCTTTGCAGGTCCCTTCTCGCCTTTGGAAGCTGCAAAACTAGAAAAGCCTACAGGGGTGAATGTTTTTAGGAGAGCCCTTCCTAAATCTATTTTAGGAAATTTCCAAAGGTTCCTTTTAGCCCAGTGGAAGAAAAGCACAGATTGCACACGAGTAATGATATTTTGTTTTGTTTTTAAGTGTTTATTTTTGAGAGAGAGAGGAGAAAAGGAGAGCGCTAGTTGGGGAGGGATGGAGAGAAGGGGACAGAGGATCCGGAGCAGGCTCCATGCCGACAACAGAGAGCCTAATGCGGGGCTCGAACCCACGAACCGTGAGATCATGACCTGAGCCGAAACCAGCCAAGAGTTGGAAGCTTAACCGACTGAGCCACCCAGACACCCCACGAGTAATGTTTTTACCCCATCTTCCTAAATGCCCCTTTCCTGTGCAGCAATTTAAATTCGTTATGTCATGACAGGAGGTAGTGTTTACTTACAGTTTAAAATGCTCTTTAAAACAAAATAACTCTTCTGAGGGATGGAAATTTTATCACAATATTAGATCTTTATGAATGCCCATGGATGAGATTACTGGTATATCTCTCTCTCTTTCAGAATGCCAGCGACCGGTACCTGGGAGAAGTGTTCTTTGACATCTCGCTGTTTGTGCACTGTGTTTCCCTTATGGCTCTCACGTCTCAAGGACTTTGCTCGGCGTTTATTAGTGCTGTCTGGGTGGCATTTCCCTTGCTCACAAAGTTTTGCACGCGCAAAGACTTTAAGCAGCATGGTAGGGTATATTGGGTTTTTATGCAAATGGGAAAATACCTTAAGATGAATAGGACAGGACTTGCGGGAATTGGGTTTTTTTGGTCTTTTGGGCTAGGGTTTCAAGATTCTTGCTGTGTTGTGTTTTGGTTTTGTTGTTTGTTTTTTTTAAATTTTCAGATCACACGGATTTTTATTTTCTACCTTATACCCCATCCCATTCTCACATTTATGAATGCATGCTGATGTATTACCTACGTTCCATTTCATTCTTATTTGTATTTTAACGTCCCTGAGTGAAATGTTCTGTGTTAGGTACAGCAGTGCTATGCAAATCTGTGTCTCACTGTAGAACTTCAAAGATGTGTGATTTCTTTCTCTTTTTCCCTAGGTGCCCAAGGAAAATTTATTGCCTTGTACCTCTCGGGGATGTTTGTTCCTTATCTTTACGCACTGTACCTCATCTGGGCAGTATTCGAGATGTTTACCCCCATCCTTGGGAGGAGTGGTACAGAAATCCCACCTGACGTTGTGCTGGCTTCCATTTTGGCTGGTTGTACGATGATCCTGTCTTCCTATTTTGTAAGGAAAAAACATTTAAAAAATAGTTCTTCCTGTATGTTTTATATGAATATGCGATGAGTTTAGCCACAGTCGATTCTGTGAAATTGTGTTGCTTATACTTGGAAACACTTAAGCAAAAGAAACAGTCATGTGTGTGCAGAAAGTAGGTTTGGTGTGGTAAGAAGATGGGAAATGGGGTTTTAGTTTTGCGTCCCGGTCCTCCCGAGTCCTCTGGTCGTACCTCTCCTCACAGCCTTCAAACCAGCTGAATGTGAATTTGGAGAACGCACACCAGGTGAGAACTGGTAGAGATTGCTTGGTGGTGGATTTTTAGAACAATTCCTAATTAGAGGCAAAGGTTAATATATACGTGGTGGTTTTATTAGTGTTTTTAGAGCTGGTGGAGGAAGACTGGTTCTGATGAGGCTCTTTCCGTTACCGTTCAGCTACCTGGCTGCTAGGGCCGCAGAGTTCGTAACGGAGCCCCTCTCCTCAGGTGGTGGACACACACGATGCGGAGCGTCACAGGCCTTGTCATTCTGGTGTCGGCGTTCTGCCCTTACAGGGACAGTCCTGCCTTTGCCCTCCCTGCAGCTGTCCAGAGAGAAGGCAGACCCCACGCGGACCCCCCGTGTTAGAGCGGGCTCTGGGCAAGCTCTGCCCTCGGCACGGCGTCCGTACTCTCCAGGACTCCGGTCTGGCCCCGCTGGTGCAGGCAGGCGTCTGTGTTGTGCCTCTTTCCATTGGAATTGTGAAGGATGGGAAGCAACTACTGAACGCCCACAGGCACGCTGCAGGATTTGCAGCTAGGGACTACACAGAAGAGTAGTTGTGACTTTATTATAGTGCTTTCCTCCACGGAGATGGTGGTGGGCCTTTCCACGCCGATTCAGTAAAGGACCTCTCATGGAGGTCAGGATTGAGAGACAGCACGTAAGAATACCACGTGTGTGGCCCGCACCATCCACGGAAGTCTCTTAAGGAGGCCGTAAAGAGTTGTACGCGCACCTGTGCATCTAGCCCAGGAGAGTGCTTCTTCTGCACACTGTTGCTTGCGCTCAGCTGAAAGAAGTCTGAGCGTTCCAGCCATTGTGCCTGTAATACAATCATCAAGTGCTTACTGGCATTTTCGGGGGGTGGATGGATGGAAAATTCTAAACTGTTCTTTGTGGTTTGCAGGGTTTACTTCCTTTGGTTTTTTGGTTTTTTTTTTTAATTTTTTTTAACGTTTTTTATTTATTTTTGAGACAGAGAGAGACAGAGCATGAACGGGGGAGGAGCAGAGAGAGAGGGAGACACAGAATCGGAAGCAGGCTCCAGGCTCTGAGCCATCAGCCCAGAGCCCGACGCGGGGCTCGAACTCGTGGACCGCGAGATCGTGACCTGAGCTGAAGTCGGCCGCTTAACCGACTGAGCCACCCAGGCGCCCCTACTTCCTTTGGTTTTAATATTAAGCCTTTAAATTCTCTGTACGTGTTAGTGGATGGTTTTGCTGCTGTGAGGGTGAACGGAGTTGGTGGGGTTTCATCATACGCGGATGAGGTTCTGATCCAGAATCAGCTCAGTTAGAAACTGGGTCCCCAGTGTATTTAAATCAGGGCCAGTGGATGAAGGTTCAGAGGAGATGATCAGAATGTGGGGCATTTCAGTTCTGTCCCACATGGAACTGGACAGAGTAAACCCTGAAATCTTCACTGTGGAAACTGAAAATGCCTCCAAAGTAAGGAAATCTTAGCAAGCATAGGGAGAGGATTAAAGTATATCACCTGCTAGGTTATATTTTACTAGGAAAACCTCAGGAGAACGCCTGCTGGAATACCCGAAAACCTCGTTTAGTTTTCATCATCACGTGAAGTGGCCGCGTGGCTCTTGGACACTGGTGGCGTCAGTCAGTCGTGATTCCGTGTTGACGTGTAGCGGTCGGAGTGGCTGAGGCAGAGCCGGCCTGCGCTCCTCGGATTGTGGAGAACTGAATCGGAATGCAGATTTCAGAAAGCGTTCCTTTCAGTCCTTGGGGGTTTATAGTATATTTGCCAGGAAGCAGGCACTCTCCTGTCTGCGGTGGGGTAGCAGGTGTCCCGGGTGGTGCTCAGTGACATCGGGACCCTCACGAGGAACGAGACCGCTCGCACGTGCGCACGCCGCGCAGACCCTTCTCGCGCTTCTCTTCGTTTTATTTTGCACCCATTTCGGAACCTAGAGTGATGGAAGATGGGACATTTAAGGCAGAAATAAAAGTGAAATTTAAGAGAGCGGGATGCAAACGCAGGCCCCCCTCCTCCTCTTCTGCTCTGGGACTGCATTTCACTCACCCCCGTTACCAAACCGCGTCCAGAAAATGCGGGACAGGGCAGAAGATGAGCCTCACGGTTTGGAGAAGAGGGAATGGATGTGCAGACTGTAGCCTCCATGGAGGTTTGAGGACAGCTGTGGGGGAGCTGGGTGGAGGTGGCAGGAAGCACAGCATGTGGTGGGGAGGTTGTATCTTGTCCCGAGAGACTCTGCACCAGGACTTGGCAGGGTATTTGACACTGTGCCGAGGAGCCACATGTTAAAGGACCGTGACTGTTAGGACAGAGAGGGACAGACAGGGTTACAGATTGTGTTTTGCTAACTCACTGCCCCCCCCCCCCCCCAACAGCCCCAGCTCCTTGGGTGCTATCTTGTTTCTGTGCTCGCCGTGTGAAAACGTAAGGTCTTGGGGCACCTGGGTGGCTCAGTCGGTTGAGCGTCCGACTTCGGCTCAGGTCATGATCTCACAGCTCGTGAGTCTGAGCCCCGCGTCGGGCTCTGTGCTGACAGCTCGGAGCCTGGAGCCTGCTTGGGATCCTGTGCCTCCCTCTCTCTCTGCCCCAACCCACTCGCATTCTGTCTATGTCTCTCTCAAAAGTAAATAAACATGAAAAAAAAATTTTTTTTCTTAAAAAGAAAATGTAAGGTCTTAGTCCTGAGACCAGTACTGTTTTGCTGGACATTACCCCGGATGAGATACTGGTGCACTGTAGGTACAAAACCTAATGTTATGTAGCAGAGGACATGGCTGGTTGTGGATGTTTGCCTGATTTTTCACAGTCGTGTTCTTCAGTCTTACTTATCAAGCCTGGAGGGTGAGTGGAAGGGGGAGCAGGGATTGGATCAGTGTGGCTCCTTCCGAACCCCTAAGGGATCTGTAGACATCTTTTATTTCAATGATTTCGTTACCATTGAAAAGCTCGTAGAAGCATATATAGGATGTTCTAGATGCCCACCTTGGGACCGAGCCACTTGCTTTTCCTGCCCAAGTTCAGATCTGCTGTTTTAGACGGCGTTGGCTCTGGATACCGAGCACCGAAGGGGACCGTGTTACTTTGTGCTACAGATTTTCCTTATGTGCAGGCCCATGGGTAGACTACGTCTTGAAGGTACATCTAAATGCAAATTTAGATGAAGCCGGCACGTTGGCACATTACAAAAGCATTGGGAGTGGAACTTGAGTTTTGTTGAAATGGGCTCGCTTATGCTTAAAATCCCGCCTCCAGTTCTTTCATAAAAACCCGATGTCAAGGGGCGCCTGGATGGCGCAGTTGGTTAAGCGTCCGACTTCAGCCAGGTCACGATCTCGCAGTCCGTGAGTTCGAGCCCCGCGTCAGGCTCTGGGCTGATGGCTCGGAGCCTGGAGCCTGTTTCCGATTCTGTGTCTCCCTCTCTCTCTGCCCCTCCCCCGTTCATGCTCTGTCTCTCTCTGTCCCAAAAATAAATAAAAAACGTTGAAAAAAAAAATTAAAAAAAAACCCGATGTCATGATGTTTGGTAGATAATTGGGGTCTACTGTGCAGTGGTTAACTAGGGGCGTCGAGAGGATCAGAGGTACAGCGAGGTCACGGTTTGACCGGCGTTGGGTCTCCATCCTGGTTCTTCGCCGACCGAACCGAGACCCTGACTGTTTCCTTGCCCCTCTCGCTGGCTGGCTGCCTGTCGCAGGCACCATCGTGGCGGGTGGGGGCGGCCCTGGTCTCTGCAGCCGCCGCCCATGATGGAAGCCCCCCGCCCCCGGAAGTCGAGCCTGCTCGCGGGCACTTGCGGGGGGCCGGCCACGCCGACGAGCGCTCTTCACGACTGGTCGGGTGACCCCGGTTCCCAAGTGAAGGGCAGCTTAAAAGCACCTCTCTGCCGACGGTAATTTTTCCTTTTCTGCGTTTTGTGTTTTAGATTAACTTCATCTACCTTGCCAGAAGCACGAAGAGAACCATGCTGAGTTTAACTCTGGTGTGTGTGGTTACGTTTCTCCTCGTTTGCAGTGGGGCGTTTTTCCCATACAGCTCGCATCCCGCCAGTCCGAAGCCAAAGAGGGTGTTTCTGCAGGTGAGCGCAGTTTCGCGTGAGCGCTGTGGTTCTGGAGGGGAAAGCCTCGTGTGTGCCGCGCCGGTCAACAGGAAAACCGACAGACTTCCCTGCTGTTGACCTATTTGGTTGCACTCGGCCACTCTGGGCAAGGCAGTGAGGGAAAGACTGACCACCAAGAGGCTCTTATCAGCAAGAGCCTTCTCCCAAGAGACTGAATTGGAAATGTCCGCTCGTGCTGGCACTGTTCACGTGCTGCGAGTGCCCCAGCCCAGAAAAACAAGAGCAGATGTGTGGGGTGATGAGCTCTCAGAAGTACACACTGTAAACCTGTCTGCAGGCTGAGTCAAAGTGTGAATTCAACTGGCAAAATAAAAGATATTTTAAAATGCCAGTAAAAGTGCTCTTAGGTAGCGTTGAAGGTACTGTGTCATAATGAAAGTATAATAGCTTAGGGACTAAGAACGAGATTTAGAACTGTCTGAGATTTTAGGTTTTTCTGCACACGTTTTAGAGTTGGTACTATAAAGCAGGAGAAAGAACCAGGTTGCCTTATGTATAGTCATGTTCTGTCTTAGAGGTTGCAAGAGGCAAACAAAAGCCAACTTCAGGGGTCGCCTGGCCGTCTCAGCCGGTGGAGCGAGCATCTCCTGGGTCTTGGGGTCAGAGTTCGAGCCCCACGTTGGACGTAGAGCTTCCTTTAAAAAACAAATCTTAAAACCAAAAAAAGCCAAGTGATAATCTATGTAACTATTCGGGGACTTGAATAAGTTAATAGTAATGTTTGAATGTAAATAGTGGGGAGGAGATACTGAAAAAGGGCCAAATATTCCTTGTTTATCGTCCTGGAGGACACAGCCACATGCTTTTTTTCTGTGGCTACAATTTGCAAAACCTTCAGTGAAGAACAGCTAGTTTTCAGATTGTGTACCTTCAGTGACTTGCCACATTTTTATAATTACATCAGTAGTATTTAGAAAAAGCTACATTTTTATTTTTAAAAACTCCTGTTCTCATTTGTTTGGGGTTTTCTTCTTCCCCAGTGCCGGAAGTTGGCAGACTTTTCCCCAGAGGGGCCAGGTAATAAATACTTCAGGCTCTGCCAGCCGTACAAGTCCGTGTCCCGGCACGGCACAGTGGTCGCAGACGTACCTGAACGAGCGAGGGTGGCTGCATTCCAGTGAAGCCGTTTATGAGCTGGCGGTGGGCCGTGCACTTTCTCTTCCAGTTTGATTTTCTTTCCGCAATGAAGCTGTTCTAGCTGGCGCCTCTTCATAGAAATGTTAGGCCCAAGTCTGACATCTAGTGGTGACAACGGGAATTAGCTTCAGGTCACAGGGAAGGGGTGTGTGTGTGTGTGTGTGTGTGTTTGTTTTAGGATGCATTTGTTTGTGGCCTTTATCTAAATGCAGTTCTAGTGTCCGTGTCTTTTCACTCTGAAATAGGTTTTCAAAAACATTTTAATGAAACTTAAATATATATTTGTAAGGAATAATGAAACTGTGTATCTGTATATCGATGGTCGAGTGTGAAAGAAAGAACATTAAGCAGCACCTCATAAAACCCGCGTGTGCCCTTCCTCCCGGTTCTCCCCCCCTCCCCACCTGCTAGGATGTACTCATTCGCGATCTTGAAGTTTAGGATTAATCATTACGTTATTTTTCTTCACCACGTATGTGTGAATCCCTAAACAAGAAGATACCATCTGCCTCTTTGTGAACTTCTGATAAGGCAGTGCCTAACTATGCATTTGTGACTTGCTGCTGTTTGCCCGCAGCATGTGAGAAGCTTGCACGTTGCTGTGTGTCACAGTGGTGCGGGAGACTCCTGGGGGGGGGCACCCCCCTTTATCTGGCCATTCTGCCATTGGTGGGTGTTGGGGTGGTTTGCAGTATTCGCTGGTATGGGCAGTGCCGAATCAGAGCTCTTGAACCTTCAGGAGTTTCTCTGAGTACACATTCCAGAGCGGAATTGCTGGCTTGAAGGCTGCGTGCACGTCGAGGGGACACCAAGCAGTTTCCTGAAGCGGCCGTGCCAGCCCACACCTCCCGCGGCAGTGAGGGTCGGTCCCTGTGACTCTGCAGCCACGCCAGTTCTTGCTGTTGTGGATGTCCTCTGTCTGTCCCTCCGGATTGGGGATGTGGGGGAGGGGATTCAAGTAGTATTCTCATCGGTCCGTTCTTTCCAGCACATGACTAGAACTTTTCATGACCTGGATGGAAACGTAGTCAAACGGGACTCTGGGATCTGGATCAATGGGTTTGATTACACTGGAATGTCTCACATAACACCTCATATTCCGGAGATCAACGAGAGCATCCGAGCTCACTGTGAGGAGAACGCACCCCTCTGTGGTTTCCCGTGGTACCTCCCGGTGCACTTTCTGATCAGGTGGGTTCACTCCTGTGCTGCTTTAGTCGGGGGGTCAGTTCTCAGGTCCCGTCGCTATGCGAGTACTTCATTACTGCAGCTGGTGAACAGAGGTCAAGTGCCAGGTGCGCTGTTTCCTGTCACTGCACAAGTTCTCCTCCTTTAGTGGGACAGAGAGCTTGGAAGTTTACCGTTGCCTTTTCAAATTTAGGAAGTCCTTCCTCTGGAAGCCCGAGTAGTTAGAAAGGCTGGCCCTCTCAACTGGTCTGGTAGATAGCAGATAACTATGAATTGCGAACTTTCATTCCTGGGAAGCTTTTACGGTTTGGTAGTCAAGGGTTGGATGAGAAGGAGTAGGATGGGTAGTGGAATCAATATCACCTAGGATCCTTTGATCTTAATTTTGGGTAAGTTTTATTACCCGATAGCCCGGGCCTTCAGAGTAGTTAGCATGGTTTATCCTATCCATCAGAGTCGGGTTGTTTTGTTTTTTTTAGTTTATTTATCTTGAGAGAAAGCAAGAGTGGGGAGTGGCAGAGGGAGAATCCTGATGTGGGGCTTGATCCCACAGACTGTGACCTGAGCTGAAGTCAAGAGTTGGACACAACTGACTGAGCCACCCAGGCACCCCAAGCTTATTTTCATGCCCCAGAATGTGATTCATATATTTGACCATGTCCACGAGTTACAGGTAGCTGTCAACTAATTAAGCATCCTAAATATTGAAGCTCCCTTTCCAAATAGGAAAAACTGGTATCTTCCCGCTCCAGAAGTTTCTCCAGGAAATCCTGCTCATTTCAGACTCGTGTCCAAAGAACAGACACCCTGGGATTCTATAAAGCTGACGTTTGAAGCAACAGGTAAGTCATAGGATATTGTTTTCTTCTCTCCTTCTCTTAAAATTCTTAAGTGTGTATACTTTCTCTTTAAATAATAGTAACCACAACTCAGGAAGAACGTAGTGTTTGTAAAGGTACCTCAAGCAGATTAGTAATGATTTATTGAGGAAAATTAGACTTTATTTTTTTTAGAGCAGTTTTAGGTTCACAGAAAAATTGAGCAGAAAGTAGAGCTCCCCTCCCGCCACTTCTTTTTTTTTTTTTTTTTTAACATTTATTTATTTTTGACACAGAGAGAGACAGAGCATGAACGGGGGAGGGTCAGAGAGAGGGAGACACAGAATCTGAAACAGGCTCCAGGCTCTGAGCAGTCTGCACAGAGCCTGACGCAGGACTCGAACTCACAGACCGCAAGATCATGACCTGAGCCAAAGTCAGACGCTTCACCGACTGAGCCACCCAGGCGCCCCCCACTACTTCCCTTCTTAAGACCTTGCACTAGAGTGTGGGGTATTTCTTAAAACGGAGGAGCCAGGACTGATCCATTGTTAATTATAGCCCCTGGTTCATATTAGGATTCGGTTCACTCTGTGTTGCATAGCTCTGTAGGTTTTGACAAATGTGTAATGTCACGTACCCCCATATCAGACGGAGTAGATTCCCTGCCCTGAGAGTCCCATGCACCCCCGGTCAGCCCTCTCCTCCCCACCCCCTCTGGCAACCACTGATCTATGTTACTGCCTTCTACTATTCTGCCTTTTCCAGACTATCTCATAGTGGCGGTCATAAGGTTTGCCACCCTTTCAGGACAGCTTCTTTCATTTAGCAGACAGCCCTCCTGTCTTTAGGGGCTTGATAGCTCATTTCTTTTTACTGCTGGATGGCATTGTGGATGTACCGTAGTTTATCTGTTTACCTACTGCAGAACATCTTGGTTGCAGGTTTTTGTCTAGACTTGTTTTTTTTAATGTTTATTTTTGAGAGAGAGTGCACGCGTGCAAGTAGGGGAGGAACAGAGGGAGAGGGAGACACAGAATCTGAAACAGGCTCCAGACTCTGAGCCGTCAGCACAAACTCACGGGCTGTGAGATCATGAATGACCTGAGCTGAAGTCGGACGCTTAACCGACTGAGCCACCCAGGCGCCCCTGACCTCATTTGGATAAAAACCTAGGAGTGCAGTTGCTAGATCATATGGTAGAGCCTAGATTTACCTTTGTAAGAAACTGCCAGGCTCTTCCAGCATGGATGTACTGTCCCGCGTTGTCACCAGCATTTGGTACTGTGTTTGGGACTTTGGCCATTCTGACAGCAACGTGGTGGCATCTTATTGTTTCCATTTGCAATTACCTAATGACCTGTGAGGCTGAGCATCTTTTCTTAGGTTATTTGCCATCTGTGTGTGTCCTCTGGTGAGGTGTCTGTTGATTAATTGGGCTGTTTGGCTTTTTTCTATTGAAATTTAAGAGTTCTCTGTGTATGTGGATAGAAGTCCTTTATATCAGTAAGTGGTGTGCAAATATTTTCTCCTGGTCTGGGTTATCTTTTCATTCTCTTAACAGTGTTTTCCACAGATTGTAAGGCTTTAAATTTAATTAAGTCCAACATAATCAGTTTTTCTTTCATGGGTCATGATTTTGGTGTTATGTCTAAAGGTCATTGCCAAACCCAAGGTCTCTGGATTTTCTCTGTTATCTTCTGCAAGTTTAGTTTTGTGTTTTATATTTAGGTCTATGATAGATACATTCCGAGTTAATTTATGTGTTTTTTTGTGTTTTTGTTATAAGGTCTGTGTGTGGGATTCGACTTTTTTTTTTTTTTTTTCCTGCTTTGCATGCGGATTTCCAGTTGTTCCAGTACCATCTGTTGAAGACTGTCCCATCTCTCCCGAATGACCTGACCTGTTTCTTTGTCAGGAATCAGTTGACTGTATATGTGTGGGTCTATTTTTGGGCTTTCTATTCTGTTCTTACCTGTTTGTGTCTTTTGCCATCACGATGCTGTCTTGATCAAGTCTTGAAGGTGGGTGGTATCCATCCTGTCAGGCTTTGTTCTTCTTCGATATACTGCTTGTCTTCTGTCTTTCCACGTATTAGTTTGCCCATATCCACAGTATAACATTCTGGGATTCTTAAATGGAAGCGCATTGAAATCTGTAGATCAAGTTGGGGAAAATGATATCTTAGGGGGACCTGAGTGGCTCAGTCAGTTAAGCATCTTACTCTTGATTTCAGCTCAGGTCACAATCTCACAGTTCATGGGTTTGAGCCCCGAGTCAGGCTTTGCGCTGACAGTGCAAAGCCTGCTTGGGATTCACTCTCTCCCTCTCTCTCTCCCCTTCCCCCACTGGTGCTTTCCCTCTATCTCAAAATAAATAAATAAATAAACACTTTAAAAAAATGACATCTTAATATTTTTTCCTGTTTATGACGTGGAGTATCTCTGTTTATATCTCGTTTATTTTCTTTCATCAGAACTGTATTTTGTAGTTTTCCTCATACAGATTCTATACAACTTTTGTTAGATTGGTCCCTCAGTATTTCATTTTGGGGGATGCTAATGTAAATACGAGTTTTCATTGATGGTATGTAACCATGTAGCCTGCAACTCTGCCATCACTGTTTATTAGTTTCAGGAGATTTTTGGTTGATTCTTTGGGATTTTCTACATAGATGATCATGTCGTCTGCAAACAAAGACGGTTTTATTTCTTCCTTCCCAAATCTGTTTTTGATCTTTTATTGCTTTTTCTCGTCTCACTGCATTAGCTAGGACTTCTAGTATTTTGAAAAAGGCTGCTAAGAGGAGTAGTAAGTGTGGGAATCCTTGCCTTGCTCTTGATCTTAGGGGGAAAGTGTCTACATTTTTACCATAATGTTAATTGGCCCTTTATCAGGTTGAGGAAATTCCCCTCTATTTTTAGTTTGCTGAGCTTTGTGAATGGATTTTCGGTTTTGTCACATGTTTCTGTTTGCTGATATGACCATGTGATTTTTCTTTATTAGCCTTTTGCTGTGATGGATTATATTAACTGGTTTTCAGAGGCTGGATCAATCTTGCATACATGGAATAAATCCCACCTGGTTGTAGTATATAATTCTTTTTGCACATTGTTGGATTTGATTTGCTGATGTGGAGGATTGGTTCTGTGTCTCCGGAGCTCCGGAGAACTCGAACATAGGAAGTTCACTTTTGAAAGTTCCTGCTACTGTTCACTTGTATCATTCTTGAATTTCATATAAATGGAATCATCCAGTATGTAACATTCGGGGTCTGGGTCATTAGGCATAATGTTCTTGAGATTGAGCTATGTTCTTTTGAGTATTAGTATTTTATTCCCCACAAGTAGTGTATGAGAATTCCAGTTCCACATTCACTCTAGTATTTTCTGTTCTTTCCATCGTACCATTTCTGGCGGGCATTTAGTGGTAGCCCTTGCATTTCTCTGTAAGTCATGACGTGGAACATGCTTCCAAGTGCTTACTGACCATTCAGGTATCTTGCTTTTGTGTCTTCATTTCTTCTTCCCTTCTAAAACTTGGGCTTACTGATTTATAGGAGTGCTTATGTTCCAGATCAAAATCCTTTATCATATATATATATATTTTATCTAGATGTTCTTGTCCATTTTTTTTTCTTAAAGTTTATTTATTTTGAGAGAGACAGAGACCAGCGTGAGTGGGGGAGGAGCCGGGAGAGAGAATCCCAAGCAGGCTCCATGCTGCCAGCACAGAGGCCCAGTGTGGACTCAAACCCACGAAGCTGTGAGGTCATGATCTGAGCTGAAACCAAGAGTTGTACGCTTAACCAAATGAGCCACCCAGGTGCCCCATGTCCATTCATTATCTTAAAGGAGTCATTTGATGTGTACAAGTTTTAAATTTTTGTGAGTTCCAATTTATCAGGTTTTTCTTTACAGTTAATACTTTATATGTCCTCTCTAAAGAATTCTTGCCCACCGGAGGTCAACAAAGATAGATTCTGATGTTTCCTTCTAGAAGCTTCATAGCTTTAGCTGTTACATTTAGGCCTGTGATATACTTTGAAATAATTTTTGTGTATGATGTGAGGTAGAAGCCAAGCTTCTTTTTTTTTGAAATGGATATCCAGTTGTTCTAGCATGATCTGTTGAAAAGACTTACCTTACCCTATTGAACTGCTTTGGCATCTTTGTCCAAGGTAATTGGATTGCATACCTCAACTTTTGCCCACTTTTTACTGAGCTTCCTCGCCCACTAGTAGGTTTCATGTTTGTATTTTTTTGATGACTGTGACCATTTTATTTACACTAAAAAGTAAATAATTTATGTGCTAAGGCACAGTTTAACTCAGAAGGGACTTGAATATCTAGTATGCAAAGAAAGCTGGAGGACAGACACGAGATGGTAGAAGGGAAGTAATAAAACTTGGTAGTTAACCATGGAAAGAAGCCCTTGCAGGGCATTCAGTGCCTTAGCTGATGCGTTCAATGGTGGATACTTTTGTGTTCTCTGGGCTTTTAAAATTTAATTGGAAATCAATTTATTTTGCACCAACCGGTTTTTTGTTCATGCCAATAATTATTTCTGATTTTTAATCACCAGCTTGTAAAAAGGAAGCACAGAAAAATCCAAACGTTTCTCTATCCTTTATGCACAATTTGGAGAATTCCAGTAAAATTTAGGTTCCTGGCAGGCAAGTTGCACATCTACTGCCCTATATTTTGTGATTACAAATGTCAGGAAATCAGAAAAAAATTGACTGTGTGGGTCTGTGTACCAGTTACCATATTTTTAGTTATAGAAGCTTTGCAGCTTAATGATCATAAGGGTGAAAATCCGTTGTATTTTTTGTTATTATTTTCCTTGCTATTTTTGTTTGTTTTCCATATGAACTTTAGTATTAACCTAACCAATATAAAATTTATTACTAATTGGTGTTTTGGGGGAATATCATAGTAAGTTTATAAAGTAAGGAGAACTGACATAATGTTTTCACCCTGTCCGTGAACTAGCAATGTCTTTTCACATGTTCATATCTACTCCTGTCTTTCGTAAGTGTTAAAAGATTTTCCTCATCTAGTTTTTGTGGCTGTCATAATTGGAATTTTCTCTACCTTTATGTTCTCTAACTGGTTATATTTGTTGGCGTAAAGGCAGCTGATTTCTGTAGGTCAAATTTGTATCTTTGCTACCTCACTGAATCTTTCACTTTTTGCGTTAATCATCACTCCTCTAGAGTTCTCCAGGTTTACTAGGAATTGCCAACCTTTAAATGGCCAGATACTATTTTAGGCTTTGCCATATGTCCCCAATGTAGATTTTTTTTGTTAACTACTGTTTAAATACGTAAAAAACATTCTTAGCCTGTTAGCCTTACAAAGACAGACCAAGTATATAGCTTATTGACTACAGCGTATCGTCTGCAAATAGTCTTTCTTTCTTTACCAGTTCCTAGGCCCATAACTGATGTGTCTAAGTGGCTGATGGTGTGGAGCAGCTGTGGATGTAGTGAGCCAGCGTCCTTGTTTTACTTAGAGCACAGGTCTCTTGTGTTTCCCAACATGTGAGAGACTAGCCTTAGGCCTGGGGTGTATATTTTGTATCCTGTTAAGCAAGCATTTATCAGCTGTCATTTCTTGAATGTTTTTATAAAGAATTGGGTTTTAATTTTGGAAAAGGCTTTTTTTTTTTTTTTTTTTTTTTTAAAGCATCTGTCTAGGGTTTTTTCTTCCTTGGGTCTTTTAACGTGGTTTATTCCACTAGGTTATGGCTTATTTTCTTAATGTGATGTTGGATTTTGTTTGCTACAATTTAGATACTTTCTGTTAATACTCCTGAGTGATACTGGTCCGTGTCTGTTTATTTTTTTGGTTCTCTTTAATCAGATTTAGTTATATGTTACCCATAAATGTATAAACATGATAAAAATGGTAAGTCTTCCTTAATTTCCAGTGCCTCGGAACAGTTTAGGAAGCATTTGAACTGGCTAAAAAGTTGGCTTAAATTCCTCTCTGAAACCATCTGGGCATGGTGTTTTTTCGTGGGGGATAGTTTCCTAACTTTTTCTTGGGAAATTCATCTAAGATTTATCTCTCTCTTGTACAGTACAAGAGAGTACAGTAATCTGTGTTTTCCTTAAAAAGTATCCACATTTCATTTGGGTCTCCAAATTTAATAGTATAGAGGTCTGCTTGTAGTCACGTGTGATTTTAAACATTTCTTCTGTTTATTTTTCTTACTCTTTTTGTATACTTGTGTTTTCTCAGCTCCACTCCCCTTCCCGTCTCTTTCTTAACCAAGTTAGCTAGTAGAATTGTTAATAAAAAATCTAATTTTTAGAATTAAGTTAGGTCTGTTTATTTCTGGTCTCTACTTTCTTGATTTCTTATCATCTGTAATATTTCTTTGTTTTCTGTTCTCTTTGTTGTAGTATTTTATAAAAAAATGTTTATTGCTATGGATTTTCCTCTTATCACTGCTTTTCATTGTTTACAAAAAATGTGATTTTTGTTCAGATTTCCTTTTTCTTCTAGAAGTCTTTGAATTTTCAGGTAGAAGGCTATTTTAAGTTTTACTGAATTATGGTCAGTGTTATTTGTAATATGTGTTATGAAATGGATGCTTTCCTTTGTAAGTTAATATTTTGAGTATTTTGTGTCCCTTTTAGAAGATACGTTCTGTGTTACCAGCTTGTGAAGTTTGATGTGTATACATATCCATATAATCAACTTCACTGATCTTTTTTTGTTCAACTGATGTCTTGTACTGACAGTGGAGTGTTTCTTATTTGTAGTCTTCCTATATACGTAGGTATCTTTCTGCATCTCCTGTATTTTGCTTCATCAAGTAGCTGCTGTTACTTAATGCACAGGATTCACAATTTTGTGTCATTGTGAATTAAAACTTTTAGTATTAAAAAGTGCCTTTTTACATTTAGTGCTTTTGTCTTGAATCCTGGTTTTTTTCCCTGGTATCAAAGAGGTCTTTTTTAAAAACTGCTAGCCAGAAACCCCTTTGTTTATTCCTTTATTTTTACCCTTTCTGAAACTCGTGTTTTTTGAATACAGTGTATGATTAATCCGAGTTATTGGTTTTTTTTTCCCTTTTCACATTTATTTCTATGACTGATGCATTTGGTCTCAACTTTGTTCCAATATTTTGTGCTTTGCTATATTCCTTTTTGTGTGATCGGTCATCTTTGCTCTTTAAAATATTTTCTGGCATTTTAGGCAAGTGTGTATTTTCCTTTGACCACATAACTGTGGAACCTTTTACTGTCTGTCTCAGTGTCTCGCGGGCTCCGTGTCTGCTTACCCAGCTTCCCTGGCTCCCTCTTGGTGTCGGTCACGTCCCCCACTGGACACTGGTCTTCCACCCTCACTGGGATGTTGCCTTCGAAATGTGTCCGGACAGGTTAAAACCTTCACTGTCCGTTCTTCTGCTGTAGTTTTTGAAGTTCCCTCTTGGTTAAATGAAGCTTATTCTCTGGATTTCTGAAGGCCTCGCGAGTGCTAGGTTCTTGGATGTTTAGATGACAGGTTTTGTCATTGTAAATTCTGCGCCTTTTCTGCTGTGCCTCGTGACATACCTCATTACTTACCCCGGTTGACACACGCAGAACATCCTAGCCAGGAGACCTCCCTTAGGTCTGGAGCGAGAATCTTTAAAGTGACGTAAGGTGTGCCCTTCATAGTCTGGCTTGGTGGTGAATTAACTGCTTCTCCCGATGCCTTTTTAACGACTGTTCCCCTTACCTTTCAGGACCAAGCCACATGTCATTCTACATTCGCACCCACGAAGGGTCAACGCTTTCTCAGTGGTCTCTTGGCAACGGCACCCCCGTCACCAGTAAAGGCGGGGACTACTTCGTATTTTACTCCCACGGGCTCCAGGCCTCTGCATGGCGGTTCTGGATAGAAGTGCAGGTGGGGATTTGCCAGCTCTGCCGCGGTCACCGTCAGGCTCCCGGGTGGTGCGTGGTAAAAACCGGGATGATTCTGCCTTCAGAGAACTAAAGCACTGCCAACTGTTCTCTGCTAGGTCTTGGAAGAACGGCCTGAAGGAATGGTCACCGTGGCCATTGCTGCCCACCACCTGTCTGGTGAAGAGAAGAGGTCCTCCCAGCTGGATGCCCTGAAAGACAAGTTCCCAGACTGGACGTTTCCCTCAGCCTGGGTGTGCACGTACAGTCTCTTTGTGTTTTAATCTTCTGGACGGGCTCAAAGCACATGCCTGGCGGGATACCCCCGGTGACATGCTTTCTCCCTGTGTCACGTGGGTATCTGTAATGTAAGTCCGTGATTTTTCATGAGCACGTGTTCAGATTGTAAGTCCGTGGTTTTTCAGAGCTTGGGGGCAGACGCTCTTCAGGGCCACACACCTAGCGCTGTGGGTAGTGACGCATGGCCTTTATGACACTTGAAGACGCCAGTTTTCTGGCACTTAAGCACATGGGGGTACTACCACTACACATGGAAGTCCTTTTCTGTGACCTTAAGGATTAAAGCCAACCAACCACTTCAGTAGTTCTCCCCTTAGAATCACGAAAGGTGTAGAGGGCACCGTGAGCCCGCTCACTGTTCACTAGACAAATGACGTTTCCAGTCGAAGCTGTGGAGGGTAGCTCGGATGCCGTTCCCCGGAGTGGTAACTCCCCTGCGATGGAACCAGAGGTACAGAAGGCGGTTCCGGCAGCAGCTGGGGACGGGCAGTGGGCTCTGGGGGCCCCGGCCCGTGCCCAGAGCTCTGCTTCCTCCCCGCCTGCCGCACAGCCCGGCCCCGAGGTGGGGAGCTGTGCCGTGCTGGGGACTCGAGACCATCGTTCTGATGCTTGTCTGAGGCTGCTCTCGAGGCCCAGGATACCCTGTTCCCCCCTCTCCACCTTGTCAGTCCGAGAGCAGCTGCAGTTCCTGCTGGGTTTTCGGAGGCTCTTCTGGTTCAGGACATCGTGTGCGCAGTCACGCGTCTTCAGTTCCGTCCCCAGAGCACGCAGTTGCCGTGGCAGGAAGAGAGCGAGGTGAGGAGAGGCTGGGCATTTTATGAATCTTCTCTTCTCCAAGGTTCATGCTTCAGGGCATAATCGTATTGACGCACGGAGTCCTTAGTCGGTCCGAATAGTTCCCGAAGGCCGTCCAGCGGAGCCGGCCTTGCTGGGCCTCGGGGCCGTGGCCCACGCCGGAGTGAGGCCGCCGAACCTCTGGCCACTGGGATTCGGGCCCTGCGTCACGGCAGGCCCGAGACTCGGAGGTACTTTTCGTTTAGAAGGCGGCTGCCGGCGGGTCCCCCCGGCTCCGTGGCTGTGGCACTGCAGGGATTTGGTCGGACGAGCCCTAACTTCTGCTAGCTCTCCTTTTTCCCTGGAGATTAGCAAGCAGAGGCCGAAAAGACATTTTAAAGAAGAGCCCCGGTAAAACGAACAAAGCGTCGTCCCTCCGCTCCTCCCGCACAGAGCACACCACGTGTGCGTCGCAGGCCCGGTCACGCTGCTCCTACCCCTGCCGAGTCTGGTCTGTGACGCCCCGCGCCCTGACTGGGCACCCCCTCACGGCACTGCTGGCTGGCACGTGTGTGGCTCCCGGGCCTCGTCGAGGCTGCGCGTTAGTCTCAGCGCTGCGAGAACCTGGCTCCTGCCAGATTTCAAAATAGGGGCGGATTTTCTGTCCCTGTGGTTAATCTTAGATTACGTGGAAAAAACCAAAATGCCGTATCGAAGAAGGACATTGGTTACTCCCTTTTGCCAATAATCATGATTCTCTTTTTGCCTTTAGGTTATTCTCCTTCGTAAACAGGATCTCTTGTTTTGGTTTTCAAGTCACTTGTCTCAGGGCACATTTAGTATTTGGGCAGATGGTTTTAGTGGCAGAAATGGTTAAGTACAGATGATACTCGTGGCTCTGTTCATAAGCACCCTGTCTGGTCTGTCAGCGAGCAGCCTCTGAGATTAAAGAGCTTGTTTTCTTTGAGTATCTGACCATTCAAAACTCATTTCTAAAAGGGTCTTTCCAGATTCTAACCAACGCATTCTTTCCTGTACAATTTAAATGTAAGTAGCCCAGTACTGTACATTCAGTGAAAATGTGAAGAGTTGTGATTTTGAAGAAATGCTTAAAATTTACCTTGTGCCTGACCGATGAGCGACTGTTGCATGAAGTATTTGTTTCCACAGTTTAGCTGATCTAAGTGAGCATGAGAGGATTTCTAAGATGTTACCACTGAAGGGGCCATAACCAGCTGATAACTCAGGAAGCTGTCGGGAGAATGTCTGTCTTCTCTTTTCACTGGTCGCTGACTTGAGATTAATTGTTGCCTTACATTACTGAAATAAACTTTTTAACAAACTAGTTAGTATCTTTAACAGAAAAAAACAGATCTTTATTGTTTTTCTGTGTCCCCATCGTTGAAGGGTTATTTCAAGTCTACAGGGCCTTTGAAAAGACCTAGATGGCTCACGTGGACAGGACAGTTATCCCTAAGGGGTCATGTGGGCAGAGACTGCGTTCAACATGGAAATGTTTAGCTTAGCATATTTTGTCAGTGAAATACCAAGAAAATCGCTGAAGGATGTGGGGACGGGCAGAAGAAATGGTCTTTCAGCCAGTGGCCCACTGCTCACTCTCCTCTCCACCCAAGGAAAGGGCCCGGCCACTCCCTGCAACAGAGCTCCCTGCGCAAGTTATGTGGCTTTCTCGGTGAACTCCCTTGGAAACAATGGCAGTATGCTTCCTCATCGTACACCTTGCCTCCTTTTAGGGCCAATAAAGCCAAAATGCATTTAGGCCTCTGTATGTCTGACTCTCTTTATTTGGAAAATGTCTTCTGTAACGTTGAAGTACATTAGTATAGATTTTTTTTGATACTACTACTTCCTTACTGATTTGTAAAAATAAAATTTCTTCCAGTGTGGCCCTATACCATGACCAAGTGGGATTTATCCAAGGAATGAAAAGTTGGCTTAACACCTGGAAAATCAAAGTACCACACCATGTGGTAGTTGTTCTTATTAATTCTATTGATATGATCACCTCAATAGATGCAAAAAAGATTTTTTTTTGACAAAGCCTAACACCTTTTCATGATAAAAACACTCAGCAAACGACTGATTGTCTTTATCAGGGTGATTATCAGGGTGAGGAAGTTCACGTCTACAAAACACTGCTAACATCATCATGTGTGATGAAAGACAACCAGCATGTCCTCTACTGCCACTGAGTGTACTGAGGCTCCGGCCAGGGCAGTTTGGCAAGAGACATCTAGATTAGAAAGGACAAATTAAATCTGTTTCTAGGTACGGATGACATGATCTTAATAAATGAATTCACTCAGCAGTGTTGTAGCAATGTATCAATACACAGCTGTCAACTGACTTCTGTAACAAGAAAATTCTGTTCACAGTAGCAGTAAGAGTCAAGTACCTAGTAATAAGCATAACAAAAGTACAAGATTTTTACACCGGATACTAAAACATTGCTGAAGGAAATCCCATGTTTGTGGATTGAAAGTTCTCCCAAATTGATCCACAAATTGAACACAATCCCAGCTCGTGTGTGTGTGTGTGCGCACGCACACAGAAATGGACAAGCCGATCCTAAAATTCATATGGAAATGCAACGACCCATAATAGTTCAAACAGCCTTGAAAAACAAACTTTTAAGAGTCCCATATTCAAAACTTCCTACAAAGTAGGGGTGGTAATCAAGACAGTGTGAACACCTATCAATATAATACAATTGACTGTACAGAAATAAGTCCCATGTGTTTATTATAGTCAAATGATTTTTGGCAACTCAGTGGGAAAAACTTATTTAAATGGTGCTGGGACAACCAAGTTAGATCCCTCACTTTATGCCATACACAAAAAATTAACTCAAAATGGGTCAAAGATCTAAATGTAGGAGGTAAAACTGTAAATAAAATTTAAAAAACCAAACCAACAACAAAACTCTCAGAAGAAAACATAGGCACAGATCTCCATTACCTTGTGTCAGGCAGTGGTTTCCCAAAGCACAAGCAACCAAAGAAAAAGTTGAGACTTCACCAAAATGAACGACTTTCATGCTTCAAAGGACAGTGTCACGAAAGTGACAAGGTAAGCCTTTAGAATGTGAAAATACTTGCAGGTCATATCTGATCAAGGTCTAGTATCCGGAATGCATGAGGAACTCTTGCAAAGCAACAAAAAGATAAGCGACCCAACTGTGAAATCGGCTAATAGCCACATGACGAACCACCAGCCACCACGAACATGCACGTCTACGTGGTAATGACACACCGCTTCCCACCCAACTCGGATGGCTACAACCAAAGATACAACAACAAGTGATGATGGGAGAAACTGGAACCCACCTCCCCTGCCAGTGCAATGTAAAAAAATGGCACAGGCACTCTGGAATATGGTTAAGATTTCCTCGGAGCATTAAAACCGGTTATGTGACCAAGCGTTTTCACTCCCAGGGAAAACTGAAAATGTACATCCACTTGGAAACCTCTATGTGAGTGTTCACAGTAGCATCATTCGTGGTAGTCACAAAGTGGTAACCACCCAGATACCTCAACTGACGAATGGACAGATACACTAGATGCATGAAGTGTATTCAGCCTTAAAAAGGGATGAAGTCACTGATATGTGAAGATGAACCTTGAAAACATCCTGCAAAGTGAAAGAAGCCACACAGAAAAAGCCACATATTCTATGGCTGCATATATACCAAATGTCTTCAGAAGAGGGAAATCGATAGAAACAAAGATTTAGGAAAACAGGGAAGTCAGAATCCCACCTACTAGAGGCAGGCGGCCCGTCTCCTCTACGTTTACGCAATTTTGTTTGATGAAGTCCTTTTTATTACATTTTGGACGTTTTCCAAGTCCTCAACATGGATTTCTCTTCCAAACTTCTGCGGTCAGACATACAGGATGCTGCCAACTCTTGATGCTCCTATCCTAAATGATTCTGCATATAAATTTTTAACCTGTCTTGATTTGTAGTTATAAGGAAAATTCTATGGGGCGGAATTACATAATGAAAAGAATATTTCCGTGGCTTTTAATAAATACACATTTTGCTGTCAGCCTGAGTGATGAGTAAACACAAGTGCATGTAATGGTTTTATTGCCCTTTACCAAGTAAAAAAAAGTACACATTACAGAAGTAGCAGCAACTTTAATTACAAGCAAACGTTGACTCTACCCCCACCCAAATGACTTCTTGTTTTGGTATCAGCAAATAATTCAAACTTCAAATAGTTCTGAATACTGAAATTCATTGGTTAAAATTATGGCTTAAACATTGACATGTGAACCAAACAAGGCAAAATAAAAATACGAATTAAAAAAAAAAAGTGAAGTCTATTACAAATTACCAAGAGAAGATTTCTGTAAACCTCCCAATTGTTCCGCCTTAGGGCCGTCCATTTCCTATTACGTGGAAAAGCAAGTCTGGGAGACCAGATTCATTGGTGGTGTTCCCCACAGGAGTACAGTTCACTTACTGGTGCCCTGCTTGCAAGAGTGCAGGACGGACCCAGCAGCACATTCAGAGATTTGAGAGGATCACGGCTGTTTACAACGGTGAATCATTTTTATTGACCGCATATTCACACCAGACACAAAAATAATGCCAGTTCTCCTCCTAAAGGACTAGGACAGGAGAAGAAATTTCAGGTTGGTTTCTTGCTGGGCTGCATGTACTCACATGGGAAACATTATTGTTCTATCCTAAGATTCAGGAAAGGTGGTTTAAAACAAAGGCTTAAATAAAGTAGCACCAGAAAGAGCAGGTACCATAATCACATATCCCACCCGTTCAGGAGTTTGGGGACGTGACGTTACTGCACTCGTAATGTAAAAAGTAAATGATAGTAAATTACCAAACTCAATAATTTAAAACACTTTGATGAATTCTGAACTAACGATTTCAAAATGCTTTTGAGTTTCCCTTCGAAGGAAACCTGGCCGGGACAACTGTATCCAGCCGTTTACTTTAAAAAGCCAGGATAGAGGACCAAGTTTTATTTTTAAACTGTAATTGCACTATGAGAAAGGAGGCTGTTTTACATAGTGGTATGAATTTGGTCCACATCAAATACATCGTTATTACAAAAATAAACAAGTTTGTTTTTGTAAAAAATAACATTGCATTCCTTTGTTCAAATTGCACAGTACAAACAAGCTATCTAAATTAATACTGACAGAAGGTAACCGAACTACATACCGTGGATATGCGTTTAGTCTGAAGCAATTAGGACAGGAGTATGCAGGTAGGTTTTCATAATGTATGAAAACTAACATTTAAGTCCTATCTAGAAATACATAAAATATTTTAAAAGTTACAGTGAAGAATGCATTGTTCACATAGTAATTTTTAGTAGCCGTGATAATACAGGATTCAGCAGTCTATTTACATGAAAGTCCCATTTTTATTCAATTTACAAAAGCAATAAATAAGAAACTACATTAATTTGCACAAAACCTGTTTGATTTCATGATCAGTGTGACCGTTTCCGTTACTGTATGACCAAGCCGATAAACCTGTTCTCTTCTCTGAAGACTGCTCAGATTTGGAAAGAAAAGCAAGTCTTGTCTCTCTTCCAAGAGTGAGAATAGCCATGCAGAATCCAGCATAAAACCTTACAGATTATAATATAAGCCCTAAAAATATGAACAGTGCCTCTGAGTATATTTACACAAGAGTATTCACAAAAAGATACAGTTCTCGGATACAAAATAGTTTAGTGGTATCTAACAGCATAATTGATAAGAACCCCCCCCCCCCCCCCCCCCAGACCTCTGCCCACACGGACTGGCAGGAATCAAGCTTGCTATAAGAGAGCAGGCACACAGCGTCCATCAATTCAGGACTGGGACTGAATGGGCTACAAAAGGCCAAGGAGCATGACCCTGTCACAACAGCCACACGGTGTGCCGTGGCAGGTGTCCATTCAGGAGGCCCGATGACGGAGCCCAGTGCTCTCCATCCGAAGGGGCACACAGGTAGCTCAAGTACCTGATGAGCTACACAAGCACCTTAGCATTTAATTTTAAAAAGCAGTCTGGACACACGCTGAACCAGAAAACACGTAAGAAGCTGTTAAGTAGTGAAAAAGTAGGCTCGTCTAGGGCAAAACAATCCCAAGGTTTAGGAGCTACCATTCTTTACGAATAAAATCAAAATATTCTCATGTACAACTGTACAGTGCTCTTTATTACTTTCCACTGCAGCTTAAAAAATTTTATGAAAAAGGATTTGATATCACATTTTTATGGAGTCAGATTTCTTAGAAGAGGAAGAGTTAAAATTCAGTAATACCTTACCAGAGTCTCTGAGTTCTCTCCCTGGTTAAATCGTCCAGCTAGGCCAGTTTCCTCAGTTGCACATGCCGCCGCAAGTTAACACTGCCCGTGGTGATGGCACGCCGCTGCCGTTAGGACACAGAACAGTCGTAAGTCCCGTCTTGAAAGGATTCATCCTCCTCTGCTCGGGCTGCGTCCTCCTCGTTCCTGCCGACCAGACCGCTGCCTCCGACCTCGCCCTGGGGGAGGCTTCCATGGCCCGAGGGGCCCCGGCTTTCCTCTGCCCGGGGCCCAGTGTGTTCAGGAGTCTTACCCGCAGTTATTGGCTGGAAGGCTTCAGGCTGGACCTGCTCCTCTGTCAGCTCACTGAACTTCTGTACTTGTGGCTTAATGATGTTTAAGAATGGCTTATATCCAGGACTAGGTAGAGAGAAAAGAAAATTAGCTCTCTACTGCCACATTGGAAATGCTCCATGGAATGTTCTGGATAAACTCCTAAATGCTGAAACTGAGGTCAATGCTAGATGTTGCGTGTAGGGGAGGAGGCACAGGGTAGGAAATGATGCCGCCCCCTTGGGTGCCTGGCCAGCACGGGGGGCGGGGGGAGGGGCAGGCTTTAGTGTGTGTGTCTTACAGCTCTGAGCTCGAGGAGCAAGGACTAACATTCTCCAGTAGTAGCATAATTCAAAAATCCTATTCCACAGGGCACCTGGGTGGCTCAGTGGGTTAAGCATCTGACTCTTGGTTTAGGCTCAGGTCATGATCTCACGGTTGGGGAGTTCAAGCTCCCCATGGGGCTCTGTCCTGGCAGCGTGAAGCCTGCTTGGGATTCATTCTCACTCTCTGTCTCCCCCACTTGGGCTCACTCCCTCTCAAAATAAAAAACAAACTTAAAAAAAAAAATCCTATTCCACAGTGTAAGGACCAACAGAGTTTCAGACTTGAAAAAGAACCTTCACAGGGTACATCTAATCTTAGTGAACTTGGCAACTAAGAAACAAACTAGCTCCAAGTAAGGGAAACCCCAAATCCACACCTAGCTGGTTATAAAGGACTAGAAGCCAAAGCTCTTAGCTTCTAACCACTAACTCTTAACTTGGGCTTGCTGGTCACTGCTATGGACTGTTAAATGCACACACTCCTCTTTTCAGCAGATGCTTAGAGGTTATTACCTGCAGTTCTACAGAACCACAGATCTCATGTTCCAGCCTAACTCTGAGACCACCTGTGCCATGCCGCTCTGCACTCACACACATGGCTGGGTAGAGAATGGTGACTAAAGAAAACCGCTTGAGAAGTGAACGTGTCGGGACACCTGGGTGGCTCAGTCCGTTAAGGGTCTGACTTCGGCTCAGGTCATGATCTCACAGCTCATGGGTTCCAGCCCTGCACCAGGCTGTCAGCACAGAGCCTGGAGTCTGCTTCGAAGTCTCTGTCTCTCCCTCTCTCTGGCCCTCCCCCACTGGCACTCTCTCTCCCTCTCAAAATTAACTAGGGGCACCTGGGTGGCTCAGTCGGTTAAGCATCCGACTTCGGCTCAGGTCATGATCTCATGGTTCGTGGGTTCGAGCCCCGTGTCGGGCTCTGTGCTGACAGCTCAGAGCCTGGAGCTTGCTTCGGATTCTGTGTCTCCCTCTCTCTCTGTCCCTCCCCTTGGCGCGTTCTCTCTCTCAACATAAATACACATAAAAAAAAAAGTGAACAGAAATGAATGTGTGAAAACACTTTTATTTCTACCAACCTAAAAATCTCCAAATAAATGCAGCAGAACTAAACCTTACTCGGAAGGGGCAGGGCCCACCCCAGGACAGCAGAGGTAACAAGCCTAAGGAGCCCCACACTTACCAATCCGTAGAGGCCCATCGGTCTACCGCATGTAGCCCTGTCTTTATGTTCTGTAACATCTCTCCATCCACCTCCGAAGACTGGATGAGCAGCAGGATCTGGCTGATTACTGAGGATTCTCGGAGAATCAGGCCTATGACGATGCACCAGTCTAGACACCCTGCCTCCATGAACATGTGCAGCAAGTACCTATGCATGAGAAGAAACACAAAGATCGACACTAAGAAGCCGTAGATGGAGACAGGAATCGTCATCAGGAACGGAGCCCCTGTACGCTATATGCCCAAACACGCTGACTAGGCGTTCTGGGCTTCTGAAAAACTGAGACACTCACCGAAGCTGGACCTGGGATTTATGAGGCCCCTTACTGGCCAACTCCATGGAGATGTGCTCCAGCTCCGACTGAGTTAAACTGAGTGTGGAGAAGTTTTCATCCACCATTGTCCAGTCTCCATCCACCATGGAGCTACTTTCCGTCAAATCTGTGGCTGAACCAATACTGCATTCATCACCTGATGAGAAAGGACCGAAAGTTACGAACTAGCTTCATGAAGAAAATGTTCAATTTGAAATATTAGCAGTTCCTCACATGTGGATTTCTGCTCGGAATTCTCAAAGCCAAACATTAAATCCACTGCTAAAATTCCCATGTTATGTTAACAGTAGTAGATATTTAAAAAAAAAAAAAAAAATTCATTAGAGAGAGACCCAGGCACAGAGAAACACAACCGCCACCTGGGAAGTAGTCTTGCCTGCCTCCAAAACCAATCAAGCCAGAATCTGATCGGTCTTTAGATACAATTATTAATTTACAAAAAATACAGAGGAGAGGGTCGAGCAATGAAGAAGCAATCACCAGAGTCCACATTTTGAGAAAATCCACAGAAGCAAGTTTCGTCAATGAAAATACTGCAAAGGGTTAAAAAAAAAAAAAAAAAAGGATGGGGAGAGAACAATTAGTTTTTAAAGAGTTGAAAACTTAATCACAATGTCTGACCCTCTCATCTGGATCTTGGTCCTAACCGTAAAAATATTTATGACATTAGGAAACAACTGGAATTTAAATACTTACTAGACATTTGATGGTTTTAAGGAATTACTGTTAAATTGTAAGAGGAATGATATGCCATTATGGGTTTGTTTTTTTAAAGATTCCTTTTAAAGGTACATACTGAAATATTCAAAGATAAAAAATGGCACGTCTTGGATTTGGTTCAATAATACAGGAAAGGGAAAGGGATCAAACAAATCTGGTCATGAATTAATAACTGAAGCTGGGTAACAGACACATGGCAGTGGGAGGCAAAGGTTCCATTATACTATTATCTCTAATTTCTAAATTTGAAATGATCTCTTTAAAAACTTTTCTTAAAAAAGCAGTGACACCACCTCATGTCCCCATTTAAAAAAAAAGGCCCAGAAAATAAAATCGTTGGCAAGGATGTCAAGAAATTGGAATGCTTTAAAAAAGCAAGCAAGCCAGCATTGGTAGACAAAAAAATCGGAATGCTTTGTCAATGCTGGCGGGTCGACAGTTGCTCAAAAGCTCAAGAGTAGTAACC
The DNA here is from genome assembly GCF_018350215.1 of Panthera leo. NCBI lineage: Eukaryota > Metazoa > Chordata > Mammalia > Carnivora > Felidae > Panthera > Panthera leo. Next base: position 6,130,033 of record NC_056691.1, read on the forward strand.
CTGTGACCTGGCACCCCACTCTGGCCCAGAAGAACTGAGAGTCATATCTTGAAGAGCCAGTGCACGCTCACGTCTGCTGCGGCCTTGTCACAGGAACCATGAAGTCAGAGCAGCCCCGTGCCCAGCACAGGGTAGATGGATGGATAAACAGGGTGTGTTGGTATACACACGCTGCCACAGGGGTGAACTCAGAATGTCAGACAAAGTGCACTAAGCCTGAGTCACAGAAAGACAGAAACTGTACGATTCCACTCACGAGAGGCATCTAAAGTAGTCAGATTCCTAGAGACACCACAGTGGTCCCTGCCAGCACCGGGGAGGGGACATATGTTAGCCGGGAAGAGCGAGCGAGCTCTGGAGGTGGGCTGCACGACCATGTGAATGTACCCGACGCTACTGAAGTTTACACACGAAAACGGTGGAGACGGAACATACTGTGTGTATCTTCCACAATTTAAACAAAAGGAACGGCAGCCACAAGCTTCTCCACGAAAGCAGGTTCATGAAACAGTGAGGACAGACTGAAAATCAAACACCGGGCAAACGCTTGGCCATTAAGAAAACCGCCAACACTCAGACCACCTCCTACTCACACACCCCTGTAACTCTAAACCCAACAACGTGAGTCATTTTAAAACTTCTTCAACTTTCTACTCCCCCAGTATGGATGCCCGCACTCAGTTTCTGGTGAAGGGCCAGATTATTAGGCTCTGAAGACTAGGAGGAAAAATTAAGGCTATTACATTAACACTCACAAGAGAACAAGAAAATTTCCACAAATTTTATCAGTAAAATAAAAATGAGAAGACAACTGACTACAATTCTGTATGACCCACGGCTACTTATGACAAGAATGGTATTCCTTACATGAGCGTAACAGTCTGCTTAGTTCAAGTTCAAGCTTAGTGTTTGTTTCATCAAAATCAAGTGCCAAGTTTCATGTTATCAGCGCTGACCTGGAATGACAGTTTACCTGCGTTATCCATCTAAAATAAAGCAAAGGATAGTTAAGGCCAGTGGGCCTTGTTCTAGTAACTATCCCCTCTCTAGCAGATTCTCATGACTGGCCCTCAAGGACCTATAATGAAGGAGTAAGGCTCTATTTTGGGCCCTAAAGCACAAAAACCTTCCCAGGAAAGTGAAGAGCTGAGACTTAAAATGACAAGTACCTTTAGTAGATAAAGGTGACAGGAAGGCGTCTTGCATTTGTGGTCCATGGGATGAGGCCGTGTCTATCTCATGGTGGGCGGGGCCGATGCTGCCAAGCCAGCTCTGACTTCGTTGTACAGTAGAGACCCCAGCGTCCATCTCGAGGTTTAGAAAAGGGTCCGCTGACTGAGACTTCAGCAGCTGCTCTCCTGCCACAAGGCAGGCCCCAAAACGAGAAAGTGGCAATTCGAGATGCACGCAGTAACATTTCCAATTGAGTTATTTCAGCTTCTCTTCCCCCCTACTCCCAAACACTGAAAGGTCAAAGCTAATTACTGTCCTACACTCATCACCCCCACGAACCAGGGACGGGGACCAAAGGGACGGATTGACTAGGTAATGCCGTCTGACAGTCTCCCTCACTGCAGCTCTTACCAGCACTAAACAGGATTTATTCTGTTCATCTTTTAAGTGATTTCCCTTGGTTCTTAAAATGAGATGAAGTTTCCAAATGCCTTAGTAAAAGGTTTTTGTTTGGATTTTCATGAGTAATAATGATTTATAACAGTTTTTTTTAAAAGACCTGAACTCCTGCTTCAGATTCTGGGTCTCTCTCTCTCTCTCTCTCTGCCCCTCCCCTGCTTGCACTCACTCACTCAAAAATAAATAAAACAGTAAAAAAATAAAATAAAAATTAAAAAAAGGGGGGGGGCACCTGGGTGGCTCAGTCAGTTAAGCGTCTGACTTTGGCTCAGGTCATGATCTCGCAGTTCGGGATTTCGAGCCCCACCTCAGGCTCTGTGCTCACAGCTCAGAGCCTAGAGCCTGCTTCAGATTCTGTGTCTCCTCGTCTCTCCCTGCCCCTCCCCAACTCACGCGTGTGCACACGCACTTTTTTCCTTCTCTCCCTCCCTCAAAAATAAACATACATTATCTTTTAATTTTTCTTTCACCAAAACAGTTCCACTTTGTCTTCCCCTAGATTAGACAACAGCCCAAGTCCTCAAAGATGCATTTTTACCACTTCTCTGGAACGTCCTACCAGATAAATCACAATTCGGCTTTTCAGGTCCGTGACTAACCCATTCCATAACTTCCCACAGTAAGGTAAGTGTGGTAGCAGTTATATTCAGCCAGTTTTCAACTTGTTGATAATCTGTTAACAGTGGCTGGATTTACAAATTAAACTTCAAGGTCACAAGACTTAGAGACCTAGTTCTACTTTATTTACATCCCTGGTCAAATGGTGGATGTTCCAATGATGTGCAAAAAGTTGGTTTTATCTGTTCCTGAGTTTAGGAATGAAAAGACTTCGTGAATATCGACTAAACAAAATGTCCAAATACTCGCAGTGAAATACAACTCTTGTCCAAGTGACACGAGCTTGCGTTACCTGTTCGGTATTTTCCATTCTTGAAAGGAGAGCTGACAGAAGAGGCTGGGGTGATGGGAAGCGGCCACAGGAAGTCTTTGTGGAGTCTCTTCAGGGCCAGCACAAAGTTGTCCACCCGCGCGGCTCGGGTGCGCTCCTTGCACAGCCAACTGATGAGTTCAAAGCCCAGCTGGGCTGCAAAGCAGCCGAGGTCCTTCAGCCGAACTTCTTCTAAGAGACGCCGGGCGTGTCTCCAGAGCATCATATCAATGTACATGTTCTCAGCACAGTCACTGTCTTTGCTCCATCTGTAAGTGGGAAGACGAGAAACCTGCCGAAAAACCATCCCTGGAGGGCTCCGCGTAGTTCCATGCGGTAGGAACGATCATGCGGAGAGGGAGGGAAGGGATCCAGATCTAAGTGACTGACTGAGGATAAAGGACCACGGCTTTCCTCCACGTGATACAAGCTGCCGAACGTACGTGGAACACAGCAGGCTTTTAAAACATACTTGTAGAATGAAGTATGGAATAGGGAAAAGAGGAGACAGACACAGCCAAACCAGGAGGAGGGTGGTGACTGGTTGAAGGAAAGAAAGAGAGCAAATAATGCTGTAGTCGAAGAGACCAATGAAAAGAGGCAAGGAGACCAGACCAAAGAAACTGAGAAGAGAGACGCAAGGCGCCATGAAGTCTCTCCAGGGGAATGGGAGATAAGCAGACACATAAACATACAACCGATGTTTAAAACTTTGCAGCTTGGCTGTATGCAGTTCTACTCACATGGGCTGATGTGGGATGATCGGTTTGGTAACTGGGCAATGTGGTATCTTCATGAGAGGCAGCGCCGGAAGACTCTAGATTCAGATCTGGGCTCTACCTCTCAGTTAGTTGTGTGAACATAACCAAGTTTACAGTCTGGGCCTCTGTTTCTTCACCTCTACAACGTGTGTTAGCAACAGTGTCCACCCTTACAGGTTGTAAGGATGAAAAGACATACGCACATAAATGCTTAGAACCAAGCACGTACTGAGCACTTAATATGTATTAGCCAGTAATTACGTTCAGGGTATGGCTGAGAAGCTGCTGTTCACCTGGCAACTGTTTAGAGTATCCTGTGGTTGCATTTTACTTGGACATAGCCCATGACTGTGTGTGTATATGTTGGGAGTAAGGGTGGCATAAATGGCCGTGATAGGAAAAAGTAGTAAAATATGATAAAAAATGTTCAGCCAGTTCTCACTACGTGTCAGGCACTGTAGTACCATAAAAACAATATAAAAGAAAAGACTAGGGAAGAGAAAAGAGCCGAGAATGTGGAACAACAGAGGAAGGAACACAGGCACCTCCTCACAAACCAGAGGAAATTCTATTTTATGACGTTCAGTGTGAGTTCACAGTTACCTCTCAGGAGACAGTAACCCATCTCTGTGTGATGTAGGTTTCTGTCTTCAGGATACACTTCCCCTTGGCTCTCCCACTGTTTAATGACTTCTCCAATCAAAAGAGTCACAGGAGAGTCAAGTAAATCGGGACTAACTTTTTATTTTTTCAGCATGAGGTACAGTTGGAAGGAAAGGTAAAAGTGTTGACTGTAAGAAGGCTTTCTGTGTGCAGATTTAATTACCTTCCTTTTTATTCTGGTCCTCTATTATCAGGGTAATTGGAAAGCTGCCTGCATTCAGAATGGGTACACAGGACCTCCTCTAGGACAAGGAACAGAACTGTACAGAAAGTAATGAAGTGAAATACGGCAGAAGGAAGAAGGGAGGCCTTCTGTGTGGTCTTCAAGCCTTTCACAAATGGAAGAAGGAACTGCATTTGGATCAAACAGTTGTTTTCATAAGATCCAATTTACAAACGCCCTGAAATGCAATGTGCCACAGAATGCCCTAACAGCAGCGACAGCTCATTATTCTTTTACCTTTTCCCAGAAGGGCCGGATGGCATACTCAGTGTTTTCTGTAAGCTGAATTTACTAGCAGGAACATTCTCAGCTGACTGGGACAAACTGATGCTTCGATTCCTGAAGAACTCAAATCCACCACTTGAACTGGGTTCCTGTGATCATACACGATGTGCAGTGCAGTTAGAGAAAGGTGCCATGGACGCGTGTGGTCTAGAGAAGCTGTGCAATTCTGCAACCGACCTGAGCTGTAGGCGTGGATGGAGGGGTCTCAGATTCTCCAGAGCCAATGGCTTTAAGGAATCGAATCATGTGTCGACATAGGTCCCACTTGCCTTGTTCCAGGGCTGTGTTGAACAGAAGGGTAGCATGTTGCCTACTTACTGCCGGAACTTCCATATTCTACAACAAGAACCAAAGACAAGCATTCCTTTTGCACGGCAAATTATTTGGGAAGTATGAGCAACTCTTCATCTCCACCGTTTCTGAACCAGAGAAGGAATGCAGCCACAACGCTGTAGGGGAATGTTTAACAGTAACAAGAAAGGGACCAATATAAAGGACGATGCAGGGAAAAGCGAGGCAAGCACTCGGCTGGTGTACTATAAACATGATGTTCTAAACTCCCGCTATATTCCAGATACCTCACATAAACCTGACCCACATCCTCTCTTCCCTGGTTCCTACTGACTCCGCAAAGTACTTCCACCATTCCTATCTTACAGATGAGGAAACAGGGTTTGGGAACTTAACGACCAGCTGAAAAGCAACGATACAAACCTAGGTTTGCCTGACTCCAAAAAGCTCAGGTCCACCTCTTGTGGCAGGTTGTGGAGGATGTGACAAAAGTGCTCGTGGCTCTGGGCAACCGTCTGTAGTTCTGCTGCACAGGGGGCCTCAGTAATTCTTTCACAGGTGTAACCTCACCGCCTACCTTGGCCTTCAGGGAAAGGCTAATCTGACTGTAATTATTATCTGACAACCCACAAAAATGCTGGAACTGGGAGAGAAAAAGTTTCCAATTCCATTGTTCGGGAGGTCACGGAAAGCCTAAGGGGTGACCTAAAACAAAAAAGAGCTGCATCTATTTTGTTTCTCTTTTTAACATTCTGTGGCTTTTTTTAGGCTAGCCAAGGAATCACAGAATTTAAGGGCCATCCAGCTTCTGCTGGACTGTTTCCTCTGGTTCCGATCAGTGCTCGTGAAGTAAATAAGCACACAAGAAATGTGCTCCAGGCACAGTTTAAAACAAGTTTATCATTAGTTTCTCAGGTCAATGAAAGTGCAGCCTGTCAAATGCGTATGACACTGATAAGAACAACAACTACGAAGCCCTTCTGTCAAACACACAGTGGAACTAATTTTCAGGAGTCTCAAAGAAGTCCTTCATTTGAGAAGAACCATGTGCTGCGAGGGTAATTACTGTGGCCGGCCCGAGTCTTCTCCGCTTGCTCTGGGGAGCCCAACACAGGTGCTCTGCCAGGACCCACACTGCAGCCACAGTCCCGCTCGGCAATTCCACATGTGAGGAAACACGATGAGCCTGCAGGAGGCTCAAAGAGCTCCAATTAGCCGATACTAGCCCAAACCTGCTAATATTAAAGATAACTCTTTATTATTATGTTTCCTATGTAACAGATGTTATTGTATGTATCATACTATATATATGTAGTATACACTACTACATTGTCTTTATAATAATATACAATATTGTTCAAAATAATACCATAAACTCAATAGGTTTCAGGCCTACTTATGGACAAACAGGATTTTTAAAAAATCTTGCAGGGGCACCTGGGTGGCTCAGTTGGTTAAGCATCTGGCTCTTGGTTTCGGCTCAGGTCGTGATCTCACAATTTGTGGGTTCAAGCTCCGAGTGGGGCTCTGTGCCGGCAGCACAGATCCAGCTCGGGATTCTCTCTCTCCCTCTCTCTCTGCCCCACTTCTGCCTGCACTCTCTCAAAATAAAGAAACTTAAAAAAAATCCTTGAAGCATTACTTCATGATATTCAAAAAAGTTTTCTGGGGCGCCTGGGTGGCTCAGTTGGTTAAGTGTCTGACTTTGGCTCAGGTCATGACCTCACAGTGTGCGAGTTCGAGCCCTGCATCAGGCTCTGTGCCAACAGCTCAGAGCCTGGAGCTTGCTTCAGATTCCCTGTCTCCCTCTCTCTCTGCCCCTCCTCTGCTCGCGCCGCTGTCTCTCAAAAATAAAATAAAAACATTAAAAAAAATTCAAAAAAGTTTTCTGACATCATTTGATAAGATTAAGTTCTTCAAGAAGAAGATGTAAAATGAACAGAGAACCAGACTGTGTCAGTCCCTTTAACACAAACACAGTGTCGACACAGGATATTTCTTTTTTCTCTCTCCTGAGTTTAAGCTCATTAAGTCTCGTACCTTTATGAGAAGAGAAGTGTTACCTGTAAGATAATAAGGTAAGAGGCAGCTGTGTCCAAGTCCTGAGCCATCAAGCATTCCTCAAACAAGTCCTTGGGGTTTCCAACGGCTGCAAAAAGGTAATTCCACAGGGCATATTCAGTCTTCCTGGCACAATGAACAACCGTCTGCAGGAAGAGGGGGAACTCGGTGATGAATTTTGCCACAGTGGGAAGCAGAGGGTCGGGAATGGGTTCCCGTGAGGTAGCTTCTTCCTCCAGCACTTCGTGGAGCATGAGCTCCAGCACGTGAGGGAAGTAAGGTAATGCAGCGCAGGACTGGGCCAAGAGCAAGGCCTGCTCCCCAAGGTTCCTGACCAGCAGCTGACGCAGAATGTGGTGGAGGTAGATCTGGGAGGTCCTCTCCACGACACAGTAAGGGAAGAGCACCTCCAGCTGTTCCCGAGCACTGTTCCGCGTGTACAAAGAATCATAGAGCAAAGTGTCATTGACAGCACCAAGGACTAACGCGTCTTCAAACAGAACAGCCAGGGGGTAAATATTGATGTGGAAAGGCAGCATGATCCGCTGGGACAAGAAGGAATGGGGCTTGCGGTGATCCCTGGGGAAGAGAGGGAGCCAAACTTTCATCCCTGCACCTCCACAGCTCAGCCACAGGGCCTCCAGAAGGTGACGCTTTTGTTTATTTGCTCGGCACGTGGTCCAGACATTTTCAACGGACTGGGCCAGTACAACGGGAGGACAGAATGGCAGCTGCAAAAGCAAAGACCAGAATCAATCGTCTTCCTATTAAATCTGCACATTCTGAAGTTCCTAGGTGCCAGTTTCTGAAGTCTTTCAAAACGACAGCACAACTTCTTTTGGGAAAATTAGGGGACTCTATTTAGAATTAGAGTTAATGAGGGTACCTTCCTTTCTTTCAAAGTATGTGTATTTAAATCTAAAAACAAGACAAAACCCAAAGACCCCACAAACTTCATCAATTTATCCTACTTTCCCATTAGAATTAGCAAATAATAATGCCTAAGCGTTACCATCTGGAGCATGGAACATATAATTGTTGCAAAACGTTCTTATTTACCCTTCGCAAACAGTCTTCTACCTAGAAACTTAAAGGCTGATATTACACGTCTTCCAGTTTCCAAGTCACAGACAATACTCCCCTCTTAAGTTATTTTATCCCTTCATCCTTAATGTTCTAAATGACTTTTATTTTACTCACAAGCTTCCTTTGGTTAGGGTGACTGTCCTTCTCCCGGATCTGAGGCCCCGATCTGTCCCTCTGCATCATGATGAGCTGTCCTGCGAGATTTAGCATAATGCTCTCTGCATCACGAGCCTGAAAGAAAAATTGAACTCATGCTAATCCGTAGGTCTGCAGCATCCCCCACCCCCCCAATCTATATGGTTTACAGGTGAAACCACCAACAGTGTTTACGGAGTGTGTACCGTGCACAGCAGTTCTGTTGGGCAATGTGGAGAACAGGCTGCTTTCTGGCCAGGCTATAACTGACCACACTGCAACTCAGGAACAGTACAAATGAATGTAAAACTGAGGGCAGAGCTGAATTATCCTGATAAAATGAGGAGAATTTCACAAGTTCATAAACGTGAGAGACCTTTCAGTGACCTCGCTGGCACAGCCACAGAAGGCTTACAGGGTGAAACGGGCTTGAAGGGTGAGGAGGACACCTGGGAGAAAGGGAAGGGGCTGGTTCTCCAGATGAAGAACATCACGTGAATGACACCGAGACATAACATTTCTTTTGGGAAAATGAGAACAATCTGACTAGATTAGGAATATTATGGGAAAAACATAAAAGAGACCTTCAAGGAGGGCTTGGAAAGCCAGGTTTAAAAAAGAAGGCAGAAAATAAGCCACTACTTATGATTCTTAAGAGAGTTATTAAAAATTCTGAGTTATCCATTATCCAGGGGCACCTGGGCGGCTCAGTCGGTTAAGCGTATGACTCTTGATTTCGACTCAGGTCATCATCTCACAGTTTGTGGGTTCAAGCCCTATGTCAGGCTCCGTGCTGACAGTGCAGAGCCTGCTTGGGATTCTCGCTCTCTCCCTCTCTCTCTGCCCCTCCCCTGCTCATATTCCCTCTTTCAAAATAAACTTAAAAAAATTCTGAGGTACTGGCAGACATCATGGGTGTTAACTTCAGGAGTGAATGAAACAGTCTGCCTTTTCATTATGGAAAATTTCAATCAAATCCTAAAGTAGGACTCCCCATTAAAAACCCTCTCACCTGGCTGAAGGTTGAAAAGCATTGTTTTACAGCGAAATCTCAGATATCAAGATGTTTTCACTTGTAAAGAGGAAGAGCATTTTAGTATTTTGATTTACCAAACCTCCCCCTGTCAAAAAAAAAAAAAAAAAAAAAAACCCAAAAAAACTCACAGACACCACAGATATGAAAGGCAGGAAAAGAGACAACTGAATCAAAGAGGATTACAGGCTCTCGCACCTAGGGGAGGTGCCAGGTACCACTGACCAGTTACAAGGAGAAGGCAATAAGGAAGGGAAAATTGAACGGTTTAATTTCCTCGCTCATTAAATAAACGTGAAAGAACCGGAAGGCTTGCAAGGAAAGGTGCGGTGAGAGAGGAACTGAGTTCAGAGCAGCATATGCCAGAACCACAGCGAGCTGGTGAAGTGAAGGAAGCGGACGAGCTTCCTCAAGCGAAGGATGCAGGACTGGAAAGCATCCGGTGGCCAGAAGGGACAGAGGAGCACAGCGTGACACAAACCAGAGAAGGGAAGAATTTTAGGAAGGAACGGGTGGGACTGCATCCCAGCTTGAGGCCTGTTGACAGGATGAATTTAAGCTGTCGTCATTATTTAGGGTCCAGTCAGAAAAACAGCACAGACACCCTACGTATGCTATTGCAAAGCAGTTACTCCAAACGCTTTTGTACTGGCTTTCCGACACCACAGGGACTGTGTATAAGAAATGGCAAGACGGTCCAGGAGATTCATGGGTTTTGTCATTCACTTTTTCTTCAGACTGTGTCCAGGTAGAAAATAAATGTAATAAGAACTGTTATTGGGACGCATAATTCAACTGGTTCAGCCGGTTAAGCATCCGACTTCGGCTCAGGTCATGATCTTGCTACACTATTCATGGGTTCCAGCCCCACATCGGGCTCCGCTGACAGCTCAGAAGCTGGAGCCTGCTTCAGATTCTGTCTCCCTCTCTCTCCCTGCCCCTCCCCTGCTCTCTCTCTCAAAAATAAAAATAAAACACTTAAAAGAAAAGAAATGCTATTAATTTACAAAAAAGTAGAAATTAAAAAAATAAAAAGTATCTCCAAACAAGTGCTTCAAAGACTGAGAACTTTACTTGGAAAGAAGTTGTGGTTCTCAATTTAGCACAGAAAAACATGAAAACTAAAAACTGGATTATCTTTCCATAACACATGAGAAACAACATAGAACATGGAGGTAGGAGAAGGAAAAATGGAAATTAAAAGATGCGTGGCAACTGTAAGAGCCTGACCGCAGAGGACGAAGAAAAAAAAGACGCAGTCCCAAGAATCAGAACAGTGGGCCCAGGGACTGGCACAGAAACTCCGTAACACTTCTTAGGAGGACCTACTACAATTCACCACAACACGACTAATGTTCACAATGACCATTGTGGAGTGTTAAAATGGGCAAATTTCACTACATTTTACATTACCTCACTAAACAAATGCAACCATTTCTCTTCATTCGCGTCCATGCATTCAACATTTTCTATACTACAATATGTAAGAACAGATGACTGCAACAGCACTTTCAAGCAATTTTAATAAGCTTTTCAGAAACTTAACATAAAAGCAGGGACTACATGTATCTCCCAAATGCCAAATTTGAAAGAATCAAATATACCATCCCTTACCCTAAAAACTCTCTGGCAGATGATTCTTCTTAGGAGCTTCAGAGACAAGGAGCCCCTCTCATAAGGGAGGCCATCTCACTGTTTTTAAACAGTTTTCGTTGTTGGAGTTTCTTTAATCTCTAATATTGAATCAAGACATGCCTTGCTGTAGCAATCTTGGTCTTTCCTCTGTGCAAGGAGTAATCAGTCTATTTCCCACTACATTTCAACTTCTTAATCTGCTCTTTACCACATTAGATCTCTTCCCTTTGTGAAAGGCCCTCTTTGTTAACTTTTTAAATTCCAATTAACATAGTGTTATATTAGTTTCAGGTGTACAGTATAGCCAATTCAACATTTTCATACATCACCAGGTGTTCATCACAAGTGCACTCCTTAATCCCTGTCGTGTATTTCACCAATCCCCCACCTATCTCCCTTCTGGTGACCATCAGGTTTGTTCTCTACGGTTAAGAGTCTGCTTCTTGGGGGGGTGCCTAGGTGGCTCAGTCGGTCGAGCGTCTGACTTCGGCTCAGGTCATGATCTCGCAGTTTGTGAGTTCAGGCCCTGCGTCGGGCTCTGTGCTGACAGCTCAGAGCCTGGAGTCTGCCTCAGATTCTGTGTCTCCCTTTCTCTGCCCCTCCCCTGGCTTGCACTTTCTCTCTCTCTCTCTCAAAAATAAATAAACATTAAAAAAGTTTTTAAGAAGAAGGAAACTTGGAATAGGAAGTTTAAAATGTTGGTTTAATCACAAACTAAGGCATTATGTTTTCTCTTTCCTTACAGTTGACTAATCATGCAGTGTTTGTATTTTATGTTCATTCCACTTCTTTCCATCTTCTTTTTCACTGGCAAGTTTGGGTCACTAGCACCCTCCACTTAGATCGTTATAAGGGCCTCTCAGCTTCTCTCCCTATACCCAGTTTTGTCCCACTCTGGTTCATTCTCCTTCTTATGGCTAGACTGAACATTACAAAGCTTACATCTAATAATATCCAGCTTAAGATACTTTACAGACTTCCTAATAAAGCCAGACTTTAAGATAAAGTCCACTCACTCTGAAGTTCTTCCAATTCCCTGAATGTGTAATCTTCTCTCCTACCTATGGGCCTCTGCGCTACTCTTCTCACTGACCTGAAATTCCTCCTCTTAGATAACTACCACTCACCCTTTGGGTTTCAATTTAAATGGTACAGAAATCTCTATCTAGACTATTCCGTGTTTTTGTTATATACTCTTAGGGTGACCTATACTACTTTCTGGTATGTGTATCACAACTGTAATTAATTACGTACACAATTACTTCTGTATTGTCTGAACAAAAGCCCAGTTTGTTTAGTTTGCCACTATAACCCAGTATCTCCATAGAAGGACATGTTAGACACTTAATATTTATTTGCTAAACAAATCAATAGTTGCTGGTATCACCCTGAAATGCTATAAACCGAGATGAAACTCTAGAAAGCTCTGATAAGGGAATGGTACCTGCTGTGGCATTTTCAGGGTGATCCCATTCTCTGTGCTCACTGATGTCAGAGTGACAGACACTACAAGGAAAGGGTGAGGAATGTAGCGCGACATGGAGACTTCTTGAAGAACCTGAATACCAGCTGTAGTGGTGGGACTGCAAAAAAAGAGAAAAATACACCTCAACATGAAGGCTAACGAGTTTTTTGTTTTCCTTTCTTGTCCACTATTAACAGTAGATTTCATGCTTATGGATGATCCAAATGCCTTCTCCTTCTCATTCCCTCCTCCCCAAATATCCTTTAAGCAGTAGACTGGTGAGGTTGACATATACAAAAAATACATATGGAAATGAGGGAGAAAGAAAGGAAAGAAGGAGAAAAAGACCTCGGAAGATTAGGAAAGGAAACTAGGAAACAAAAATAGTAATAGCTTAGTTAGTTGAGAAAGGATACGGGTTCTGTCTGAGGCTAGTAAAATTTCTTAATTCTTATCTTTACAATATTCCTCAATCACTAAGCTATTTCAGCAAATACACACTTCACGACTATTTTAAAAAAGAAACAAATACACATCACAAGATTAAAATAAAACTCAAGACGTGGGGTCTAAGTGCTGCAAGCCAACCATATACCAAGAAGAATACAGGCAACACACAACAGCAACAGGGATGCACAGCATTTCCCGCTACAGTCTACAGCCATCTAGCTCGGGGGAAATTATGTGAGTTGGCAAAGGACACTCTTCCTAAGGCTTGAAGCCAGTGTTAAATTTCCCCAAGTGTCTAGAACTTTCGGATCGCTGGTAACCACTTGTTTTCAAGGCTGTGAAAAAAACCTTGTATCGAAGTTACCCCATCCCAAACTAGATTTTCCTTTTCTTTTTCTTTTTTTCCAAATAAATCCAGTAAGATCAGCTGAAGAAGCTAGTGCAGCCTCTTTTATTTACTTAGGTGGCTAAAAAATAACCACATGAACATCACTAAGCATAGCATTTCTTACTTTTTTAACTTCTAAAACAAAGGAAACGAAATGCAAAATTAGAATAACTTTTAAGAAAATAAAAACTACAGAGGAAACATAATACACAAAAGCAAAAAGTGACTTGTCACATGCTATACACTTACCCATCAGATTTTCTTTCAATACTGTAAAGGCATATTGAACAGTCGGCTCTAAATACTATTACCATGTCCCGGAAGACACTGAGCAGTAATGTTTCTGCTTGTGCTTTGGTGATGTGAGCAAAGGCATTGTCCAGATTTGATGTTCGCAAATAAACTCTGAGCTGAAGAACACAAAAAGAGAAAAACTGTAAAAACAAGATACCTACACCACAGATGACTAAATACTTTAGACATCTGTGTTTTGTCTACTGACTTCTTTTCAAGTAAGAGAAATTTAAAGACTAATGTGAGCATTAATAATGTTTATATTTTCACAGGGTAGGCTCATTTACAAACAGCCAAAAGATGAAGTGATTAAAACAGGGAATGTATAAGGTACTTTTTTTTTTAAGCTTATTTATTTTGAGATAGAGAGAGAGAGAGAGAGAGACAGAAAGCATGTGAGCCTGTGCATGAGCTGGGGAGGGGCAGAGGGGGTGGAGAGAGAGAATCCCAAGCAGGCTCTGCACTGTCAGCGCAGAGCCCAACATGAGGACTCAAACTCACAAATCATGAGACCCTGACCCGAGACGAAACGGAGTCAGCCGCCCAACTGACTGAGCCACCCAGGCACTCCCTTTTAAAGACCTGAATATCTAGACCTGATATAAGTAGACCAGCAGTTTCTAAAAATATAAACATACAAATCAATAAATTATAGCCATCCTTATAAACTTCTCAGCTTTGAATAATTCTTTTTATAAACTTCACAGAGAATGTCTAACAGCTAAAAATCCCTAGAAAAAGTTATCTTAAAAGTTTGAATTTTCCCTTTAAAAATCTAAAAAAAAATTTTTTTAAATATTTATCTTTGAGAGTGTGTGTATGCGTGCAAGTGGGGGAAGGGGTGGGGGGGAGGGGGGCGGCAGACAGAGGATCCGAAGCAGGCTCTGTGCTAACTGCAGACAGCCCACTGTGAGGCTCAAACTCATGAACTGTGAGATCATGACCTGAGCCAAAGTCAGATGCTCAACCAACTGAGCCACGCTGGTGACCCTTTAAAAATGTTTTTAAAGTAGTAACCCATAATGAAAGTCTCATTACCTAAAAATGCCAAATTCTTTTTTTTTTTATTTAATGTTTATTTACATTTGAGAGAGAGAAAGCGTGTGTGTGTGTGTGTGTGTGTGTGTGTGTGTGTGTGTGTGTGTGTGTGTCAGTGGGAGAGGAGCAGAGAGAGAGGGAGACACAGAATCCGAAGCAGGCTCCAAGCTCTGAGCTGTCAGCACAGAGCCCGACATGGGGCTCAAACTCACGAACCGTGAGATCATGCCCCTAAAAATGCCAAATTCTTAAGAATAAAATGATTTGTTCTTTTTCCAAAAATTATTTTAATATTAAACCAAATAGTGCTTATTAACATCTTTAAAATATAAAAATCTATTATTTCTGAAAGAAACAAAACCCTACCTCTTCTTGATGGTCACTTATGTTATAACATGCCAGGACAACAAAATCATTCCACCAGGCTAAGCCACCAGTCACAATCATATTTTGCTCCTTAAAAGATAATCAAAAACGCTATTTACCTTTATGTATGCTGCCAGAAGTTACAACAAGTAACACACTTATAAAATATTCCTACGCAGACAATGAAAGCTCAAATTATTTCTGCTCTATTCTCTATCCCCCCCAATGAAGTATTACTCTGGGGCCTTTAATAATAATGATTCATGTCCTATTCTGAATATACAAACATTTCTGTAAAGAACTGGGTACCATGCAGCATCATTACTCCCCCGAATAGTCAACAGACTTTGGTTAAATTCTGGCTTTATCATTTATCACCTGCTTGACTCCAAATCTTGGTTTTTCTTTTATAAAATGGTGAGTGATATCAGTGTCCTGAGTTACGAAGATCAGTGAGGTGACAAGGGTTCAGGAAGCCCCTTCAAGTGCACTGCAGGCACCTACTTAACAGGAACTTCCTCATCTTTTCCTACTTGATTCGTGCGAAATCCAACTGCCCATCTTTCTATGCTACCCACATCTTTACATCACACACTGACAAGCACGAAACGATGTCAAATTTTGTGGATATTTATTCTGATCATAGCTGGTGATCCCAAGATGTAATGGAAGAGTAAATCCTCAAGTTAAAAACCATCTCCATACAAATCCTTTACCAAATATCAAGTACTTTATTAGAACTGACTCTTACATGTAATCCAACATCAACATCATTTTTTTATTAACTAAATTTTTTATCTGATTTGATTATTGATTTGAGTTTTTATTAACAGTAGCTTACTTTACAGTTCTCTTAGAGTCTGAGACATCAGTTTTTAATTTCAAAAAGACTAACCTGGGTAATGTTTCCAAAAAGTTTCCATTTTTTGGTGAGTAAAGAGTAATGTGCAAAACCAAACTTGCCAACCACAGCAATATTCTGTCCAAGCTTATCAATAGCTGAAAACTAATTTAAAAAAAAAAAATTAAGAACTCCTCTTTGCAAACCTATATACTTTATTAAGTATAAAGAGCTTAGCATTATTGTGTCAGGCAAACAGATTACTAATAAATGTTTGCTAAGTGAATTAAATGTAAAATGCTAAATATAAAAATCTGAATATTTACACGCAAGTTACATTTGACCAAATTATAGATGTTAATACGCTAACAATGTACAAAGGATCAAGTATTAAAATGTTACTTTTATCAATGCACCCACCGAAAAGGCTGAATTCCCGGAATGCCTCTTGCAGCAAACGCTATCCAATAAAAGTTAACACCAAGAAAATAACAAATAACTCACCCGTATAGGCCAATTGCTCTCTAGATAGGTGTTGGAAATCTACAGAAAATAATACATCAGTTTGGTAAGACTTCCAAAATGTATTTAAACTTAAAGCAATTAACGTCACAATATGAAATTCATTTTCCTGTACGATGTCTAGTGTTACCAAATAACAGGTATTACTAGCAGAGTACTTGGAATTTACCATTTGAATACCAGTCCATATTTCACATCTCCTGCCTTAACCATTTCATTATGAGTTTCTAGACATGAGGCTTTCCTACCCTACACTGCTTTTTCTCTACCCCGTTTTTATTTTAAATATTGAACACGCAATAAATACAGACTGACAAAAAAACTTTTAGAGAACCAGTCATGAGGACAACCAACAACTGGGAGATGAACTGTCTTGAGTTGCTGACTGGCATCATCCCCAAACAACCCTATCTGATAAAATGAGAGCCTCGGCAAGAGATTGTTTTGCTTTTTAATGGAGCTATTTTTTTATTATTTTTATATTTTCTGATTAAAACAGCAAAATACTGCTTATAAAACTTAAACAATATAAAAATATACAAAGTACAAAACAAAATTCTGTTCCATCATTGCTCCAGGGATAACCACTGGTCGGTTTTTATTTTATCTCAAAACAAACATCCATACACCCATAGAAGTACATACAGGCTACTGTTTTTTACTAGGGTGTGTAACCTATTCACCTGTAAGAACTCTTGATTACACATACTAACTCTTAATCTGCAATTCTGGTACTAAATATACCTTTCCAGGTTGTCAGTCTTACATCTCTGTGCATGGTGTCTTTGTATTACTCTAGTAAGAATTTTAAACTTAAAAGATTCTTGAGGTATCAATGTAAACTAAGTAAATTCCACCTTTAGTGAGACTGATCTCTCTACTAGCCAACTGATTAAGCAGTTTTCATGAGCATGTGGTGAGTGTGGGGTGAAACTTAACAGAAAGAAAGAACAAGGGAAGATTCTTCTGTTCCTAGAAGAACCTCAATTTATTCAAATTCATTTTCATTGTACTCAAAGAAAAAGCATTATATATTTTTAAAAAGAAAGCCAAATTTAAAAGCCAGTACAATACAATCAAATCTAATAAGATTTTTTTTACGTAATGTGAAAACAAAACAAAAATCAAGTAAAAACAGTATGCTGAAAATATCGGTCTTAAAATTTATTTATAAAACTATTTGTTAGACTTCATTTATTATCTAGTAAGTCAACCTAAAATCCAAATAAATTAATAGCTTTTGGTACGTTAGGAAGCTCTCAGCCCCAGGGTTGGTCTGTGGAAGCCTACCTTGCAGAATCAAAGATAACACTGTCACGCTATATGCCTGAAAAAGGCTTAACGTGTATCTTGACAGATAAACTGCATCATTCAGGCCAGTTAATAAAGCTCCCTATGATGGATGACATCAGTTCAGAAGCACGGTAACCTGAAGTCATGATCGGGTGGTGAGAGAAGAGTTCAAAGTAGTTTTGTGGGAGGTGGTAAGTGAATTGTTTGTGGATGAAAAAAATCAAGTCACTTGAAGAAGGCTGTGCCTAGAGGACAATGGAGCCAGCTACCCAGATGGCATTTATTTCTGATGCAGTTGTGTGTCTGAAGATGCTATGAAAGGAGAACAAAAACTTTCATTTTCCCCAGTAGGTTCCATTTACTGATCTCTGTGTCCCCCGAACTTTGAGCTCTGCCCCCAATACTCAGAACAGGAAATGGCAGAAGTAAGGGAAAAGGAAGCCAACGAGTCATGAAGAATTCAGGCCAGGACAGCAGACTCAGGGCACAAAGGTCACTCCACGTCACTGGGAGACTGAGTGCTGAGGGACAGAATCTCTATTCTTAATACCTTAGGATTTTCCTCAGTCTCCCCAAAAACCTGTATCTACCTTTTTCCCCCTTAAAGTCATTTTGCTAACACCTATCTATCTCCTGCTTACACTGCTTCTGTCTGTAGCCGGAGAGACTGAGAGCACCACCCTCTTGGCAGGTGTGCTCGTGCCTAACACCACACCCAGTACATCTGATCCACATTCTAGAAAGCAGAGTAAATCATGTATAAATGAAACAGCTTTTAAAATCCTCTCTGCCAAAGCATAAGAGACTGTTAAAAACTGAGAACAAACTGAGGGTTGATGGGGGGTGGCGGGGGGGTGGGGTGGGTGATGGGTACTGAGGAGGGCACCTGTTGGGATGAGCACTGGGTGTTGTATGGAAACCAATTTGACAATAATCTTCATATATTGAAAAATAAAATAAAATAAAATAAAATCCTCTCTGTTGATATCCCTAGCATATTTTGTGAAGCCTATTTTTTTCCAAAGAGTCATTAGCCAGGTTAACTATGAAACCACCATTTCAGAACAGTGGATGGTAACGATTCATGCGCCTTTCAGAAAAAAATGTTTGTATCACACAACGTACTGGGTGTAAAAATAAATGGCAGTCCAAGAAGGAATGTACCCTAAAAGCACAAGGATGCTGTTGTCGTTTTAATTTCACACTATTTGTGCTCCATTTGTCAACCAACAACTTTCAAAGTTTTTAAAATCCGTAGACAGGAAAACTACATTTAAAAAAAAACACACACAAGAAAAGCACCATCCCTACCACCAGCCACTAACCGAACTGCTGGCAAGTGTGCACGTGTGTTAAGTGAAAGGAAAAGCATATTTAACACTGAATCTTCTGATCAGGAGACCAACAAGTACAAGGTAGAAGGCCTAAATAAGCAACAAGTCCAGCGGTCTAGATGAGGAACAGACAGAGAGACAGAATTACTTGGAGCTCATTTGATGACCTCTAAGCTGTCTAAGAAGAATACAAAGTATAAATCACATAAACAACGTCACTTTGATAGAGGCTGTGGGCACTTATGCCAGAGAAGAGCGTATGTTGGAGAGGGAATTAAACAGGTACCCATGTTTCTTCAGGGAATCATTACTCATGGCTAAAAGCCCGGGAGGTAAAGCATTACGTTATATGAACACCATAAACTGCCACACCAAAATTCCTGCATATGCTGCACTGACTCATCTGGCTAGAGGGCCAGCCAACAAAGTTCAGGGCAAATCATAACGAAACACTGCCAAACAGACACATTCTAGATCTTGGTTCAAGGTCAACAGTATATGATTCAACATTTAATACCTAGAGGTGTTAAAATAAGTTAGATTGTTACTTTAATTTTGTATTATGGTAAGTTTAAGTCTGACACTACTCTGCTGTGTGACCTTGGGCAAGTCACCTAACTTCTCTGAGCCTCAGTTTCTTCATGTATAAAATCCAGTTGGACTACACAATCTCTAAGGTCCTTCCAGCTCTAAAAATTCTATGAGTCTATTACAACTTAATTGTTTTTGTGACTAGAACTCTGACATTATTTTTATTAGTTTTAAGTAAAAAAAAAAAAACCAAGAACTGGGTAAAGCTAAAGTCCATCTTTCTGAATATTTTAGATGGCTAACAAAATGACAAAAGAATCTTCCTAGTACCTACTTTGTCTAAAGTGGTAAAATCAGTGTATGTGCTACTAATATGGGATAATTCATAGATAGCTAAGAATCACAGAATCACTGAATTTTTGAGCTGGAAGGAAATTCAATTTTTGTTATTTATTGCCTGACGGATTTTTGAGTTCCAGACCTACCTTCTTTGATCCTCTGCTCTACTTGGCTCTCTGGCAACACAGACCTGGCTAGGCAGAACTGGCATTGATGCTAGGTCAGTGTAGAATGAATAGTTCAAAGTATGGGGAAATGAAAATAGCAGAGAAATGGCTATAAGAGAGAAGGGAGCAGTGGAAAATTTTAGTCAAGGAAGTAGCTGATGCAGTTTTATTTTATAATTGTTACTAATTATAAAATGGTACACACACTGTTTGATTTTATGAATTTATTAATGTAAGTTAAACACATTCTCTTTTAGTATGTACCACAGGCTAGTGCAGGAGACATTCCTTCAACGCCTCATACAATGACCACTCTTCTGTCTCTCATTATCTCCACTCAAAGTCAACTGAAAATACCACGGGAACTGAACAAGCTACGAGAGTAAAAGTACAGAATGGAGAAGGAGCGCAAAGAACTGTGGAAATAGCACCTGACTAAAGGAAGCTAATCCAAGAGTCACTGTTGATGTACTGAAGACACTTTGGTATCAGAAGGGGAAAGAAAACATTCGGGACTTACAAAATTGTGTAGCAAGTTTCTTTCAAGAGACTCCAACTTGTTGATTTACTAAAATTAATTTTATTTGGTGTCAAAATTCAGAATTAATTTCCATGTTAAATCCCAGTTTATCAGAATTATTCAAAGAAACTAATTTAAAAGTTATACCAGAATAAGTAATTTGGAACAAGATTTACTTAATAATACTATTATTGATAATAAGGTTCTAGAGTGTGAATGGAAGTCTGCAATTTGGGTTCAAAGTCAGGCAGTTAACCCAGACATGTATTCATCAGGACTACAGGTCAGCGGCACAGGGTCCTAATGGACACTGTCCCTTTCCATGAAATCACTACACTTTTGCCTATGCAAATCTGCAGAGCTGAATTTACACCAAAAAAGAAAACACAAAGGCTGACAGCTGTATAAAGTTTTGCTCCTTCAGAGGGCAAAGCACACATCTGCAGTCTGGGGAACTGTTAGCTGCTCGTGGGCTCAACACAGTGGAGACCACGCTACATCAGTGGCAAGAAAAGAAGACGACAAGACAGAAAAGCAGAAGAGAGATGTGACAGTCAAAAAGGTTAAAAAGCTTCTCAATTTTCCAAAGGAACAGAAGAAATTTAACTGCTCCAGGTGCTACCTTAGCAAGGACTACGTCAACAGCCAACAGTAACTGAAGACTTACCTGCACCACATGCCAATGCCGATGTCCAAGCAAAGTGCTTAAACCCTGAGACTCTACACCGCTATCTGCAAAGGGGCTTTTGGCCCCAGCAGCCTTATGCTCAGGGTGCGCCGAGGAACCCCTGGCGTGCTGGGTTTGTGAGGCCTCTCCACAGTTCAAGTACAATCGATCCTCCCCCTGAAGCAGCACTTGCTCCTGGTTACTCTGGATGAGGGAGAAGGGAAGAAGAGGGTAAAGGAGGAAAGCCAATAAAAACACCTCTGTATCAGGTAAAGGAAAGCACGTTAATACATTGATTTAGTCTTATCCTAGGAAATGTGCCATGTTTCTCAATGCAGATTTTACTCACTGAGGACACAACTACGTAATGATCTCATGCACTGTTATATTCAAAGGGAACAGGTAACAGTTTCATGATTACTTCCCAGTGTAAACAAAATCTGTGCTACAGTCTGTTTTATTATGTAGACTCCAGAATATGACCTGGTTTACAACTGCTACACGGTAGTGTCCTTTATTACTGCTCCAAAATGGCAATGCTAGGAGGGATTTTCCAAATGAAAAGTGAACTACTCATTATATACAAACAAGTTTCACATAAAATATCTCATGAATGGTGGCAAGAAAATGTATCTGGTCAAACAGTTTGTGGGTATATGTTCACCATGTGCCCATATGGCAAGAAGAAGGTGATTACGAATGGGGATAACTGGATGCTGAACGGTTGTAGCCCAAGGGAAGAGTAGCCCAAGTCTGTGGTCCTGGTTCAGAACAATTAATTCAGTAATCACTTGGGTAAATGCTTGGTTAGTGCCAAGGACTGTGCCGGGTTCTGAAAATATTTAGACAAATAAGGTAATTTCTACTCTTGGCGATTATGCCCTGGTTTTCCATCAGAAGGCCAGTACTCTCAAATGTGGGCCTACTATTCACTGACCACTCCATCAGACAGAACAGCACCTCAGCCTCTCAGCTTTCCATGGCAGTCCAGATGTGGTCTTCACAGAAAACTCAAAAATTTGCCTTTAAATTATAAATTGGGATGGGGGAGGGGAGGAAGAATTACTCTGTTCCTGTTTTTCTGGGGATCTTTGTTCTGCAACTACAGTAATGAAATCTCAGATCCAGACTACTGTCATATTCTTTCTCAATGTACTATAATTGTACATTTCGTTTAGAAACTGGTTGTACCGAATGTTTAAAAATCCATTAGTGGCAGATACCAACGTATGCACTTCTAACATGTAACATATACTATTATTATACATTAACAATATAGAATATGTTATTTCAGATTAATAAAACATGAGGAGTTCATATTATAATTTGGGGCAGTGTTTCCCAAAGCAGGTTTCTAGGCATATTTTCTTCAAAGTGTTCTTGAAAATTCATAGTTAAATTGGCTTGGGAAACATTCTTTTTCGTACACCGACTCTGGGATTTTCATGATGCACATTTCACATTGAGAGCCTACAATAAGAAATCTCTGTAGTTTTAAGTCTTTATTTCACTTACATGATGACAGACTTTCCCTTATCCTAACTGCTATTGCTATTTCTTAAAAACTGTGCCTTATGGAGCACACTTTGGGAATTTCTAGTCAAATAAAGACTAAATTACGTTACTCAAGTAAATCTGCATACATTGCTTTCCCTCAAATTGCTTATGATCCTATTTTTAAAAAATCAAAAAACAAAAGCTGCTCAGAAGTAAAATTTTTGTGTAAGTTATTAAAAAGAAACATAAGAATCACAAAAACTATATACTGAAGAAGATAATACACCAATTTTAGAAGAAGAATCTTGATAGTCTACTTTGAAAGCCACTAAAATAAACGGTTTTAACTGAAAAAACTTACCATACAAGGGTTTACAGTGAGTACACTCTTGATAAACTGAAATAGCAGAATGCCAGGCTGTTTAACTATACTCTTGGAGTCAGACTCAATTTCAGTACTTTGAGCACCAAATCCGCTGATTACCCAGAGGTGATAGCCTTCTGCACCCCAGCTCTTGGAGAGAAGAAGGGGGAAGAAAAATCAAGACAATAAAAAGTTTCTTATCCTTTCTTAACTTCAAATGTCCAAATCCTGAAATAACCAATAACAGCATTACTAATGACTTCCAAAGGTTGGAAAAACTATGAGAAACAACTCAGACAGGAATCCTACCCACACCTGCTACATCTTGGTTCTCTCCAGTGGAAACCACCACTGCTGCTCTCTACCTGGAAGACTGAAAACACTGGATACCAATCTTAGCTCCAAATCCTGAGAAATGCCTACTGCTCTTTATAACTTCTCCAATAACTTAACTGCTTCTCAAATACAAAGAAATTCCTGGCAGAGCAAGATCCATGTGACCCAGCTGAAACTTGACAAAGAAGCACCCAAAACAGACGCATCTTGTACAGAGCAAGCAACACTGGATAGGAAGCTTCCCATTACAGCCTAGTGGCCATTCTGCTGTATGACCTTGGCCAAGACACTTGGTTTTCTCAGGGTATAAGTTTCTTCCTCTATAAAAGGAGAAGGTTCAAATAAACTCCCCAGGCCCAGTCAATTTTAATATTCTGTAACTATATCCCAAGATAGTTTTTTAGTTTTTTGTTTTGGAGATTAGTGAATCGCAATCTACAAGGTCAAGAAAATAGTAGGGGGACAATACATTGTTGCTTAATTTCAAAAGCTTAATAGAAGTTTTCCTCTTCCACAGTAAGAGCTGAACAGCTAACTAAAATGCTTAGATTCCTAGTGTGTGATTAAAATATCAATTTAGTGAGGCTAAACACTGGCTGGTGCATGCCATTCGGAAGCACTGATGGGCAGTCACCGAAATCATTTGTTCAAAAACTATTTTAAAATATGGAGTGGAGAGAGACAGCAAATGGGGTCCTTGATGGTAAAAGACCGGGAACCACTACTCAAGGCAACCATGGTGGTTTTAACTTTTCAAGAAGCCCGAAATCAAAAATGCCTTCCTCTGTGGAGTGAGAGAGAAAGGCAGTGAATATGCCTCATAGCCACTAATTTCCCAAAGATGGTGCCCAGAAGGGCTACATCACAAAATGTGCTTATGTAAAGATAAGAGTTACACCCCACTGCTTTCTATGGAAACTCTTGAAAATATGTAGTGAATAAAAATATTGTTACAACAGGGACTTTAATGCCCTTGACAGACATCTGCGGAAAGTTTTAAAAATATGTTCAAAAAATGTCCAAATCCTACAGGAAAACCACCCAATGAGCATTTCACTTCATGTTAGAAGAAAAGAGGCCATGAGAAGTGGGTGCTAGTGAGTCACATAGGAATTGAGGCTTTGGAAAGGCAAAAGCCTTTGAATTTCACTACGTTCACAAAGATGACAGGGGCTTGCTAGACATATGTAAGCAAAACCAAGTATTTAAAATCGGGCAGCCTGATTTTAAAAAATACTTTTACAAAGTGAGAACTGTCCAAGAGCCTGCTGAGATTAAAACAGCTTTGTAATTTTATAAGGCCAAGAGGAGGGAAAAAAAGGAATTAGAAAAATCCAAGTTTTTCACACTACAGTAATATTTTATAGACAGTACTCACCATAGAGTTGATCTTAAGGGGATCTTTTTTGGTACCATCAGACCTATAACTGAAACAGAACAGAAACTCAAAAAGAATCTTCTATTACATATAATATTTGGCTTTAGTTTAAAACTAAAATTTATTTTGTATTTTGTTCCTTTAAAATAGAAATACATAATAATGCATGAAATATTAGAGTGCTGGTTAATCCACTAAGGTATATCACCGGGACACAATCTTTCAGGTCCTGAATAACTTCATGACAGGGTCAGGCAATTTGTGAAGGTGTATTCATTTTGTCAGGACTAAGGTTCAAAAAGTATCATATGGTGCGGGCAGAGATAACCCACTGGGTTAACCTACATCAACCCAAAAGGATAGTGATTTTCCATTTCCTACTAGTTACTTATGTCCATGGCTTACTGCTCTTAGAGGATCATTAGATACCTGAAGGCAAAACTAGAACGGATGTATCCTGGAACCCAACATGCTATCACATACACAATAGGGGTTCAACAAACAAATGCATTTTTACTGAATGAACAATGAGTTTTAAAAGAATGGATGTTTGGACAATCAGTATGTTGTGACAAATTAATTCTGAACCTTACATACTGTTTTGGGGTTAAGAGTCAAATATGGAAGAAAGGTAGCTGCGTGACACAACATTTCTGTGTGTGTGTATCTTCTGGAGTTGCTTTATCTAAAACTTGTCTTTGACTCACGCAAAGTCTCCTCCGAGTGTACAAATCAGCTGGGCTCCAAACACACTCCATAAAGATAGGCCTCCATTTTCCCAGGTCACTATTACAACACTATTGTCAGGAGACCATCTGACCAATTTAACAGCTCCTGTTTTGTTCCAAATATCTGTTAAGAAATTGTGAAAAGTTAAAAATGAAAGATTCCTTCAGAAACACTCAGTAATTTTTCCAAGTTGAAATGAACAGAAAGACATGTCTGTTTCAAATAATGAGACAAATCCTACTCATTTAAGGTCACTTAAAATAAGTAAGGCCAGTAGCCTTGACCTGATCCAAGCAGAACTTAAGCGCCACATACTTCAAAAGAGGGGAGAGCCGTCTGGGGCCACTATTAGCTTGAATAACTACAACTGTGTAGTTTTACAAGTCTTTGGCTTTGGGCAATTCAGTTCCTGTAAAATGGAGGCAGTATTTCTCTTGAACAATTCAAAACTGAAGGTCAAAGTACTCTGCAAAGTATAAGGTGTTTTAAGATGTAAAATAACGCTGTACCACTATCTTCATGATCCGCTGGCAGTATCAGAGGGATCCAAGTTAAAATAAATTGAGGTTTAATCTTGTATTAGGATTAGGTAGGTAAATTCCGGCTTGAGTACTCCAGGTGTTGATATCTTAAGTAATAATTGTTCTTTCAGTCCAATATATAATTTCACTGCGCAGTAAAGTCCAAGTTTCCTTACTGTAGTTAAATGAAACATGCTAGTGTTTCCCATCAGCAATCCAAAACCAGCTATAGTATCATTTTAAAATTAAAATTCTTTTCATTTGCAGCATTAACACATTTTTGCTATAAAACAGGGTAGATCTGCTACCAAGGCAGGGGGGGGGGGGGCAGGGCATACAGATTTTAGCCTATAGAGAAGAGGCTTGGTTAACATAGAGGACGCCCTTCTGCCTGTATTTGAATCCTCGCATTAGCAATCCCCACCATAATGAATAACCATGTTACTTGTGCAGATGAAAAATAAATGGGAATATACAGAAGAAACATCTTATTAGCATACTTTACAACAGGGGAGAAGTTTAAAACCAAACCAAGAAGAATCAAACTGAAGTTTACTAAATGAAAGCAATTCCATGTGCAAGAGAAAAAATAGGAGTATTTACAATCATAAAAGGATGTTAATGTTGACTGAAAAGGATAGGTTATGAACAGTATTCCTATTACCCCACTTAAAATATATACACATATGCATATAATAGGCATACCTATTTTCCAAGCATTATACACATATTAATCATACAAATACTAAAATCTAGCTGCAGAGACCTAGAACAATACATTAATGGTGGCTGCCTAATCTTCAGGTGGCAGGATTACAGGAAATTTATCTAGCTGGTAACCTACAATGAACATAGGTCATGATAATCTGCATATTGAGAGAAATATTAAGAAAGTAATCCAGAGACATTCTGTTACAGAGTTAAACTTCCAAAAAAGAGTCAGCCGCAGAAGCCAAAAGAAAAGAGAAATCCTAAAAAGAGACTGGTTAGTACCTGGGGTAAGAGGAAAGGGTCAGAAGCAGGGCGGGGAGAAAGGTTGAAAATACAGAGAAGGATGGAATGAGACCAGCAGTGATGAGAGGGTTGGGGTTCCCATCCTATAGAAAGACAAAGAAGGGGTCAGAGGCCAGCATCAGTCTGAGAGTCAGAACTGACCCCTGAAGCTATAGCTTGTGAACCTCAGCCACTGGAGCCGGAAGGAAACAAGGAAGCTGGTCTCTGCTCAAGATGCAGGAGGCTCCAGTCTCCCAAAGTCTTACTTAAGCAGGTTTATAGCCTAAGGTTATTTAATTCAAGTCTGTAGGTAACCAACGGGAGAGACTGCATTAAAAGCACCTGAGAAAACAGAAAAATCGAAGAACTCAATACAGTGTTGTCCTACGGAAGCAGGCAGGAGCACTTCCTGCAGTGATGGAAATGTTCAGATTTTCTTGGTCTAACATGTAGCCTCTCGCTACAGGTGGCTACTGAACGTTTAAATGTGACAATGCAACTGAAGAAATAGATTTTTTTATTTAAATTTTTAAATTAATTTTTTAAATTTTAATTTTTTTCAAGATTTTTAAAAATATTTATTTTTGAGAAAGAGAGAGAGGATGTAAGAGGGGGAGGGGCAGAGAGAAAGAGAGAGACACAGAGGATCCGAAGCAGGCTCTGCACTGACAGCAGCGAGCCCGATGAAGGGCTGAAACTCACAAACTCCAAGATCATGACCTGAGCCCAAGTCAGACACTCAACGGACTGAGCCATCCAGGTGCCCCCAATTTTAATTTTTTAATAAAAACAGCCACACGCGGCTGGAAGCTACTGGGCAGGAAAACTTAAGTATGCATAAAAAGGATACAGAGGTAAAAGGGCCAGAAACCACAATCAAAACACACATCACCCTGCTCTTGCAGGTTGTAAATCTGTCTTTAGAGAAAAAAATACATGCAAGCCTTTAAAGGCTATCTGATAAGAAAGATAACAAGTTACAGAGCAAATTTCTATTTCTGACAGTATAGCAAATTAGACACCTTAAATGACTCTCCACACTGAAACAACTACAAAATTAAATAGAGTAAACACCTCAAAACAACTGAAAATACTGGGAGGTGAGTGTATCAAGTCATTTTGCCCTGAATTTTTCAGCCAAACCCAAAAGACCCTGACTTCCACTTCTGATGACTCAAAGCATATGGGGGACAGGAGATAAAGCTTAGAGCCTGGCCAAGGCAGGGCATCTAAGAGAAGATATCTACATGATGGGAGGGGCCGCAGGGGCGACATTCCCAGTACAAGGAAGAAAGAGAAGCTACCATGTGGAAGGTAAAGAAACAGCAAGGGACACTTTCACGTTTGTCCGTGAGCGGAAAATAAAGATTCTTCCTCTGAGAATCTGCAATCACAAGTCAGTCCTCTGATGTATAATTTGTGCAACTTGAATGGGTCCAGAAAAATTTCAAACAGAGAATATAATGCTAAGGGTTCCAGACTGATGTAGTACTCCCAGGTAATCGGCCATGAACACATACAAATCCTCTCTGCAAAAACTCAAATTCAATTTAGGTCGCAAAGCATTCAAACAATTAGGTTTGAAGAAAATTAACCAGCTCTCAATCAAAAATCCTAAAATATATAAACAAACTAGTAAGAGCCCAAAGAACTAAGGCAGTAGAAACAAACTCAGAAAGGTTTCAGATACTGAGATTAACAAAGAATACAAAAACCATTTTTTTTTTTTTTTTTTTACTATCTAAAGAAATAAGAGAACATTGAAAACAGGGGCAGAATGCATACAGATTAGAAAAGAGCTAAGTAAACCCTCTGGAAATAAAAAAGACAATATTTAAAGTAGACACATTAAGTAGACTATTAAGCATAAATGAAAAGAGAATTACTGTACTCAAAGATAGGTATGGAAAATTTTTCTAGAATACAATCCAGAGAAACAAAAAAAGAAATGAAAAATATTAAAAGGCAGGTTAAGAAACATGTAAAAAAAAAAAAAAAAGTGCAATGTAAGTCTGATTAAATTCCCAGAAAAAGAGATTAAAGAGGCAGTATTTACAGAGATAGTGGTTTCCAGAACAGTTGAATCCTCAGATCCAGCACGCCTGAATCTCAAGCAAGATTTAAAAAAAAATGAAAAAAATTTAGAAAATTCTTCACCTTCCCAATCACAGTGAAACCACCTCAGAGACAAAGAGAAAATCTTAAAAGTATCTACAGGGAAAAAAGCCAATCTCCTGAAAAGGAACTACAACTGGACCAGAGACTTCCTAATAGCAACAGTGAAACCAAATGGTACTCGAACTTCAATGTACATAGACACAGTAACTGTCAATCCAAAACTGTGTAACAAATTAAACCATAATTAAATTACAAGGGCAAAATACATTTTCAGGCAAAAGAAAAAATTGGGTTTATCATCACGAAGTTTTTAAGGAAATTCCAAAGGATGTACTACAGACAGAAAATGGTCTCAAATTGAAGGTATGAGATCTTGTAAGAAATGATGGGCAAAAATATTGATATACATGTGGGTAGCACTAAGTCAACATTAACAGTTACATATTTTAATGCTTCCTGAGATTTTGACATCGGATACCTTAGCTTCCTCCTTGAGGCTAATCAGATTTTTATTATTAGATTACATTTAGATGGGTGCCTCAATTTTTTTTGACATTTTTTTTCTGATCCAAACATCAGAGAAGTTTGTATAGTTATATAACAATTATTCTTAACATGGGAGCATATCTAAATCTGGGAGAGGAACAGAACACAGTTTGGAAAAAGGCTCCCGATTACTAATGGGAGCACAGTATCAAATCACGAGACATGTAGTCATGAGATTCTACTGCCTGTTAAATACAATCCTGCAAAGGAGACTGGCTTAAAAACATATTGCTTTGTTCATCACATTTGTTAACTATGTGCCTCTCAATAAACTGAACTAGCGTGGTACAAAGAGACAGATATATCCTACACTTCGACACTGAGCCTAGTAGAAACAAAGACCCGTACGCTAATAAGTTCAATAAAGCATTATCAATAACAAGATGTGATATGCAAACTATATCGGGGCACAAGAGGGAATGGAATTCTATCTAGTTCAGAAAGAAATTTCACTTGAGCTGTATCTTGAAAGACCAATATATTCCCTCCATAGAGAAATATGGGACATTTCAGGTACAGAGAACAATATGAGACAAAGGCTGACTGACTCTCAAGAATCTGTAGGTAGTTTGGTAAAGTGGAAGCCTGCCGTTGCTAGTCTATGGGCAGGGTACCCCAGTACTCCAGAGCACTGCAGAAAACTCACAGGGGGTTACATGAGATCATCTTCCAGAGAAAATACAGTGCTATACGTAGGATCTGTTGTACATGATGTGAACTATTAGATCCAGGTAGTTCACAGCTGCAACATTAGATTGTGCTACATTTACTTTGATGATGTTACCTCTTGGTGAAGATGGCTTTTTAGGAGTTGCTGCAGAAAAAGTGTCATGCGAAAATCAATGTGGAACAGGAATTATGGGTGAACATACCCGATCTCATTCCAAGGTTTGAGAAATTGTACAGTGTCCAATAGGCACAGACATCCTATTGGTAAAAATCAATGATTTTTTAAGATTTATTTTTGAGAGAGAGAGCAAGGACGAGCGACAGCAAGCATGCACACACAAGTGGGGGAGGCAGAGAGAGAGGGAGAGAGAGAGAATCCCAAGCAGGCTCCGTGTTGTCAGTGCAGAGCCCGACGAGGGGCTCGATTTCATGAACCGTGAGATCAAGACCTAGGACAAAATCAAGAGTCGGATATTTAACTGAATGAACCACCCAGGCACCCCAAAAACAGTGTTGAAGAGTAAAAATAAAATACTATTTTTCTTTCCATTTATGAGTATTATTTTTGAAAATGCTACTAGGGTTTAGACCTAACGACTTTATAAACAGAACTTTTGGTATTTCTTTTAACATAGAGTTACTGTGGTATAATTATGGAGACACAAAGGGCAGAGGGAACCAAGAAATAATGCCAGAAGTATTTGGCAGAAGACCTTACATGCCGCATATGGGGTAGATACTGATGAGGAGTTAATCAAATATCTGTTTCCATACTCAAGCTCTCCATTGCCCACTTCTGCCTAAAGGCTTGGAAAATCCTAAGGTAGCTAATGTGACATAATTATAGCCGATTAAACAAAAACTTTTTTAATGTTTATTTATTTTTGAGGGAGAGAGAGACTGAGTGTAAGCTGGGGAGGGGCAGGCAGAGAGGGAGACATAGAATCTGAAGCAGGCTCCAGGCTCTGAGCTGTCAGCACAGAGCCTGATGTGGGGCTTAAACCCACAAACTGAGACCACAACCTGATCAGAAGTGGGATGCTCAGCCGACTGAGCTACCCAGGCACCCCTAATTATAGCCAATTAGATGTGAAGAGAAGATAGCTGGAGCAGGTAGGAGAGGAAAATGCTCCTAAGAAAGCTTTCGCTTTCCTGATCAAAAAACAAATATGCCGTTTCCTCCTTTCTCCTTGAATCAAACGCAGCAGTAATGTCAGGAGCTCAGAAGCTGCATGCGACCACGGAGGAAAGGCCAGATGAAGGCCAGAAGCAGCTAAACTTTGGGTTTCTTCCTATTAGAGAAAATAAATCTTATTTAAGCCACAGTAAGTTGGGTTTTCTGTTAGGTTCAGTCCAAAGTATTTCCAATGACAAAGACTTTAGACTTAATCCTACAGGCTCCACAAGGGGTTCAGAAAGAGACTGTTTTATTTACTGCAGTGTATCTACCATTTAGAACACTGTCTGGCCTACAGTGGGTATTCAATCGGTATCTGCTGAATGAATACATTGAATTGGAAGGCATAAAACAACAAAGGCAATGAAATCAGGTAAGAGACTAGAGCAAAGTCCAGAGAGGGATTATACAGGGTAAAGTACCCTTAGGAGCCTCCCTAGCTACACGGAAGTCCCTGAGCCACACAGAAACTGTTATACGGTTTAACACTATCTGAACGATAGCATGCATTATTTAAATTTGCAATCGCTACACATACCATTACCTGCACGTTAAAAATTAAAAATAAGAAGGAAAATAAAAAGGACTCACCAGGATATTGTTTTGCTGTTAGCTCTAGTTTATGAGACAGCAGCATAGCTCCAGTGGTGTTATCTATTGTATAAACCTGTACAGAACCACTGTGAAAAATAAGCAAGCTTTTAATGAAAAAAGATAAATACAAATATAGAAAGCATTACTATGGAATGATTATGTTCTGCTGGTAAGAGTGTAAACTAGACTAAAACCATTTTGTAAATAATTTGCAGTCTCATAAATCTGAAATGTGTATTTGTAACCCAGTAAATTTTCCCTCTAAACATAGCCCAGAAATATCCTTGTCCATGTTATCAAGAGGCATGCTCAATGTTCATGACAGCATTGTGTATAAAGGCAAAGAAATGGAAACAGTCTGAATGTCCAGCAAGAGAAAAGAAGCATACACTGGAGTATTCTCATAGAAGAGTATAGCACACAGCACCGACGTGCGTTAAAATAGATAGCTGACACATACGTGTTGGTATAATTCTGTTTGTATACAGTGAAAAACATTCAAAACACAGTACACACATCTGTGGTAAAAATGCAACAAAAAGTTAATGGACACACACACTCTACTGGCAGAGAAGGGGGGTATTAAAGAAGAGGAAGAAACGGGACCTACTGGTCCTCGAAATGTGCTATTCCTCATGCTGACAGCAATTTATACAGATTTTTATTTTATTATTTTTATGTACTATATCATTTTTTGTATCTACACACACGATGTATGTTCTTTTATGTACATGGTATACATAATGATTTCATTTATGAAATCTTTACAAGGATCAAATTTATGAAGGGCCAGAAACCAAAGCTAAAACTTTGTGTATTATCTCTAAGCTACATTTCAAGACTGACCTATAATCATCATAAAACAATACGATTTTTGCTTATGAAACTATTTTCAGATCAAAAATTTAACACAAATGTTGGTTTTAAAATACTGTTAAATCTAAGGCTGCTTTTGCACAAATTAGGACGACACAGGTACATGACTGCCAGAATGTTCTGGCACTTATGCATGCTCTTTTGTGGTACAAGTCAGATGGTTTCCACAGCAGTTCTGATCCATATCCAGCCAGGTCAACTCTTCCCAAGGATTAGGACTGGGACGAAATAAAATACCTGCTGCAACAGGTCGCTTGGAGTTACCCACAGCTCATTGATGCTGTGTGTTTTTGTTTTTCTTTAATGTTTATTTTTGAGACAAAGCATGAGTGGGGAGGGGCAGAGAGAGAGAGGGAGACAGAATCTGAAACAGGCTCCAGGCTCTGAGCTGTCAGCACAGAGCCCGATGCGGGCCTCGAACCCACAAACCGTGAGATCATGACCTGAGCCGAAGACGGATGCTTAACCGACTGGGCCACCCAGTCACCCCTGATGCTGTGTTTTTAAATCTCTTTTTCTGTTTCATTTTGGATCATTTCTCTTGCTGTGTTTTTACGTTTATTATTATTTACTTCAGCAATGTCTGATGTGGATCTTTTTTCTATTTTCCATATTTAATACTCAAAAGAGACCCTCTCCAGCTCTCTGGAGTTCCCTCTTTGTGCCACTCTGTCACCTATGCCTGTCTGTCCTGAGTCTTAGCTGCTCTGGTCTCTCCAGATTCTCACTTCCTCATAATTCAACTCAGGGAATCTGCCAGGATCTGTCTTGGCCTCAGGCTGCAGCCTGGAAATGCAAAGCAATTAAAGCTGAGGCATTTATAGAGTTTTCTTATTTGTTTCTCATCTTTCAGGGATCGGTGTCCACTGGTGCTCGATGTCTCAAATTCATACTGCCATGTTTCATATTTTTGTCCGTTTTTCCCTCCATATGGGAGAGAAAATCTGATCTGTTATTCCATCTTAGTCAGAAGTCAAATGTCTGCAAATAGGTATCTTTCCAGACTACCTGCCCAATTAGACGCTTTGCTGAAAGATAGCATTAGGTAGCTAGCAGGTGTTTACTTCTTTTTGCTTTGCATCTGAAACTATCATGTGGTAACTTTGGGTTGCTGAGCTCTAACAAGTCAGTGAGGAGAGTCCAAATATTTCTACAAGAAACTGGTGTTAAGCCAACACTTACAGAATGACAATTGACCTTTTTATGTATTCTATAAAGCCTCTATTATTTAAATTATTTGTATTTCCATTTCTCATTAAACCATTATAAGAGAGATTTTTTCATGTGTAAGACGCTACTCACTGACCTCCAAGCAAAAACGATACCTCTATAATAGAGATACGGCTCTTACACAAGTGACCAAATTTAGTATCATTAATACTGGGACAACTTAACGTTACTGCTCCATGGTGCCGCGGTAAGTACACGACATCACATATGACAATGTTTAACCAGCATCTAGTCAAACCTTTAAACATAAAGGTAAGAATAAGGCTGTAAGACTGATCCCCTGCAAGCTGACATCCTAAAAGTTAGCTTCTTACACAACTTAAAGGATACCAGCTACAGTTTAGTGTTCAGTCCTGGACTAGTGTTAGGACTGGAGGGTCAGAGCTAGAAGCCACTATTATGTCACACAGCTACAATCACAAAACTTTCAACCCCAACCCATGATCACACGAAAGAAAGAAAGAAAGAAAGAAAGAAAGAAAGAAAGAAAGAAAGAAAGAAAGAAAGAAAAGGAAGGGAAGAAAGGGAGGAAAGGAAAGGAAAGGAAAGGAAAGGAAAGGAAAGGAAAGGAAAGGAAAGGAAAGGAAAGGAAGAAAGAAAGAAAGAAAGAAAGAAAGAAAGAAAGAAAGAAAGAAAGAAAGAAAGAAAGAAAAAGGCTGGTACTCTCCCAACTGATGGAAAAGTAAGATGACTGGAAGGCTGAAGGCTGAGATTCCACCTCCATGACCCTGGTGAGGGGATCCTCTCGTGGATCCTAACACCGGGCCGCGGCAGAGCCACCAGCGCTAGCCCTGACTGCGGCCAATATGGAGGCAAGCTAGCCACCACCCCGTCCGTGCTGATGCGCCAGCCCTCTTATCATCTGACAGCACTGGCTTCAAAGTTTCAAGCATTATAGGTTTAAAGGAACTAAACGAATGCCATTATGAGGAAACAATGAGACACATTTAGAATATAGGACATTCTATAAACAACCAGCCTGGACTCTTAAAAAAGTTAATGTCATGAACATAAAAACAGTGTATGGGTTGTTACAGGCAAAAGGCGACTAAAGGGAAATAATAACTAAATACTGATTGACTCTGGTGAAAATAAGGAGCCACAGAAGAAATTCTGGTGACAAATGGGTTAATTTGAAGATGAACTGAGTATTAGTTCTTATCTGGGATTTATCATTAATTTTAAATTATAAATTCTCATAATTTTCTCATGACAAAAATATTGATTTTATATAAGAAAATGCCCTCTCTTTTTTGGAAACCAAGAAACAATGTAAATGTCCATTAACAGCAAATCAGATAAATTAGGATACATTCATACACTAGAACACTATAAATCAATCAAAAATGATTTCAGCCACTGGCAAACAGCATGGATGAATTTCACAAAGCTGACTGAAAGAAGCAAGACCCAACACATAGAATATGATTCTATTCCTATAAAGTTCAAAACCAGGTAAAACTAAATTACGCTCTTTGGGAACGCATGCATGGGTGGGAAGCTATAAAGCCTAAGGAAATGATCATCACGAAAGACAAAAAACTGGTTACCTTTAAGCGTGTCGGGGAGGAGATGGGAGTTATGATTTAGGAAGTCACAGGGTGGGACTACCCACCTTGCAAAACTATTTCTTGACCCAGTTGTGAACAGATGGGTGTTTGCATTACAATTATATTTGCAAAACTGAATGTTTGGATTATGCACTCTCCTACAAGTATATTTTTATTTTACAATATGTAAAAAAGGTTATTATGAACCTTAAGCCAGTAAGTTGGACAGGGATATGAACAAAACCAATTCCCAGAAAAACAGAACTTGCCAAAGTGACAGGAATACGTAGAAAATCTAAACCTTCTTAAATCTACTTTTAAAACTGGATTAAATCAGTAATCCAAAAAATTCCCACAAAAAACATTGTAGGCTCAAATAGCTTCATTGACAAATTCAAGCAAACATTCAAAGATAAACAGAGAAAGAGGGGAACCAGTCCTCAACTTGTTTTATAACATAAGCATAACCTTGGTTAATCAGGAAAGGAAAGGAAAAATTACAGGCAAAATGTACTAATAGACAGATTTAAAAATTCTAAACAAAATGTGACCAAATCAAATCCATGAATATGGAAAAAAAAAAAAAAAAGTACTTTTCCTTCTTAAACTAAGCTAAATTTACTTTTATTCTACATTTATCTCTTCAATGAGAAGCAGTGTTGAGAACTCACCACTTTACAGATTGAGAGTGTAAAGAAGGTGATGATTTATAATGTGTATTATTTACACTCAAGAAAAATACTGTGATACTCAACTTGATGTAGCTAGAGATAATACCAGATGTATGTTCTACAGACCCACTAAACTTCAATCTGAAGTTAAAAAAAAGGCTAAAAAAGCACTACACATATTGTAAAGTATTACTTATTTAAGTAAGTATCTAATATAAGCTTTTTACTTGAGCTAAAATATAAGTTTGAGAAAGTCAGGTACCTTAGTGTTTTCCAACAGATCTCAAGTGCTTAGCATTGTGCCTCGTGCACGGGAGACACACAGACACTTGTTGAATGAATAATCTGTATTTAATTTTGTATTAAATTTGTATCTGTATTAATTTGTATTAACTAATGTAGGTTTTAATGTCTAAAACCTACATTATTGGAATTAAAACAAGAAACTGATATCATGTATGAGCTGTAAATGTGCTCATTAACTAAGTCACATCCACAAATTCAAAGGCAACATCAACACTGATGTCTTAAAAAGAAAGGGTTATTTAAAAAAAAGAAAAATATCTTCTTGATCCTCTTTTAAACAATCAAGAACAAAATTAAATTTTGGCTGATTTAATCTTCTTAACTTATAACTCAATTTCCTACCACTGGAGAAAAGCTCATCTTTACAAATTAAAACATTCAATATCTGAAATCTGCTCTTTAGATTTGTTTACTTCAATCTAATAAAATACCTCCAGATTTTATATTACAGCTGATTCCTAAACTATGATAGGCATGACGAGGTTTACAAGTGCATGCAGAACATTTTATGCTTCAAAATATATATTAAAAAAAATTTAAAGACCCATTATTTTTGCCAACAACTCTTAAAATGAAGAGGACTCTATCAATTACCTTGCACAACCAAACGCCATGAGTCGGTACTTGTTATTTACTGCTACACAAGTTCCGTCAACAACATCTTGTGGCCAAACTCCATGGAGCTGCTGTAATAAAGAAAAATAATGAAGGTTTTAAAAGTGCTGTCCAAATATACTGTAATCAGTATAATTCTCCTTCAGTAAACATACAGTTCCCTAAGGCTTGGCTTGATCTGGTTTCACAGGAAAATATCCCATCAGGACTACCATCTGAATTTTCTCCCTTAAAGTATCAACTTCATTCAATAGTTCAATAAATATTCCCATTTGATCTCAGTCCAGTGCTAGCTTATCTACTCATAAAACACTAAAAAATGGACAATCTGCAAACCCAAACTAAAGGAAGATGACTTTCCTGTTAGAAAGTCAACCTCTTACAGCAGAAACTGAGTCTAACTGGCTCCCTACTATCAGCCTCACCACTCAGCACATAGTGTTTAACTTCTCCCTTGGGGGCAAAGAGTAAATTTATTTGGTCTAACCTTTAGAAGGAATTAGTGATTTTCTAGTGCCCACTATTCTCTACTATCCCTTTGCTTTACAGTGTGGCACATCACCTGGTGTGGCTAACAGTGTGGTACCTGGCAGTCTGACCCAACATCTCAGGTCTACTGTTCGCTTACTGAGATGATCATCTGACCTTTCCAAGCCTCAGTTTTCTCATCTGTAAGTTACTTAACTCTTAGAGTGTTTTGAGGATTAAATGAGAACATACATCTACGTAAATTACTTAATACAATGGCTAGCATTCAACAAGTTAAGCATTCAATTAATGAATAAATTATTAAGCTTAAATGCTATTTTATTTACTTTGAATATAGAAACAATAGATCCAGCTCCATTGTCTGTTTTTATTTGTCAAATCAAGGATGTCTTAGATTATAAATTCTAAGGCTAAGGTCACCGTGACTATTAGTTTAGTAAGCACAAAAAAACCCAGCACACTACAATATAGCACTTATTTCTGGATGATCCCAACAGTAAAGATTAGAAAATCCAACATAATTATAGCTCTGTGTAAAACAGAACACTATAAATTTTATTTAATTCCCAAACGAGCTATATAATCCACTATTTAAACACGGCATTATGTGCTTTTTCATAGGAATTTTATTTTTCAATTTTAATAATAAAACTACAAACTACTTTAGATGACAAAAAAAGTGTAAAGATAGCACTGAGCATTATTTCTGCGGACCACCACTTAGACTGAAATTAATTCATTGATTTCTCTAACAAATATTTTCCAGCACTCTTCACCAAGCACTGCTCTAGGTGCTAAGGATATGGCAGGTATTCAAATACACCAAAACCCTTGTCTGTATCCCTGCCTTATATGTTAGGAAGCTGTCAAGTTAAAAAAATTGTATAGTATATTGGAGGTTGGGAAACGCTATAGAAAAAAATAGTGAAGCAATTACAGGGAGTATAGGAAAAGGATATAATATTAAACAGTTTTTCCCATGAAGGTACATTTTGAGGAAAGTACTGAAGGAGATATATACCAGGTACAAAGGCCCTATCATAGTGGCATTTCTGGCATGTTCAAAGAACATGAAACAAGCCTAAGCAGATGGAGTAGAATGGGGTAAGGAGAAGTAATAGACGAGGTAACAGGTGTAAAAGGAGACCAGATTTATAGGGCTTTGAAAGCCACTACAAAAACTTTTTGGGTTTTTTCTCCCTTATATATGGGGAGTCACTGGGGGGGGGTCTTTAATTTTTTTTTACCTTTTCCGTTACAAATTATATTAGAGAAGAATACACAAAACCAAAATTGTACATCTCAATAATATCATAAAGTAAACACTTGTGGAATTAGCTAGCAGTCAGGCCAAGAATTACCAGTATCTAAAAATCCAACAGTGACCCTCCCAATCAATATCCCCTCACACACTACTACAAAAGTAACCGGTATCCAGACTTAAATGGTAATCCCTTCCTTCTTTTTCTTTAGACCAATACTATTTAAGAACATGCATCCATACAAACTCTAATTTAGAATGGCCTATGTTTTTATTTTCCTTTAATTTTACGTAAAATAAAATCATAGCACACATTCCTTTGTGCCTAGCTGCTTTCACTCAGAGTGTCTGTGAGACCCATCCACATCACCACACACAGCCCTGCTGTTCACGCTCACCATAGCCTCAAACACCAGGCTTAGCTCACTGGGCCTATGCCTCCGTCACCCGATCAATCTTTACAGTCTCAGGCACATTTAAAAGTATTTTTCCTCCAGCTTTTCTAGTTGTCTTCGGCAGGTTTTGTCCTAATTATCTAAACCCACTGAAGGGTTCTGAGCAGAGGAGTGACATAATCTGACATATTTTAAGACATCTGTTAAATGCATCAAAAAATGTCAAACAATTTTTACAAAGCACTTAAATAATGCCTAACATAAACATGTCATCAGTGTATTTCCTAATTACCAGTAATACACATATGTATTCTTTTCCTGTAATTTGTATTTTCTAACTTATTTAATAATGTCCATCTGCTTTTCATTATTTTTTAAATTCTTCTTAATTTACTGGAAAATTTTCTTTAACCAAATACTAAGAAAATTAGTAAAAGCTGATCATCAGAAATGAGTTACTTTTTCAGTTCTGGGATTTTTGTTTTCAAAAAAAAACATTTAAATCCCAAACATAATTTACAAATATACCTTGTAAAAAAATTATTCTCCAAAAGCTCATTTTTATTCTTATGTATTGACATGTTACCACAAATGTACTGTTTAGTACTTCATTATTTGAGTAAAGATGATAGTGGAAAACAGTTTTAGGAATATTAAAGCTGACATTGTAGAAAATATGCCCTTGAGAACTTAAAATCTTTTTCAGTCAGAGAGCAGACTGAATATCTAGCTTCTCTGACTCTTAAATCCCCAACTTTATAGCAGCAAAGATTTTTTTCAAAAAGCACAAACTTGCAAGGAAAAAGAATGGGTGAGGAGGTAGAATCATTAAGTTTTAGAAGCTAGGAAGCACATGGATGAGTAGAATCCTTAACTTAGAGAAACAGCTAAATTTACACTGTAGGGCACACAGAAGGCCTGGGGACTGAGCTTTCTCAGAAAGACTGAACCACAAGCAGTGGGACTGGTTCACAGCCTGTAGAAGCAGCAGCTGGGCGGTCCCACAGTACCTTCCCAAACTCAACAGCTAAGAAATATCCCACCTTCACTCCAACAGAAAAATGGAGATTTTTTTCTTTGGAGAAAAACAAAACAAAAAACAACCCTAGTGGTTTCTGGACCACACTGAAAACATGGGTAAGTGAATATGGACCCTCTAATTTAACACGTCTATAACTTAAATCCAAGACTACTGGGACGGCCAGGTACGTATTCTCTGGAAAGGACTGCAGACTCTCTTCCAATGAGCACCAGATACAGAGAGGGGAGGGGAGGAAACAATCCAGTCAGCTCACCCTATGAAGATAAGGGTCAACCAAACCCAGCAAAACCCACAGATTTCAGTGAGTCCAAATTTTTATTTTGGGTCTCTGTCACCGCAACCAAATTCATGTATTAACTAAACATATATTAATTAACCATAAACCATGGAAAGAGCTCTTTCAAATAAAGGCATTAAGGAAATCCTCAGGATGATGGACAGCCCCAAAATACAACTGTGTTAAAGGTATAGTGAGCCAGCAGCCCAGTTTGGAGCAAGCCAGAAGGTTCCAAGAGAAATTACTTCAAAGAAGATGAAACAAACAGAACATCTAATGTGCCTGAAGGAATTGAGAGGATATTTACACAACCAGCAGACAGTCTAGGGTTGAGTTACTGGTAAGTACATAAAAAGTAAATAAACATAAAGAATAATTATTAATTCCCCGTGGGAGGGAAACCTGCAGGAAAGAAAAAATGATCACAGCATCCATGGCTCAGGTACTAACAGGTTTTATATAGCAGTAACAATATCAACAATGAACAGTAATCTAATTGAAATCAAAATAACTGTATTAGGAAGACACGAAGAATAGATGAGTGCAGTAGGAACAGAGAAGCAAATGAACTTTTTCTACAGAAGGAGTCAATCAACCAGCTAAAAACTAAAAATTAAATACTCAGAGCTGTGGAGATAAACTGCAAAATAACCAGTAAAGAAAAACAAAGTCGTTGTCTCTGAGAATAGAAATTGAGTGTGAAGAGTGCAAGAAAGAGGGAAGGAACTATCATTTTTCTTCAGCACATCTAATAGAGTTATTTGTCTCCTTGTATTATTTTTAAGTATAATACATGTATCATTTTGATTTACAAATTAGTTAACATAACCCTAAAATACTAAATAAGGGAAGTGGCAGTGGGATTTAATAGCAAAAACCAAAACTGGCAAATGCAAAATAGAGAAAATAAACACTCCAAAGTCAGTCATACCTCTGCAGTAAATCTACTTGACACCGGAGTAATAAATCCAATTTTACCATCGTTAAACACAACAGCAAATCCATCAAGTGTGGCACAGTATTCCATGTCTCTGATGTGCACATCTGCAAAACCCAGGAATGAACCTGCTGATGAAAACATAAGTACATGAAATACGAATATAAATACAGTAAATAACTCCCTCACATTTCTCTTTGCAAACCCTATAAGGACAGTTAAAAGGGCAAAAATAATGACCTAACAACACCAAACCATTAAACTATTCCTTCCTACACACACACACTCTCACTCTCTCTCTCTCTCTCTCCCCCCCCTTGCATAATTAATTCCAAAGGAAAAAAAATCACTGCCCATCCATAAAAATATCTAACCAGATTATATCAAAAATAAACACCTGGCTCCACCCCATGCAGAAAGTATACCTACCTCTAGACGACTGCAGATCTACTGAAAAGGGTACTGTGCAAAGATTAATAGCTTTCCTTCCGTTTGTCATTCCTTCCCAGTGAATAAGATGAAGAAGTCCATCAGAAGTAGCAACGAGGAGATCCTCGAGCATGGACTGCAAACTATAGGGAAGTAAGCAATTTAGAATCAATGAACTTTAGGAGAGCACACTGGGAAAGCAAGGAGTATGAATGTAATGGCTCTGGAGAATGTTCATATACAGTGGATCATGAAACCACTTACAAAACTGTCATTTATCTACAATTTAGGTATCTAGTAGCTTCATCTTTGTATAATTTAATCTAGAACCCGAAATTCTGGATGAAATACAAGACTATGCGCAGCCACAGTCATGAACTTGATCAACTTGGTTAAAACTAGAAATACCCAAACAGTAAATTCAAAGATGAAAGACGATAAATGACAAGAAAGGACAAAGGCACAGAAACCATAAAAAGAACAACTTATGACAGGCTGACAGTCTGGAGCCATAAAGTACAGAGGTAATAATCCTCTAGCCCTGGCCACCAGAACCTTCTCAGACAGTGATGGAAATGTGTTATCAAACATGGTAAGCAGCAGCTACATGTAGTGACTGCATACCTCAAATATGGCTACTGTGACAGAAGAACGTATTTCTTAACTTTGCTCCCTTTGAACTAACTGAAATTCATGGAACTTCATTTGACTAGACGCTACTTTACTGGAGCTCACAGTTCTGAGTATTGTTGAGCCTCGTGTTGTTCATTCATACAAGTATTTATAAACCCATGCTCCACGACAGGTGCCATGTTCTGTGCTGGCGATTCTGGGGTGAAAACAATAGTTTCTCCTTTCAGAAGACCTCTCAGCTGATTTCAGTGAGAATTACGGAGTATGATCTCCACACTATTTACAAAGAGATTTAACATTTACTTACCTAATGGCAAATAATTATGTGCCCAGCCCCTAAGGCAGTGCTAGTTATGTATGGCACGCAATGTTTGTGGGAGGAGGAAAAAGGGGAGAAAAGGAGAGAG
The DNA here is from genome assembly GCF_018350215.1 of Panthera leo. Lineage (NCBI taxonomy): Eukaryota > Metazoa > Chordata > Mammalia > Carnivora > Felidae > Panthera > Panthera leo. The sequence goes on from NC_056691.1 coordinate 6,173,021, forward strand.
GAAAGGGAATCCAAGAATAACAATGCAAAGGCACTGGCATAGAGGAAGAAAGAGAACCAGGGGAACCAGAGGAAATTGATATAAAAAAGCCAAGGGAATAGATGGATGGAAAAAGTACTTAAGAGTATCAAATGCTACAAAAAATGCAAATGTAAGAAAGAAATGAAAAAGTTAAAAATGTGGTGTCCATAATATATACTCCCTATTATATTAATACTATTAAAATTCTTTTCATACTTAAGAAGAGTATATTTCAGAAATATTTTAATCCATAATGGTGGAAGAGATGTTTTTAATGTTTTAATTCTTAAATAAACCTTCAATCCTTTAAAAGCTGAGCTCAAGGACTCATTCACCAAGAATTTCAGACACTGAAGAACTGTTTTCTTCCCAACTACAAAAATATTAAAAAGAGAAGAACATTCGTAATCAACTGAGTTTACAGAAAGTTCACTTTTTGAAATACTATATATTCTTCCCTTTCAAATTTGTATGTTAGTGCAACATTTGCATGTAGCATGGAATAAGCAGAGAATAAAAACTTTAGGTTTTACATCTGCTGCTACATGTCAACAGAAGCAATTTAGTGGAGTAGTCACTGGCTTACCAGTGATTTTCATTCAGCAGGAGTCAGCCTAGGTTTTTTCCAACTATATTCTCCCTCTCCCCTGTTCCTATTTCCCTAGAAGAATCACTGCATATGACAGTTAGGAGCAAGATCAAGGTTACCCTGCAGGAATTTAACCACCTACTAGGCAAAACTCAGCACTCTTCTGACAAAGTTAACAGAATTCAGAATCTCTACTTTGTCATCCCCAGCGCTAGGACAAAAATGACCAGATGTGTGGGGACAGGAAAACGTGACCCAGGGTCGAGAGAAAAATCAATCAATATAAATAGATTTGGTCAATCCTGATGTTGGAATTAAAAGATAATGACTTTACAATAACTATGGTAAATATGACAAAGAATCCACAGGAAAAGATAGATCCTCCTCATTCAACTGAAGTAAATAAACTCATTAAAACAAAGGCTGAGGTCAGTTGTTAAAATACGGAGTACTTCCCTAAAGTTAGTAAACAGGCCTTGCTCCACACCACACAACTATGTGCCCACTGACTGCTAGTGTTACAAAGATCTAACAATTAAAGATTAATTCCTGGAATAAGGGGATATCAGGATTCTTTACCGATAATCACTGTGACAGGTCTTTTCATGCTGCACTGGTTTTTAAGTATTTTGAAAAATCACTCCTGGGTATAAATACACACAAAATATACATAAATATACTCTAAGTTATGTCCTCAGAGAGCCTCTCCAATCATTGACTTCATGGGCTTTTTAACAGCTAACTGATATGCCCGAGGTGCCTCTCCGTCCCCTCCCCACCCCGCCCCTTAATTTAGGACCTTAGAAGAATAGTATCATCTTGAAAGCAGATGGGGCACCTAGGTGGTTCAGTCGGTTAAGTGTCTGACTCTTGATTTCTGGCTCAGGTCACGATCCCAGGGTTGTGGGACAGAGCCTCGCGTCAGGCTCTGTGCTGAGCATGGAGCCTGCTTGGGATTCTCTCTCTCCCTCTCCACCCTTCCCCCACTCAGGTGTGCACTCTCTCTCTCAAAATAAATAAAATTAAATTAAAAAAACATTTAAAACATAGATTAGCATTTCTGATTAATCAAATATTCTTAATGGGACATATCATTCATAATCACCAATTCTCAAATATGTAAATATATTTAATACCTAACAAATATTAAATACTATATACTACATACGGTTTTCCTAAGTACCTGGAATAGAGGAAGATAAGGAATAAACTGTGGTATTTACTAGTATTTATTACCTGCTATTAGTTAGAAACAGACTAAGGGTTTAATTACAGATCGTATCAGTACTTTTCACCTTCTAAACATTCTCTATCCTCTGACCATTAATCCTATTCTTTCTTCAAGCAAAAATTAAAAGATGGCATATTTGCCATATTATGCCTACAAGCAGAAGTTCTAACTATTATCTCTAATTTCACAGGACTTCTATTTTTGGTGGCGAGCAGGAAGATAGTTGGTTACAAAGTCCAAATACTGTGTCTTCTCCCTCAATGCAAAATCACATAGGATATCCAATCACATTTCCAACAAGTATGCATTACAGGTGCTAATAATAATACTGCTCTGAAAAGCAATTATTTTTCTGAAGTTTCAAGATAAACCTTAGAGATTTCCTATCACCTAAATTTGTAGTGTGTATTGAAAACTAGCGCCTGACTAAAACAAACAAAACCACTTAGCACCTGACAAGTTAAACTTGTACAAGATGACAGGATTTCTTTTTTTAAAGCCTCTTTTTCTATCCCATCCCCATGATCCATACGGTCTGCCGCCGGATATAGGTAGAGAGCCGTGTCTGTACAGGTCCATCTAGCTTGTACCCAGAGACATTCCAAATTCCTTACGTCGCAAGTTACATTCTTAAAAAGAATCTCCGTACTGAAATAACATCTGCGGTCAAGAGTGCCTTTCTGACCAAGGTGATCATAACTTAAACTCAATCCTTTGTAACCCGGATCACACTGATGCAAATAACAAGAATAAAACAACATTCTTTTTCTCTGAAGAAAATACATAAAAAGATGGACTAAACACGGCAACACAATAGCCAGCCGCTTGCATACAATTTTATTTTTTTAATGTATACCAGTATCTGTACTGTATTCTAACAAAACTAATGGTGAAAATAGCCTTTTATTAGAACTGTGACTCAGAAGAATTGAAAAACATTGGTAGTACATTTAGATAGTTCAATATATTCATATATCACCATCCATATAATTCAATATTTAATGAGACTACACAGTAAAAAGTCTTTTTCCCAAACCTGTGGCCTAGCCGGTCAGTTCTCATACTGTTTCTTATACATTTTTCAAGAACAATACATATTTTAACACTACCAGCTCCCTTTTAAAAACAAATATTGAGGTGCCTGGGTGGCTCAGTCGGTTAAGCATCAGACTTTGTTTGGCTCAGGTCATGATCTCGTGCTTTGTGAGTTCGAGCCCTGCTTTGAGCTCTGTGCTGACAGCTGGGAGCCTGGAACCTGCTCGGGATTCTGTGTCTCCCTCTCTCCCTGCCCCTCCTCCACTCACGCTCTCTGTCTCTCAAAAATAAATAAACGTTAAAAACAAATATTAGCATTATTATAGAGTACACCTTGCTTTTTTCACCCAACAACACATTTGGGAAGTTTCTTCAGTAAAGAGTGCCCTCATTGTTTCTACAGATGCATACTGTCCCCACTGTGCAGAAGGTAAGAAAAGCTTTTTAACCAGCTCCCTACTGATTGACATTTAGGTGGTTTTTGATCTTTTGCTATTATAAACAATGAAAAACCCTGTAAGCATGTCATCTGAATTACTATATTTGTATGAGTAATTCCTAACAACAGACATGCTGCACAAAGACCATGAGCTTATGTAACTTTGATAGACATTGCTTAATTAATTTCCATAAATACTGTATAAATTTACACTCCCACCACCAATGTATAAAGTTCATATCCCTGATCTCCCCCCCAAACAGTATTTTACCTAACTGTTCACATGTGTAAGTCACTTATTTACTCTCCTAAAGGAGATTATGTAATATATTAACTGAAATGTAGACAACAAAAAGAAATTGTTTATATTCTGTGTCCATTTGTTCTACTGTCTTTTTCGTGCTATAAGAAGTCTTCACATACTGTAAAAATTGGACTTTGTGGTATTCACTGGAAGTATATTTCCTTGTTTTCATTGTTTATGTTTTCCTCTGATCATACTTATGGTGGATTTTTCCCCCCAGTTTTTTTTAACTTTTATATAATCTAATTTATCAATATTTATTTTCATAAGAAATTATTTGCAGACATTTTGACAAGAAGATTTTAATGACTCCTAACAAAATGAATTTTGAATTACAATACTTCTTTCGCTAATATTTCTTATCATTTTTTAAAGCAAATCTTATTAGAGATAAGGACTACTGGCCATTTTGATGCAAAGAAGGCTGGAATATCACCGTTATAATTTCATAATTGTATACGTCTGGGCACAATAACAGCAAAAGGTTCTTGAAGGCCAGTTTTAACTCTGAATTCAGTTAAAAAGAACTCTTTGTTAAAAAAGAAACAAAAAATACCGTTATAGTGAAAACTTTATGTTAAAAAATGTACTTTTAACAAGACCCACACATCAGACAACTAGAATGTCAAATATGAATTAAGGAAATAAGGCCAAATTATACATACACTTATATTTTCTGCCAATGGATATAAAATAATTTTTTATATTTTGGTAATTCTGGCCTTAACACAAAACCTTTATTCATACTTAGATCAGAAAGCTTAACTTTCTTCCAAGTACATAAATATTTTCCAAAAACTTAAGAGAAGGTATTAGAAACAAAGCCACTTTCTCTTTTCCTCAACTTCTGTGATTTTTATCAGTATCAAGTAACTATGCTGTATCATTCAAACAATTCTAGATCTTACCAAAAAAGATAAATTTCTGAAAAAAATTATAGTTGGTATACTCAATTTATGGGCTTTATATATTTAATAAATAACTGAAGTATAATAATGTACCATCTAGGGGTTAATCAAGCATTTAGAGCTAAAAAAAAAAATTATTCTCAGTGAAAAAAATGAAATAAACTTTCTTACTGATCATGTGATTAATCAACTACATTGTATACTGTCATCACAAAATGCTAAATTTAACCAAGGTACTATACCTCATGATGGGTGCTTGCAAATCCAGTATTTTCTTCATTTCTAAATTTAATGCTGGAGCACACTGTTCTTCCTTAAAATGGGGTGTCCCCTTCATTTGTGGACTTCCTCTAAAAAAAATACAAATATACAGGATTAAAGAGAAAGATATGAATTCTCCTCCACTCTGTGACTCATCTATACCCAATCAGAGTAAACACAATCAAACTTACAAATCAGGCATTAATCCCTGAAGTTCTCAAATGAAAAATGGACTTCAATTCCATTGTAGCAGAGTAAGCAGTTAGACAAAGGGGTTTAACCAATGTAACTAGTGTTGGGGAGAAGAGCAAAGAATCTAAAGGAAAAAAACAAAGCAAATTCTCAAGAGAACCAATAGACATTTTTAAATGACTGATGGCCCTTTCCGAGGTGGGCGACTTTGGGGGATACACAACGTTTCTACCTACTGCATGTCCAAAGGGATCCAAATCCTCACCTCATCTTACCTTATGCCACACAACATCCTCGTTCCTCTGTCCTTTGGGTTATGTATCAGAATTAAGGTCAATTCAGGGATGTGACAGGAAATGTTTCCCATAAAACTTGGTAATAAATGGCAAAATGGCTACACCTGGTAGCTCCCTGCTACACGAGAGGTGACTAGATCAATGGCAACATAATTGAGCCGCCACACACGACCCCTCAAAAGGAACCCACGATAGTTCTGGGATCTTTATCTCTGCATGCATGGGACCATTCTTTCTCAATTCCTGTGCTGGGATTTAATAGCTGTCTCTTCTCTTGCTACCAGCTATCACTTACCCTTGGCAACAATGAGCCTGCCATTTCTCCCCCTTCAGTCACCTACACTATTAAAATTATGTGTAAACAGTCTAACATTCAACAGCTTTTAAGGTTCCTGGCTTGGTAAAAATTGATACTTTTTCTGCTTTCTGGTTTTAAGTTATTTTCCATATAGAAGCTTGGCGGTACTTTACCCTGGTCTGTGACTGCCATGACCTGGAATATCTGACTCCTTGTGTACGTCTGAATGGCTAAACTGGTTAATGTTACACCACACAGGTTCAGATTTAATTAACATGCTTGCTGTGACAGCTACTAAGAAAGACACCATGAGTTATTAGTTTACAGAACTCCTATATGGACTGCTAATCTCTCTCTCTCACACACACACACACACACACACACACACACACACACACACTAATGCATCTCCTGAGACATTCTCCACATATGTCTAGTTTTAAAGTTATTTTTCAAAGTACTACATACACACCATTTAAACCAATAGTGCTAGAAAGCTTATGACAAAGGGGAAAAAACAGGTTTTTTTTGTTTTTGTTTTTTTGTGAGGACACAACCAGCTTCAGTTTTTAGCTATTACCTTCTTCTAATTACCTGGATGTTTTCCCACAATACATTCATGCTGCTTCAGCATCATTATTTAGACATTATCTACTAACTTCCCATGCTTATTCTCCATTTTTCCCCATCCTCCTAAGTACACAAAAATGTTTTCATTACGATGATTAAATAATCTTTACTTCTGGGTCAAGAAGTATTCAGTTCTATGTAAGTATTAACTTAAATAGCTTGTTAATTTTCCTGAAGTGAACTTTACTGCATACTTTCATTTACTTGGTCTTCTTTAAACTTATACCTAAGTTTTCTCAGACTCCTTAACAGCTTTGACAAAAACAACTCTCAATATAGTCTTCTATGTGGTCAAACCTGTCACAATAAACTATTATTTCCTCCCCCCGCCCCACATCTCTCCTGGTGCCCAATGCCCTAGTGACTAAGTCTATTGCAAAGTATTATCCTGATAATTTCCTTTGTCATCATCCTGATGACTTCTTTGCTTCTTTCCTATGAGCCTTTATTTTTTTATTCCTCTTGCTGGGGTTACATATTCTTGTGGGTTCCTGGAAAGGTGTTATGTGGAAGAACCGAGCAATTCTCAAGTCCAATATGTCTTTGACACTTGAATGGGTATTTGGGTAGAAATTTTTAGGCTGCATATCGCAACACAAGATGACGCACATGCAAAGCAATTTATTACATCACAAGACTGTTACAATCAAAATATGTATCACAAGAATAAAATATTATGCAGCCCCCCACCCCCCCCCCCCAAAAAAAAAGGAAAGGTGGAAGAACTCTCTAGACTCCTTGGAACGATCTCCGGGGTCTGTTGTTAAGTGAGAAAAATCAAGGTGCACAACAATGTATATAATCTGCTACATTCATACGACAGGGAAGGAAATAACAAATGTTCATACACATGTGCTAAATTTAAAAATGAAAGAAGAGCCAAAACTAAAATGAAAATGGTTATCTACGGGGGAAGACAGAATACAGGGTAAAGAATGCCACATTTTTTTAAACTTTGGGACATGAAAATATTTTATGTAATAAACCAAATTAAAATTGGCAATAACCAATCTCTAAAAACAGAAAAGAAACGAACCTAACTGTACATCAAGCTAGCAGCACAAATAAGAATTATTTCAAGTAACTTTGAAACACAGTAGTTTGTGCATCCTTAATGGGAAACTTCCTACGGACAAAAATCAAATTGTATTCAGTAATAATACTGTTATAATAATAGTGGTTATTATTTTGGAGTCACTCTGTACACAAAAGGATAAATCAAGTAAGTGATTATGTTTACATTATTAGGAACCAAGATTATCAATAAGAGAAAATATACAAACATAAAACTAGAGAAGTGAAACTGTAACTTTTAAAACTTTAAAAAATTTTAAAGCTTTTAAAAACTTTTAACTTTTATCTTAATCTTTAATTTGAATTAACAATATCAGTATTAACTCACAGTATCTTTTCCTCTTTCTAAAATTTACTTTTTATCTCTGTGCACTAAAAAGTCCTAAAAGCAAGTATAACCAATAACAATCAGCATCAAGTCAGTCTTCAAAATATTATTTTGCACAGAAAGAAGTCAAAGGTCTTTGGAGAGTTGACTTACTCCAAGACAGGGGCAAAGAATTGCTAAGACGAGCCTTGGATCTGACAAGCAAGGATGCCATTTAAATAACACCATTTTTACGGGCTCTCTGACAGACTAACGATGTGACAATCTGATCAAAAAGAATGACTGCAATTGGTTAAAACTCAAAAATGTAAAAACCCCTGCATTTACAACAAGACGAAAAGCACTCATTAGTTGGTTGTGTCTGGAAGTTCTTAGGACACAACTGGTTACTATAAGAAAAGGGAAAGAATCAACCATCTATTCTTTCTTCTTGTAGACTATACTTCAGGGTAAACATCAAATAGATAATGAAATAAAGTTTTTCTTTATATAATGACAGCTACAGAATGCAGCACAAATGGTAGAGTTTTTTAAAAATCACAATTTTGGGGGTGTCTGGGTGGCTCAGTTGGTTAAGCGTCCGACTTCAGCTCAGAGATCATGAGACCCATGATCTCATGGGTCATGATTCTAGCCCCACACCGGGCTCTGTGCTGACAGCTCAGAGCCTGGAGCCTGCTTCAGATTCAGTGTCTCCCTCTCTCTCTGTCGCTCCCACGCTTGTGCACTATCTCTCTCAAACATAAATAAACATTAAAAAAATTTTTTTAATCACAATTTTGTGATCCCTATCAAAATAACAGATGCAGGGAACAAAATTAGTAAGTGCATACACCAGTAGGCAGGTAAAAAGTACAAACTTAACACATATCCACCAAATGCAATAGATCCTGGTTTGAACAAATTCCTAAAAAGATAGCTCTGCATTAAAATGGAGACTGATATTAATAAATTACTAATTTTGTTAGATATAATAGTATTACAGCGTTGTTTCTTTAAAATGTCTACTTGTTGCTGATAAAACTATTTGAGGTTGAAATGACACAGTATCTGAAATATGCTCGAAAATACTCAAAGCATACATAAGTATGATAACCTGAGAGATAATGATAACTTGTGAATGTGGGAGATGGGTTCAGAGTTTACCATTAGACTCTTATACTGACAAATTCCTTAACAAGAGCTCAAATGGATTTATTTCTTTCAGCATTTTAAAGGCTTTCTGCCAATGTTTTTTAGACTCTAATGTGTGGTTGTCAAGTTCAATGACATTCTTGTTCAAAGACTATTTTTGATCTGTTTTTCCCCATCAGGAAGTTCTTAGGAGTGTCCTTCCTTTGATTTCCAGGGAGTTATAAAATCTGAGAACAGTGTACTTTTTTAACAAGTATGTGGACTTATCATTGTTTGCACCAAACAAGCTACTAACAAACAGTCTTTAGGTTAGGTCTGGGAAATTTACATGTTTTGTTTCCTTAACATACTAATAAGATTCCCCACTTCTGTCTTCTCTTTCTGGAGCTCCTACAAGATTAGATACTGGACCTCATATGAACCTCTAATTCTCCTTTCTTCCCCTCTCACCTGGAGAGCTCCTCAACCGTTTCTTCCAAAGCTTCATTGAATTTGAAATTTCTGCTTTTGAGATTTCATCCCAGAAACACTGTCACCCACCTCCCCTTTTTTCTTGCACACCAGTTTTCTTCTTTTAATTAGATTACACCTGTCTGAGGTTGCGAATTTTCATTTCCTCAAAGCGTTTTTGTTCCCTATTGTCTATTTCCTTTTAGTTTCCTTTTTTCTGTTGTGTCTCTCTCTTTTACACTGGAAGCTCTAAGATGCCTAACAATTCCTAGGTGTGTCCATTATGTGTTCAACAGGTTAACAAGAAAAATTACCAGCTCTGATTACAAGCTCTGTGTGTTCAAGTTGGGCTTTTCAACTGGTAGAGGCCAGCTGGCATTTTTGTTGAGATCTTCAAATATCAGGGCCTTTTCGGTCATCTTTCTGGAGTGATTTAATTTTCCCAGGAAGGATCCCTCAATGCCGCCTGGGGTGTCAAGCATAGAAGCTCGAAGTCTAGAGCCAAGCAGGGGACAAAGGCTCACCATCCTAACGTTCAGTGTGACAACTTTCGTTTAATCCCCATCTTTAGTTTAGCAGCTCACCCTTGCCCTACTCTGTGTCTGGAATCCCTCTGGCTTATCAGACAATATACTTCCTGTCACTTGTGATGCGGAAACATAAAATTCCTCACTCCTGATTCAATTTTTTAAAACAACCCCCCTGTTTATGGCCCCTGGTTCACTCCTATATTCTATGGTACTACTACATCTAATTCCTGGGTCTTTCCACGGTTTTGAAGATCAAACAAGTTGGTTTTCTTTTTCTTTTTTCTTCTATTTTTTTTTAGATTGAAGTTTAGTTGATACACAATGTTTCATTAGTTTCAGGTGTACAAGAGTGATTCAGTAGGTCTATGTATTACGCCATGCACACCCCAAGTGTGACTACCATCTGTCACTATACGATGCTATCACAATGCCACTTACTATATTCCCAGACTCTAAGTTTTATCTCCGTGACTTATTCATTCCATAACTGGAAGCCTGTTCCCGCCACTCCCCTTCCCCCATTTTGCCTATCCCCTCAACACCACCCCCATTTGGTAACCATTAGTTTGTTCTCTGTATTTATGGGACTCAAACAAGCTGCTTCTTATCAGTATTATTAACTAACCTTAGGCTCTTGGGTTTCACATTCTTCCTTAGTCATTTATTCTTTCTCATCCAATCGTTAGCTCAAGGGTTAAAGATGCCTCTAACTGTCATTAAAGATAAAAACTGCACTTCAACTTGTTATTTTGTTGGTTACTTGCAAAAGAAAGGTTGAAAAAAACCTTACTACCATCTTCAAACTGGAAGCCCTCTATTTTCCTTTATGCAAATACTCTCATTTATTAGAGAGCTGAAGTATTATAAGAACTTTAAAGCAAATTTAAGTAAATCCTGAGTCCTCAATGACTCCCATTATAAAACTAGAGATATATTTCACACAGAAGTTTCTATATGTTCTTCAAAATTAAGTAAAAAGTGTTAAAAATTATATTAATAAAAAAACTAAATTTCTGATAAAAATACTATTACTTGTAGTTCAACAATAATTTGAGTGTACAGTATCAGACTTCTGGAAGGGAATCATAGAAGATGAAGCTGGAACAATACCACTAGATGATATAGAGCACTGAATGTCAGGAAAAATAGCAATAAATCGAGCATTTACTATGCATGAGTGTACAAAATGTTCTGCACACATTATCTCAAATGCCACATGTTAATAATCCTTTGAGACAGGCATCATTTTTCCCCCTTTTCCAGAAAAGGAACTAAAGCTTTTGCTCATGGTCACAGAGCTGGTAAGTAAAGGAGTGAGCCTGTGGCTTCAATTCCAGATCCTAGGACACTGACAACTACTAGAGAATTAAGGAGACTAACAAAAACCTTTGCAGAAAAAATATGAGAATGGATGCTCAAGAATGGACTGCGGATGGAGTGGGGAGAGGGAGTAGAATCTGTAGATTAATTAGGAGGCTGTCAGTAAGAGTACACAAGGAATGGGGCGTCTGGTGGCTCAATCAGTTAAGCATCTGACTTCGGCTCAGGTCATGATCTTGTGGTTTGTGGGTTCGAGTCCCACGTGAGGCTCTGTGCTGACAGCTTGGAGCCTGCTTCGGATTCTGTGTCTCCCTCTCTCTCTGCCCCTCCCCTATTTGCACTCTGCCTCTCTCTCAAAAATAAATAAACAGTAAAAAAATTAAAAAAGAAAAGGACACAAGGAAGGACTTGGGACAGTGGCAGCAGAAACGTCTTTTCAGACAGCTTTATCATAGCCTTTTTTAAAAGGAGATAATAAAAGCATACTGAGAATTGTCATCTCTGCTTAGTAATAGAGGCTTGTCAGAGACAGGTACCACTGCATTGTACACATTCCTGGTTGGCATTCAAGCTACTGGGAAATATTCTATTCTTCATTCCCGGGCACTTAAAATAGGTATGGCCATGTGATTGACTCTGGCCTGTAAACCACAAGGGGGAGTTACTCGTGCACTTCTAGGCAGACACCTTAAGTGCCAAAATTGGTACGCAATGCTATTTTATCCTCTACCACAGGGACATGGCCTATGTCAATGCATAGAGTATACTACATCAAATAACTAATAGACTGCGGTCCACTAAAACTCAGCAAATTAATAGTCTATGATCATTGTTCATATGTGACTTTATTAAATGTATAGTCTGAGAAGGAGAAAGAAAAAAGAGCAAAGAAAAAGGAGCACAGTTTAAGAGACTTGTGGAACACTACCATGCATAACAACATGTACAGTGAGAGTCCCAAAGGCAAGGCAAGAGAAGGAAGCAGAAAAAATAACAAATAATGGTTGAAAATGTCCCTAATCTGATAAAGACATAAATCTAACCATCCACTTAAGGTCAGAAAATTCCAAATAGAATTTTAAAAGATTCATACCATGATACATTATATTCAAACTACCGAAAGACAAAGAGTCTTGAGAGCTGCAGGAAAAGTGACACATCATATACAACAAGGGATCCTCAGTAAGATTAGCAGCCAATTTCTCATCAAAAACCATGGAGGCCAGAGGCAGTGGGACGACATATCTCAAGTGCCGAAAGAAAAAATGTCAACCAAGAATTCTATACCCAGAAAAATTATCCTTCAAAAATAAAGGAGAAATTAAGAGATTTCCAAACCAATGAAAGTTGAGAGAATTTCTTGCAAGTAGACCTTAACTACCAGAACCCCTAAAAGGACTCCTTTGTGAAGAAACAGAAAGACAATAGAGAATAATCCAGTCTTACAAAGAAATAAAAGAAAAATGATAAAGGTAGCTACACAAGTAAATATAAAGCCAGCAGTGCTTTAGTTTTGGTTCAAAAATCCACCTTTTTACCTATGTGATTTAAAAGACTAATGCCTAAAATAGTAATTATAAAGCTATGTGTTGGGCATACAATGTATGAAGATGTAATGTGTCACAATAAGAACATAAAAAGGGAGGGACAGATATGTACAGGAACATACTTTTTATATACTATTGAAGCTCAATTGTTTTTTAATGCATTCAGGTTGTTGTGAGTATAAGATGTTAAATGCACTCCTCAAGGCAACCACTAAGAAAATAACATACAGAAAATGAAAAGAGAAAGGAATCAGAATGGTACATCACAAAAAACCAAACACAAAAGAAGGTGTTAATGGAAGAACTGAGGGACAAAAAGATATGCCACACAGAAAACTAACAGCAAAATGGCAGAAGTCCTTCTTTATCAGTAATCACTTTAAATATCACTCAATTAAACACTCCAATCAAAGGCAAACACTGTCAGAATGGATTTTTTAAGAATATGATTCCATTTCAAAGTTTTCTATAGGAGACTTACTTTAGATCCAAAGACCCTGAAAGGATGGAAAGAGACCTTCCATACAACCAGCAATTAAACACAGCAAGGTGTTAAGAAGACGACAAAGGACATTACAGACAATCCTCAACTTAAAATGACTTGACTTAGTTTTTCCAACTTTACAATGATGTGAAAGTGCTACGCATTCAGTAGAAACCTTACTTCAAATCTGATCTTTCTCCAGGCTAGAGATACAGTATGATAATCTTGTGATGTTGGACAGAGGCAGGAAGTACAGCTCCCAATCAGCCAGGAGATCCCAAGGGTAAACAACTGATACACTTACAAAAATTCTGTACCTGGGGAACCTGGGTGGCTCAGTCAGTTAAGCAACAGACTCTGGATTTTGGCTCAGGTCATAATCTTGCAGTTGTGAGATCAATTCCTGCCTGAGTAAGCAGCCTGCTTGGGATTCTCTCCTTCCCTCTCTCTCTGTTCCTTTCCACTTGTGCTCTCTCTCTCTCAAAATAAATAAACTTTAAAAAAAAATCCTGTACCTGTACAACCATTCTGCTTTTCACTTTCAGTACAGTATTCGATAAATTACATGAGCTATTCAACACTTTATTATAAAATATGCTGTTACATGATTTTGCCCAACTGTAGGCTAATGTAAGTGTTCTGAGCACATTTAAGGTAGGATGAGCTAAACTTTGATGTTTGGTAAACTAAATGCATTTCCAACTTAATATTTTCAATTTGCAATGGATTTACTGGGGTAAAATCCCATTTAGGTCAAGGAAGATCTGTACATGTAATAAAAGGGTCAATTCAGCCAGAAGAGTACCACAATTACAAACAGATACACCACAAATATATGAAGCAAATACTGGCCAAACTGAAGGGAGAAACAATTCTATCATAACAGCTGGGAATTTCAATATCCTACTTCCGTCATCGAGAGAACCAGACAGAAGTTCAGAAGGGAAAGAAAGAATCTAAACACTATACACCATTTAGACCTAAAATAAATACGAACACTCCACCCAGCAGCAGCACAATACATGTTCTTTCTCAAATGCACAGGAACATTCTCCAGGACAGAACATCTATCTGGACAGAAAAATATCTCAGTGAATTTCAAAAGACTGAAATCATACAAAGTATCTTATTCTCACTACAATTTAGTAAAAGTAGACGTCAATCATAAAAGGCAAACTAGAAAATTCACAAATGTGGAAATTAAACATCGCTTAACCAACAGGTCAGAGAAAACCCAAAGGGAAATTAGAAAATACTTTGAGACTGATGAAAATGAAGACACAACATCATGGGATAAAGTAAATGCAGTGCCTATAGGAAGATTTACAGCTAAAATGCTTACACTGAATAGGAAGAAAGATCTCAAATCTATAACCTAATTTTACACCTTAAGAAACTAGAAAAAGGAGCAAACTAAACTCAAAACCAACAGAAAGAAGGAGATAATAAAGACTGGATATGAGCAAAATAGAGAACAGAGAAAAAAAAATCAATGAAAGCAAATCAGTTCTTCAGAAACTAATAAAGTTGAAAAAACTAAGAAAAAAAGATGACTTATTACTAAAATCAGAAGTTAAGGTGGGGACATTACTACTGGATTTGGAGAAATAAAACAGATTACAAGAGAATCCACATATTTAGTGAACTAAATATGGACATACTACTTCTCTGGACATAATATCCAGTAGAGGCAGATTATGTTTAATAATTCAGAAGCCTAGATAATAACAACCGCAACTTATTAAGAACACGCTCACTTGTTTTTCTCATTTTATACACACAAAAGCATAAAAAGGGACTTGAAAAGCAGCTTTTCCAAAGTGACTGTGAAAAGGAGAGACTAGATACAACCCAGGTATCTCTAATTTAAAATGGATTCTCTTCTCTACATCTCCAAACTGCTGTATCTTTACCTCAAGTAGTAACATCAAGTCCAGTATCATTAAAAAAAGTAGGAAAAATGAAATCAAGCCCATTCCAGAGTTTTGTTTTACTAACATATTTTTCATTAATTAAAAGTACAGTTTCTCAGGTCTCCATTCTAATGAATGTAAGGCATTCTTGTCAACAAGCAGCCCCCACGGGGCAATAAAACTTCCATAGGGTAGGTCAACTATTAATCAAACTTCCCACAGCCTTGAGGAAGCAGATTCCCATCAAACTGACAAAAATCAAAACTCAAACTACAGTACTCAGAAATAGGTCATAAAAATTACAAAGGATGTCGTAAAAGAAAAAAAAATTGCCTCTAATTTATGTCAACTGTGCTTTGGAGGGCTAAACAAGGTGACACAGAAAACTGCCACCACACAATTAAATTCAGCAGGCATTTATTGCAACAGCCTCTGCTGTGTAGGAGATCTCAAATACATTCAAGGCCAGCTGAAGAAAATACTAATGTGGTAGATAACCGAATGGATCTGGGAGGTGGACAGGATGGACAGGAACTTCAGGAGTACAGCTGATCATGCACTATTTCTCCTGTCAAGGTAACTAACCTAAGTCTGGGCTTTCCTCACAAGTATAGCTCGAGTCCTGCAAGCAAAACTTCCCCTGACAACCTAGCACATTCCCCTAGCTGCTAGTACCACTTTGGGGAATCATTCGTTCACTTGGCATCTGCTTTTTATCAACATTACCTTTAAACAGTTCTCTCTTCATGAGCAGCTAGCTTATCCCTGCTTAGCACCCTATACAAATAGGAGGCATATAATAAATGTTTGATAATGATAATGAAGATCTCATTCCAGATTTTCAAATCTTTTTTCCTCTGATTTTAGTAAGGTATAACTGGCATAGAACACTATGATATTAAGCAATAAAACATGATTTGATAGATATATATATATATATTATAAAATGATTACCACAACATTAGTTAACAACCAACTGTGATCCTGACTGAAGAAAAACAAAGTTTTCTGATAGAAGTCACTTTTCAGACTACCATGTAGGACGGGAGAACCCAAACATAGTTTGGCACTCTCAGTACGTTGAGGAAAAAAAGATTAAAGTTCAGGAAACTATAAGTGACCATTTGTGGAGGAGTATCAGAGGCAGAAGATACAGAGAAAGAGCTCTAGAAACCTTCCAGGTTCCCCTGGAGTCTGCATGAATACTAAGCTGTGTGTACATATATGGTGAGACCCCACAATGCCCGCCAAAGAATAACTGGCAGGGTTTTAAGCTGTAAAGTTCATACAGGGCTGGGAGACATTCCAGTTCTGACCACCCAGGGAGAATACACCTTGTTTAGGACCAGATCATTCAATAGAGAGCTCAGAAGGGCTCAGCTAGCCTACAGTAAAGGTTGAACCCACCCTAAAATCATACAAACAGACTTCAAAAAGTTCAAGGCGATCTACAATTTAACAGCCACTCAAAACACAAAATCTCAACATTCCTTAAGGAAAAGAAAACTCAGACACTCGATAATGTTGCACAGTTTCCATCATCTGATCTAAAATCAACAGACATGTGATACGACCCAGCAATTCTACTCCCAGGTATTTATTTACTCGGGAGATATAAAGCTATAACTGCAGGGTAAACTGGGAATGGAAACTAAAAAGAAGCAAACAAGGTTCACAATTTCACTTTTCATTGTTTTTTGTTGTTGTTTTTTTTTAAGCATGATGGGACTGTACATGAGGGATCAGCTATTTCTTGGGTATGAGGGAGGACAGGAGAGTTGAGAGAAAAGCTTTATATGATATTATGTTTGACTTGAGCTTCTAAACGAGGTGATCCAGTTTTGATAAGTAAAACACATAGTCAGGGAGGCGCACCAAGAAAATAGCGAATGAACAGACATTACATAGGAATTGGGATTTCAGTGGACTAAAGGTAGGTGTGGCCAACAGGGGAGTAGTTTTCAGTGCCCAGAATTTATACAGTTACATCGCCATCAATGTTATAAGTGTTCATGCAGTTATGATGTAAGCTAACACATAAAATATATAAAGTTCAATACATATGTACATTTACAGAATATATACATACTGAAATCAAATGACACATGTAATATTTTGAGAAGATCAAAGGGAATAAAAAATATTAGGATAACTAACATACTTTTCAAGTTTATAAAATTAATTTAGAACAAGGTACACTGTTAGAAAGAATACTCTAATTCTATAAAACCTTAAGGGAAAAAAGCAGATAAAGTTTATTTTCCAGAAAACACTAAAATTTTATTAGTAAAATGTTGGGGGAAACTTTCACATCTGTAATCCAGACCTTTTCTCTTCTAAATGTGATGTAATTTCAGTAAAATTTCTGTCCCTTAAATGTTACAGGATTTTTGAAAGAGCAGGTCATGTTTAAATTAGAAAATGCGAACCTCGGGGCACCTGGATGGCTCGGTCAGTTAAGCATCCGACTTTGGCTCAGGTCCTGAGCTCAGAGTTCAT
Organism: Panthera leo; assembly: GCF_018350215.1. Lineage (NCBI taxonomy): Eukaryota > Metazoa > Chordata > Mammalia > Carnivora > Felidae > Panthera > Panthera leo. The sequence goes on from NC_056691.1 coordinate 6,190,504, forward strand.
GAGTTCGAGCCCCACATGGGTCTCTGTGCTGACAGCTTGGAGCCTGGAGCCCCCTTCGAATTCTGTGTCTCCCTCTCTCTCTCTGCCCCTCCCCCGCTCACGCTCTCAAAAATACTTAAAAAAATTTTTTTTTAAAAGAAAGAAAATGAGAACTTTAAAGAGCTATTCCCTACTTGCTTCCCACCTGACACTACTTCTTTAAGTCAGCTGGTAAAAAGTATAAAATCTGATAAACTATGTTGGGGGTGAGGAAAAGGAAACGAGAGGTTGAGTTTTAATAGTTGTTTTGGAGGTTTTTTCCGGTGAAGATAATCTGTATATCTTTAATATAATTAAATTTACTGGGGCGCCTGGGTGGCTCAGTCGGTTAAGCGGCCGACTTCGGCTCAGGTCATGATCTCGCGGTCCGTGGGTTCGAGCCCCGCATCGGGCTCTGTGCTGACAGCTCCGAGCCTGGAGCCTGTTTCAGATTCTGTGTCTCCCTCTCTCTGACCCTCCCCCGTTCATGCTCTGTCTCTCTCTGTCTCAAAAATAAATAAACGTTAAAAAAAAAAAAAATTAAAAAAAATATAATTAAATTTACTGAATTTTAGAATATATATATATATTTTTTTTAAATAAAACTTTGTCCTCAGGAAGGCTGGTCTCTGACAAAAAAGGTTGACAGAGTAGAAAGAATAAAAGAAAAAAATCTCTACTCTCAACAAAGTATACATTATGATGACATATTTAAATGATTTTCATTATGATAAAATTAAATATGATTCACAGTTTTAAGATCTACTAAACTCATATTTAAACATAAACAAGTGAACACACTGACTCCAGTGAAACACAAGTTATTTCTGATTTCTCCCTGGCACAGTTTCTTCCATTACTTTCAGTGCCAGTTCCAAGACATGAAAGAAAAAGCCAAGATGACCTTTAGTGGACAAGTCCATCCACTGGTCTGTATAGCTCACATGAAAGGACATTTTAATACAGAATGAAATGTACAAAGGCACAAAAGATATAAGAGGTGAAACTTATTAATCAAAGAAATAAATGACCTCTGAGGATAAAGAGTCATTTGATAAGGATGCCACCACTGTTGAAAGTGGGACTCCCGGGGCGCCTGGGTGGCGCAGTCGGTTAAGCGTCCGACTTCAGCCAGGTCACGATCTCGCGGTCTGTGAGTTCGAGCCCCGCGTCAGGCTCTGGGCTGATGGCTCGGAGCCTGGAGCCTGTTTCCGATTCTGTGTCTCCCTCTCTCTCTGCCCCTCCCCCGTTCATGCTCTGTCTCTCTCTGTCCCAAAAATAAATAAAAAACATTGAAAAAAAAATTAAAAAAAAAAAAAAAAAAAAAAAAAAAAGAAAGTGGGACTCCCAACATCGACAGGAAGGATGCTGGACACACTAGGTGGAAACTACAAAAGATGATGGGGATATCTGACCTGTTCTCAGTTGGAGCATAATGGAAAAAGACATGCAGTCTAAGGTCAAGATGCTGTCACACAATACAGAGAAGCGGAGATACTCTAGAAAAACTCATGTGATGAACTCATAAAATTTACAGAAGAGAAACAAGGGATAACAGTGTTTCCATAACCGAACAGAATACAACTACTGGCCTCAATTACACTGCCTCTATTCTTAAGAACTATTACATATAAACCACTCCAGATCCTTTGTCCTATTTTTGACTCCCTACTCCTCAAATAAACCCCAAACTAACAGATGACTAGATGGGCATAAATAAGGTTGAGGCAGTAAAGTATTGGTCGTTAAGAGTTATACACAATTGGGGCACCTGGGTGGCTCAGTCGGTCCAGCATCTGACTTCATTTTTGGCTCAGGTCATAATCTCATGCATTTGTGGATTCTAGCCCCGTGTTGGGCTCCACACTGACAGTGCAGAGCCTGCTTGGGTTTATCTCTGCCCTCCCCCAACAGTGTCAATAAATAAACTAAAAAAAAAAAAAAAAAAAAGAGTAATACCCTATAAGCTAAACACTTACGTCTGAATCATGGCCATGCCACTTACTAGTGACTATCGACTGGTCATTTACTTAGCCTCTCTGTGCTGCGGTAACTGTACCTAACTACCTCAACAGGGTTGTTACAAGGATTAAATTAGTTAGAAAAAGTGCTTCGAATACTGTCTTGACAGAGCTTACAATGGCACAGATGGCGATGATGATACACTGTCAAAACTAAACATTTTTTTTAAACTCTCCTCAAATCCATGTATGAATCACTTTCCAAGTTTTAAAAACATGAACTCCTATATTCCTCCAAACAAACTGAAGAAACAAATATTCTTATTCCCATTTTATAAATAGGTTCTACAGGAAATCTAAGAAACTAACCAGGGTACAGTAGCCTGGCAGTAAAATATACAAGGAGATTCTAATTTGCTCTGCAAAACTGTTTCCCTATAAGATATTTTGTTGGATTTTAGATAGCAATTACTAGAAGTTAAACTGGGAAACAAGTACATTATCAAGTCAAATATTAAAAAACTAAAAATCACTTAACATATACATATAAAATATGATTTACACATTAAATCACTTTTTATATATTTATTCGGACAGAATCACTTAAAATATTAGAAACACAGTAAAAATTTGGTGAAGGAAAAAGTATTTAAAAATAGTATTAACAGCAGCAGCTGTCCTTTATTAATTTTCCCACAAACTAGGCAGTTACGTGAGCACTTAATACACATGATCTCATGTAATCCTCTGAAATAATCACTACGGTTGTCTCACTGTACAGATGAGGAAACTCCGGTTTGGGAGGTATTACGTAATTTGACAGAAGCTGCACAGCTGAAAAGAGAAGGAGTGGACGCCCAATGCCAGGTCTACAGGACGCCAACACCTCGCCCTTTGACGAAGGCAATGCACTCCTCATGCCACTAGGGCAGGACACACTTTCCCGAGCCACAGAGTGAAACCCATGATCGTCAAGACAGTGGAAGAAAGCCCACACTTTTAAAACACACAATGTATTTTGTTTAGTCCTCTAGCCTATATACTGTCAAATGCAGCAAAGTTCACGCACTATCAGAACTACTACTCAGTTAAGGGGCGTCCTCTACAGTCTTAAAATCAGAAGGTAAGCAACTCTTTTTAAATTCTCTGCAACACCAAAAGGGAGTCTCAAAACACTATTCCAAATCACTGTAAACATATGAAATCGTGGTAGTGACTTGAAATAATGGAAATGGTATTTTTCATTGTGTCGACAGATGTTATCTCCCTACCCTGCCCATCTATACTAGTATAAATCAAGTAATTATAGGAGCATGTCTACATCAAGCAAGAAAATGGGTTTAAATGCGCTAGTTCAAAATGCACAAGTAAATGAAATTAAAGACACTAATTACAACAGTTCTTCAAAAGGCTCACAGAATTATCACTTAGAATGAAAAAGTAAGTTTTATATTACCCATAAAACTGCATTTAAAATTTCTAAATACATCCTATCAAAATATCCATAACACGTTAAACAGGAGTACAATTTATATACCAAAAGAGTTTTTGCATTAAAATTTTTTATTGAAAAAATCAAATTAAATTCCATCATTTAAAGAATTTCTGTACTTTACAAAAGATTTCCAAAAGTCAACTTACACCTCAACTAATACTATAGTACAAAAATAGATGGCTTATGGAATCAGAAACATAGATAGTTCCTTAAAATCTATGCTAAAGGGATCTGAGTTACATTCTACATGGCCTACATTTCCCTCTCCCAAAGTATATTCTCAAGAATTTTAACCAGTATTGACCAACTTTCATAACACAATTTTTTAAATAAAATTTTGCCTTGTTTATACATTTTTCAAATACATTGACACTTTTAAACCATAATGAATATACTGTACGTAAATCAAAACTCTTGGAAAATTCAAAAGCTGAAAGAAGCTGAAAACTCACTAAAGTTCTACCATTTAGGAGCAATTACTATACACATATATTGCTCTAGCTTTTTTTAAGATAATTTTTGTTTTGTTTTGCAAAGTTGCAGTCACATTACATGTATAATTTTATGTGACTCGTTTCTCTACTCAGCGTAATATGATCAGGTTCCCAAGTTTATAAATGTTTTGAAATATTACATTTAATGATTATATATTATTTGAGAAGAATGTACCACAGTTAACTTCCACACCAAAACTCTCTATTATCACACTTTTGTGTAGATCTACTATCAGAAGCTTCTAAGAACACATTTTACTATTCCTCTACTGGCAGAGCAGTAATTTTTAAAAAACCAAAAACTATCTTTACATATGAAAACTGTATGTTTCTAAAAGATTTGTTTTTAATGTTTTGAGTTAGTAGTATTTAGTTTGAGCTACTAATTAACACAAGTTTCTTTTGTGTTTGTTACTTATATTTCCTCTTATTACTTTTACCTATTTATCTTTTGAAATCTTTGGGTTTCTTAGCAATTTGTCTCCTTAAAATATAAGATACATTTTATACATAAAATTACATAAACTATAATATTTTATGAAAATATAAAGATAGAAAGCCTCGGCCCTATTTACTGAAAAAACTTCCTCCAGTTTGTTACTTTTAACGCTGTTCTTTTTTTCCTGTTAATTTTGAGAAATTTAAACTTTCATATATTAAAATGTATTTTCTGTCTAATTTCTTATATACCTAATAAATTCTGGCCATCTCCTACCATCTAGAAGTGTGGTAAGTATTCACTTATATATTCATCCAGCTTTAATGGTTTGATCTTTTGCTTTAAAATTAGGATGTTCTTTTATTTCAAAAGTTCTTTCAATAAAATGTTCTTTTATTTCAAAAGTAAAGCAAAAATTTTAAGGAAAAAAAATGCAAAACATACACAACAACATGGCTTAAAGATCAAGTTCTAACCAAGAGGTAACCCCTGCTTGGGGTACACTTTTTTTCTCTGCAGGTATAAAACACTACAGGAGTTAAGTGTCAGTAACTTATATTGACATTTCATTTCTTTCCCTCCTGATGTTTTAGCTCCCCCCTAACAAGGCCTGGAGAATGCTAGACTATATTAGTAGTGATCCTGAATGTCCAAGAAGAGATACAGTACATTCACCCAAGATTTCCAAGTAACTAATTACTTAGTTACAGAATTCTTTATTCAAGTAATGATAGTTAGAGGAGACCTGGCAATTTTTGACATACTATTTTTAAAATACTGACTTGGCTTTATTTTATTCACTTCAGACAATGCAAAACTGGGATGTTTTTTATGAATATAAAGTATGCAAGTCAATTGTTAAAAGAATGAAAGACAACAAACTTACTTGGGATACACTGGTTCATAAAGGTACTTGTCCCCTCTTGTAGATGTAATATGAAAAAACAAGATGTAGCCATATGCAGTCTGAAAGATAAATTTTATTTGCCATGAATTAAAGGGTAAGGCTATGACTAAAACCTTATATTTCATTTTTATATATTCTTACTTTGAAAACACTTCACTCTTGGGAACCCTCTTCTGAAGAGCTATAGTCTAACTATCCAATTAAAACAACCATCTTGTTTAACGTAACCCATGAAGAGTTTTTATATTTTAATATTTCATAGATGTCACTGAAATCAACAGTTCATACTATGTTGCAGACATTAATACTCTAAAATTAAATTATACTATTCAATAGCAGGTGATTATTTTGCAAAATATACAGACCTTTTTGAACTCAGCAACATGGCAACTAATTTTTCTAATTTTTAAAGCAACAATGTCACCAAATAACAGTAGAAAATCCTTCACTCAACTCAAAGTTTACACAACATAACTTCAAAATGACATATTTACCTATTTCAAAATCAATCGACTGGCTTCTGATTTGCTATAAAATATACCAAGACACAGAAGAAAAACAGAGCAAATCTTCAGTTTCCAAATTTGAAGATCAGTTAATTTTTCTAAGTTAAGAAAACGGTATTAAAATATAAATTGTATTAAAACATTGTCTGATTATGGCACACATCTGTGAATTGTGAAGCTCAACCAACCACTACACACTTAAGTGTACAAATATACCGTTTCTAACCAAACATTTTCAGGCCTGAGAAAAGTGGCAACTGCTTGGACCCAACTACTACATGCTAATACTGAACTTTTTTTTTTTTTATATATATTTTTATTTATCTTTGAAGGAGAGACAGCGAGAGAGAGACACAGCATGAGTGGGGGAGGAGCAGAGAGAGAGGGAGACACAGAATCTGAAGCAGGCTCCAGGCTCTGAGCCATTAGCACAGAGCCCAATGCGAGGCTCGAACTCACGAATGGTGAGATCTTGACCTGAGCTGAAGTTGGATGCTTAACTGACTCAACCACCCAGGCGCCCCAATATTGAACTCTTTATCATTTTAGAAGCAGGTGGGCTTTTACCCAAAGTAGAACAAAGAAAACTGAAAAAAAAAAAAATTATCCAAGTTTTCAAATTTTTTTCCAGTACTTGCTTCTGTTCTTCACTTAAAGGAACACCAGAGGAAAAACAATTTCTTCAGCAATGTGTTCTGTTTTATTTTTAAGCTATGAACTTTCCTATTTCATAATATATACCAAAACTCTAGAGTTCAATATATTGGGACACAAAAGAAAAGAGGCTGAGATCATCCTAGTTCCTCATGGGCAATTTTACATTCTTCAAATGTGCAGAATATGGGATCAAAGGAAAACAGATTCAAATCAAACTACATCAGACATCATAACCCCCACACAGATCAGTAATTCTTTAAAATTTGTAAGCTCTACTACTACCTTATATGGGCTAGAAAAGTAAAATAATTTGGGTCTAGCACTGAGATGAATAACATGCAAATGCTGTCTGGAGTATCAGTCACTCAAGGTCAGAAGTTCAACATTTCAGAATATCAAATGCTAATAATATACTTGGAATTTTAACAAGTGCTTAGGAGACTATAATGCCAGGGAAAATATAGCATCATTTGCAACAGCATTTAGAAAATTTTATACATGTGATATACTAGATGAAATTATAAATGGCTTGATTTACTCTTCTAGTATTCTGTATCAATCTTACTGAGTATCTATAGCTTCGCATGTATATTAAATGCTATATAGTTCCAGATCTCACTGACCTTTTCTTTAACAGTCTTCCTTTGAACAAGTTCTGCCTTTGAACAATCTAAAAAGTTCTGGTAATAAATGATCATCCTTAAAAAGTAGCATCTTCATTGTAAACTATACCCAATCTGTTATTATGCAGTATTATGATGGCCTTTCTCTTCCCACCTTCAAAATACTGCCAATGAGCATACTACAACTGCTTAATCTATAGGCAGCAGTCCCAATATCTACTTACAGTACGGATACACATTCTCTTTCACTCTCACACACGCACACGTTTCTTTCTCTCTGTCTCTGTCTCTCTCTCTTCTCTCTCTCTCTCTCTCTCTCTCTCTCTCACACACACACACACACACACACACACACACACACACACACGGTGCACGAACTAATTTTTTCTAAGAAAATGAAAAGACAAAATAAAGAAACTCGGAGTTCTCTTTCCTGGTATCATCCCATATCTTTTTTTTTTTTTCTTCTTTCTCCAAGGCACACTACTGGATTCTGTGGTTGTCATTACAGAGGCCAAACAATTTTTGTAGGCAACTTGAATGGCAAGTCCTCAAGTCTCTTTCTTTAGTATACCCAGGAATAAGGGTCACAGATACATAAGAATAAAGGCTATCAAGAGGATAAAAGAAAGAAGTCACTACTTAAGTGGAGAATGGAACAGACTTGTCTCTAATAACACCACTTAAAAGAACTGGAAACAATTGCAAAGGATATTAACAATGCATCAAAAATTCAGTCAGTATGAACATTCAGTCAGAGAAGTATCATCTTCTTTTTTCAATTGCAAACTGTAAATGGAGATTTAAAAAGCTCTGCAAACAACCTCAGATAATTCCACAGTTTAAGAGAAGAGTGTGAAATCTGGAGGTGGCAGTGTGGTTGATGCCATCACCATTATTAATTGCTTGTTTGTATTTTGCTTTGTCTGTCATTGCTTTGTTGGGCATTTGGGAAATTTCCCCTTGCTACTTACAATTAAAAATATTTTAAAAATTATTTTATGACTGCATGACATAAATAAAAGTAATTTTATATTTTAAATCCAACTGCATCATGATATAAATCAACTGTTAGATGCAACTAATGCTTCACCTGCAGGAAGCAATTCCAATACCTTCCTCTACTATCCAATGCCTCTATTGGACATGAATTCACCACATGCTTCAGAATTCAAGTCATTGTGCAATTCCTCCTTAGGACATACCATTTTTATCATGAAGAATAGGACAGATTCATGCATCTAGCTCCAATGATGCATCACAAAGATATCTATGATAATTAAGAGATAAGGATTTGATGATTTTAGAGATGTATCTTCTATCCCAACATCTGTCATGTTAGGGTTCAAATAAGGCTGAACTAACAGAGTAGCACTTTTCAATTCTTTACACTGGTTTGTAAACATTGTTTACTGTTTTTAGATTAATTATACATGTTCAAATACATATAATTAATCACCCAAATCCTACCACAAAGAATAATTACCTAACATTTCTGTATAATCTTTCAGACTCTATACATTCTGATACATGAATCTATTTAAATGGGAAATGATTAAAAACAGCTATATATATCAATCACACACACTCAAAAATCGGTGACGACTCTTTTGACATGAAGTCATCAAAAATTATCCCTAATACATACTTACTACTACACTTTTATAACAGAGCACTAATTAAAAAAAAAAAAAAAGTCTTCTGCTTCCAACCAGGATGGTTTAAACTGAAGCCAATTTATGCTCTCATCTGAAAACAAAACAAAAACCTGGACAAAATAGAAGAATGGTTTTTGAAACACCAACATGAAGCAATGAAGGCCAGGGATCCCTGAGAGATGAAAAACTGATAGGAGTCCTGTAATTGCCCCAGCTTACTCCCTTGGGAAAGTTTCCAGGGCACAGCAGTGAGAAGAGGGACTAAGGCAGAGCCTGGCAGACTCCCTGACTTGAGGAATGAAGCTGAGAGCCCAAGAGGAACAAGGCAAACAATGTATACAGAAGAGTACCAGACAGGAGAGAGCTGTGCACAGACAAAATCCAAGAGTACCACACACATGCATGTGAGGAAACTACTCGAGGTAGGAGAGAACACAACCAAAAGGATTAGTCAGTAAAGAAAATGTGTATGGTGCTCAAACAGTCCTGAGAACAGTACCTGTCTCACAGACTGAAGAACTCATAATTCACAGGGAAGAACGTAATTCACAGACCGAAGAACTCGTAATTCACAGGGAATTGACTAGAACACTCAGGGATGTGGTCCTCAGGTATTCCTGTGGCAATCCTAGGAAGGTATTCCCTTAGTAGTTGGGGATAATTACCTTTAGATTGAGCACTGTTCAAAACCCGCATTACGAAGCATAAAATAAGACACGGACATATACTGTCTCCAAGTAATCAATACTTCATCCCAGACCAAAACTTGATTTATAGGACCACAAAAATATCCAGCACATAACAAAGTAAAAAATCAAAGTCTGACGATCCAATCAAAGATTACCACATATGCAGATCAGCAGAAAAACAAGAGACACAATGAGAAGAAAAAACAACCAATCAAGAATGATCCAGAATTCAATTAAATGTGAGAATTAGTAGAGGGGCATCAAAACAGTTATAACTATATTCCACACGTTCAAATGGCTAGGGAATATAGAAACCATATTTGAGAGATAAAAAATAAAACATGAGACTAAAAATATACTGGATATGAATACAGGAACCATATGTGAGATAAAAACTAAAATATGAGGCTAAAAATATACTGGATATGACTAACTTGCAAGAAAAATTCACTGATCATAAAAGCAGAGCAGTAAAGATTATCCAAATGAAACACAAACAAACCCAAAATAAAACTGAAAGAGCACTGGTGAACTGTGGGACAACTTCAAGTGGCCTAATCTACAAGTAAACAGAGTCCCCAAGGGTACGGGTAGAAGTCAGAAAAAGCAGCTGCATTTATTTAATCCAAATTTTATTTGTTTCAGTTACACTTCTTCAAAAAGTAACTCCATTTTCAACAAGAACAAGACCAATCTATGTTGTGGTTTTACCATATGCAAAAATCAAATATGCACAACAGATGTTCCTTGACCTCAGTAGAATTAAATTAGAAATTTGTAACAGATTTCTGGAAAACTCTCTAACATTTTGAAACTAAATAATTCATAGATCAAAGACATAAAAAAGGAAACTTAAAAAATACAGTATACTAAAATTTATGGGAGGTTGCCATAACAGTACTTAAGGGGAAATTTTAGAGCTTTAAAAAGCTGTATTAGAAAAAGAGAAAAATCACAAATCAGTGACATCAGCCTTTGCCTAAACTAGAAACAGATGAGCAAATGAAATTCAACTTAAAAAAAAAAAAGCAAATAATAGAGATCAGAGTGGAAATCAATGAAATAGAAAACAAAAATAAACTCAATGAAACCAAATTTGGTGTTTTTTAAAAATAAGATCATTAGGGGTGCCTGGGTGGCTCAGTCAGTTAAGCGTCTGACTCTTGATTGTGTCTCAGGTCATGATCTCACAGTCATGGGACTGAGCCCCACTTTGGGCTCTCTGCTGACAGCGCAGAACCTGCTTAAACATTCTCTCCCCCCGCCCCCGACTTGCTCTCTTTCAAAAGAAATAAACATTAAGAAAAAATAAGATCATTAACACTTATACACCTCTAGTCATATTGGTCATGGGGGAAAAAAAAAGATAACCACTATCAGAAATGAGAGAGGTGACATCACTACAGATTCTAGAGGTATTAAAATAATGATGGAGCACAATGAAAAACTGTAACAAAAAATTTACAACTGTATGTCTATTTTATCAAATAGACAACTTCCTAGGAAGACACAAACTGCCAATACAAGCACCTTGCATAAGCCTACTATGTATTCAAGAAACTTAAATTTTAACTAAAATCCTTTCTAGGCTCAGATAGTATCACTGGTGAATTCTACCAAATATTTAAGAAATAACAATTCAACACAAAATCTTCTAGGAAACCAAAGAGGGACACTTCTCATCTCATTTTATGAGGCCAGCATTACCCTCATCCCAAAACTAAAGACATTATAAGAAAATAATCTAGTGACCAGCACCTCTTATTAACACAGATGTAAAACTTCTAAACAAAATTTTAGCACATTAAATCTAGCAATATATTATCAGGAAAATACATCGTAAGTAAATGAGGTTTATTCAGAAATGCAAGGTTGATCTAACATTGAAAAAAATCATCAAATGTATTTTACCATATTAATAAACCAAAAAAGAAAAATAATAGTCTCAAATGCAGAAAAAGCATTAAACATCCTACAAAGCATCCTGATTAAAAACTGTCAGAAAATTAGCAAGAAAGGGAAAACTTCCACAACTTGATAAAGGAGATCTGTAAAATACCTATAATATCATTCTTAATAGTGAAAGACTGAATGTTTTTCTTCTGTTCAACACTGTAATGTACAATCTAATCAGTAAAATCAGGCAAGCAAAAGAAATAAAAGGTATCTAAATTAGAAAGGAAAAGGGAAAACTGTCCTTTGACATCATCATCTATGTAGAAAAATCTGATGGAATGTACCAAAAATGAACCAGAGTAAGTTGAACATGACTGGAATACACAAGATCAATATACAAAAAATCAACTGCATTTCTATATATGTAAAGAACCAGAAAATTAACATGTTTTCTCAATAGGATCAAAAATATGAAATACTCAAGAAAAAATCTACCAAAGATGTGAAACAGCTGTACACTAACAAAACACTGAAGTTAAAAATATCTAAATAAATGAAGAGATTTATCTTGTTTGTAGGTCAAAAGACTCACTAGTGCTATGACGAGAACTCTGTCCAAATGGGTCCACAGATTCAATGCAATCTCAATCAAAATCTCAGCAGGCACTTTCATCAAGACTGACAAGGTTATTCTAAAATTCATATGGAAACAGAAGGTCCTACAATGGTGAAAGCAACTTTGAAAACAAAGAACAAAGTTGGAAAATTAACACTGACTTCAAAAATTACTACAAACCTGAAGTAATCAAAATGATGCTGAATTAATATAAGGGCAGGCAAATAAACACATCACAGGATAGGAGCAAATACAGACAAAAACACAGATATATGTGGGCAACTTATTTTTGAAAAAGATGCAAAGAAAGGTAGTATAGAAGAACCTTTTCAACAAACTGCAAAAATTCAACTTGGATTCATATGTTGCACCACGTACAAAAATTAACTCAAAATACATCACAGACTTAAATCTAAAACCTAAATAATAAAACCTCTAGAAGAAGATATAAAAACAAGATATGAAGCATAAAATACAAAACTGATAAACTGGACTTCATCAAAATTAAGTACTTCATTCAAAAAACACTGTTAAGAGAGAAATTCTTTATATAGTATATACGTACTACAGGATGTGTACCCAAAATGCATTAAGAACTCTAGGACTCTGACAATAAAAAAAGCAAAGAACCAAATCAATAAAATGAGCAATTGATCTGAATACACACTTTACCAAAGAAGACATACAAGGCCAATAAAGAGATGTTCAATATCATTTTTCATTAGAGAGATACAAATTAAACTTATAATGCACACCCGTGAGAATGGCTACAACTAAAAAATCATACCATACCATAGGTTGGCAAAGGGGAATGAGAACTCTCATACACGCTGCTGGTAAGAACATAAAACGGTACAACTTCAAAAAAAGTGTGACATTTCCTTAGAAAGTTAAACATTCACCTACTTCATTATTTAGCCGTTCCACTCAGTACTGACCCAAGATAAACGGAAATACATGCCCATAAAGGTATTTGTACATACATGAATGTTCCTAAGAGCGTTGCCTGTAATAGTCAAAAACTGAAAACAACTCAAATGCCCATCAAGAGATGAATGGTCAGTCAAACCAATGTGGCTTTTCTACAGAGCAAATCAGGGGTTGAAGGAAGGTGGATCACAGCATTAGGAGGGAATTACAAAAAGGTACAAGGAAACTTGTAGGAATGATGATCTGTTCACTATCTTAATTTAGTGATGGTTTCAAAATTTATCAAATTGTACACTTCAAACGCGCATTTACTGTAGGTAAACTGTACCTCAATAAAGCTATCTAGGAAAAAGAAAGTGATGGTTGGATTTGTAGCAGAAACTTTTGCTCTCTGGAAAAGCTTCCACCATCACATAAAAAGCTTCATGTAGCCTCCTGGAGAATAAGAGATCACAAAGGAAATCGAGGTGGACATTTCCAGTCCAGATAGGGACAGAAACATTTGGACCATTAGGCACCAGAGAGCGGCCAGGTAAGTGCTGTGGTAGCCTATCAGTGACCCCAGGGGAAACCAGGAGAACTTCTTGACTAAATAAAGAGCAAGTCACAGAACACAAGTAAATAAATGGTTGTTTTAAAGCACTAAGGTCTGAGATAATGATTCAATAAATATTACATAAGAATAATAATCCGAACAAAAATAGTGTGGTTTAAGGAAAGGCTAAGAATATCAAGTTATGGAGTTGAGAGCAAATTTCAAAGATATCCAGCAGAGCTGCACCACAATCACTTCCAAACCAGAGTCTGGTCACACCAGCATGAAAGGAAAAAATGAGGCAAGTAGGTACTACGTGCAGGCCTGTGCTCCTCGGCAATATGCTCTATCTCAGAATACTTTGCTTTCAGCTGTTATTTGGGTACTCAATATATTAACATGGTGGAAGGGAAAAAGAAATCAAAATAAAACAAGGAATTCTAAGTTAAGTTATTTTTCTCTTATTCACAAATAAGTAGATTCTAACTCATGTTACACTAACATAATCCATACTACATACTAACATACATCCTAACATACACGCTATACATCCATTGAGCTGGGTATGAAGGGGAATAACACTGCAAGTAGCAGTGGAAAACAGTTTGGAACGGCAGGCTGGGGCCAGATCACAGTAGATCCCGAGTACTAGGCTAAACACTTTGGAACACATTTTGAATGCAACGGGAAGCCACTGAACAGTTTGAAAATAATATAAAAGCCTTGATTTGGAAGTAGCTATACATAATCAGGATGCACTTTAAGTGGAGAAAAAAGAATAGCTAGAAGTTTTAAGCTCTAGGCAATCTAGACAAGATACAAAAAGACCTGTACTAAGGTCATGGCAATGAGAATAAAGAGAAAGTCATGGCAGCAAACTAAAGACAGGACTCAGCACCATCTTGGTGACTGGATGGGAATGCAGACTCAAAGGACTCCAGTGTTTTTTCTTATTTTAAGTTGCAATAGAAATATTTACACATATGCTTAAATACACTGGTGCTCCTATCTGTCAGAGTCCCAAAGATGAGACAGTACTTAAAATTGATTTCAATGCTCCCTACACCTGGCCATCTATTAATAGCCTAAAACTGAGGAAAATCTGAGGGATAATTATGGCCAGGTACCATGTCAACAAAAATGGTATTCTACTTTTGAGAGGAAAATACTCTCCCAAAAATCACTATAGAGCAATTCTTAAAATGGTAAAGGATTTTCTTTCCCACAGCCCATTGAAAAAGCCAGTGAGATTTCTTTTCAAGGTACCAGTTGATAAGGAGGTGACTATGGTAGAGATGATGATACAGAAATAGAATGTTGTAGTAACTGATGAGTGAGAGCACACGATGACAAAACTTGAGTAGGGAAGGTCAGGCAGTAAGAAAAATACACAGGGTGGCTGCTTTGGCACTGACTTAATTTGCAGAAAGAGAATTATGTTGTATTGCTCTAGACCATACAATTGCATATCCTTCCCTACACATTCTATCAATGACATTTTATAAAAGTAAGTTTCAAAGTATCTCCTAGATTCAGCTTCATTCCACAATAGCTAGTAGGATTAAACAATCATGCTAATAGTGAAAGGCAGTAAAGCAAAATTATTAAGACTCTAGAACTCTAGAACCAGGCCTCATGGCTTAGAATTCCATTACCAGAAATATGATCTTAGATATAGGATGTACCTCTGTAATCTTGGGCAGGTTACTTCATCTCTCCTAGTTTGTTCAGATTTATGATGGGAAAAAATATTATCTACCTTTAGTGCACTGTGATGAAGAATTGATTTTAAGAGACATAAAACACAACAGTGCATAGCCCACACTAGATATCCCCAAAATTTGCTACCATAATAACTCTGAATCTTCAATAGTTAATTTATAATCAATGCATTTCATGTAAGAAGCTAATAAAATGTATAATGCATTCAAGGAAAAGGACCATCAAAATTACTAAAGCTTCAGAATCCAAAGTCTGGTTACCTAGAAAGTTCACTTACTCAATACCCATTGTATGACAGTATACAATTCCTTAACATTATTTTTAAGTTTATTTTGAGAGAGAGAGAGAGAGAGAGAGAACACGTGTGTATAAGTGGGGGAGGGGCAGAGAGAGAGAGAGAGAGAGAGAGAGAGAGAAAGAGAAAATCCCAAGCAGGCTCCATGATGTCAGCAAGGAGCCCAAAGCAGAACTTGATTCCACGAACTGTGATATCATGACCTGAGCTAAAATCAAGAGTTGGATACTCAACCAACTGAACCACCCAGGCACCTCTTAATATTACTTTTAAATGCACCTTGATAGATTATCTTTTAGTACATATGGTTATTTGCAAAGAGTGAATGCCTTACTGAACAGATCACAAAAGTATCCGTGGCCTTTCTCAACTAGTACCATATGACTAATGGTTCTTTCCATGTATTTCAGTCTACACTACAATGTCAGAAATGAAAATTAAAAATAACCTCTTTTGCAGGCAGAGGCAATCAAAAAATTGGACACCAGGTAGATATGGTTTAAGTTAGCTTTCGGGGGCGCCTGAGTGGCTCAGGTAGTTAAACGTCCAACTCTTGGTTTCAGCTCATGTCATTATCTCCGAGTTCATGAGTTTGAGCCCCACATCAGGCTCCGTGTTGATGGCAAGGAGCCTGCTTGGGATCCTCTCCAAGCTCCCACCCCTCGCTACTCGCGCTCTCTCTCAAAATAAATAAATAAGAACTTTAAAAAGGTAGCTTTCGGATTCTGTTAAAATGGAAAAACTGGGCCCACATTCCTAATCTCTCCTCCTCTTCTCAGAAGACAATTGCCAAAACGTGTGCTGGATGAGTGTGGAGACTATCTGAGTCATCAAGCTCTCTTGAATTCTCATGGGATAGAATATGTGGTAAGGGACCAAGCAAAGGGAAAGTTTTGCTTTGCCACTCCTCGAGGCACTGGGCCAAGATCCAGGATTTCAAAGTTCTCTAAGTAACTTAAAAAGCAGAACCCCCTCTGAAAAAGGCTGAATGAATGTGACTGCTCCTGGAAATAGACATTGACAGGGCTGTCCATGCAACTCTGACTTCAGTAGGCTTACAGTAGTGGCTGCAATGGTGAATCGAACTGCTCCCACACCTCCTGGTCTGGAGAAGCTTTTAGCTTAGGGCCCTTCCACTCAGAGAAACCTCCTGAGAGTAGAGGAGACTCATCCTAAGCCTCAACAGAGCACAAGAGCTTATAAGCTTGTCTGCCTCTGCCAACTGCCATTTTAGCGACCATCTATCTGCTGGTCTGCATTCTTAGAGACCCACATGAAAGCCTCACCTCTGTGGGTAACTAATGAAACACAACAAAAGTACCATTTCTACTGGAGGCTCAGTAACAAATGAAACAGCTAAAATATATGGATCCTACTGATGCGCCACACAGATGAGAGACAAGAATGCAAGCAAATTATAATAAGAAAAAATTAAGGACTTTCAGGAGATACCATTAGAACATAAAGAACAAATAATAAAGAATAACCTTTATGGAAGCTAAACCTTTTATTCCAGAAGATCAAATGGAAACAATTCCATGACACAAAACATAAAGAGATAAAAATCATTATTGAAAGATAAGAGACTTGAAGAACAAACTCTAATTTATTCTTTAGAAAGTAATAGAAGAAAACTTCCCTAGCTGTAGAAATACTAGAGCTAAGATTCGGGTTTAATATGGGGGTGAGCAGGGGGGAGAGAGGGAGATGGTTTAATGAAAAAGGATCTATATCTACAGGTAACAAGCAGAAACAACTGAATTTCAATCATAAAGAGAAAAATCATACAGAGAAAAAGATCAGTTGCCTACAAAGGACAGAGAACAGATTAGCACTAGACTTCTCTCACCAGTGACACTAGAAACCAGAAGGCCCTGGAACAGTATTACATGGCTAGAAAAAAAAGAATCCCAAATCTAAGAATCCTACACCTAGATAGGAGATCCTTTACTATGGCTCAGAATAGAATGTTCAGATATTATTTACTTCGTTTAATATGTGAATACCTACCATGTCCCGAAAATGCTTTCGGCACTGGAGCTAGAGTGAAGAGAACAAGCAAACAGACATGGAATATTCTAGGTTTGAAAACTGGACAAACACAGGCAACCTGCAGAAACAGAACTGCAAAGGGCCAATTCATACATGAAAAGATGCTGAACCTCACTATCAAGGAAACAAGTGAAACCAACAAGACCATTTTTCATCAATCTAATTTAGACATAAATGCAGGAAAAAAGAAATCTTATGAACACTTACGAGGAACTCTGGAACTGATACAATTTTGGTGAAAAATAATTTGGCAACATTTATTAAAAAGAATAAAGCTATATTCTTTGAGCTGGCAATACTACATAGGGGAAACTGCCCTAAAGAAATAAATGTACCAATACAAAAAGGATATATGTATAAAATTACTGTAGCACTGTCTGTACTTGCCAAAAATCCATCAAAAAGAGTTTAACAAAGTAAATAAGAAACTTCCACACTATGAAGTATTACACAAATACTAAACTTAGTAAGCCAGAAGTATATATATTCCTCTGGAAGGACAGTTGTAATATACTAAGTGGAAAAAAAAAAAAACTGCAAAGTAATGTGTAAATTAAGGTCAAAATTTTGGAGAAAAATATGAAAAGTCTTAAACTTATTGATCAACTTAAAAATCCACTCATCTGAAGTTATAATCAAGTTACAGAGGCATGCTGAAGTGAGACAGAGTTCATGATATAATGATATATCAAAAAAGCAGATTGCAAAACTGTATGATAGCTTTGTATGTTTTAGATAATCCTCTATTTATTAAACTCACAGATTTATCAAATATGCCCCCCATCAACAAATGACATTAGCAGTCACTTATAGTAATATCACTTTGTATTTAAAAATAAATAAACTTCAATTAACTTTCAAATTCTAAATGCTATTAAATGTAAGAGTATTTGCAAATGTCCATAAAAAAGATATAAAGACGTAAGTAAAATGTAGTAATTATCTCTGAATGGCAGAATTATTATTTTGTGTTTCTTAGGCTTTTTTCATCAAGCATGTATCACCCTTACAACTTAAAAGTTAAAACTTAAAAAAAATCTAATTCTTAAAACCACAAAACTCCTAAAAGATAACATAAGAGAAAATCTAGATGAACTTGGGTTTGGCAATAATGTTTAGATACAACACCAAAGGCATGATACAAAAGAAGAGATAAGATGGATTTCATTAACGTTAAAAATGTATGCTCTACCAGAAGACCTGTCAGAAGAATTAAAACACAAGCTGCAAACTGGGACAAAGTATTTGCAAAAGACATTTGTCAGAAAGGACTGTTATTCAAAGTAAACAAACTACTCAAAAAGTTCACGGGGTGCCTGGGTGGCTCAGTCAGTTAAGCATCCAGTGACTCCTGATCTCAGCTCAGGTCTTTAAGAGTCATGAGTTCAAGCTCCACACTGGGTTCCACACTGGGTTCCACACTGGGCATGAAGCCCACTTAAAAAAACAAAAATGGGCCAAACACCTTAACAGACACGTCATCAAAAACATACAGATGACAAATAAGCATTCGAAAAGATGCCCCGCATCGTATGTCATCAGGAAAATGCAAATTAAAACAATGAGGTACCACCATACACCTATTAGAATAGCCAAAATCCAAAACATTACCACCACCCAATGAAGATACGGACCAACAGGAACTCTCATTCACTGTAGACAGGAATACAAAAGAGAACACTCACCATGTAAGGCAGTTTGTCAGTTTCTTTCAAAACTACATATACTTCTACCATGCAGTCCAGCAATCACACTTTTTGGTATTTACCCAAAGGAGCTGAAAACATAAACCCATATAGAAACCTACAAACAGATGTTTATAGCAGTTTTATTAATAACTGCCAAAACCTGGATGCAACTAAGATGTTCTTCAGTAAGTGAATGGATACAAAAACTGATATATCCAAACAAGAACATATTACTCAGTGCTACAGAGATAAGTTATCAAGCCAGGAAAAGACATGAAGAAACCTTAAATGCATATTACTAAGTGAAAGAAACCAATCTGAAAAAAACGATATACCATAGGATTCCAATTACAGGACATTCTGCAAAAGGCAAAATTGGGAAGACAATCAAAGAGATCACTATTTGCAAAGGGTTACAGGAAAAGGGATCATAGGTGGAGGAGAGATTTTTGAAGCACTGAAACTACCCTGTAGATACACTGGCAGATATACATCATTATGTGTTTGTCCAAACTCACAGAACATACAATACCAAGAATGTACCATAAATGTACACTATGGACTCTAGGTGATGATGATGTATGAATGTAAGTTCACCAATCATAAGAAATGTACCACCTTGGTGGGGGATGTTGATAATGGGGAGAGTTGTGCATGTGCTGGGGAAGGAAGTATAAAGGAAATCTCTATACCTTCCCCTCACTTTTGCTATGAACCTAAAAATACTCTGAAACAGAACATTTATTTTTCATAAACTCCACTTACAATCCTATATGTATTTTAAAATTCATAAGCTAAAACATTAATTCATGTTCTAAATTATACAAATGGAGATGATAACTTAAATCACTTGGATCAGGTCAGTGTTTACTCAGTATACTTAATACAAGCCAGGGGCACCTCGGGGGCTCAGCAGGTTAAGCGTCACACTCTTGATTTCGGCTCAGGTCATGATCTCATGGCCATGAGATTGAGCCCCTTGTCAGGCTCTGTGCCGGGCATGGAGCCTGCTTGAGATTCTCTCCCTCTCCCCTCACCCTGCTTGCTTGCTCTCTCAAAAAATAAATAAATAAATAAATAAAATTAATGCAAACCATACTATCACAGCTAAAATTACATTCATCATGGTATCTCCACGAAGTTGCAGATAAAGACAGTAAGCTGGGGTGCATGGCTAGCTCAGCTGGTGGAACATGGGACTCTTGACCTTGCAATTCTGAGTTCAAGCCCTGTGTTGGGTGTAGAGATTAATTAAAAATAAAGTCTTGAAAAAAAAAAAAGACTACAAGCAATAACTACATGAAATAAAAACTGGATTCTCAATAGCCAAAAAAATAATTGTTTCACCTTCTCTTCTATATATGCATTTTATTCTCCAAACTGAAGACAGGAATAATTTCTTCTAACTTCTCTGTTTTCTTAGTACTTGGTAAAATGCAAAAAGTTAATAAACATGAAATTATTTCTGCTCTAAAAATAAAGCTAATAGACTATTTTCTCTTTACTTGGATGTAGGGGCTGTCTCTAGTTATCTCTTCCTGGGTCCGGCATAAGTAGGGCAGGGGAATAGTGGCCCAGAGTATAAGAGCTCCATAAAGATGTCAGGGGGTACTGGCTATGGACTGGTTGGTCTGCAAGTCAAAGGCACACTAAACAGGTGAATCCTTAAGATTCTCTAGAAATTGCCTGGCCTTGGGAGGGAGAGTCCTTCCAGGGTCAGCAAGGCCTCAAGATGTTAAAGTATCATACGTACACAAATATAAAAAGGGTAATTAATGCAGAGAGAAAAATGATCATAAATTTTACTATTTAAAAATTCTAAATATAACAGTAATGAAGAGTGAGCACCAATTTTCCACTAAAGAGAATGGAATTTTTCTTATGAGGATAACATTTTTGCTTAACTGGGGCTTAAAGTTAGTGTTCCCTATCATCAAAATCGATTGTAAAGTTTCTTCCATTAATGCTGTCCTGTAATGAGATCTTACATATTCATATTTGAAATGTCTTTTCATACAAGTAGTGATATCAATCCATGAGCACATGATTTTAATTGAATACAGTCAGTCATCAACTAGTAGGTAAGTACACAAGTCTACCAGACTCTTCTGATGTTTGCCATTTAACATGTCAATACATGGTAGATTAATCATTTTCAATTGAAGGTAGGGCGAAAGCATTCTTCATTTGCACAATTAAATGGATTATGAAATGTGGACATCTCCTTTACAATTGCATCAAGTTCTGCAATATGCTATTAGAACTCAGGATGAGCTCAGAAAACATACCTACTGCTAATTTTTGTTGGAAAAACAGGTCTTACTTTGTAACTTTTGACAGCAGTGGAAACACAAAAAAGCAGCCTGACATTGTGATTCAAGTAACATTAGTTGTCACCAAAATGACTTGACCATATGTAAATTTCACATACAAGCATTGTTTTGTAGATGTGACTGAATTCATGTGGAAACATTACTAAGTCTACAGCAAAAATTATCTACCAAATCATTCAGGGTCTAAGTGGTTCTTCATTCAGTGGTTAAGGTGGTTCTTCAAGTTCAAAAATTTTCAATCTCAGCCCAATGTAAAAAAAATTCACAATAAACCTTTACCACTGACTGCTCAGACATCAAAGACCCATGGAGTTTGGCAAGTGACGAATTCCAGCTTCTATTTCTAAAAACTTAAAATGGTTACAGGCATTAAACACTTCCATGTGTGCTAGTTTTATAAACTGCCCAACTAAGCCTTTTACCGCTTCAGGTGTATTTTTGTCGCTATCAGTTAAAACACACCTTAGTGGACTCTACTTCACGTTGTACTGATTGGTGTTTTTGCAACTTCATAAAAACTTTTTCACCTAAAGTTCTCCCATACATGTTATTCACAGGGATTAATTCCTAATCATTTCACACTCTACACTGACTGCTCAAATACACTGAGCCGGACTGTTACATTTCTCAGTTCATCAAAAAACAGCTACACAGGCTCTGTGCTGATAGCTTAGAGCCTGGAGCCTGTTTCAGATTCTGTGTCTCCCTCTCTCTCTGCTCCTCCCCCACTCATGCTCTCTCTCTCCTTCAAAAATAAGTAAAAACATTAAAAAAAAATTAAAAATCAAACCAAAAAAAAGCTACATATCAGGTTTTGTGCTGACAGCTCAGAGCCTGGAGCCTGCCTCAGATTCTGTGTCTCCCTCTCTCTCTGCCCCTCCCCTGCTTACGCTCTCTCTCAAAAATAAAAAACATTAAAAAAAATAAAAATTAAAAAAAAAAGAGCTAAACTTACTTTGGCTGTACCTTCATTTTCATTTTTATTTTTGTGAAGATATGGTCTTAAATTTTCCAATTTTTCTATTAATTTCAATGAGTTGGGAATGCTATGATAAATACTAAGTTGGATAATGTCAACTTTTATTGTATTTTTTTGGCTTTGCTATAGGGTCACTGCATAATTAAGACAATAATTTTCCATCTAATCCAGTAAATTAATCCACACTCCAATGTATTTTAATTTTTTTAAATATTTATTTATTTTTGAGAGAGAGAGAGAGACAGAGCATGAGCAGGCAAGGTTACAGAGAGAGAGGGAGACATAGAATCTGAAGCAGGCCCCAGGCTCTGAGCTGTCAGCACGGAGCCCGACGCGGGACTCAAACCCACAAACCATGAGATCATGACCTGAGTCAAAATCGGACGCTTAACCCAATGAGCCATCCAGGCACTCCCACTCCAATGTATTTTAAAAGCATGATATTCAAAACCTATTCTCCTCATCTTTTCTTCTTTTGACATGATAGGTATGCACTAGTAATAAAAATTACACAAAATGTCACTGTATGGCAACATGTGGCACTTGAAACACGTGATTTATAAGTGTTACTGTCATTTACAGTGTGCACTGAGCAAAAAAGAGATGAAGTGTCACATATGGTAGCTGTCAGGACTACTTGACTCAGCTATTGCAGCCTGAAAGCAGCCATAGAAATTATGTGAATATATTAGCATTTTCATATTCCAGCAATACTTATGGATAATGAAATTTAAAATTCATTATCAATAATGGAAGATACACCTAGATAACAGCCACATTAGTGCAAGTAACTCAGAAAACCACCTGAATACTGGGAGAACAGATTTTCCACAGCTAATCACAGACAGGACACATCAAAAAGGGTAGGAGGGGCAGAGACTACATTGGGAACCAAACTCCCGGGGAGAGTAACCACAAATGGGAGACACCCCACAAGTATGGAGAAGGAAGAGAAGCAGACCTCACACCATGACCCTTAGGCACAGAAGACCTGCTCAAGGAAGAGGAGTGCCTGTAACACCTGGTTTGGAAACCAGCAGGGCTTAACTCCAGGTACTTTAAAAAGTGGCTGACTTAGCTCTGGCAAAAGGGGAGGGCAACAGGAGACTGATTCCCTGGCCTTAAAGAGCCAGCCTAACAAACAAGTTCAAGGATATACAGCACAGAAACAACAGTTTGAAAAGAGCTTGAAATGGACAGAGGCACATGTATTTACTAATCTCAGAACCTGTGCTGAAGGGTCAGGGATCTTTAGGAGACGCGTCCAAGAACAAAAGAGCTGGTGGACACCACTTCTCTACTTCCCCCCCACCCCCCCCAGCTCAGATAACCTGCCACTTGGAGTAATCAGCCTGAACACACTCTACCTCTCTACCTACCTACTCGCCCAGGCCCAACCAACCCACTACAGCTCCTGCCCAGACATGCCCGCACACGGTCCAGCAGGGACCAGCACCACTCTGAAGTGATGCCTGCTCGAGAGAGAGGGGGAAATAACCACACACACCGGTGGGACTACAGCCCCAGCAGATGCGTTGGGGCAGACATCTGTTTGACTTCAGGCCTTGCCCACAAAGGAAAGCCTCTGAGGGGCAAGGCAGGGAGAGCACCCCGAAGTTTGGTGCAACTGAAGATCCAGCAGACGGGCTGAGGACAGGTATCTGGTCTGACTGCTGGCACCATCCAACAAGCCCACGGCAGCCCCAGAACGGCCCTTTAACAGCACAGGGACCAAACCGTCCAGGGCACCTACAACGGGCAGCGTGGGCCACCGCTGGAGACTGGACTGCAGGCACACACGGCCGGGCCATGACAGCATGCCACCCCACAGAGGAAACACCTATGAAATGCCTGGTTCTGATCAACAGGGGACGCTGTGCTACAGGGCACCACGAGGTCTTTTCTTCTTAAGGCCACTATTTCAAGAGAAGGAGATGGAGGGGCACCTGCGTGGCTCAGTCGGTTGAGCATCCAACTTCAGCTCAGATCATGATCTCACGGTTCAAGAGTTCCAGCCCCGCACTGGGCTCTGCGCTGTTAGCGCTTGGGATTCTGTCTCCCTCTCTCTCTGCCCCTAACCTGCTTGCTCTCTCTCTTGCAAAAAATAAAAATAAGCTTAAAAAAAAAGAATGGGTTCAAACTTAAGTGACTATCAACTTAATACAGACTATCATATAGACAAGATGCTACATCTGAATCTAATGGTAACTACAAATCAAAAACCTGTAACAGGCACACACAAAAATAAAGAGAAAGGAATCAAAGCATATCATTAAAGAAAGACATCAAACCACAAGAGAGCAAGAGAAAAACAGAAAAGAATAAAACAACCACAAAACAAGTAACAAATGGCAGTAAGTACATATCTATTGATAATTTATTTTATTTAGTTATCTATTTATCTATCTATTTATCTATTTATTTATTTATTTATTGAGAGAGAGAGAGAGAGAGAGAGAGAGAGAGAGAGAGACCGCGCGCACGAGCGCGCAGAGGACGGGCAGAGAGAGAGGGAAAGAGAATCCCAAGCAGGTTCTGCACTGTCAGCACAGAGCCCAATGTGGGGCTCAAACTCACATACTGTGAGATCACAACGTGAAACAAAATCAAGAGTCTGACGCTTAACCCACTGAGCCACTCTGGCTCCCTGATAATGATTTTAAATGTAAATGGAATAATGCTCTCATCAAAAGATACTGGTTGAGGGGCGCCAGGGTGGCTCAGTCAGTTAAGCACCGACTTTGGCTCAGTCATGATCTCATGGTTCATGCGTTCCAGTCCTGCATCAGGCTCTCTCTCCTGTCAGCATGGAACCTGCTTTGGATCCTCGGTCCCCCTTTTTCTCTGCCCTTCCTCTACTTGCTCTCTCTCTCTCTCAAAAATAAATAAACATACAATAAATGAACTAGGAGTCACACTCAAAAAAGAATTTTTTTTAAGCTATTGATTGATTGGATGGATAAAAAAAAACAAGACCCATCTCTATGCTGCCTAAAGACAACTCCCTTCAGACCTAAAGACACATGCATATTCGAAGGGAAGGATGGAAAAACAGTTACATGCAAACAGAAGTGAAAAGAAAGGTAGGGTACCAATAATTATATATCCGAGAAAACAGACATTAAAACAAAGACTCTAACAGGAGACAAAAGGCACTACACAATGATAAAGGGAAGAATCCAACAATAGTATATAACAATTGTAACTGTTTATGCATCCAATGTGGGAGGCACCTAAATACATAAAGCAACTACGAATAGACATAAAAGAAGAAATTGATAGTAATATAATAGCAAGGGACTCTAACACCCCACTTACATCAGCAGATAGAACACCCCAATAGAAAAACCAACAAAAAAATAACGGCCTTGAATAACACATTGGACCATAGGAACCTAACAAATATATTCAAAATGTCCCATCCAAAAACAACAGATTACACATTCTTTTCATGTACATGAGGCACATTCCCCAGAACAGATCACCCATTAAGCCACAAATTTCAGTAAATTAAAAAAAGGCTGAAATCATATCATGCACCTTTCTGACCACAAGGGAATGAAACTAGAAATCAATCACAAGAAAAAACCTAGAAAGCACACAAATACATGGAGGCTAAATACCAACGTACTATACACTGAATGGGTCAATGAAGAAATCAAACAGAAAATCAAAACATACATGGAAACAAATGAAATTTAAGATAAATAGTCCAAAATCTCTGGGATGCAGCAAAAGCTGTTTTAAAAGAGGGAAGATTATAGCAATACCAGACTACCTCAAGAAACAAAAATCTCAAACTAACTTTATGTATAGGAGACAGGGAAAGAACAAATAAAACCCAAAGCCATTAGAAGGAAATAATAAAAACTAGAGCAGAAATAAATGAGAGAGACTAAAAAAATCAAATAGACAGGTCAATGAAACCAGAAGCTGGTTTCCTGGTTCTCTAGAAAAATAAACAAATTGATAAACCTTTAGCCAGACTCATCAAAACAAGAGAGAGAACTCAAATAACTAAAATCAGATGAAGAAGGAGAAATAACTGATACCATAGAAATACAAAAGACTGATACAAGAGAATATAAAAAAAAAAATACATGCTAACAACTTGGACAACCTAAAGGAAATGGATACATTCCTAGAAACATAAAACCCTTCAAAACTAAATGAGGACAACACTGAAAATCTGAACATATCAATTACTAGCAAAGAAAATGAACCAGTAATAAAAAAAAAAAAAAACTCCCAACAAACAAAAGTCCAGGACCAGAAAGCTTCACAGGTAAACTCTACCAAGCAGTTACACAAGAGTTAATATTCTTTTCAAACTAGTCCAAAAAAACAGAAGGGGAAAGAAAGCCTCCAAACTTACTCTTTAACAGCAGCATTACCCTGATACTAAAACTACATAAAGACATTACAAAGAAAGAAAATTACAGGCCACTATCTCTGATAAACATAGATGCAAAAATCTTCAACAAAATACTGGTCAACTGAATACAACAAGAAATGATAGAGGGAATTTCTTTAAATTAAAAAAAAAAAAAAAATCACCACCATCAAGTGGGATTTACTCCAGGGAAGCAAAGGTGGTTCAATATGCCCAAATCAATTAATGTGATACATCACATTAACAAGAAAAAAGATAAAAATCATATGATCATTTCAAAAGACAGAGAAAAAGCATATGACAATGTACCACATACATTCATAATAAAAACTCTCAACAAAAAAATTTTAGACCAAACATACCTCAACAAAATAAAGACCTTAAATGAAAAATCCACAGTTAACATCATTTGCAATTGGGAAAAATGGAACTTTTCTTTTAAGATTAGGAACTAGACAAAAATGTCCGCTCTCACCACTTTTATTCAACATAGTGGTCAAAGACCTAGCCATACCAATCAGACAAAAAAAAAAGAAAGAAAGAAAGAAAAAGAAAACCCAAAACAGTAAAGTAAAACTTTGACTTTTTGCAGATGACATACCATATACAGAAAACCCTCAAGACTACCAAAATACTACAAAACAACAGATAAATGAATTCAGTAAAGTCACATGATGCTAAATTAATATTCAGAAATTTGTATCATATCTCTACATTAACAATATAGTAGCAGAAAAAGAAGAAAACAATCCATTTACAATTGCACTAAAAAGAATAAAATACCTAAGATTAAACTTAACCGGGGAGGTGAAAGGCCTGGACTATGAAAACTATGAAACACTGATGAAAGAAATTGAAGATGACACAAACGGAAAGATATTCCATGCTCATGGGTTGGAAGAAACAATGCTGTTAAAATGCCCATACTGCCCAAAGCAATCTACAGATTTAACGCAATACCTATGAAAATATCAACAAGCTGTTTTTACCAAGCTAGGAAAAATAATCCTACAATTTGTATGAAACTGCAAAGGACCATGAATAGCCAAAGCAAACTTGAAAGTGAGGAATAAAGATGGAGAGGTCACAATCCCAGACTTCAAGATATACAATGAAGCTGCAATAATCAAAATAGTACAGTACTGGCCCATAGACACATAGATCAACAGAACAGTATAAAGAGGCCAGAAATAAACCAATAATGATATGGTCAATTTATTAAAAAAGGAGGTGAAAATACACAATGGAGAAAAAGACAAATGATGATGGAGAGCTACACAGAGAAGAATAATACTACTTTTAAAACATAAGAAACAAACTCAAAATGGATTAAAGACTAAACATGAGACCTGAGATCATAAAATGTCTAGGAAAAAAACATAGGCAGTAATTTCTCTGACTTTGGCCAAATAACCATTTTTCCAGATTATCTCCTCTGACAAGGGAAATAAAAGTTAAAATTAAACTATAGAGACTAAACCAAAACAAAAAGTTTTTGGCAAAGGGAAGCAAATCATCAGCAAAACAAAAAGGAAACCTACTGAATGGGAGAAGATTTCTACAAATGATCGATCTGATAAGGAGTTATTATCCAAAATACGTAAGAACTCCTACAACTCTAACGTTAAAAAAGAAAAAACCCCTCAACTTCTACAACCCAATTCAAAACTCTAAGTAATCCAATTAAAACTGGGTAGAGGACTTGCACAGACATTTTCCAAAGAAGACATACAGATGAAACAGACACATGAAAAGATACTCAACATGAGTAATCATCAGGGAAAAGCTAATCAAAACCATAAGGAGACACTTTATACCTGTGAGAATGGCTAGAATCAAAAACAAAAAGCCCCTACCCTGAAGCCATTTTGTGAACTGTCATGTGCCACCTGAGCCTCCAGTAAAACCAAAAATAGGCAAAACAAACAAAAACACAAGAAGTAACTGTTAGTGAGGATGTAGAGAAAAAGGAACCATCATGCACTGTTGGTGGGAATGCAAACTGACGCAGCCACTGTGGAAAACAGTGTGGACATTCCTTTAAAAATTAAAAACAGAATTCCCATCTAACCCAGTAATTCCACTTTTGTGTATTTACCCGAAGATTACGGAAACACTCATTTGAAAAGATACATGCACCGCTATGCTTACTGAATCATTATTTATAATAGCCAAATTATGGAAGCAACCCAAGTATCCATCCCAAGACGAAAGGCTAAATATGGTGTGTCTGTGTACATACACATATTTATGTATATACATATATAAGTGCAAAGGAATATTAGCCATAAAAATGACTGAAATCTTACCATTTGCCATACATAATATGGATGGAATTAGAATGAATTATGCTAAGTAAAGTAAGTCAGAGAAAGATAAATACCCTATGACTTCACTAATATGGACAATTTAAGAAGCAAAACAAATGAATAAAAAAAAAAGAGACAAAAAAAGACTTTTTTTTTTTTTTTTTTTTTACATTTATTTATTTTTGAAAGACAGAGTGAGGGAGTGACAGCACAAGCAGAGGAGGAGCAGGAAGAGAAAGACACAGAATTCAAAGCAAGTTCCAGGCTCGGAGCAAGTGTCCGCACAGAGTCTGGCACGGGGCTCGAACCCACGAACCATGAGATCATGACCTGAGCCAAAGTCGGTCACTTAATTGACTGGACCACCCAGGCACACCAAAAACAGACTCTTAAATACAGAGAACTAGTGGCTGCCACAGAGAAGGTGTGCGGGGAGGATGGGTGAAATAGATAAAGAGGATGAAGAGTACATGTATCCTGGTGAGCACTGAGAATATATGTGTGGAATCGAACTACTTTGTGCACCAGAAAATGTAACATTGTATGCTAACTAAACCTCAATTTAAAAAATAAAAAATAAAATTCATACAATTTTCAGTTGTCAAAAATATTACTTCTGAGGGTAACCCTCTTGCACGTTGGCAGGAATGCAAACTGATGCAGCTACTCTGGAAAACAGTGTGGAGGTTCCTCAAAAAATTAAAAATAAAATTACCCTATGACCCAGCAATTGCACTACTAGGTATTTATGCAAAGGATACAGAAGTGCTGATTCATAGAGGCGCATGTACCCCAATGTTTACAGCAGCCCTATCCACAATAGCCAAATTATGGAAAGAGCCATCAACTGATGAATGGATAAAGAAATTGTGGTTTATATACACAATGGAATACTACTTGGCAATGAGAAAGAATGAAATCTGGCCATTTGCAACAACATGGATGGAACTGCAGGGTATTATGCTAAGCGAAATCAGAGAAAGAAGGTATCCTATGTTTTCACTCCTATGTGGAATTTGAGAAACTTAACAGAGAAGCATGGGGGAAGCAGAGGAAAAAAAAAAAAAAAATAGTTACAGAGAGGGAGGCAAACCATAAGAGACTCTTAAATATAGAGAACAAACTGAGGGTTGATGGGGGGTGGGGGAGAGGGGGAAATACTGAGGAGGGCACTTGTTAGGACGAGCACTGGGTATTGTATGTAAGTGATGAATCATGCAAATCTACTCCCAAAGCCAAGAGCACCGTGTATACGCTGTATGTTAGCTAACTTAACAATAAATTATAAGACCATGGGGGAGGGGAAGGGGAAAAAAAAAAAAAAGAGGGAGAGAGCCAAACCATAAGAGACTCTTAAAGACTGAGAACAAACTGAGGGTTGATGGGGGGTGGGAGGGTGGGGAAGGTGGGTGATGGGCATTGGGGAGGGCACCTGTTCGGATGAGCACTGGGTGTTGTATGGAAACCAATTTGATAATAAATTTCATATTAAAAATAAATAAATAAATAAATAATCCTTATCTATTAATTCATTTTTAATTTTTATTAAAAAAGTAAAAAATAAAAAACAAATTATAAAAAAATAATTAAAAAACATATATATATGTTTTTTCTGACTTTTTAAAATAATTGAAATATGTTGAACTACTCTTAATTCACTGTCCTTACAAACATAGGCAGGAGGTAGATTTGGTAGGTAGCTGGTAGTCTGCAGAAGGAACTATTTAATATTTTGATCATGTGGACCATTTTCCAATGATTAACCTGGTCAGCATCATATAGCAGACTAAAAGAAGGACAGAAAGCAGAGACAGAAGTTAATGCAGAAGAACAGAGGCATACCTCTGAGACAGTGCAGCTACAGTTCCAGAACACCTCAGTAAAGTGAATTTCACAATAAAGCCAACTCAGAAGAATTTTTTGGTATTCCAGGGCATATAAAAGTTACATTTACTCCACACTGTGGTTATTTAGGCCTGCAATAGCATTATGTTTAAAAATACAGTGTACATACCTTCATTTAAAAATACTTGACTGTTAAAAACAATGCCAACTACCATCTGAGCTTTCAGCAGCTAGAAATCTTTTTGCTGGGGATGGCTGCTGACTGGACAGGGTGGTGGCTGCGGAAAGTCAGAATGGCTGTGGCAAGTTCTTAAAATAAAACAACAGAATTTGCTGCATCAACTGACTCTTCCTTTCACGAAACTCTCTCTGCAGCATACAGTGCTGTTTGATAGCATCTTGCCCACAGAACTTCTTTCGAAATCGGAGTCAATCCTCCCAAACTCTGCTGCTGCTGCTCCATCAACCTGGCTGATGAGATATTCTAGATCCTTCATGGTCATTTCAACAGTCTTCACGGCATCCTCACCAGGAGTAGATTCCATCTCAGAAAACCACCTTCTTTGCTCACCCATGAACAGCAACTCCTCACCTGCTCACATTTTATGACATGACAGCAGTTCTGTCCCATCATCAGGCCCCACTTCTGATCCTAGTTCCCCTGCTGCATCTATTTCCTTCCCTCAAGTCTCGAACCCCTCCACGTCATCCGGAAAGACTGGAATCGACCTCTTCCAAATTCTTAATAATGCTGGTATTTGGAGCTTTCCCCATGAATCATGAATGTTCCCCATGGCATCTAGGACGGTGACTCCTTCCCGGAAGGTTTTCAATTTACTTTTCACAGATCCATCAGAGGAACCACTATCTATGGCAGATAGAGCCTTAAGAAGCGTTTTTCTTTAACAATAAGATTTGAAAGTCAGAATGACTCTCTGATCTGCAGAATGGATGTTCTGTTAGGAGACAGGAGACAACATTAATCTCATTGTCCAACTGCATCAGAACTCTTGTGCAATCAGACGCACAGTCAATAAGTGACAATATTTTGAAAGGAATCGTTTCTATCTCTGCGCAGGCCTCAACAGCGGGCTGAAAACACTCAGCGCGCCAAGCAGTAAGCAGATGTGTCCCTCCCTGCACTTCCACGTCGGGACGACGGCCTCCTTCCTCAAACCTCCCGAAACCACCTCCGCTCGCTTCAGACTCGTCCTCTGCAGGCTCCTCACCTCTGTCAGCCTTCACGGGACTGAAGAGTCAGGGCCTCGCTCTGGGTTAGGCTTCTCGGAAGGGAAGGCTGCGGCCGGTTTCATCTTCTGTCCAGACCACCAAAACGTTCTCCGCATCAGCAAGAAAGCTCTTTGGTTTTCTTATCCGTTGTGTGTTCACGGGAGTAGCGCTTTTAATTTCCTTCGGGAGCTTTTCCTTCGCTTCCACAACTTGGCTGTTTAGTGTAAGAAGTCTCAGCTTTCAACATGCTTCCCTCACTAAGTTTTAATCGTTTCTAGCTTTCAACTGAAAGTGAAAGGTGTGCAGCCCTTACTTTCAGCTAAACATTTAGAGACTACTGTAGGGTAACAAGCGGTCCTAATTTCCATATAGTTGTGTCTCTCATATAGGGAGGCCCAAGGAGATGGATCAGACAGGGAAAGAACAGGCCACCAGAGCAGTGAGCACACACCCAACACTTATTAAGTCTGCCATCTCATATGCACACTGTTTATGGCACCCAAAACGACCCTCAATAGTAACAAAAAGATCACCGATCACAAATCACTATAACAAACATAATAATGAAAAAGTTTGAAATATCGTGATAATTACCAAAATTGCCAAATAATCGATTTGTAAAAATGCAGTATCTGTAAAGTGCAATAAAGCAAAGTACACCAGAAGTTATGCCTGTAAATAGAATCTAAATACCTAATTTAATCCCTTCTTTCTGATATACACCATCTATATAACACTTAATTCCTAAGTGGTGACTCAGTGGCTTAGTCGGTTAAGCATCTAACTCTTGATTTTGGCTCAGGTCATGATCTCATGGTTCATGAGACAGAGTCCTATATTGGGCTCTGTGCTGGATTCACTCTCTCCCTCTATCTCTGTGCCCTTCCCCTGCTTGCGTGCAAGTGCTCTCTTTCAAAATAAATAAATAAAAAGTAAAAAAAAAAAAAAAAAAAAAAAAAAAATCACATCTTCAATATAACTTCATTTACTATGAAGAATAACAGTATCTACTTCAAACTGTTGATTTAAAATTAAATGAGATGATCCACGTATAATGGTTATCACAGTATTTACATAGGAGACGCTCAATAAAGATTAACCATATATATATATGATGGCTAATTCAGATTAGGTCATAATGACAGTCCAAGAGATGACAATGACAAAACATAGATTGAAAGGGTAAAATTAACCAGATCAAAGCACACTAATCGAACAGAGGAGAAATGCAAAAATAGATCGAAATGGATATGAAAATTTAGTTTGACATAAAAACATAAAGGTTATCATTTTTGTGAGGCATCCTTAAAGATGGAGGACAGGCCTTTAAAACATAAATTTGGGAGTACTGTGTGAATAGAGATGAAAGTTTTAAAATTTTGGATTAAACTTCCAGGACAAAACAGGAAAGTAAGAAGACTAAAGACAAAAGAATAAGGTGTGCAGCCCTTACTTTCAGCTGAACACTTAGAGACTACTTAGGGTAACAAGCTGTCCTAATTTCCACATAGTTGTGTCTCAGGAAATAGGGAGGCCAATAGGGAGGCTTAATTTAGGGAAGGGAGGAAGCAGAAGAATCACAAAAAGATACGTAAGAGTACCCTGAATAGAAGAATCGGGATAGCAATTCCTATCACAGAAGATAAATGCTAATGGGTGGGAAAGACCGAAATGGAAGTCATCTAAAAGAATCAAATTTAAATGCAATGTAATGATTTCATAAAAAACACTATTGAAGTTGAAAATTCTACTTACTGACACAGCTATCATGGTACTATCTGGCCTCCATTCAGCTTGTTTGTAGAATCCAAACTGAGAAGATGATTTTTCAGGTTCCTTGTAGGTTACAATTAACACACTAGGCTGGAAGGAAAGAGATTTATTTTATTATTATCCCATAAAAATACATACAAAACAAATTTAAGATAATTTATCATGGAGCACTCTGAAAATACTTTAGTAACTCTAAATGTGTATAAAAGATAACATTAAGTCATCAGCCCTAATTAGCCCAAATCAACTAAAAAGAACCAAAAGAAAGACAATCTGAAAAGGACTACACACATTTAAGTTATTGAGTTGATTACTAATCACCTTCAAAAACAAAAAGAAACAGGCCCAGATGGGTTCACTGGTTAATTCTATCAAACATTTAGGAAATTACACAAATTCTCTACAATCTATTCCAGAAGACAGAAGCACAGAGAATACTTCCTAACTCTATAAGGTCAGAATTGGCCGAATAACTAAACCAAACAAAAATATTACAATAATGCAAAACAGCAGACCAATATCTCTCATGAACACAGCTGAAAAATTATCAGCAAAACATTCGCAAATCTAATCTAACAGTGTTTAAAAAGAATTATACACAATGGTGCATCTGGGTGGCTCAGCCGGTTAAGCATTCGACTTTGGCTCAGGTCATGATCTCATGGTTCCTGAGGTGGAGGCCCATGTCGGGCTCTGTGCTGACAGCTCAGAGCCTGGAGCCTGTTTCAGATTCTGTGTCTCCCTCTCTCTCTGCCCCTCCCCCACTCACGCTCTGTCTCTCTCAAACATAAATAAATATTGAAAAAAAATTTTTTTAAATAAGAGAATTATACACTATAACCAAGTGAGATTTATTCCAGGTATGCAAGACTGGATCAATATGCAAAAATCAGGGCAACTGGGTGGCTCAGTCGGGTAAGCACCCACCTCTGGATTTCAGCTCAGATCATTATCTCACAGTCATGAGATTAAGCCCCTTGATGGGCTCCATGCTGACATCACAGAGCCTGCTTGGGATTCTCTCTCTCCCTCTCTTTCTGCCTCTCCCCTGTTCATGAGTGCTCTCTTTCCCTCCCTCCCTCAAAATAAATAGACATTTTAAAAAATGCAAAAACTGGGTGCCTGGGTGGCTCAGTCAGTTAAGTGTCCAACTTCGGCTCAGGTCATGATCTTGCAGTCTGTGAGTTCGAGCCCCACGTCAGGCTCTGTGCTGACAGCTCAGAGCCTGGAGCCTGCTACAGATTCTGTGTGCGTGCGTGCGTGCGTGTGTGTGTGTGTGTGTGTGTCTCAGAAATAAACATTAAATATTTTTCAAAACAAATGCAAAAACCAATTAATGTAATCTATTTTTTTTAATGTAATCTATTGCCTATCTACAGGCTAAAGAAGAAAAAACACATGAATGTACCAATAAATTCAGGAAAAGAACTTGAGACAATCCAGGACCCGCTCATGATAAAAACTCTCAGTAAACTAAGACTAGGGGAACTTCTTCAATCTGACAAAGAATACCTACAAAGAACCTATAACTAATGCCATACTCACTGGTAAGAAACTACAAGCTTTCCTACTAAAATCCAGAACAAAGTAAAGGCACCTCCCTCTCACACTCTTTCTCAAAGTCACAATGGAAGTCCTTACTAATGTAGTAAGACAATAAAAGGAAATAAAAGATACACAGGTTGGGGGGGGGGGGGAGTACAACTTTCTTTATACATGACATGACTGCCTATATAGAAATCCAAAAGAACCAACAACAAATAACACAGAAATAATAATTATTAGTACGGTTACAGAATACAATAGTCATATACACATCAATTGCTTTTTCATACAACAGCAATGAACAAGTGGAATTCAAAATTAGAAACAAAATAGCATTTGTATTAGCAACCAAAAAAATTTATTTAGGCACAAATCTAATAGAATATGTATACAACCTATGTGAGGAAAACTACAAAATTCTGATGAACAGATTTTTAAAAGAACTAAATAAATGGAGGGATATTCCAAGTTCATGGTTGGGAAGATCCAATACTGTCAAGATGTTAGTCCTTCACAACTTGAACTACAGATTCAATACAATCAAAATCAAAATCACAGCAAGTTATTTTAAAGACATCAACAGGCTGACTCTAAAGTTTACATGGACAAGCAAAAGACCAGAATGGTCAACTCAATACTGAAGGAGAAGAACTAAGCTGAAGGACTTGATGCTACCCCAAGACTTACTATAAAGATACAATAATAAGACAATGTGGTACTAAACAAAGAATGGAAAATATTCTGTTCAATAGAACAGAATAGAAAGCACCAGATATACATTCACATAAATACAGTCAAGTGACATTCAACGAAGGGGCAAAGGAAATACAAAGGAGAACACATGGTCTTTTCATCAAATGGTGCTAGAAAACAGGATATCACTTTCCAGTAGTATAAGAAGCCTCAAAGGGTCATCTTATACTTTTCCTGCTGTTGTCCTAGAAGCAGCCATTTTTCCAGGGACACCTGTTCCATTTTTATTAGAGAATAATATTTAAAAAGCAAGATCTGGAAACAAGATGCTTGTTGTTAGTGGGGTATCATTGCTTCTACGTCCTCACAGCAAACACAGTAGGTAACATACATACCTATACTAACCTATATATGAATAAACATGTCTACTTTTTTCTGTATACACATATGTATATATTTGTAGACAGGAACATAGGAGTGCAATGAAGCACAATGTGGTTAGTTCTAGCCTTCTCCCTTACTTTTAACTTTTTTCTAGTCATCATCTCATTCAATTAATTTAGTTCTTTGTTAAATTCTACTGTATACTAGAGTAGTTTGGAACTGCTAAGTATTTTCCTACAGTAAATAAATTTACCAACTAGAATACAGTTTTTATAGCTAGCTTCTTTTACTTTAGCCTTTGGAACATAGTGGTACATATACCATTCCCTTAAAACCCTTTTTTCATCCCTAAAAGCAAAATACAAATGTTTCCAAGAAGCTGGCAATATTCCAAATACATTAAAACTGTTAGACATCAGTTGTTTGTTCTTCAAGTATCAATTAAAAGTTAAAAATCAGTACCTTGGGAGAAGTGACATCAGCAAGATGAGAGAGTAGGAAACCCTGGACTCTCCTTCACCCCACAAACACATAAATTCAGCAAAAAATTCAAACAAAAATTCCCTATGGCGAGAAATCTAGAAAGTAACTGAAAGGCACCTGAAGGCTAGATAAATACAGAATCAGACTCATCAAAACTGGTAGGGAGATTTGGGATGCCCAAACCCCTACACCCACCAGAACACCTACCCCCAACACAGGATAAACCCTCCACCTCCAGCTTCTTCTTGGGAAGGGAAAGAGTCCTCAAGTCCAGTGCCCCAACTTTTCTGGGGGCTGTCCATAGGGAGGGAAGAGGGTCTGTCTTGAGGCCGTGATGAAACCTGGCATAATCTAGCCACCAGGGAGGTCAGGAGAACAGAGACAGAGTTTGGTCCGGGAGTTGCCACAGCCCTTCCCCTGGCTCAGCAAGGAGCAAGTGGATGAAAAAACAAAACGAAAGAAACAAACAACAACAACCAAAAAAACAACTTCCACCTTCTCCCTGTGGACAGAAACAGTTGGATGGAGCTTACGGCAATCCAACTTTTCTGAAGGATGACTGGGGAATGGCTTCAGTCCATTTGTTACAGTGCACTGAGGGGATTCAGCATACCCTAGACACTTGGGAAGCACAGAAAACAAAAGAAGCATGTTGGACTAGCATGAAGGTTTGAGAGGCCACCAGAATCTCTGGCCAGGGTGGACTGGGGGGACGGCAGTCTTTGAATATATAAGACCATTCCACGAAGACTGGGAGAGGTGACTGTTTTGTCTAATGCACACACACCAACACAGAGAGTCAAGGAAGATGAAGAAACAAGTTAATGTGTTCCAAACAAAGGAAAGAAGATAAATCTCCAGAGACCCTAATGAAACACAGCTCTATGATTTACCAGAAAAATAATTCAAAATAACCATCATAAAGATGCTCACTGAGACTGGAACAACAACAAATGAGCCAACTGAGGACTGCAACAAGAGACAGAAAATATACAAAAGTATCAAACAGACATGAAGTTGAAGAAAATAACTGAAATAAAAATTCATGAGAGGGGCTCAACACAAAACTAAATCAAGCAGAAGAAAGGATCAGCAAATTCTAATAAAGGTCACTGGAAATCATTCAATCACAAGACCAA
Source organism: Panthera leo (assembly GCF_018350215.1). Classification (NCBI taxonomy): domain Eukaryota; kingdom Metazoa; phylum Chordata; class Mammalia; order Carnivora; family Felidae; genus Panthera; species Panthera leo. Next base: position 6,228,791 of record NC_056691.1, read on the forward strand.
TAAGGAAAAAAATGAAAAAGAATGCAGCAAGCTTCAGGAACTTATGGGACACTAAAAACAGACCAATATATGCACAGCAGGAGAAAAGAAAGAAAAATTACCTGAAAGTTTATTCAAGAAAACAATGTCTGAAAAATTCCCAAATCTGAGGAAGGAAATGGACACACAGATCCAAGAAGCCCAAAGAAACCCAAAGAAGAGGAACTCAAAGAAATACACAAGGAGAAAAATTACAATCGAACTGTCAAAAGTAAAAGCAGTGAGAATTTTGAAAGCACAAGAAAAAGGCAACCTGTCATGTATAAGAATCCCCATTAGACTATCAGTGGGTTTCTCAGCAGAAATCTTGCAGGCCAGAAGAATGTGGGATGATATACTCAAAAAGCTGAAAGAAAAAAGCTGCCAAGTAAGAATACTATATCCAGCAATAGTGTCCTTCAAAAATGAAGGACACGGGAGCCTGGGTGGCTCAAATGGTTAAGTGTCCAACTCTTGGTTTCGGCTTGGGTCATGATCTCACAGTTCATGGGATTGAGACGCACGTCAGGTTTTGTGCTGACAGCATGGAGTCTTCTTGGGATATTCTTTCTCTTTCTCTCTCTCTCTCTCTCTCTTCCCCCCCCCCCCCCACCCATGTGCACACTCTCTCTCTCAAAATAAACATTAAAAAAAAAAAATGAAGATAATATTTTTCCTAAACAAACAAAAGCTGAGGTAGTTCAACACCACTAGACCTCCTTACCAGAAATCACTTTAGATTTAAGCACATACATAAGCTGAAAGTGACAGGATAGAAAAAGATACTCCATGCAAATGGTAAGCTTAAAGAGAGCACAGGAGACTATAGCTTACATCAGACAAAACTGACTTTAAGTCAAAGTGTCAAAAGGGGAAAAAGACACTGTACAATGATAAAAGAATAAATTCACCAGAAATACCTAATAATTATAAATAAACACATACACACACACACACACACACACACAGAGTAGTATATTAGGTGTAACACCAGAGCATCTAAATAAAGCAAATATTTGCAAAAGTGAATAAGGAAGTAAACAGCAATAAAATAGTAGGGTACTTCAATATCTCACTTTCAGTAATAGAACACTGAGACAAAATCTATGAAGAAACTGAAGACTTGAACAACACTACAGATCAAATGAAGCTAAGACATACATACAGAGCTTTCTGCAAATAGCAGAATACACATTCTTCTTAAGTGTACACAGAACATTCACCAGAACAGATCCCGTTAGGTCTTGAAATCATACCAACTATCTTCTCTGACCACAATGGAATGAAACTAAATAGCAAAAAAAAAAAAAGGGGGGGGGGATAAACACACTCTTAAACAACAAATGGGTCAAAGAAGAAATCAAAAAGGAAATTAGAAAATACTTTGAGGGGCATCACCTGGGTGGCTTAGTTGGATAAGCGTCCAACTTCAGTTCAGGTCATGATCTCATGGTTTGTGCATTTGAGCTGCATGTCGGGCTCTGTGTTGACAGCTCAGAGCCCGGAGCCTGCTTCAGATTCTGTCTCCCTTTCTCTCTGCCCCTCCCCTGCTCATGCTCTGTTTCTCTCTCAAAAATAAACGAACATTAAAAAATTTAAAAAGTGTATATATATAGAAACAAAACCTAAAACACAACATAACAAAACTTATGGGATATAGCAAAAGCAGTACTAAGAAGTTTATAAGCGATAAATGTCTACCTTAAAACAGAAGATCTAAAATCAACCTAATTTTAAATACCTCAAGGATCTAGAAGAACAAACTAAGTCCAAAATCTACAGAAGAAAGAAAATAATAAAGATTAGAGCAGAAATAAGTGAAATAGAGAACAGTAAAAAGAGGAAAAAGTAAGTTTTCTGAACATAAAATTGACAAATCTTCAGCTAGACTAAGGTAAAAAAAAAAAAAAAGCTCAAAATCAACTCAAAGAAATAAAAAAGGAGACATTACAACTGATAACACAAACATACAAAAGATCACAAAGATAACTACAAACTGTATGCCAGCTGTGGACAATATAGACAAAGTGGGAAAATTCCTAGAAAGATACAACCTATCAAGACTGAATCATGAAGAACCAGAAAAGCTGAACAGACCTGCAACTAGTATGCAACCTCCCAACAAAGAAAAGTCCAGGACCAGATGGCTTCACGGTCAAATTCTGCCAAACATTTAACGAAAAATTAAATCCAATTCTTCTCAAACTACTGAATCAGCAAGAACACTTTCAAACTGATACAAAATACCAGATGAAGGCACTACTGGAAAAAAAAAAAAAAATCCTAAGTCACTATCTCTGAATATAGATGCAAAAATACTCAGTGAAATACTTGAAAAGTGAATTCAACAGCATAGTAAAAAAAAAAAAAATTATACACCACAAGCAAGTTTGACTTATTCTTGGGATGCAAGGATGGGTCAACATATAAAAATCAATTAATGTGATACACTGCATTGTAAGAATAAAGGATAAAAAACCCACAAAATCATCTCAATAAGTGAATAAGTATGTGACAAAATCCAACACTCTTTCAGAAGAAAAACTTGTAAACTACAAATAAAAATGCAAAGTGCCTCAAACATTAATAAGGCCATTTAAGATCTATAACTAAATCATACTGAACAGTGAAAAATTGGAAGATTCTCCTCTGAGATCAGGAACACGTCCAGGATGCCTACTCTTACCACCTCTATTCAACATAGTACTAGAAGTCGTAGCCAGAGGAATTAGGCAAGATAAATAAAAAACATCCACATCAGAAGGGAAGAAGTAAAACTCTCTATGCAAACAATATCATCTTATATATAGAAAGCACTAAAGATTCCCTTAAAAAGAAACTAATAGCAGGACGCCTGGGTGGCTCAGTCAGTTAAGCATCCTACTCTTGGTTTCAGCTGGGGTCATGATCTCATGCTTTGTAGGACTGAGCCCCATGTTGGGCTCAGCACTCACCCCCTGCTTATGCGTGTGTGCATGCACATGTTCCCTCTCCCTCTCTCTCTCTCAAAAAAATTAAATAAACTTAAAAAAAATAAACTAATAGCTAATAAAAGAATTCAGTCAAGTTTTAGGATACAATATCAACATACAAGAATCAATTTCTATGAGCTATCTGAAAACTGAAATTAGGAAAACAATCTTATTTATTGTTAAATGTTAAAATGTCTCTGATACCTAAAGCAATCTCCAAATCAATGCAATCCCTATCAAAGTCAGAATAGTACTTTTTACTGAACTAGAAAAAAATTCTAAACTTCATATGGAATCACAAAAAACTCTAAAATTCACATGGAACCAAATAGCCAAATCAATCATGAGAAAGAACCAAGCCAGTGGCATCGCACTTCTTGATTTCTAAATATACTACAAAACTACATTAATCAAACAGTAAGGTACTGGCATAAAGACAAATACAGGGCAATGGGGGCGCCTGGGCAGCTCAGTCGTTTGGGCATCCAACTTCAGCTAAGGTCATGATCTTGCAGTTCATGAAGTCAAGCCAAAGGTAGGTCTCTGTGCTGACAGCTCAGAGCCTGGAGCCTGCTTTGGATTCTGTGTCTCCCTCTCTCTCTGCCCCTCCCCCGCTCACACTCTGTCTCTCAAGAATAAACATTTAAAAAAAAGACAAACATAGGCCACTGAAACAGAGTAGACAGGCTAGAAATAAATCCCCACGAACAGGTCAAGGGGTCTTTCACAAGGGGTCTAAGTAGAGGGGCCCCTGGGTGGCTCAGTCCATTAAGCATCTGACTCTTGATTTTGACTCAGGTCATGATCTCAGGGTTTGTGAGATGGAGCCCAGAATCAGGCTCTGTGCTGACAGTGCAAGAGTGGGGGAGAAGCATAGAGAGAGATGGAGACACAAAGAATCCGAAGCAGGCTCCAGGCTCCACCAGAGCTGTCAGCATTGACCCTACTCGGGGCTCAAACCCACAAACTGCGAGATCATGACCTGAGCCGAAGTTGGACATTTAACCACTGAGCTACCCAGGTGCCCCTTTAAAAAAAAAAAAAAAAAGTGGGGGAGCGTTGGGGGGCTCTAAGTATACACAATGGAAAAAGTACAGTCTCATTAACAACTGGTGCTGGAAAAACTAAATAGCCACATGCACAAAATTGGACCTTTATCTAATACCATACACAAAAATCAATTCAAAATAGATTAAAGACTTAAAGTTCCCTCCTGAAACTATAAAACTCCTAGAATCAGAGAAAAGCTTAATGACACTGGCCTTGGCAATGATTTCATGGATATAGAAATAAAAGAATATGCAACAAAAAGGCAAAATAGCCAAGTGGGGCTACATCAAACTAAAAATCTTCTACAAAGGAAGCATCAACAAAGTAGAAAGGCAACCTACAGAATGGGGCGAAAGTATCTGCAAACCATATATCTGACAATGGGTTAATTTCCAAAATATGGAAGGAACTCCTATCACTCAATAGCAAAAAAAAGCAATACCTGATTTAAAGACTTGAATAATAGGCGTTTATCCAAGGAAGACATACAAATGAGTGACAGGTATAAAAAGATGTTCAATGTCACTAATCACCATCAGGAAATGGAAATCAAAACCATTGTGTAAGATATATCTTCACACCTATCAGGAAGGCCATTATCAAAACAAAAGCAAAACACCAAGTGTTGGCAAGGATGTGGGGAAAATGGAACCCCTGGCACACTGATGAGGGAAATGTAACATGGTGCAGCCAATATGGCAAACAGAGGTTCCTCCAAAAATTAAAAATACAGCTATCATCTGGTCCAGCAATCCTGCTCCTCAGTATTTATCAAAAGAACTAAGATATGGAAACAACCCAACTGTCATTGTCTGATGAATGAATAAAGAAAATGTGGCATATCCATGTAACAAATATTATTCAGCTTTTTTTAAAAAGAAGGGAATTCTACAATATGCAACAACATGTATGACTCTTGAGGACATTTACTAAGTGGAAAAAGATAGTCACAGAAGGACAAAGAATACATGACTCCAGTTATACGGGGTATCTAAAATAGTTAAATTCATAGTGCCGAAGAGAAATGGTGGCTGCAGGAAGCTGAGGACAGGAAAATGGGGAGTTGCCAATCAAGGACATAAAGTTTCAGTTAAGCAAGCTGAGTAAGTTACAGAGATCTGCTGTACAACACTGTACCCATAGCTAACAACACTGCATTATGCACTTAAAATTTATAAAGGGAAGATCTCAAGTGCTTGCATCACAGTAAGATAACATTTGCATATTAACATAATCATATTTTTGAATAATTTTATTTCTAAATCAAAAAGATAAACACTGGTACTATTTTACCAAGCTCTTTAAAGTCTAGTATAATAAACTACATCCAGCTGGATTCATTCTCCCAGCTACTTCTGTCTGTCGTGACATGTTGTTTTAATTCGAGTATGCAAAAAAATGCAATCTTACACATTTATAGTTGCACTTTTTAAATAATCGTAAATATTCTTTGATATTACACCAAAACTTGACAAGGGGTAGTTTCTTTTATTATTATTTTTTATACATTTAAAAAAATATTTTAAGTTTGTTTATTTATTTAAAGAAAGAGCACGCGTACACACGAGTGAGCACGAGCAGGAGAGAGGCGGAGAGAGGAAAAGAGAGGATCCCAAGCAGGCTCCACGCTGTCAGTGTAGAGCCCAATGTGGGACTCAATCAAACCGCAAGATCATGACCTGAGCCAAAATCAAGAGTCAGACACTTAAATGACTGAGCCACCCAGGCACCCCTACAATGGGTAGTTTCTTAAAAATAAGTTGTAGTGTGGAATCTGAACCCTTATCAATAAAGTTTTTAAACTGTTTCAAAATCAAAACCAAAAGTACCTTGGATAGTATTTACAAGGGATGAAGAGAAGAAATGTAATTGGGGAAACCACTAGAAATTTAACAATCTAGAAGTGATGCCTGAGTCTAAAAAAGAAATTAGAATAGCAAATCAACTTTTAAAAGTAACACAGAGAACTTATGCTACCTGAATTGAAGATCTATTATAAAGTCACAGTAATCAAGACTGTGGTATTAGCATCAAAACAAACAGATCAGCGAAAGAGAATCATTGAAACAGAGTCCAGAAACAGAGAAGGGAAATAGAAGATGCAAAGTCAATTCACTGAGGGGAGGATCAGTTCAACAAATGGTGCCGAAAAAGCCACATGAAGAAAAGAATGCCAATCCATACTTTGTGCCATATAAAAAGATTAACTCATGAGGCATTAGAAACTTACATAAAACTTGATCAATAAAAGTTGAGGAATACAGGAGAAAATCTTCTGTGGCCTTGAAGTAAGTAACTACTTAAATAAAATTTAAAAATTATGATTCACAAAATAAAAATAATAAAATTGATAAATTGGTCCTTACAAAAAATGTTTCTCTTCAAAAGATATTGCTAAAAATATAATTTAAAAAATTACCACAGACTAGAAAAAAATTTGCAAATCACATTTCTGTATCAATGACTTGTTCCCGGGACATACAAATAAGTTTTAAAATTAAGTAAACCACGAACTTTTTAAAGGCGGCAAAAAATTCAAACAAAGTAATTACAGTACCGGATTTTAACACACAAGTATCTATGAAACCATATAGAGATAAATAACTAAATGAAAGCAAAGGGATTGCTCTTCCCTACATTAGAATTCCAATTATTAAATGTACAAGTTAAAAGGACACTGAGAAATACCCTTAGGTAAACACTGCATAATAACAGTTCCAGGCAAGATCCAGTGATGGATGCTAAAATCAGTAAGCAAGCATCAGGAAAAAACAGGATATACACAGATGTCCCCCCAAGTTGCTTTTCAACTACAAAAGACAGTAACTTTTTACAGTGGAGAAATCTGGCAGACACCAACTAACCAAGTGATCAAGGTAAAATATCACCAATAATAACATATGTGAACATTATGAACTCCGATATGATACACTGAGGACCCATTTTTTCTGGCATTTTTTCCAAAAATACGTAAGTTCATCCTATTCATGAGAAAATAAACCCAAATGGTTAGATTCTATTAAATAACTGATCAGTACTCTTCAAAAAGATCAAGAGGTCATAAAGGACAAGAAAAAACTTAGGAAATATTACAGAATGAAGAGACTGAGAATAACAATCACGTGCAACGTGACATACAGAAGTCTAGAACAGAAAGAGAACACCAGCAGAAAAATTAAGGAAAATTTCAATGACATCTGTATTTTAGTTAATAATACTGTACCAACGTTAAATTCTTCCTTATAATTATGCTAAATGAAAGCCACACAAGAACAGCAAAAACAAGTACATACTTACTGTACGATTCCATTTATATCAAACTTTAGAAAAGGTGACCCAATCTATAGCAAGAGAAAGCAAGCAGATGAGTGAATGCCTGGAGATGAAGGGCGGTGGGAAGCTATTACAAAGAGGTAAGAGGAAACAGCTGAGGGTGAAGGGTATGTTCATTATCATGACTCTGGAGAATGTTTGCCTATGGTAACGTATACAGGTCAAGTCTGATCAAATTTACACTGTAAATGTGCAATTTATATCACGTCAATTATATCTCAAAGAGTTTTTTAAAAAGTTGGAAACAAGTTATCTTGGATGGTCTTTTTAAAAACGGATTAAGGGGAAAAAACATAATTAGGGAAACCTATTTACAATCGATTGCAAAAGCCTAGAAAAGAAGCCTAAACTATGCAGAAAAGAAAAAAAGAAAAACTGGTTGCAGTTTGTTTAGCATCTAAAATACATACACATTAAGATACAAGTTAGAGGGGCGCCTGGGTGGCTCAGTCGGTTGAGCGTCCAACTTCGGCTCAGGTCATCATCTTGCAGTCCGTGAGTTCGAGCCCCGCGTCAGGCTCTGTGCTGACAGCTCAGAGCCTAGAGCCTGGAGCCTGTTTCAGATTCTGTGTCTCACTCTCTCTCTGCCCTCCCCCCGTTCATGTTCTGTCTCTCTCTGTCTCAAAAATAAATAAACGTTAAAAAAAAAAAAAAAGATACGAGTTAGAATGAACGGTTTCCCTGTATTTATTTTTAATGATTTTGGTATCTTTGACCTGTTTATGTGAAAGATTTTTTTTTCATGCTGGCGACAAAGGAGACATTAACCAACTCAATCAGAAAATGAGATTTTAAAGAAGGTTTTGATTGTTATAATCAGCAATGATAATTGCCAACGGATTTAATAAATGTAAAAGAGTTGAACAGAGATAATGTTTAATCACTAACTTAAAATCATAGTATGTTTTAGCATTTACTAATTTTTTATTTCTTAGTATTTCAATATAGATTTTATAAGCTGTTCAAATTTCTAAAAATGAGTACTTCTCTAATTTGGGAGTCAGATCACATACTAAACCTGAGGTTTTTACTCTGCTTGCACCTATATTAAAATGGCTTATCAAACTACTTTTTTTTTGTTTTTTAAATTGTTTTTAATGTTTGTTTATTTTTGAGAGAGTGCGAGTCGGGGAGGGGCAGAGAGAGGAGACACAGAACCTGAAGCAGGCTCCAGGCTCTGAGCTGCCAGCACAGAGCCTGACTCGGGGCTCAAACCCACAAACCATGAGATCATGAGTCAAAATTGATTCTTCACCGACTGAGCCACCCAGGCGCCCCAAACTAAGTTTTTGTATGAAGCAGATAACAAATTGGTCTTAAGTCTCCCCTCTCCTCTGGTGACTGACATTTTGCACAGAGTGTGTTAGTAAGTACTACTTTAACTCTGTAAACAGCAGAAACCAACAGGTTTAAAGGTCCCCTAACTATTTGCTTTATTAAAAAAAAGAAAATCTAGGCAGCAATTTTAGTCCTAATGGCACTGCTTGTTTCTAAATACATGTATTCATAAAGAAGTCTACTAGGTACTTCCTTATAACCCATGACAATACAGAAAACAGGGTCCAGAGGTTTTGTGTGTGTGTGTGTTTTTCTTTAAGTAGGCTTCATGCCCAGCACAGGACTTGAACTCAACACCCAGAGAACAAGACCTGGGCTGAGATCAAGAGTCGGACACTTAACAGACTAAGCCACCCAGGCACCCAGGGGTCCCAAGATTATGCATGAATTTTTTTGTGTAAAATTTCATGCTATTAAAACAGATTCTTAATAATCGTATTATAACAACTAATAGTCTGTTTTATATTCCTTGAATATCCATGAAGAATAAATGTATACATTCTCAGTAATCCACTACTTCAAATAGTTCTTTCCACAGACTGCTGATTTCAAACTGATTTTAATACCTAATATAAAGCATATATAATGTATAAAGGATAAAATGAACACTGACAAACCCATCATCCAGCTAAATGATTCACTATCCGTAATTTGAAGGCCTTGCGTTCCCTTGCCTAATTACATGCACCTGTAACTCTCCAAATCTAATCACTATCTTCAATTTTGTGATTATATCCCTGCTCCTCTGTAATTCATTCACTTTTGTACTGAATATACCACAACGTATTTATCTTCCTGTTAATAAAAACCGCTGAAATTAGAAAAATAATTTATGAATTTTTTCTGATTAAAAAGAAAATTAATTCCAAAATCAGAAACGTTGAGGGGAGGGGGATCTCTGTCCATACAAAGTCCAATTCAATGCACAGTGTAAATTTAAAACTTGACAAATACAACCAGCACTGTTGCTATTAAACTAAGAGAAGTATGGTACATTTATGTTCTTGACAGAATTGCAAATCTATGATGTTCACAGGCTTTCCAGAACTTTTGGTTAATTTTTAAAGATTAATGATCATAGCTGTACCAGCGAATACATATCTGTAAAAGACTCCAGACTTATCTTTTAAATTTTATAGGACACTGTTTTCAAAATTAGTTCATTAGAGATTATGTAACTATTTAGGAAGTTCTCTGTGTTAGTTTCCTAGGGTTGCTGTTACAAATACCAAAAACCGGGTGGCTTAAAACAACAGAAACTTGAATCAAGGTGTCAGCAGGGCTTTGACAGCTAGAGAGGAAAGTCCTTCCTCACCTCTCCTACCCCTGTGTTTGCGACAACCCTTGGCTTGTAGGTCCATCACTCCAGGCACATGGCCAATCTCCCTGTGTGTCTTCACACAGCCTTCCCTGTGTGCAGGTCTATTTCGTGTTCAAATATCCCCCTTTTATAAGGACGGTGTCATATCAGATTAGGGCCTACCCTAACAACCTCATTTTAACATGATCACTCTATAAAGACCTGATTTCTGGGTTAAGTGTCCGACTCTTGCTTTCCGCTCAGGTCAGGATCTCAGTTCGTGAGATTGAGCCCTGCGTCAGGCTCTGTGCTGACAGCACAGAACCTGCTTGGGATTTTCTCTCTCCCTCTCTCTCTGCCCTCCCCTGCTGTCTTTCTCTCTCAAAATAAACTAACTTAAAAAAAATTTTTTTAATTTAAAAAATTTAAAAAGACTGATTTCCAAATAAAGTCACATTCTGGTACTGAGGGATAGGATTTCAACACATCGTTTTGGGGGAACATGATTCAACCCATAACATTCTTTGTAAATGTTCCATAATAATTGAGAAGTGGGGTACTAAAAGCAAATAAAAACAACCTATGACTGTAGGTCATACTGTATGATCTCACAGCATTAGTACAGTATCTGCAATGAGAGAAATGTGGTTTTAATTTTTTTATGCTTATTTATTTTTTGAGAGAAAGCAAGCTGTGGAGGGGCAGAGAAATCCTAAGCAGGCTCCACACTGTCAGCACAGAGCCCAACACAGGGCTTGAATTCACAAACTGTGAGATCATGACCTGTGCGGAAACCAAGAGTCGGAAGCTAGGCTGGCTAAGCCACCCAGGCACCCTGAAAGAAATGTTTTTATCTACACTATCCAATATAGTACACACTACTCACACATAACCACTCAGCACTTGAAATACGATTAGTGTAACATTTTATTTTACTTCTTTTTTTCTTTTTGAGAGAGAGAAAGCACAAGCAGGATAGAGGAGCAGGGGAGGGGAGGAGGGGGGGAGGAGGAGAGGGGGGGAGGGGGGGGAGAAGGAGAGGGGGGAGGAGAGGGGGAGGAGAGGGGGGAGGAGAGGGGGGAGGAGAGGGGGGAGGAGAGGGGGGAGGAGAGGGGGGAGGAGAGGGAGGGAGGAGGAGAGGGAGGGAGGAGGAGAGGGAGGGAGGAGGAGAGGGAGGGAGGAGGAGAGGGAGGGAGGAGGAGAGGGAGGGAGGAGGAGAGGGAGGGAGGAGGAGAGGGAGGGAGGAGGAGAGGGAGGGAGGAGGAGAGGGGGGAGGAGGAGAGGGGGGAGGAGGAGAGGGGGGAGGAGGAGAGGGGGGAGGAGGAGAGGGGGGAGGAGGAGAGGGGGGAGGAGGAGGAGGGGGGAGAAGGAGGGGGGAGGGAGGGGGGAGGGGGGAGGAGGAGAGGGGGGAGAGAGGTGAGGAGGAGGAGAGGGGGAGAGGGAGGGGGGAGGAAGAGAGGGGGGAGGAGGGGGGAGGGGGGAGGAGGAGGGAGGGGGAGGAGGAGGGAGGGGGGAGGGGGGGGAGAAGGAGGGGGGAGAAGGAGGGGGGGAGAAGGAGGGGGGGGAGAAGGAGGGGGGGAGAAGGAGGGGGGGAGAAGAAGGGAGGGGGGAGGAGGGGGAGGAGGAGAGGGGGGAGGAGAGGGGGGAGGAGGAGAGGGGGGAGAGGTGAGGAGGAGGGGGGGAGAAGGGAGGGGGGAGGAGGGGGAGGAGGAGGAGAGGGGGGAGGAGGAGAGGGGGGAGGAGGAGAGGGGGGAGGAGGAGAGGGGGGAGAGGGAGAGAGGGGGGGAGAAGGAGGGGGGGAGAAGGAGGGGGGGAGAAGGAGGGGGGGAGAAGGAGGGGGGGAGAAGGAGGGGGGGAGAAGGAGGGGGGGAGAAGGAGGGGGAGGAGGAGAGGGGGGAGGAGGAGAGGGGGGAGAGGTGAGGAGGAGGAGAGGGGGAGAGGGAGGGGGGGGAGGAGGAGAGGGGGGAGGAGGGGGGAGGGGGGAAGAGGAGGGAGGGGGAGGAGGAGGGAGGGGGAGGAGGAGGGAGGGGGAGGAGGAGGGAGGGGGAGGAAGACGGAGGGGAGGAGGAGGGAGGGGGAGGAGGAGGGAGGGGGAGGGGGCAAAGGGGGAGAGAGGGAGAGGGCCCAACATGGGGCTCAATCCCACGACCATGGAATCATTACCTGAGCCAAAATCAAGAGTCCAACATTCCAAATAGGCGCCCCTATTTTACTTAATTCTTAATAAGTTAAAAACCGTAATAACCTGTGGCTACTGGTTTCCATACTGGATATACTGACATAGGGTCTGCAGAACTGGTGATTATTTAAAGGGCTGGAGACCAATTGTTACAAAAATGCTGTATTAAAGTTCAACAAGTTTCTTCACTATAGAGTTTTAGCAAATTTTTAATGGCTGATGTACCCTGTAAATCTTTAATAGCATTCAGTATGTAATGCCTCCCAAGCTTATTTGATTAAGCAATTCATCTTTGCCCTAGGTTATCACACAGTACCAAGAATTCCTTATACCAGCCTTCAGGTAATTCTATTCCATGCTTTTTCAAGTAGTTTTATTTATTTATTTATTTATTTATTTATTTATTTATTTATTTATTTATAATCTGTAATTACTTTTGGGGGGGGGGAGAGAGAAAGAGAGAAAGAAAGAAAGAAAGAAAGAAAGAAAGAAAGAGAAAGGGAGAGACAAAACATGAGCAGGGGAGGGGCAGACAGAGAAGGCGACACCGATTCCGAAGCAGGCTCCAGGCTCTGGGCTGTCAGCACAGAGCCCGACATGGGGCTCAAACTCACAAACTGTGAGATCATGACCTGGGCCGAAGTCGGAGGCTTAACCAACGGAGCCACGCAGGTGCCCCTCAAGTAGTTTTAGATATACAGTATGTGTGATAAGCTACATGTCATCACCATTATTTAAGTCTGTTTACTTTTCACAGTGTATACTTTACCGGTTTCGAGTACATATACAGAATTGTTCAATCATCATCACTATTCCAGAGCATTTTAAAAAATCATTCCAGTAAGAAATTCTGCCTATTAGCAGTCATTCTTCATTTTCTCCTTCTCCCAGCTCTAAGCAACCAATAATCTACTTTCTAACTCTATGTATTTGCCTATTCTGGAGATTTCATAGAAGCAAAATCCATCAGTATGTGGCTTTTCATGTCTGGCTTATTTCACTTCACACAGTATGCTGGGGTTAATCCACACTGTAGCATGTACTGGTACTGCATCCCTTTTATGACTGAATGATCTTCCCTTGTGTGGACATACCACTTGTGTTTATCCATTCATCTGCTGATAGACACTTGGGTTGTTTCCACCTTTCAGGTCTTGTGATAAGCGTGGTGATGAGATGAGGTTCATTTGTGTTGGAATAATTTTCTGTTTGAACACAATTACTTGGAAATGTTTGGTCATATGGTAACTCCATGTTTAACTTTTTGAGGAACTATCAAAATTTCGCCCAGGAGCACCACCATTTTGTCTTCTTACCAGCAGTTCATGATGAAGGTTCTAATTTCTCTACATCCTTACCAACAATTGTTACTGTCTTTTTTATTGTAGCCATTTTAGTGGGTGTGAAGTGGTACCTTGTGCTTTTGATTAACATTTTTCCCTAATGACTAAATCCTGTTGAGTATCCTTTCATGAGTTTATTGGCCATCTGTAAATCGTCTTTAGAGAAATACCTATTCAAATCCATTGCCCGCCCCCTTTTTTTTTTTTTTTAAACTGGGGTCACCAACTTTTAAAGAGGCACCTGGGTGGCTCAGTTGGTTAAGCGTCTGGCTCTTGATTTCAGCTCAGGTCATGATCTCACAGTTCATGGGATGGAGCCCTGAGTCAGGCTCTGCACTGACAGCGTGGAGCCTGCCTGGGATTCTCTCTCTCTGCCCCTTCCCTGCTCATGCTCGCTCACTCTCTCTCCTTCTCAAAATAAATAAACATAAAAAGATTCTGTTTCAGTAGCTGAAATGTTAAGTTGTTTACTGGAGTTCTTGTGTTTCTACAGGAAAACTCATTATACGTGGTGATTAGGTTCGCCGGCCAGCTCAAAAAAGTCTATTCAGCCCACATATCCTAACAAGGAACACAATATGGTGGCTAACGATACAGGCTCTCCTGTCTAAATGCAAGGTTCAAAAACTGGCTCAGCCACTTACTAGTTTTATAAGCTTGGACAAACTATTTAATTTCTCCTGTGCTTCAGTTTCTGCATCTTTAAAATAAATGTAATAGTACCTATCTCCTTGAATCTCACCACTGCAAAGATTAATAGCACAGCATTTGGCAGAGTGCCTGGCACTCAATAAGCACTATAAATATTATTTGTTGCTGTTTCCTTATTTTAATATCTCGGAATATTAAAAACACTGCTGCACAAAACTCCCAACTACTTCCTTGAGATAATTTATGCAAAATTCCTACTGAAGACACCAGTATGTCCCTGCTATAGCTCAGGCAATGACAACAAGATCTGCCCAACCCTGTGGCAGTACACAGCTTAGACCAAGGCAAACCACCAAACACCTGTGAGGAGAGAAGGGTAGCAGACATACTAATGTGCACAGGGGACTTTGTGCAGTGATGAACATGTTCTCAATCTTGACTGGAATAGTGGTTATATAAGGAAATACACCTGTCAGTTTCACTGTACATAAATTTTACCTAAAAAACAGAAGTCCAAAAGAAATAAATAAGCCATCATTAAAGTATACGGAGAGCTGTTTACAAAGGCAGGAAAAATTACTAATAGATCTTAAGACGATTTTCACAAAAGATTTTCTGTTTAATTGTTGACAATCCACTAGATACTGTTCAAAGTAGGTACAGGGCACTTCTGGCAGTAACCTGCAGTTTCTTCTACTGATACTATGTCAGTAATGATGAGTAATTAATTTCAAGCTTCCAAATACCTCCATTTTCAGAATGTGATCTTCCTTCAGGGTAACAGCTAATAACTGCAGCCTGTATCTCAACTTCAACACCAATGCTCTTGCCATTAAACTGAGATGATCAACCTCACATACAAGTAAAAGATGATAAACTGGCCGTCTTCTTTCTCTCCTATATAAAATAAATAATATTTGAGAAACATATGATTCCCATTTCCAAGCTCCTGAATTTAGGCTGCTGTCTCTCCCACCCTGTTACTATTCTTTTATCCTGTGGAAAATTACCTCAATTAACAAGTGCTCTTGAATGAAAACACCTTTAAAGTTAATTTCATGAATACATCATCCATAAAGTATTCACACTAGGTATGTGAAACTTGAATCAAGCCTTTAAACATAACTTCTAGTTTACAAGAAATGTAGAGGATTCAGGAAAACATTAACAATTAGACAAATCCAGAGTGCAGAGGTTATCTGCAAGGAAAGTGGTCTAACCTACTAAAAATAAATCTATGTAACTGAAAATGAGACAGAGAGGGAAGACTGTTCTAGGCTAAGTGACTAAAGAGATATAACAATCCAATGGGATGCACGAACCTTGCATACAGCTGACCCCTGGACACAGCAGGGCTGGGTTGAAAATCCACAGCAGTTGAAAATCCACACAGAACTTTTGACTCTCCAAACACGTACTCACTAACAGACTACTGTTGACTAGAAGTCTTACTGATTAACATAAACAGTTGATTAGCACACAACCTGTATATCGTATATATTATATACTGTATTCTTACAATAAAGTAAGCTAAGGAACATAAAACGCTATCAAGAAAACTGCAAAGAAAACACATTTACAGCACTGTAGTGTATTTATCAAAAAAAATCTGCAGATAAGCAGACCCACGCAGTTCAAATCTGTGTTGATCAAGGGTCAACTGTAATTCCTTGTTTTAAAATAAGAAAAGGGGGTGGGTGCCTGGGTGGCTCAGTCGGTTAAGCGACCTACTCTTGATTTCAGCTCAGGTCATGATCTCAGTTTCCTGAGTTCAAGCCTCGTGTCACACGCTGCACTGACAGTGTGGAGCCTGCTTTGGATTCTCTCTCTCCTTCTCTCTCTGCCCTTTCCCTGCTTACATGTGCCCTCTCTCTCTAAAAATAAACATTAAAAATGAATGAATGAATGAATGAATGAGGTACGCAAGTAATTTGAGGAATGAATATTAGGGGAAATTTCATATCAAACTCCATACTAGAAAATAGGAAGAATTATTAATTTTCATAGCATGGCTACATATGTGAATGTCATTTTTAGAAAGTGAACACTTTAGTATTTAAGTACCAGTGACATGTCTTGATGTCTGAAACTTTCAAATAGTTCCCACAAACATACACACACACACACACACACACACACACACACACACACACACGCAAATAAATAATGCAAAATGTTGACAACTGTTAACTCCATGTGGGAAGTACCCAGGTATTCTGCATGCTTTAAGATTTTTATAAAACTTGGGGCATCTGGGTGGCTCGGTTGGTTAAGAGTCCAACTTCAGCTCAGGTCATGATCTTGCCATTCCCGAGTCTGAGCCCCACGTTGGGTTCCATAATGACAGTTCATTACTTGGAGCTTGTTTTGGATACTGTGTCTCCCTCTCTCTCCCTGCCCACCCCTCTCTCTCAAAAATAAACATTAAAAAAAGATTTGTATAAGACTTTATAAAGAAAATAAGAGTGTCTGATTATTTTAAAGAAGCTAACAACATTTAAATTTCATGAATTAAATAAAGAAACCAGTATCGGTCACTCTAGAGAAGCATTTCAATTAAGTACAATGTATGTACCCAACTGGACATAAACAGAAGTGGAAATTTCTATACACAAATTTGATACAGAGCTGAAAGTAATCTCTATAATTTATCTCTATTTCCTAGCATATATTTAAGTGTCAACTCCAAGTCAGAAGACAAACAAACCTCAACAACACACCATGATATCAATAATGAAGGCTCAAAGCTTTATATATCATATCACCTAGTAGGCACTTACTAAACAATCTTTCAATCTTAACAGAATTATCTGAATCTTTAAGTCAGCTTCTGCTAAGATATCTTTCCTACAGACTGTTTCAAGTTTTATGGCTCCTGTTTTATAGAAGAAGCCGTATGAAACAATCTCCAAACAATAAGCTTTGGCATCAAGTGTGGGTTTGAATCAGCTCTGCCACTTATTAAGTAATTTTCCTTAGATCACAAAATTACTTTATTTGAGCCTCACTTTTCCTATTTGGAAAAGAGAATTAATTAAGACCAATCTCCTGAAGTTACTGTTAAGGGTTACAAGTACATACAGAAAATTTAAAGACTGACATACAATATATACTCAATGCTTTTTAGTTTCTTCTCTTTTAGTTTAAGGTCAATGTGACTTATATTTCATGTGACTGAGACTGAACAAAAATGAACAAAAATGTTATCACCTCTGTGCTTCAAAAACCTGTTCTACTGATGACGATGGCAGCAGAAGTGACAGCAGTGGATCTGGATGGTGAGTGAGGTACTACAGTCATGGCAATGGCAAACAAGTGGGACCTAAAAACTACTCAATACTGTACTGCAAGTAACCAGACTGAAATATATTCTCTCCTTACCATCGTCCCTGTGGAAACAAACAAACAGACAGACAGACAGACAGACACACACACACACACACACACACACACACACACACACTGGAACCAAACAGCTCAGTCTCCCAAATGGCAAGAAGACCGCACAATCACATCAGCAATTACATCTGCAAAGGAAAACTAAAGACTTATTTTTTCTAAATGTATGTCTGAAAACTATGACACAAATAGCCTCTGATCAGTTTTACCCCATTAAGACAAAAAAAAAAAAAAAAAAAAATGTCTAGCCAAAGTGAAAACACAAGGACTTGTAACAACGGCAGAGTTAAGAGACTGACAAATCTTCTCCCCCCAAAACAACCATACAACTGTCGAAACAACCGCTTCAAATATTTGGGAAAGGCAAACACAAACTTAAGGAACATTTATTCATGAAAAACCATTGAACGTCAGGTAAGAACAATGGAAACAGGTGATGTCTTTCCAGGACTGTTCCATTCTCTCCCCAAAGCCTTCCTGGTAGGCGGTAGTGCCCCCAGGATGGGGCTGTTAGTGAGCAAGCAGCAACTTTGCCGCAGGAGGCAGACTGCCTTGATATGGAGCAGAGGGCAACACACCCTGCAGCGCAGTCTGTATATGTAGCAAATTCCTGGGAGAGCTCACAGTGCTGCTAGCTCACAGGATGCCGCACATCCTTCAGCCAGCCTGAAATTTAACAGGGAAATCCCAGAGAGCGGGAAGAAAGTCCACCACACATCTTTGGTTGTGAAACAGTTTTCCTTCCTTATGAAGAGGAACAACCCTGAAGGACCCAAGCTCTACACTCATGCCTAACAGAAAGTCTGTGTATATATGCACAGATAAGAGCAAAGAAAGGCAGAGCTCCCCACATATCACTGGCTCACTGGGAGGCTGTTCCCCAGGAAGTCACAGAAAGGTCCAACAGGAAGTCAAAGCTGGGACAGACACAAAAACATCCTGAACTTTGCAGGCACTTCCCAACACACATACAGATCAATCAACAGAGAACAGAGTTGTCTTACTGGCTCAAGATGTTTTATGCAAAAAGGGACAACCCCTAAAAAGCCATGATAAAAATAAAAATAAAAAAATAAAGCAGAGAGGTTAGTCGCTGCAGAGTGCAGGGGAGATAAATTCTGCAGATTTAAGTGGGGCAAGTTACTAAAAAACAACACTAAAACAAAAAATTAGCAACAAAGACCCTGAGGAAACATAAATTCTCTAAAATAGGCAATTATAGGGGCGCCTGGGTGACTCAGTTGGTTAAGCGTCCGACTTCAGCTCAGGTCATGATCTCACAGTTCTTGAGTTTGAGCCCCACATCCAGGCTCTGGGCTGACAGCTCTGAGCCTGGAGCCTGCTTCAGATTCTGTCTCCCTCTCTCTCTGCTCCCCACCTCCAACTCACTCTGTCTCTCTCTCTCAAAAATAAGTAAACATTAAAAAAAAATTGAAATAGCCAATTATAAGCAAAAAATTAGAAAACACACAAAATACAAAGACTTGAAAAGTCTGACCCAGTCTGATGGAAAGAGAAACTACTCCTGAGTGGGTCTAGAGTAGCACACAAAAAAATTCAAAACAGTAATGATAAATATATTTTAAAAAAATAAAGGAAGATGTAACACCTCAATATGTGTGGATTCTCAATAAAGAAATAAATGCAATAAAAAGAACCAATTCCAGAAATTCTAGAATTTAAAAGTACAATAACCGAAATGAAAACTTAATTATATATACGTATATACATACTCAGATTCGAGATGTCAGAAAAATTTTAAGAAAACATAAAAATAGTTCAATAAAATTATCAAATCTAAAAAACAGAAAAAAGTTTTTTGCTTGAAAAGAGCATCAGAGAGCTGTGGGACATCTAGTGCAGCAATGTATATATAATGGAAAATTCCAGGAAATGATACAAATGATAAAAAAAAAAAAATTGAAGAAATAATGGCTGCAAATGCCCCAAGTCTGATGAAAGACACTAAGCCCCAGATTCACAATGCTCGACAAAACCTAACAGGGATAAATGACTACACGTGTACCTATGTACATACACCACAAACTACTGAAAGCCAGTAAGAAAATGTTGAAAAAACAAAAGTAAAATGATCACAAACAAGAAGACAGAAATAGGACTAATCGCTCACTTCTCATCAGGAACAATGGAGGCCAGAAGGCAATGAAATGAAATACATAAATGCTGAAACAAACAGAAAAAAACCTGTAAGCCATGAATTCCATATACAGCAAAATTATTCTTCAAAACTGCAGGCAAAGCAAAGACATTTCTAGATAAACAGAGATTGAAAAATGTGCTGCTAGCAAACCTGCCTTACAAAAATACTAAAAGATATCCCTGGGGGGGGGGGGGGGGGTGGGGGTGGGGGGAGATATCAAATGGCATGCGGAATAAAGTTAACAAGCCTAAGACTGCTATACAAAAAAGCCCTGTCTCTAAAGCTGATCCTTGGCTGGCATCTGAAAATTTGGATTTGGGGAGGGCTCCTACCACCGCTTAACTGATTCTGGCTAAATGTGCCTACACTGTACAGAACACTTGTCTTATGCTGAAACACCTGTTTTCCTTCAGGGTATGTGCTAGAGTAGGTAGAAAGGTAGAAAGAACACACTGCACGTATGTTGTCACAATTTGATGCCGGAAGTAATAAGCACATCTTATAGGACTACACTGAAAAAGGACTATTGAAAGCTTGCACCTCGTTCCTGGAGATTATCCCCAATAGGACTTTCACCTTTGGCAAATTTGCTCTGTATCCTTTTGTTGTAACAAATTATAGGCATGTAGGACTACATGGTGAATACTGTGAGCCTTCCAGCATCACTGAACCAGGTGGTGGTTTGGGGCGGGGTGGGGGGGAACTACTGACACAGATGGTAACTCAAATCCAAAAGAGCCAACACAGGTAACAGATCAAAAGACATGCTAAATACATTAACTAAATAGAAATATACATTTTTATCTTTTTTTCTTTTTAATTTCTCTAAAAAATACCAGGCTTTGGGATGCCTGGGTGGCTCAGTCGGTTAAGCATCTGACTTCGGCTCAGGTCATGATCTCACAGTTCATGAGTTTGAGCCCTGCGTCAGGCTCTGTGCTGACAGCTCGGAGCCTGGAGCCTGCAGCCTGCTTCAGTTTCTGTGTCTCCCTCTCTCTCCGGCCCTCTCCTGCTTGCACTCTTGCTCTCAAAATTAAATAAATTTTTAAAAATTAGGCTTTATAGGGGCGCCTGGGTGGCTCAGTCGGTTAAGCGGCCAACTTCGGCTCGGGTCATGATCTCATGGTCTGTGAGTTCGAGCCCCGCGTCGGGTTCTGTGCTGACAGCTCAGAGCCTGGAGCCTGTTTCAGATTCTGTGTCTCCCTCTCTCTGACCCTCCCCTGTTCATGTTCTGTCTCTCTCTGTCTCAAAAATAAATAAATGTTAAAAAAAAAAATTTTTTTTAAATAAATAAAAATTAGGCTTTATAAAGCAATAGTTTTAAAAAATACAACTGAACCTTAAATAATACAGGTTTGAACTGTGTAGGTCTACTTATATGAAGACTTTTTTTCAGTAAATACAGTAATGCATCTTTTCTTCCTTGTAATTTTCTACACATTTTTCCTCTAGCTTATCTTATTGTAAGAACACAATATATAATACACATAACCTATAAAATACGTGTTAACTCTTATCAGTAAGACTTCCCATCAATAGTAAGCTACTAGGGTTAAGGGGAGGGAGAGGGATCAAAAGTATACATGGATTTGTGACTGCACAGGGAGTCAGTGTCCCGGTTCCTGTTCTGTTCAAGGGTCAAGTTTATAAAAACATACTACACAACAATACCTCAAAGAATGGGATGGAGAACAGAACAACCAGACAGAAAATTAATAAGGTAACAACTTGAGAGAAGTTGAGAACTTGAACAACACTATAAACTAACAGGACCTAAAAGACATACAGATCACTCCACACAACAGAAAAATATGCATTTTTGTCGCATGCACATGGACTGTTCTCCAAGACAGACTACAGATCAGGCCACAAAACAAGTCTTACTAAACTTATAAAGATGGAAACAATCAAAAGTATTTTCTCTGATCACAATGGAAGGAAACTAAAGATCACCAGCCAAGAGAAAACTGGAAACTCACAAATATGTGGAAATAAAGCAACACATTCTTAAACCACCAATGGGAAAGGAAAAAAAACATCACAAGGGAAATCAGAAAATACCTTGAAATAAATGAAAACATAACCAAAATGTATGGGATGCAACAAAAGCAATGCAATGTGGGAAATGTACTACTGTAAATGGTTATATGAAGAAAGAAAAAGGTCTCAAATCAATCTTACTTTACATCTTATGGAAATACAAAAAACAAAAACAGAAAACAATTTAATCCAAAGCTGGAAGGAGGAAGTAAATAATAAAGATTGGAGAGAAATAAAATGAAGAATAGAAAAACAGAAAATCAAAGAAACCAAGAGTTGGGTCTTCAAAATGATCGACAAAATTGTGAAACCTTACCTAGGCTAAGAAAAAAAAAGACTCAAATAACTAAACTCAGAAATGAAAGAAAAGACACTATCAACAAAGGTATGCTGACAAGTTGGATAACCTAGGTGAAATGAACATATTCTTAAAAATGCACAACGAACCAAGACTGAATCATAAAAAAAATAGAAATCTGAATAAATTTATAAGAAGCCTGAATCAGCAATTGAAAGCCTAACAAAGAAAAGCTCAAGACCATATGGCTAGTGGATTCTACCAACATTTAAAGGAAAGTTAACACCAACTTTCTTATTAAACTCTTCCAAATAAATTGGCAAGGCAACATTTACTAACTTATTCTATGAGACAATACTACCCTGATGCTAAAGACAAAAACACTACAAGAAAATTACATACAAGGCAATATTCCTAAAGAATACAGACGTAAAAATCCTCAACAAAACACTAGCAAACCAAATCCAATAGCATATTAAAGGAATTATAAACTATAACCAATGGGATTTAGTCCTGGAATGCAAAGATGGATCAACGCATGAAAATCAAAGTAATATACCACATTAAGAGAAGAAAAACACATGACCATTTCCATGGACTCAGAAAAAGCACTTGACAAAACTCAACAGATTTTCATTATCAGAACACTCAAAAAAACTACAAACAGAAGAAAATTACCTCAACCTAACAAAAGCCACGTATGAAAAATCTACAGCCAGTATCATACTCACAGCGAAAAAACCAAAAATCTTTTCTTCTAAGGTCAGGAACAAGATAAAGATGCTCACTTTTACCACTTCCATTCAAAACAGTATTGGAAGTCCTAATCAGAGCAGATAGCAAAAGAATAAAAGGGATCTAAATTGCTAGAGAATAAAAAAATTATCTCTGTTCTCAAATAACATGATTTTATATGTGGAAAACCCTACAGAATTCACACAAAACTGTTTGCAGGAATAAACTCAGAAAATTTGAAGGTACAACATCAATACACAAAAATCAGTTGCATCTCTATGTAATAATGAATTCCCAAAAATAAAATTAAGAAAACAATTCCAACTACAGTAGCATCAAAAAGAATATAGCGTACTTAGGATTAAGCTTAACCAATGAAGTGAAACACATACATTGAAAACCATGTTGCTGAAATAAATTAAAGAAGATGCAGATAAAATGAAAAAGACCTGTGTTCCTGGATTACAAGATGATATTAAGAAGTCCATATTATTGAAGACAATCTACAGATTCAACACGAACCCTATCAAAATCTCAATACCACTCTGGGGGCAGAAATATGAAAATTCTTCTTAAAATTAATAAGGAATCTCAAGGAACCCAAATAGTCAAAACAATCTTGAAAAAGAGCAAAGTTGGAGGTCTCATGCTTTCTGATTCAAAACTTACTACAAAACTATGGAAACCAAAACATAGTACCATACTGGCGTAAAGACTGACATATACAACAAGAGAATACAAAAGAGCCCAGGAATAAACTCTTGTATGTATGTATTGTTAAAAGATTTTTTTAATAAGGATGCCAAAAACACTCAGTAGAGGAAAATAGCCTTTTCCAACCAAAAGCACTGGAAAAACGGGATATCCACATGAAAAAGTAAAATACCCCTATCTTACATCATATACAAAAACTCAAAATGGAGTACAGACCTAAAAATAAGAGGCAACACTATAAAACTCTTTGAAGAAAACCCAAAATAAAAACTTTAAGACACTGAATTTGACAATATACTCAACATCCCTTGCTATTACATAAATGGAAATCAAAACCACAATGAGATATCATTTTGCACCTATCAGGATGGCTATAAACAAAAGAACAGAAAAGAACAAGTGTTGGTGAAAATGCGGAGAAACTGAAACCCTTGTGCATTGCTGGTGGGACTGTGAAATGATGAGCCATTGTGAAAACATGGTATGGCAACCTCTCAAAAAATTAAACACGGAATTACCATATGGTCCACATATTCCACTTTGGGGTATATGCACAAAAGATCCAAAAACTAGGGCCTGAACGCCAACGTTCCAGCAGCATTACTCAAAACAGCCAAAAAATGGAAGCAACCCAAGTGTCCAGCAATGAATGAATAAACAAAATATTATATATACACACACTGGAGTATTTATCAGCCTAAAAAAAGCAGCAAATTTTGGTACATACTATAACATAAGAGAATCCTGAGCACATGCCAAGTGAAATAAGTTTATCACTAAAGGACAAATATTTTGTTTCCACGAGAGTAGTATTCACAGAGACGGGAAATAGAATGGAGGCTGCCAAGCAAGGCAACAAGGCAGAATTGGGGATTATTGTTTACTGGGTATGGAGTTTCAATTTGGGAAGATGAAAAATGTTCTGGAAATGGATGGTGATGGTTGCATAACAATGTGAATGCACTTAAAGCCACAGAACTAGGGGTACCTGGGTGGCTCAGCTGGTTAAGCATCCAACTTCAGCTCACGGCATGATCTCATGGTTCGTGAGTTCGAGCCCTGCATCGGGCTCTGCACTGACAGTGCAGAGCCTGCTTGGGATTCTGTCTGCCCCTGTCCAGTGCATGCCTGTGTGCACACTCTCTCTCAAAATAAATTTTAAAAAGCCAAAGAGCTATACATTTAAAAATTATTAAAAAGGTAAATTTGTTACGCACATTCTACCACATTAAAAAAATGAAAGTAAATCCAGTTATAGATAAGTCACAAGGATAAAAGGTACAGCATAGGGAACAGAGTCAATGATATTATAATAGGGTTTTATGGTAGCTACACCTGGGGTGAGCATAGGATACTGTATAGAAATGTTGAATCTCTGTGTTGTACACCGGAAACTAATGTAACGTCAACTATACTCAAAAAAATTTTTAGGACGGCCAACAGGCACATGAAAAGATGCTCAACGTTGCTCCTTATCAGGGAAATACAAATCAAAACCACACTCAGATATCACCTCACGCCAGTCAGAGTGGCCAAAATGAACAAATCAGGAGACTATAGATGCTGGAGAGGATGTGGAGAAACGGGAACCCTCTTGCACTGTTGGTGGGAATGCAAACTGGTGCAGCCACTCTGGAAAACAGTGTGGAGGTTCCTCAGAAAATTAAAAATAGACCTACCCTATGACCCAGCAATAGCACTGCTAGGAATTTACCCAAGGGATACAGGAGTACTGATGCATAGGGGCACTTGTACCCCAATGTTTAGAGCAGCACTCTCAACAATAGCCAAATTATGGAAAGAGCCTAAATGTCCATCAACTGATGAATGGATAAAGAAATTGTGGTTTATATACACAATGGAGTACTACGTGGCAATGAGAAAGAATGAAATACGGCCCTCTGTAGCAACGTGGATGGAAATGGAGAGTGTTATGCTAAGTGAAACAAGCCATACAGAGAAAGACAGATACCATATGGTTTCACTCTTATGTGGATTCTGAGAAACTCAACAGAAACCCATGGGGGAGGGGAAGGAAAAAAAAAAAAGAGGTTAGAGTGGGAGAGAGCCAAAGCATAAGAGACTCTTAAAAACTGAGAACAAACTGAGGGTTGATGGGGGGTGGGAGGGAGGGGAGGGTGGGTGATGGGTATTGAGGAGGGCACCTTTTGGGATGAGCACTGGGTGTTGTATGGAAACCAATTTGACAATAAACTTCGTAAAAAAAAAATAAAATAAAAAATTTTAAAGGCATGAGAATAAAAAAAGAGGCTGAAAAAACTGCTGTATTTTATCAGAATTATATCAGTAGTAACCCCAAATATACTATAAGAAGATACACATTGTAATCACTAGAGAAACTGTTAGTAAAATAATTCAAAAAAGTATAGTTAAGAAATCAGAGGCCAAGGGTGGCTCAGGTAATCATCTGACTCTTGACATTGGCTCAGTTCATATGGTTCGTGAGATCGAGCCCCTGCTTGGGATCCTCCCTCTCTCTCAAAATAAATAAATAAACTTAAAAAAAAAAAAAAAAAGGAGTAACAAAGGACATATTAAACAAA
Source organism: Panthera leo (assembly GCF_018350215.1). Taxonomy (NCBI): domain Eukaryota; kingdom Metazoa; phylum Chordata; class Mammalia; order Carnivora; family Felidae; genus Panthera; species Panthera leo. The sequence goes on from NC_056691.1 coordinate 6,254,886, forward strand.
ACACCAAAATGATATAAATCCAACCATATCAATAATTATATGTAGCTGGACTAAACACTCCAATCAAATGGCAGGGATTATCAGATTAGATTTGGGAAATAACAACAAAAAAGCAAAATCTAAATATATGCTGTCCATACAAGACATACTTCAGACTCAAAGATGTAATTATTTTGTGCACGTAAAAGGGTAGCAAACAGTATGTCACACAAGTGGTAAACCATAAGAGAACTGTAGTGGCAATATTAATATACAGTAAAATACACTCTATGAAAACAAACATTAGTGGGGAGAGAACTCATGATTTAAACAAACACACACACGCGCGTGCACGTCAATGCAAAAGACAAATATGACCATAAACCTAAGCAACACAGCCCAAAAATACATGAGCAAAAATCAAAAGCATTGAAAGAGAAAACAATTCAACCAGAGTTGGAGATTTCAATCTCTACTCTCAATAACTGATACTGCTAGACTGAACATTAACAAGGATACAGAAGACTTGAACCATGTCAACCAATTTAACCTACCATTTACAGAACTCTCTGCCAGTAACAGAATACATATTCTTTACAAGTACACATCAAACATGTTCTAACACAAAGCATATGGTAACCCATAATAATCTTAAAGGAGTAAAATTATTCAAAGTAGAGTCCTCAACCACAATGGAATTAAGTTAGAACCAATAACAAAGAGTATGCGAAATCCTTAAATATTTGGAAATTAAACCACATACTTCTAAATAATCCATGATCCAAAGAAATTATTTAATTTTAGAAATGATTAAATTTTAAGAACTGAATTGAGAACAAAATTTGATGCACATCAAATGCTATGGGGTGGAGGGGAGATGAATAGGTAGAGTACAGGGATTTTTAGGACAAGGAAAACATTCTGCATGACATTACAATCACAGATATTTGCAAATATACATTTGTCCGAACCCAGAGAACCTACAACACCAAACCCAAAGAAAATAATTTAAAAATCAGTGCACAAATAAAAAAACAGGAAACACAAAATTAACAGACCAATAGAAGATCGGTAAAACCAGAAGTTGGCTCACTGAAAAGATCTACAAATTGCTAAAATTTTACCTAGACCAATGAGGAGAATCACTTAAGATTCCATCTTAATTTTAGGATGGATTTTTCTATTTCTGAAAAAAAAAAAAAAATACCATTGGGATTGCACTAAAGCTGTAGATTGCTGTGGGTAGTACTGGTATCTTAATCTGTGAACATGGGATGTCTTTTCATTATTTGCATCTCTAATTTTTTTCAGCAATGGTTTTGTAGTTTTCAGCATATAAGTCTTTTGCCTCCTCAGTTAAGTTTAATTCTAATTATTTAATTTTTTTGATACCATTGTAAATAAAATGGTTTTCTCAATTTCACTTTTGGATATTCATTGTTATAGCACAGAAATGCAACTGATTTTTGCATGTTGATTTTGTGTCTTTCAATTTTGCTGAATTTATTATTTCTAACTATAAAAAACTATGAGAATAAAACAAGTTTTGGCAAGGTTGCAAAACAGCAATATACAAAAATCAATTTTACATCTATATACTTGTAATAATCTGAAAATGAAATTAACAATTACATTTATGAGAGCATCTTAAAACATAAATAAAAATACGTAGGAATAAATTTAACAAAAGTGAAAGACCTGTACACTGAAAACTACAAAACGCTGCTAAGAGAACATTTTTAAAACCTAAATAAATAGAAAGACACTGCATGTTCATAGACTGGAATATACTATACCAATGAGATGGCAATTCTCTCTGTTGATCTACAAACTTAGTGCAATCCCCTGAAAATCCTGGTCTTTGTTTTGGTTTGTTTTTTGTGTTTCGTTTTTATGGGTTTTTTTCTTTTTCTTTTTTTTTTTTTTAGAAACTGACAAGATAATCCTAAAATTTATACAGAAATGCAAAGGATCTAGAATAGGCAAAATAATTTTGAAAACAAAGTAGGGCTTTTACCACCCAATTTCTAAATTTGCTATAAAGCTTCAGTGTGATGCTTGCATAATAGACATATGAATGAATGAAAACAACAGAAAATACAGAAATCACCCCTTACTGTTATAGTCAACTGATGTTTGACAAAGGTGCCAATGCAATTCAACAGTGAAGAGTTTTTCGAACAAATTGTGCTAAGACAACCGGATATGTATGTTTAAAAAAAAAAAAAAAAAAAAACAACTTTGGTCTTTACAAAAAATCAACTCAAAATTGGTAACAGACTTACATATAAGAGGTCAAATTATAAAACTTATAAAAGGAAACATAAGATGCTGTGACCTTGGATTGGCCAAAGGTTTTTCAAGATACAAAAAGCATGATTCACAGAAGAAAAAAAAGAAAAACAAACTAGACTTCATCAAAATTAAGCTTTTATTCTCCAAAAGACACCACTAAGAAACTGAAAATCCAAATTATATAAGGAACCCTTACAACTCAAGGTTGTTAGGTAAAACATTCCAATTAAAAAAAAAAAAAAAAAAAAAAAGGAGGGCAGGGCGCCTGGGTGGCTCAGTGGGTTAAGCATCTGACTTCGGCTCAGGTCATGATCTCTCTGTTTGTATGCTCCAGCCCCTGCATCAGGCTCTGTGCTGACAGCTCAGAGCCTGGAGGCTGCTTCAGATTCTGTGTCTCCCTCTCTCTCTGCCCCTCCCCTGCTCACACTCTGTGTCTCAATAATAAATGAACATTAAAAAATTTTTTTTCTTAATTTAAAAAAAGGAGGGCAAAGGGTTTGAATAGATATTTCACCAAATATGGTATACAAATGGCTAATAAGCACATGAAAAGATGCTAAACACTGTCAGTCATTAGGAAAGTACAAATTAAAGTCACAATGAGATACCACTACAAACCCACTAAAATAGCGGTAATAAAAAGGAATTACAATAACCAAGTGTTGAGAAGGATGTGGTGAAACAGAAACCTTCATGCTTTGCTAGTGGGGATGATGTAAAATGCTACTTAACGCTACTGTGGAACAGTTTGGCAGTTTCCTAAAAAGCTAAACATCAACGTACCAGATGACCTAGCAGTTCCATTCCTATCTCCCTATAAGAAATGATAATACGCATCCTTGCAAAGATATGCATACAGTTGTTTATAGCAGCATTATCCATAATGAAACAGAAACAACCAAATATCCATTAGCTGGTAAATGGATTTTTAAAATGTGGTATAAGCCACACAATGGAATAATATTTGGCTATAAAAAGGAGCACCACAAAAACATTATGCTAAGTAACAGCCAGACACAAGAGACTGCATGTTGTACGGTTTCCTTCACATGAAACTTTCAAAAGTCAAATCTACAGGGCCAAAAAGGCCAATGGTTCCCTGGGGCTGGAATATGAACACAAGTTAAATGCAAATGGGCATAATACTTCTTGGGGTTGCTGTAAATGTCCTAAAACTAGATTGTGATGACGTTTCACAACTCTATAAATTTACTAAAAGTCACTGTACCTTTACAATACTTTCATACATCTCAATAAAGCTGTTAGAAAATTAAACCACAGCAAATTCTACTGTACACCTACAATAATATTCAAATTTTCACATGTAAACTTATGTATGCTTTATTATGGATCTAAGGCAAATCACTTGGGGAGACGGGTTTGGGATAGCAACTCAAAATGAAGCAATTAGAATGAACTTAAAAGAAACCAAGATACCTTGATTCCAACCGACGCTTGCTAGCAAATAAAGTATTTTTAATTAAGTAACTGTCACTTTGTGGCAAGTGTGAATTCTAGACTGGTCTTAAATACTTTTAAATTTTAAGTTTATTCACTCTAATATGATATCTATATATGATATCTAATTTGATAAATTGCATATTTAGCAGTAAACAGAATGCTTTAATGCAGTATTTCCCATATAGGTGACACTTTTTTAATCACAGTGTAAGAAAATAATTTTTCCAACTTTTCTTCAATCCTTTTGATTTAAAGAGGATATCTGTGACAGGTGCTACTGATCTTTTTTTGTGTGTTTGTTTATTTTTGAGAAAGAGACAGAGTGTGAGCAGGCGAGGGGCAGAGAGAGGGGGAGACACAGAAACTGAAGCAGACTCCAGGTTCTGACAGTGAGATCATGACCTGAGCCCAACTCAGATGCTTAAAGGACTGAGCCACCCAGGTGCCCCTGTCCTGTGCTGGTTTACTTCTAAACACCTCTCGCGTAGCTGCTAACTCCTCCTTTTAAGAAAAGGGCAAGAGCCTTTGGCAGGAACCTAAATTTTCATAACATCGTTTTCATTCTATTCCCTCATACAGTAACACTGTATTTATCCAAGTGGTGCTGGCTTTCCATTTATAGTAAAGATATAAATTACTTTAAAAGAGAATTAAAAGTTAGATTGGAGAAGTACTATAAGGACAGGGCAAAAATCATGAATTAGGCATGTGAAGGACCTAAATTCAAGAAACGCTGCTTCCTATGATGTAAAGCACCTAGTCCACAAACTCAGAATGAATGTTTCCCTGTCATATGCATCAAATCAATGCTTAACAAGCATCCGAGGATGGGTGAAATGTCCTTATTTAAATGTTTATACTACTGTTTTATGGGACTTTCCTTTCCACAGGTCACTTCCAATATAAACACAGACTGGGAACCAGTTCAATTGGTTATGAGACCGCACAATAGTTTACGTTTTGGTAAACTACAGAGGACCCTTTACCACGTACCACTTCTTCCCTTTTCCCCTAGCTTTACTGAGATATAACTGACACACAACACTGCATAAGTTTAAGATGTACAGGCTGTTTGATACACTTATATCTCACAAAATGATCACCACCGTAGTGTTAGCCAACACCTGCATCACATAGTTAGCACTTTTCTCATAGTGAGAACACCGAAGATCCACTATGTCAGCAACTTTCAGGTATATAATGCGGTATTACGAACTACGGTCATTACATTAAATCCCCTGACAGAACATATTCACCTGACATCTGGAAGTTTGCGCTCTTTGAACAACTCCCCTTTTTCCACACCTCCTAACCTCGGGTAACCACCATTCTAGTCTGTTTCTTTCTATGCATTCAGCTTTTTCAGATTCCATACGTAAGTGCCATCATACAGTATCTGCCTTTGGTTAACTTACTTAGGACAATGCCTTCAAGGTCCATCCATGTTGTTGCAAATGGCAAGATTATCTTTCTTGCTGGTGGCTGAGTAACATTCCATTGTGTATATATATCACATCTTCTTTATCCATTCATCCACTGACAGACACTTAGGTTGACTTAGGTTGTTTTCATATCTTGGCTACTGTGAATAACAAGTACTACTTTTCTAATATAACCAAACTGTGTATAATAAAGTATTTAATTCACTTTCACCTAAATAACCCTATCTAAAATTTTTCTAAATTTAGCTTGTAATTTAATACTACCATTTTTTTAAAACTACATGTCAACATTTTTAAATCTTCCACTTATTAAACCTTTAAAACATTCTGTGCTATGCATAGGATACCCTAAATTCATCAACTTAGTTTCAAAATACTTATTAGGGGCACCTGGGTGGCTCAGTTGGTTAAGTGTCCAACTCTTGATTTCAGCTCAGGTCACGATCTTATGGTTTGTGAGTTCGAGCCCTGCGTCAGGCTTCTGCCCTGACAGACAAGACGCTGCTTGGGATTGTCTCTCCCTCTTCCTCTGCTCCTCCCCCACTAGTTCTCTCTCAAATAAGTAAACATTTAAAAAATAAAAATACTTATTAAGCATATGCATTGTACAGGCATTATGTATAGTACAAAAGATCATTTCTGCCCTCCAGAAACTTATTATCTAAATGGATAAATAAAACGTGTGCAAAAACTTGCAAACATTAGTTCATCAAAAAAAATGAACACATCTTGTTATGGTAAATAAAGAATGACTCAGAGAAAGCAGAATTTCAACAGAAGCTAAAGGATGGATAATATTCTGATAGGCAGAGATGGGGCAAGTGATCATTCTAAGAGGGGAGTGTCTCTGATAACAAACTAAGAGTTTGAACTTCATTCTGTAACCAACAGTGAACCCTAAAAGACTTCCAAGCAGTGAGTTTGTGAGAAAGGCTCTCCAGGGGCGCCCGGGTGGCTCAGTCCGTTAAGCGTCTGACTCTTGGTTTCGGCTCAGGTCAGGATCCCACTTGTGAGATCAAACCCAGGCATCGGGCTCTGCGCTGACAGTGAGGAGCCTGCTTGGGATTCTCTCTCCCCCTCTCTCTGCCTCTCCACCCCTCACAAGCTCTCTCAAAAATGAATTAAAAAAATTTTTTTTCTATTAAAAAAAAAAAGCTCTCTGGAGGCAATCAGTGATAGAACAGAGTTGACAAGGTATGAAATGGGAGAGTGGGAAAATATAGGTACAAACTAAATGGCCCTCCTGAGGTCCACAGTTAACCATATACCTAATCCTACAACTTGGCTTCTTTAAACATCTCCTTGTTCTCTCTTATTAGCATACGCCAACAAGAACATAAGGTTGTAGTCAGGGTTACTCAAAGACACACATTTTATTTCATAAGCCAAGTAAGTATCTATTTCAGCTTTTTTTTTTTTTTTTTTAGCAAACTTTACAGCAATAAATCACAAAATTTTCATTTTTATTAACACATTTAACATATTAACACCTTTGCACGGAGTGTTTTGTTACGTATAACATACCCCATCATCCGTTTCCTATACTGCCTATTAATGCTATCTTTCACACAAGGTGTTCAAAAATACTTCTAAAGGTAATTTACATATATAAAATAATGACCCCAAAATTGACATAAAACTAACTTAAAATTACAGCATTCTAAGGTATCATTCTGTGGTTCACGTATGTAGACTTTCGTATTCAGAGTTAAGCAGTGCATTAGAGGAATCATTCTAGGCCCTCTAGCACAGTTCAAAACACAATCTCACAAAACACCCTGTCAGTCATAAATCATAACACGGTTTAAACAGCAGCTTCAATCCCAAAGCTGAAACCAGCCCTTTTTCTTTTTTTATTTTTTTTTTTTAACGTTTATTTATTTTTGAGACAGAGAGAGACAGAGCATGAACAGAGGAGGAGCAGAGAGAGAGAGAGAGACACAGAATCTGAAACAGGCTCCAGGCTCCGAGCCGTCAGCACAGAGCCCGACGCGGGGCTCGAACTCACAAGCCGTGAGATCATGACCGACTGAGCCATCCAGGCGCCCCGAAACTAGTCCTTTTTCAATGCCCTCAGCAGAAATACATCATCAACTGCTCCATTGATCATACCTCTGCCACCCCAACCTAACACACACGTACTAAACTGGTTTTTTTTTGAGCACCCTTTTTTGGGTTGCAAAATCTATGGATGACCCCTGTTGCAAACTCTTGAGCAGTTTTTAGAACTCCTAAGTAGAATCACAAAGTAGAGAAAACAAATTTGTATCAACATGTTACAATGAAACGAGTTATACCTTCACACTAAAAATGAAATAAAAAAGCAAAGCGAGTATTTGAAGAAAGTCTTTTGTTCATAAACAACCAAACAGCACTTATTTCTCAAATTTGGAGTTAGGGAAGAATTTTAAAGAGGTCTGGCTGACACTGATACTACAAACAGACGCTTAGAGTACATAATAGTAACTACAGCAGGTACAAAAAAGTTCACTAGAAGACCCATAAAACGTACACAAGTTATTCTTAGGAATTTTATTTAATGTTTCCATAGTCTCATGACTAAGCAATATTTTAAACATAGCAATTCTTTTTGGACATTAAACACACACACACAGAGCTTAGGCTTTTAAATGCACGGATACTTTCCACAGGCTAGTTTTCTCTTTTCAAAAATGCATCCCTCCTAAGTGACTGAGAGAGGCCTAACAAAATTTCAGATAAGCAAATCATGTTATACATCCTGATCTCTCTGTGCATGTCTCCCCATCTCAAATGCCCTCAAGCAGCTTTTAAGACCTCAACCCCACATCTCCATCTTCAGTGTTCACTTTATTCTCTAAAGTTACGTGTATGTACGGGAGCTTTCCAATATCAAAGCTCTCGTGTTTTCAAGCACACGTTTTACTTTTTTAAAAGTTTTTTAATGTTTATTTACTCTTGAGAGAAAGAGAGAGCGTGAGCAGAGAGATAGACGGGAGGGGGTGGGGGTGGGGGGTGGTTGTGGAGAGACAGAGAATAAGAAGCAAGCTCCAGGCTCCGAGCTGTCAGCACAGAGCCCGACACGGGGCTCGAACTCACAACTGTGATGAGATCATGACCTGGGCCGAAGTCGGAAGCCTAACCGATTGAGCCACTCTGGCGCCCCTCATGCAAACATTTTAAACCAATTCATTCTAAATTGAATACTGATAGTTCCTCAATTTAGCTAGAGGTGTTTTCACTTTTAAAAGAAATTTGTTAACCTAAATTGATTTTAACTTACATAGTTTCAGTAAGTTTAGAAATTAAAAAAACAAAGCAAAAAAAAAAAAAAAAAAAGCTTTCACACAGTGAAAAAAGGCATATTCCAAGAGGAGGAGACTTGAAAGCAGGAGTCTGGCACCGGCTCCCCATTAACCCAGCCATCTAATCACAGACCTTCAGAGCATCTGATCCAATACGTGACTCTTCAAGTGATGAAGCTGATGCCAGAGACCAAGATTAACCATTCCTGGACCTACAGTAACACGCAGCCTCCACTCAGGCATCTCATTTCACCTCATATGCCCTAACCCCACACACGGGATCTTATTGGTAGTGACCCCAGGACTTCTGTAAGAAAGCAGCTGTGTGTAGGATGGAAGTTTAAAGGTAGGAGTCACCAGCAGCTTTAAATTCCGTGACTGCCTATTTTACACAGTGTCTAACTCCAAAGGCAAAAAAAGCAGGTATTAGTTTTCTTTTTTTATTTATTTTTGAGAGAGCACAAGCGGGGGAGAGGCAAAGAGTGGGGGGCAGAGGATCTGAAGGGGTCTCTGTGCTGACAGAAGAGAGCAAGACGTGGGGCTCACGAACGGCGAGATCATGACCCCAGCCGAAGTCCGACGCTCAAGTGACGAGCCACTCAGGCGCCCTAACAGATGTTCTTAATATCCCTAAGAAAACTGACGCACATTTTTGTTTCTTTCACAGAGCAATGAAGTAACCTGCAGGCTTCGGGTCCATTCATCCCTCGTAGTAAGTTGGGGACTGTCGAAACTTAAGTCTACCCTTTCAGGGACAGTTAAATTTGAGGCTGTTCCATCAAGGTGAAATGCATTCCAAATTCGGAAGACGAGTGAAAATTCAAGTTCTAATTATTTCTTCTGCATGAACTTTCAAGAGGATTATATACACACAAGCAAATAAAAATTACTCCACTGGCATACACACTGTAAGTGAGGTAGCATCTCATTTAAACACCAAATGATATACAATGCCCATATTCAAAAAGGACATCAAGCACCAGACACAAGAGTCACGCTGCCGGTTACATAACCACCTCTTCGGTTTTGATATTTACTTACAACGTACATGGGCCCCAACTCAACGGCGAACAGTTTCGCCTTACAGCCTAACTATGACAGTCCTATAAAGAAGCTACCGGAAACACCTCAGTCCCATCATCACTTTCACCAGGGCTGTGAGAGTAGACAGGACTTTTCAAGTATTCACACGGCCAGCCAGACATCTGAGGGTTTTAACTCAACTAAAGCCAGTAACGCCACACGGATCTAATACAACCAAGGTCATAACCTATTTCCACGCGGTCAAGTCAGCTATCAAAAGACACAAACTGCACTCTGACGTCGGGAAGTACTGCCCTCTTTGGGGGACAAACCACCAGCAACAAACATTTTTTTTTTTTTTTTTCCCCTTCTGTAGCTTTTAGAGCCTGACCTAAGAGCAGCGTTCGCGGAAAAAAGGGAGTAGCCCACCCACCACTTAAGTTCGGTGAAGTTCTTTTCTCTTACCTACTCAGTAGTGACACGAGAACCAGGAAAAAAAAAAAAAAAAAAAAAAACCCAGGGCTCGCAGAAAGCACACACAGAACTCATTTTCATGCTTTTCCCAAACCTCATGACTTCCAGGTGTTAAATGCCCGGGCGCAGCGCGGGCACAGCGGAGTTCAACTTCCGCTCCTGCCAACCTCCCCCTGCAATTCTCTACCGAGAGTCCCGGGCAGCAGCGAGGCGGGGAGGAGATGCTGGGGTGAAGCGACGCGTGGGACGAGCAGACCTTCGGTCAAAAACGAAGGAATCCTGGCTGCGGCTGCTAGAAGAAAGTTCTCACAGGCCTGCCAAGTCTGGCACTGGGTGAAGCCCAACAGGCTCTCCCTGACTCCAGAACCACGGCCTTGAAAGCAGGGGCGGGCCGGGAGCGCACGGCGCCCAGACTGCTATTTGCGGAAAGTTTAAACAAATTTGCTCCTCGGGGAATGGGGGAAGGGAGCGGAGGGCAAGTCCGGGCTCGGCCAAGGGAGCGCGCGGGGTGTGCGCGGCGCGCGGCCGCCGGTCCGACGCGGGGAGGCGCACGGATTTTCGGCGGCCGCCGCCGCCGCCGCCGCCTCTGCCCCCCGAGCCCCGGCCGAACGGGCCCGGCGCCGAGGAGCAGGGGCGCGGGACGCCGGGTGGAAGTTGAGGGCGGGACCGCGCCGGGACGCCGGGGAGGGAGCGGCGAGAGGCGGCGGGCGGCTCTACTTACGCGGCTGTACCAGATGCTGAGGCGGACCGGGGCCAGCACGGCGAAGAAAGTCCTCTGGGGGTCGGACTGAACGTGGATAGGCGCCTCGGCCGGGCTCCCCAGAGGGCACAGCAGCCTCTTGGGCCAGCCGCTCAGGAAATACATGGTCCGCGCGGAGCCGCCGACGCCGCGGCGCCCGGCGGCCCCCGGCCCCGTCCGTCACACTCAGCGGCCCGGGGCCGGACGCCCGCCTCCCACACCGCCCCCGGCCGAGTCGGCGGCGTCGGCAGCGGCAGCTCGGAGCATCTGCCCGCTGGCCGGGCCGGGCCGGGCCGGGCCGACGCGCAGCTAAGCGACGAAGGAACCCTTGGGCTGACGGGGCCCAGTGTGGGGGAGGTAGGGGGAGGGAGAGTCGGGATGGAGAGGGGGCGGGAGGAGCGCGGAGGCCCGCCCCGGCCCGGCCCCACCCCTTCCTCGGGCCGCACGGGCGTCACCACGCCGCGCCGCGTGGGTCGGGCCGGGGAAGGCTTGCCGCGCGCACGCGCCTTGGAGACTTCTCCCTACTTCCCCCCGCCCCGCCGTCGCTCTTCTTTCTGAAGCTCCGCCCCTATCTTCACGAGCGGCCGCCGCGCTGCGTCAACACGCATGCGCCTCTGCCCCCTCCTGGCCCCTCTGCACCTCCCACTTGCAATGTGCACCACGTTGTTGGGGCCGGGTGGGCGGGACTACCGCCTGAGACTCAGGGGAAAGTGGGCCGAACGGGGCGAGACCCAGTTGCGGGGCGACTCGAATCGCGGAACACGCCTCTCGCCCGGCCTTAAGCCAAATTTGACTCCCTTCGCGGATTGGTGAGGCTTGTGGGCCGGGCCTGGCGCTGCAACTCGGGGGAAAGGTGGGTGGGGGGGGAGATTTGCAGGGGGCGCGATAGTCACGTGACCTTCCCTGCTGGCCAGCCCACCCACCCCAACCGTTCCCCGTGCTGGGCCGTGGGGTCCTTGGCCTAGTGAGCCGCTGTTGCGTGCCAGGCTCTGCAGTGAAAGCTGGCGGTGGAGTTCCTGCCCTCATGGGGTTTACAGCCTAGAGGGGGCCTTTATTCGATCCGTGAATAAACCACCCGCCTTGAAAGTGCCTGAGCCGCGTCCTCTTTCCTTCGGGTTTCCAAATCTAGCGTGTAATTAAGAATTCAATTTGTATTCATCTATCCCTTTACCAACCACAATGTTAGACAAGGCAAGGCTGTCTCTTTTTTTGCACCCTTCGGTAGAGTATATGCCACAAAAGAATTGGACATAATTTTAGATCTGGGACGGGCCTTAGAGTCTCTCTAGTTGGATGTTTAACTTTTGGACCCCAGGGATCACCCTAACAACTGTTTCTTTTTGAGTCCTGACCCAGTGGTTACCTCTGAATAGGAGGACGGCGTCAATGGGGATGGAGTGTGTGTAGAGAAGGCGAAGGGTGGGGGGGTCCAAAATGAAAGACTTCTCATTGTCTGCCCCTTTTGTTCACTTTTCATTTTTCCACATTTTTTAAATTAAAAAAATACGTTAACCCAGGTTTAAAACAAATGTTGCATGAAAAAGTAACAATAAACAGCAAAGGAGGAAACAAAGTAACTTAATGCGTATCAGATGTAGCATTGTAGCTGGTATTCGTAACAAAATATGTAACTTTTACATAATTTTTTTAAACATTCACTGCATTCCCCAGAAGGTGATCAAAGAACCCAGGATTCCTCAAATCACAGTTGAAACTGCCGCACCACTCACTGGCCTCTTGAGGTCAGACTGTGTCTCCTTCCTGGCGTCCCCCACCCCCACCCCCACGTCCAGCACAGCAGCCTGGCACACACCAGGAATAGTAAACTCTGAAAATATGTGTCAAATGAAAATTGGATGAAACCCTGATCCAGCTGAACTACACCATTGGACAAAGAGACCCAGAGAAGTTTCTTGACTTACCAAAATAAAACTGTAGAAGAATAATACAGTTGCGTCATACTTTCATCTGACTTGTATTCGGTTATGCACTTGGCAGAGAAAGAGAGAAAATGAAAATAGGTTACAGTGCAGCAGTTACACGGGCAATTTTACTGAGAATGTATTCGTCCTAGCTCCCCTTCAGAGGTCTTTGTTCTGTGCCTTCTAAGTGAGAGCACCAACTTCCAAGTAATTTTCTTCCACTCTGTTTTTTTAAAGTTTTTAATGTTTATTTATTTTTCAGAGAGACAGAGAGTCAGAGCGTGAGTGGGGGAGGGGCAGGCACACACACACACACACACACACACACACACACACACACAGAATCTGAAGCAGGCCCCAGGCTCTGAGCTGTCAGCACAGAGTCCGACATGGGGCTCAAACCCACCAACCATGAGATCATGACCTGAGCTGAAGTCGGACACTTAACTGACTGAGGCACCCACACAGCACACCCCCCCCCTTTTCTTTTTTAATTTTTTAATGTCTATTTTTGACACAGGCAGAGCGTGCACTCGGTTTTAACTTTACTTGCTAACTTTAGAATCTAATTCCCTGGCTACACTCTTCTGTATATTTAAGGTTTACAAAACATTTTCAAATATATGACTTGATTTAGTTCCACAGCAAATCTTCAAGGTGGGTAATACTGGTGTGATGTTTATTCTTACTTTCTTAGTGAGGAAACAGGACCAGACTGGTGGAGGGTCCCAAAGTCACATGGCCTGAAAAGAACCCTTCCTTCTGCAGACCCACTCAATCTTGAGACCGGATTGAATTGAATCGTGCTAGTGGTCGAAGGCAGTGAGGAGCTGGAGGGTGGGATGATATGTCTGACTCCCCACAGTCCCTTACATGAGAGTTCCACATCGTGATAGAAACCCTATGGGCTGGATTTTCCAACTTTCAAATATCATATTCTAAGTTTACTTTGTAAAATACACAAGCAGTGCCATGCCATGGATCTTCCTTCTTGTAGCCTCCCAACATCACTCTCCAGTCAAACTTACTGAACTGTATTCTGAGCGAAGACTAAGCTGATAAATGAAAATTAACAGGTGCATCTTTTCAAACAGATTTGTTTTTATTGCAAGAAATAATGTGGGTAAGGGTGCACAGAAACAGAAGTACATTTATAAACTGTTGGGACTATAATGTGGTGCAGTTTTTCTAAAGTATATTTGGTGGGCACTTGGGTGGCTTAGTTGGTAAGTGCCCAACTCTCGATGTTGGCTCAAGGCATGCTCTCATGGCTTGTGGGTTCAAGCCCTGCACCAGGCTCTGCACGGACAGTGTGGAGCCTGCCTGGGATTCTGTCTCCCTTTCTCTCTGCCCCTCCCCTGCTTGCTTTCTGTATCTTTCTCAAAATAAATAAACTTAAAAAAAAATTAAGTGTAGTTGGAATTACATTTAAAAATGGAGAGATCTTGGGGCACCTGCGTGACTCAGTCGGTAAATCATCTGACTCTTGATTTCAACTCAGGTCACAATCTAGCGATTCATGGATTCGAGCCCTGCATCGGGCTCTGTGCTGACAGCGCAGAGCCTGCTTGGGATTTTCTCTCTCCCTCTCTCTCTCTGCCCCTCCCCTGCTCTCTTTCTGTCTCAAAATAAGTTAATAAAACAAAAAAAAATTTTAATTAAAAAAATGGAAAGATCCTTAAATTATGCATACTCCTGCCCACAACTATTTCTGTCCAATGGTTACTTTCCAAGGAAATAAACACTGGTATGTATAGAGTTTAGCTTTAAGAACGTACCCCACAAAGGTGTCACTAAGTGTCCCCAAAAAGACATTAATCACAGTTCTCTCTTAGAATGGAATATTTTGTAAAAATTAAAAAAAAAGTGTGGTAAGAATATTTAATCATATAGAAGTATGTTTAGTATATATTATCCAGTAATGAAAGCAAATTAAGACAGAATGTAAAATTTCCCATGTTCATTGGGGTGGGGGTGGGAGGGAGCGTATGTGGGCCAAAGGAAAAAAAAAAATGAAGACCTGCACTAAAACATTGGTGTTTACCCCCTGATTACAGGTGCTGCTTATGTTCTCTTTTGGGCTTTTTTGGTATTTTCTACATCGTCTATCGTGAACATGTTACTTTTGTAGCGAGAAAAAAAAGTTGTGCGAAACAGTTTACATTGCTAATGATGGACGATGGCCCTCAATGTCCAGCTTTCACTAGGGCCTGAAATGCTGGCGGATCAAAGGGAGCAATGTAGTGGCACCTCAGGTGCAGTCCTGAGACTAGCAAGAGGAGGGTCAGGATGAAAGGCCCTGGGTACTGCTCACATTCACAGACTTTGTGACGATGGCACAGCACCAGGACTGGATTGTGGTTGTGAATGCACCGCTCCCCATGTTTGGTGACCTCTATGAGAGCCTACGCAAATGTTCCCTGAAGAGGATGCTGCTTTAGTTGCTGACTCGTGCATATGCTTTTAACATTCATCCTTTATTACGCTTTCATTATGGACAGCTGATGTATTTGCTTCTGGGCCGGACTCCTGATTATCACTTATCCTGTTCGGAAGATTGGTAATGAGTATCTGAGCAGAAATGATAATGGTGTCAGGAGTTGGCTTCTCAGTAGCCTGGGGGTGAGTGGAGAAGGTGCAAATATACATGAAACAAGGTTGGCCGTGAGCCAATCATCTTTGAAACTAAGTGATGGGTAACTGGGAACTCACTGAGGTGTTTGCTCTCCTTTTCCATACAGATGAAATTTGCAGTCATAAAAAGTATAAGCATTTAAATTAAAAAGAGCATCTCAGTAACTTTGGTCACATGTGACTAACCAGTCTACTTTGTCCCCTATCCTCCCAACAGTGGTGACTATTACTTGGAATCATTTCATTAACCATAAAGGCAGGATGGCTTATTATTAAAAGGACTTCGTGGTTGTAAACAAGTCTGGGCTGAAGCATGAACGCAAACTAGAAAATAGAGAGAGCCTGTGTTTCCTAATCCAGCAAAATGGGAAGAGAGTCACTATTCTTGTCCTTAGCTTTGTGTTTTCTTTTTTTTTTTTTCAATATATGAAATTTATTGTCAAATTGGTTTCCATACAACACCCAGTGCTCATCCCAAAAGGTGCCCTCCTCAATACCCATCACCCACCCTCCCCTCCCTCCCACCCCCCATCAACCCTCAGTTTGTTCTCAGTTTTTAAGAGTCTCTTATGCTTTGGCTCTCTCCCACTCTAACCTCTTTTTTTTTTTTCCTTCCCCTCCCCCATGGGTTTCTGTTAAGTTTCTCAGAATCCACATAAGAGTGAAACCATATGGTATCTGTCTTTCTCTGTATGGCTTGTTTCACTTAGCATAACACTCTCCATTTCCATCCACGTTGCTACAGAGGGCCATATTTCATTCTTTCTCATTGCCACGTAGTACTCCATTGTGTATATAAACCACAATTTCTTTATCCATTCATCAGTTGATGGACATTTAGGCTCTTTCCATAATTTGGCTATTGTTGAGAGTGCTGCTCTAAACATTGGGGTACAAGTGCCCCTATGCATCAGTACTCCTGTATCCCTTGGGTAAATTCCTAGCAGTGCTATTGCTGGGTCATAGGGTAGGTCTGTTTTTAATTTTTTGAGGAACCTCCACACTGTTTTCCAGAGTGGCTGCACCAGTTTGCATTCCCACCAACAGTGCAAGAGGGTTCCCGTTTCTCCACATCCTCTCCAGCATCTATAGTCTCCTGATTTGTTCATTTTGGCCACTCTGACTGGCGTGAGGTGATATCTGCGTGTGGTTTTGATTTGTATTTCTCTGATGAGGAGCGACGTTGAGCATCTTTTCATGTGCCGGTTGGCCATCCGGATGTCTTCTTTAGAGAAGTGTCTATTCTTGTTTTCTGCCCATTTCTTCACTGGGTTATTTGTTTTTCAGGTGTGGAGTTTGATGAGCTCTTTATAGATTTTGGATACTAGCCCTTTGTCCGATATGTCATTTGCAAATATCTTTTCCCATTCCGTTGGTTGCCTTTTAGTTTTGCTGATTGTTTCCTTTGTTGTGCAGAAGCTTTTTATCTTCATGAGGTCCCAATAGTTCATTTTTGCTTTCAATTCCCTTGCCTTTGGGGATGTGTCAAGTAAGAAATTGCTACGGCTGAGGTCAGAGAGGTGTTTTTCTGCTTTCTCCTCTAGGGTTTTGATGGTTTCCTGTCTCACATTCAGGTCCTTTATCCATTTTGAGTTTATTTTTGTGAATGGTGTGAGAGAGTGGTCTAGTTTCAATCTTCTGCATGTTTCTGTCCAGTTCTCCCAGCACCATTTGTTAGAGACTGTCTTTTTTCCATTGGATGTTCTTTCCTGCTTTGTCAAAGATGAGTTGGCCATACGTTTGTGGGTCTAGTTCTGGGGTTTCTATTCTATTCCATTGGTCTATGTGTCTGTTTTTATGCCAATACCATGCTGTCTTGATGATTACAGCTTTGTAGTAGAGGCTAAAGTCTGGGATTGTGATACTTCCTGCTTTGGTCTTCTTCTTCAAAATTACTTTGGCTATTCGGGGCCTTTTGTGGTTCCATATGAATTTTAGGATTGCTTGTCCTAGTTTTGAGAAGAATGCTGGTGCAATTTTGATTGGGATTGCATTGAATGTGTAGATAGCTTTGGGTAGTATTGACATTTTGACAATATTTATTCTTCCAATCCATGAGCACAGAATGTTTTTCCATTTCTTTATATCTTCTTCAATTTCCTTCATAAGCTTTCTATAGTTTTCAGCATACAGATCTTTTACATCTTTGGCTAGATTTATCCCTAGGTATTTTATGCCTCTTGGTGCAATTGTGAATGGGATCAGTTTCTTTATTTGTCTTTCTGTTGCTTCATTGTTAGTGTATAAGAATGCAACTGATTTCTGTACATTGATTTTGTATCCTGCGACTTCGCTGAATTCATATATCCGTTCTAGCAGACTTTTGGTGGAGTCTATTGGATTTTCCATGTATAATATCATGTCATCTGCAAAAAGTGAAAGCTTGACTTCATCTTTGCCAATTTTGATGCCTTTGATTTACTTTTGTTGTCTGATGGCTGATGCTAGAACTTCCAACACTATGTTAAACAACAGCGGTGAGAGTGGACATCCCTGTCATGTTCCTGATCTCAGGGAAATGTGTTTTCTTTATATATAAATTAAAAAAAAATTGTTGGAGACAGACCTAATTTCACTTAAATTAGCCAACAATAACAATTGTTCTGTTTGACTATGTCTCAAAGAGTTTTCCAGTATAAAAAATGCCATAGCTGAATTTTCTGTGTGCATTCTCTATTAAAATAGCAAGAGGAGTTGGAAACAGACATTGTTTAACATGAGAAAATAGAGTTTACTATAATTCTAATTAGACCTCTCTCTCCTCTCTCTCTCTCTCCTTCTCCTTCTCCTTCTCCTTCTCCTTCTCTATTTAGACAAATACGTCTTCATTAATTTGGGCAAAAATTCACATTCATTGTGTTAGCCCTTTATCTTTCATGTTTATCAGGGAGATTCAAGTCAAATGTAATGCCCAATTGTAACACACCATTCTAGTATCTAATAATTTTGACTCCTGGCCTATTCTCATCCATTATTCTTATATTTTCCATTAGGTTTAATCTGACAGTTTCAAGAATTATAACCCCCGGAGCACCTGGATGGCTAGTCAGTTATCTGTCTGACTTCAGCTCAGGTCATGATCTCACGGTTCGTGAGTTCAGGCCCCACATCGGGCTCTCTGCTGTCAGCACAGAGCCCGCTTCAGATCTTCTGTCCCTCACTCTCTCTGCCCCTCCCCTGTTCTTTCTCCCTGTTTCTCTTTCTTTCTCTCTCTTGGAGAGAAAAAATTTTTTAAGTTCCTTTCTATTAAAAAAAAAAAAGAATTATAAACACCAAGTGAGTATGATTCTAGAAATTAGCAGGTTCCATGACGATGTTTTATCGAACTGAACCTTACCATTGACTATAAGATATCACTGTTTTGTAACAGTCCAAAATGTTATAAAAGGGCAACACTGTCATTTTTATTATCTTTCTGTATGGTTTATGTTATTTTATCATGGTAAACACATAACATAAAATCCACCATGTTAACCATTTTGAAGCATGAAGTTTACTAGCTTAAATACACTCATAATTGCGAAACACGTCACCAGAACGTTTTCATCTTGCAAAAGTGAAATGTATTCATTAAACTGTAACTTCTCTTTTTCCCCTTCCCCTTATGAGCACCATTCTACTTTCTGTTTCTGTGAATTTGACTACTTCAAATGCCTCACACAGGTGGAAAACCATCCATTTTCATGGATGTGAGGTAACATCTCATTGTGGTTTTGACTTGCACTTCTCTGATGATGAGGGATATCGAACATCCTTTCACGTAATTGTTGGCCGTTTGTGCATCATCTCTGAAGAAATGCTATCACTACCTTTGATACTATATCACATTAGAATGTCTGCACTTAAACTCGAAGATTTGCTCTTGAGCTTTGAAATTTTGGAGGATGTAGTTTTGGATTCTCCATCAAGTTTGAATGTGGTTAATCCTTACGCTCAAAGAATGGCACGACTCTTACAAGTATGGCATCATAGTCAGAGTAGGCTTTAAATAGCATCCAGTCCAGTTTCTAGACCCAACAGGAATATAAGTGGATTTCCTAGAGTAATTTTATACATATTTCAAACACAGAAGTCATTTATAAAATGATTGAAGAATTAATATAAAAGGAACACATCTATGAAACTGAACATTCAATACACTTGATTATAAGTATTTGAAAGAGGAGGAGCAGCTGCATGTTTTTAAAAGGAGAACTTAGAGGGACAGCTGTCAAATATTTGTGATAGTCATCTGTAGAAAGTATCATTATGACTGGGTTCTATTTTCTTTTGTATTATAAGCATTTTCTAATTTTTTTTTCTCTCATAACCAGAAGAATAATAAGTGGGGTTTTTTTTAAGAATGTTCATTTGTTATTGAGATCAGTTTTCACAAAGTGTGGTCTGCTCATCGACTGCATCAAAATCACCTGGAGAATTTAAATGTGGATTCCTTGGCCAAGTCCCAGGCCAAGAGTTAGCATTTTTAACAAATACCCTGGTGATTCTCATGCATTTTAATAAGGCTGACAAAGAGTTGATGAGGAGTAAAATAGCTAAAGTGCCCCCCTTTGATACTCTCTTTATACATGGGCTAGAGTTTCCGAACCGCACCTGCCCGTTGTCCTCCCCGCACGGAAATAAGTCAGAAGGTACACTGGATTCCTGGTTGATGGAAGCACGATCCCTCCTCCAATCCCTCCTCCGGCTAGCCGGAGTTTTCTTGATTTCCTGATGGAAAGAGCTGTCTGAAGGACGTAGCAACCCTGCCATTGAAAGCAAATGAAGACTGTGGTTGGCGTGACCGGAGGTCATTAAGTAGCAACCATTGGGAGTGAGTCGAGCCCACCATGCTGACGGACTGAGTGGCTCATCCCGCTCACTTTCGTGCTGCATTGCTGGCCCACTGA
This sequence comes from Panthera leo, assembly GCF_018350215.1. NCBI lineage: Eukaryota > Metazoa > Chordata > Mammalia > Carnivora > Felidae > Panthera > Panthera leo. The sequence goes on from NC_056691.1 coordinate 6,275,028, forward strand.
GCCCCCCGTAACTGTGCCCCATCCATAGAATGAAGACAGTCCTAGTACCTATCTACTCGGATTTTCACTTTTTTTAATGCTAGAAACCGAGAGTTCAGAGTACTCCATGCCTTAGAACAAAGGAGACCTTCCTAATGATGGCTTCTGTCTCACAAATAACAGTAACCATTATTTATTCAGCCCTTATTGTGTGCTAGAGACTGCTCGAAGCACTCTGCGTTAATTAATTTTTATCCTCTTAACAATCGTATGAGATAGATAGCATCCCTGTTTCACAGACGAAAAAACTGAGGCTTCTAGAGAGACTCAAGGTTCACAGACTTGGGAAGCAGTGGAGGCCAAACTTGAGCTCATCAATTTCACTATATTGTCTCTTTCCACAGACTTGAGCTTATCAATTTCACTATATTGTCTCTTTCCACAGACTTATTTTCTCACTAACTAAATATACGTAGTAATTTATGTTCGGCTGACTTGCTAATTAAATTTTTTTTTTTAATTCCTAAGAATATTTTTTTTTCTGGCTCAACGCTTCATGCAGAAAAATTATTCTGCTGAGGCACCTGGGTGGCTCAGTCAATTGAGCACTCGACTCTTGGTTTTGGCTCAGGTCATGATCTCACGGTTTGTGGATTTGAGCCCCACATCAGGCTCCATGCTGCCAGTGTGGAGCCTGCTTGGGATTTTCTCTCCCCCTGCCCCCCCACTCAAAATAAATAAATAAACTTAAAAAAAAAGAAAAGAAAGAAAAATTGCTAAGAAACTGAGTGAAATTAGCATTTTCACGTTCACCTGGAGGACAGCATCCTTTGTAGCTTAAGCAATAATGAAGACAAGAATTTATCCAAAGGGTCGTGGGGACTCTTGAAAATCAGCAGTGGAGGGAAGAGAGAGGAAGGAATCACATCGTCCAGGTATGATGTCAGAGGCAATACATGAACCAGGAATTAACCGTTTAATAACTGGATAGAATTTTAACAACATTAACCCACCCACCTCAGTTCCACATTTGATTCACCAACGGAAGTCTCTCTCCCTTCCCAAGTCACTCCCTAAAAATGCGCAGCATAATGCACTGCGGGGTCTTACTCTCCTCCAAAGGTAGCTGTGCTCTTGCCTTGTGTGGCACTTCCTGCTGCTTCCCAGCATGTGAGGATCTCCTTCTGCAGGACTCTGAGAAGGGAGAACAGGGTCCCAGCGACTCCTCTCCACCTACACTTCCAAGGCCCCAAGCAACCTCCTTGTTGGTCATCTCAGGATTCTTCAATAGCAAAGAAGAAAATGGACAAGGATGGCGAGAGCTCCTTCCATGTTTTTACCCTAACCAGGTGGGGGAAACACAAGGGCGTAGATCAGTAGATGAGCCTAGTGTATGGATTAGGAAAGGAAGCTGGCCATTGCCTGTGCACACTTTGCTGCAAAGGCCACCTCTTCCCATGATGTGGTGGATAAAAACCAGTTTACCTGTTAATGTCTCTTAAAAGGCAGAGAGGAGTTATTCAGCTCTGTAGCCCAGGTCTATGGGCAAAACACTATTTGGCTAAAATGTGGCAGACATATTGGGATGCTTCAAGACTCCAGGGATGGGCATGGGTGCTGAGGTCCTCTAGAGATTATCTCAAAATATCCAATTTTTGCTCACATAGTTCCCTCTTGTGGCTAAAGTATTCACTAGAAGAAACATTTACTTAAGGCTTAATCATCCTCTATTAAAAACATTGTATAACTGAGGTATATATAACATACAATGTTATATTAGTTTCAGGTGTACAATGCAGTGATTCAACAATTCTGTACATTATACTACACTCACCATGATGAGTATACTCCCCATCTGTCACCAAACAACGCTATTACAATGTTGACTATCATCCTCATTCTCCTAATCTATAGACTTGATAAAAATAGTGGACATTTCTGGGTTACCGGGGTGGCTCAGTCTTGGGGCTGAGTTGTTGGACTTTTGATTTCAGCTCAGGTCATGATCTCACGGTTCATGGGTTCGAGCCCTCGTTGGGCTCTGCGCTGACAGCGCAGAGGTTACTTGGGATTCTCTTTCCCCTCTCTCCATGCCCCTCCCCCCCTCAAAATAAATACATAAATTTTTAAAAAATGGACATTTCTAAGCTTCTTCATCATGAAAGCATACTAACAATTTCCTTATTCGTTTCCTATGATTACATCCTCAGCGTTCTTTTCGAACATGTGGGCATTTCTATCTTGTTTTATTATTCCAGTTATCAACAATAGCATTTCTTGGGTTCTCTGACTTTTCATTACACTGTGGACAAATATAAGGTAAGAAAGAATGGAGCAAAAGAGAACTTCTGAAAGGAGGTCCACCCAACTGAGCAGTCAAGCAACCATCCAGTGTGTCAACGTCCAGTAATCCTCCAAAGTCTTCCTCTCTGTCTCGCAAAGACACTGTCACCTTTCTCCTTCCAACCATGCAGCACCTTTTCTACCTGGGTTCTCTTCCTTCATAGACTCACCTTTATTCTTTGTCTTCGTGTTGGTTCCCCCAGAAGCTGACTCTGAGACATAAATACACACACAAATAGTTTGTTTGGGTGGTGATGTCAGGAAATTCCAACAGGGAAAGTAAGACATGGTAGGGAAGACGGCCAACAAAAGGAGTGTTTCCAAGCTTGTTGGCAGCACCATGGGTAACAGGTGCTCAGTCCCTCTGAGGAATTCTGGGAACCAGTGTGGGACCCGTGCCTCTGAGGTATTCTACCTGGGAAGTGAGGGAGCGAGAGAGTTATACACCAACTCTTATCAGTCATCAGAGAGGGGCTGCTCCTGGGAGGTGTTAAATCTCCACACACTGGGCTTCCACACTCATGGTTGGATCTCTGGCCACTAGAAAAAGACATTGCAAGGTGGTGCACCTGCTGGCGGTTGCTGAAGCCCCAAGGAGACATGGTCAGAGCACCAACAGCATCTGCTACACTAGTGCCTAAGATTCTAATCAAGCACAGTGAAACCCATTGTCAAAAGCCGGGGCTCACAGATGAGGGAAAAGGAACAAAGGCTCTGGAGACAGACTGATTGTTTTCAAAATCTGGGTTCTTTTTTTGTTTTTGTTTTTAATTTTTTGAATGTTTATTTTTGAGAGAGAGTGAGAGATAGAGAGAAAATGTGAGCGTGGGAGGGGCAGAGAGACAGGTAGACACAGAATATAAAGCAGGCTCAGGCTTTGAGCTGTCAGCACAGAGTCCAATGCAGGGCTCGAACCCACGAATCGCGAGATCGTGACCTGAACTGCAGTCAGAGACTTAACCCACTGAGCCACCCAGGTGCCCCCAAAATCTGGGTTCTTAACCTCTCTAAACTTCAAAACTCCACAAAGAGTGTTGTAGGGATTGAATTGTGTCACTCGTGTAAAAGTCCCCAATATTGTGATTGACAATTAGTACATATTCCCCCAAATGCTAGTTGTGAATATTTTTATTAACACCTGATCGCCTCACGGAGAGCAATTGTCAGACACGACCTAAAAATGTTCTGCTTCGGGCACCTGCGTGACTCACCCGGTTAAGGGTCTGACTTAGGCTCAGGTCAGGGTCTCATAGTTCGTGAGTTTGAGCCCCACACGGGGCTCTGCACTGACAGCGTGGAACCTGCTTTGGATCTTCTGTCTCCCTCTCTCTCTGCCCCTCCCCTGTTCATTTTCTCTCCCTCTCCCTCCCTCTCTCTCTCTCTCTAAAATAAATCAACATTAACAATAGTTTTTAATAGTATAAAAGTAAACATTAACAAAATCTTTTAAAAATGTTCTGTTTGACTGGGTTGCCCAGCAGGGACCCAGAAGTTTCTGTCTCTCTGCTGGCACAGCCTTTACAGCAGTGAGAAGAACTGACAAAATGTCTGGGTATCACTCCAACTACTGTAATCTTGGAGACGTGGCCAGATGGAGCCCTGAATTACCATCAGAGTGGGGAGAGGGTGGTTTCAAGCTGAGGGGGCTCAATAGGTCACAGAAGAGTGGATAGATGTCCCAAGCAAGGTCTCTTTTGTGGTCCACCTTACATTCTCTGCACTATTTTCCTACCCAGACACCCAGTCTGTAATTTTTTTTTTTATGTTTATGAGAAAAAGTAAGGGAGGGAAGAGCTGGTATTTCTTATTCTCCAAAACAAGTTCCAACACAAAAACATAACTGCCCTTTCAATAAGCAAGTATTTTTGGAATTCCTTAGCTCAAATGAAATTACATGGTTCACATGCTCAAAGCATTTTTTTTTTTTCCAACTGTTTTTCCTCCCCAGTCAGCGGAGACCAGACTTTTGGAAAAGCTCAAACTTTCATTAAAGTTCAGCCATGCAGGATATAAAAGCTGGGTGGGTCCCGTTCAGATTTTTCTTTCTTGCTAAACATCTCTACCTAACTGACAGCAAGAACAGGTGTAGAAGGCCAAGGAGAGCCCTAGGAGGCCACGTAAAGACAACAGAAAAGCAAATTTTGAGGAAAAAAAATTTAAATTTTCTAAAAGGCAGAAAACACTAATTTTTTAATTCTTAAAACACTGAAATAAATATCTAGCAAGCTCCTTTCAGTACAATGCTGTATTATTCTAAATCGCTCATTGATCATGAAGATTATAATTGAAATTACAAATCTCAAAAAGTGTTCTGCAATGAGTATTTACAGATCCTTGATTTAAAAAAGTATTGCCTGCCTGAATTAAAATAAACATTTCTTCCAAAGTTGGCACTGGAAGGAGAATGTTGATGTGGAGAACAGCTGGGCTGTAAACCCTCTAGATTCATCTTCCCCTTAGCCTGGGGGGGAAGGCAGTGTTCTCTCCCCTAATACGGGCCTAAGCCAGAGCAGTCGGCTGGTTTGATTCCAAGAGCACTTCCCAATAAACTTCCTGTACCCTAATGTCTGTCTCAGAGTCTGCTTCCCCGAAAACCCGGTTTGTGGCAGGTACCCACAGGCCAGGGGCACATATCCAGACACCTTAACCCCTCAGGTCTAGACCCAAAAGAGTGAAGGGAGGGGCACTTGGGTGGCTCAGTCTGCGAAGCATCTGACTCTTTGCTTCAGCTCAGGTCTTGACCTCAGTGTTTTGTGGGTTCAAGCCCCCCATCGGGCTCTGCGCTGGCAGTACGAGCCTGCTTGGGATTCTCTCTCTATCCCTCTGCCCCTCCCACTCGCGCCGCCTCTGTCTTTCTCAAAATAAATAAATAAACTTAAAAAAAAAAGGAGTAAAAGAAGGAAAAGGTCATAGCAGCCTATTATTGTCTGTATGTGAAATTATCTCAGCTCAGTTGATTGGTAGTGTTTTCCTCTTTGCAAAAGGAAGTTTGCCTGTCTCTCTTTCGAGGTCTCTGAATAATAACCGTATCAGAATATAACCCAATAGGTAGATTTATAAATATGTGGGTTGTGGGGGCATTTTATTGTAAACTGTCTTTTTTTAAAAGTGTATTTATTTTTGAGAGAGAGGGAACGTGAGCGGGGGAGGGGCAGAGATAGAGGGGGACAGAGGATCTGAAGGGGGCTCTGTGCTGACAGCAGAGAGCCTCATGTGGGGCTGGAACTCACGAACTGTGAGATCGTGACCTGAGCCAAGGTCAGACACTTAACCCACTGAGCCACGCAGGCGTCCCTGTTGTAAACTATCTTATTAGTAGTCAAAATAAAATACCAAAAAAGAATAGAGGTGACTTAAAAGAAATGAAAGAAGTATCAATATATCTCACTTCGTAAAAAACACATTCCTAGAAAAGCAGACTATGAATTACGTTTTGGTGAATTAAATTATATTTTAATGTCAGCAGGAGAACTCAACTGACAAATCGTTTGGCAGAGAAAAAATGGCAACTTTGAATCATTACCTTCCAATTCACTTTAGGAAACTAGATTTTCAGTCACTGAAATGATTTAAACTAAAGTATTTGTTATTCATGTCTCCTTTCATTAAAATATAAGTGTTTGTAGGGGCACCTGGGCAGCTCAATTGGTTAATCGTCTGATTCTTGATTTCAACTCAGGTCATGATCTTAAGGTCATGAGATCGAGCCCCATATTGGGCTCTGCACTGACAGCATTGAACTTGCTTGGGATTCTCTCTCTCCCTCTCTCTCTACCCCTTCCCTTCTTGCCCGCTCATGCGCACTCTCTCTCTCTTTCACACACACACAAAAACCTGAACATAAAATGTATTAAAAAGAATATATATATATATATATATATATATATAGGAGCACCTGGGTGGCTCAGTCTGTTAAGTGTCCAGCTTCAGCTCAGGTCACAATCTCACAGTTTGTGAGTTAGAGCCCTTGTCGGACTCTGTGCTGACAGCTCAGAGCCTGGAGCCTGCTTCGGATTCTGTGTCTCCCTCTCTCTCTCTCTCTCTCTCTCTCTGCCCATCCCCCACTTGCGCTCTGTCTCTCTGTCTCTTGCAAAAATAAACATATATATATATATATATATATATATATATATATATGTGTGTGTGTGTGTGTGTGTTTGTAAACATGTGTAGACGCATATGGGAATGACCCTGTTTAAAACTACATTAATTATAAAATAAAGTATCTGTTATTCAAAATATAAAACCATGGCAAAACACCTAATATAAAGTTGCATTCAACTCTAATTAATTACTCTCAGCCCAATGATTTTAAAGACAGAGGAAGAAAAATTTGCATCAAATTATACGTTGCTGTAATATTCTTGAGGAGATTATCCAAACACTCCCCCAGTACTGGAACTCTGTTTTATTACTATTGCCCACAATAAATGCATTGACAAGGATTTATTCTCTTAAATAATTTTAATTCTTTTGTTTTTCTTAATGTAGGCTCCACACCCAATGTGGGGCTTGAACTCGTGACCCCAAGATCAAGAGTCGCATGCTGCAGTGGCTGAGCCAGCCAGGAGCCCCAAAATAATTTGAATTGTAATGCTGTGTTTTAGCGGTGGATTTAAACTGCCTCCTAGATGAGTAGTTAAGAAGAGAGAAATGAAGGTTAGGAATTTACTATCCTCTTCCACCAAAGAGTGTTTTTGTTCCCCTTAGATTAGTAGTCACAGAGAAACCATGGATAATATGATGCCAGATTTGGATAGAGCATTGAGAACTTGGCCACAGCTCAAAGCCAGTAATTCATATTTAAATAAAATGAACATTTAGATGCAGCGCTCAGATTTAGTTAAGATTATATTATAAAGATCCAGGAGGAAATCAGTCCTGAGATCACATCTATTTGCAGTAGAATGAGTAATTTCCTTTGGTGAATAATTATGTGAGTAGATCTGTTATTGCAAATCGACCTAAGCCTGCATAATGGTATCATCAGAGGTAAGAGGCACAAGTCCATGGGTCAGGAATGTCCCTTGGAGAGGAGGAATAGTATGTACCCCAATCCAAAACACTGACATGTACTCTTTTGGAGTTTCAGGGGATGCCTGGGTGGCTCAGTCAATTAAGCATCCAACTTCAGCTCAGGTCATGATCAGTTCATGGGTTTGAGCCCTGCGTCAGGCTCTATGCTGACAGCTCAGAGCCTGGAGCCTGCTTCAGATTCTGTGCCTCCCTCTCTCTCTGCCCCTCCCCTGCTCACACTCTGTTTCTCTCTCTCTCTCTTAAAAATAAATAAACATTTAAAAAATTTTAGAAAAGAGTTTCAGATGCATAAGGATATTTCTTAAAAATAGGCTTCCAGAAAATTACTAGAACTGATAAACAAATTCAGTAAGGTTGCAGGATACAAAATCAAAATACAGAAATCTGTTGCATTTCTATATGCTAATCATGAAGTAGCAGAAAAAAAAAATTAAGAAAACAGTCCCATCCATAATCGCACCAAAAAGAAGAAAATAGCTAGGAATAAACCAAGGACTGCACTCTGAAAACTATAAAACATTGATGAAAGAAATCAAAGATGACACAAACAAATGGAAAGATATTCCGTGCTCATGGATGGGGAGAAGAAATATTAAAACGTCCGTGCTCCCCAAAGCAACCTATAGATTTAATGCAATTCCTATTAAAATATCAACAGCATTTTTCACAGAACTATAACAAAATGGACAATTCTAAAGTTTCTATGGAACCACAAGAGAATCTCAAATAGGCAAAGCAATCTTGAAAAAGAAAAACAAAACTGGAGGTATCACAATCCCAGATTTCAAGACATACTACAAGGCTGTAGTAATCAAAACAGTATGGTACTGGCACAAAAATAGACACATAGATCAATGGAACAGGATAGAGAACCCAGAATCAAACCCACAATTATATGTTCAATTGATTTTCAACAAAAGAGTCAAGAATATGCAATGGGAAAAAGCCTCTTCTACAAATGGTGTTGGGCAAACTGGACAGCTACTTGCAGAAGAATGAAACTGGCCTCTTTTATACACCATACACAAAAATTAACTCAAAATAAATTAAAGATCTAAGTGAGAGACCTGAAATCATAAAAATCCTAGAAGACAGCATGAGCAGTAATTTCTCTGACATTGACAAAATCAACATTTTTCTAGATACGTCTCCTGAGGCAGGGGAAATAAAAGCAAAAATAAACCATTGGGGCTACACCAAAATAAAAAGCTTCTGCACAGCAAAGGAAACCATCAACACAATAAAAGGCAGCCTATGGAATGGGAGAAGATATTTACAAATGACATATCTGATAAGGAGGCAGAATACAAAATAGATAAAGGGGCAGAAGACATGAACAGACATTTCTCCAAAGAAGACATCCAGATGGCCAAGAGACACATGAAAAGATGTTCAACATCACTTAGCATCAGGGAAATGCAAATCAAAACCATAATGATATATCACTTTACAACTGTCAGGATGGCTAAAATCAACAACACAAGGAACAGGTGTCGGCGAGGAGGTGGTGAAAGGGGAACCCTCTTGCCCTGTTAATGGGAATGCTAACTGGTGTAGCCACTGTAGAAAATAATATGGAGGTTTCTTTAAAAAATTACAAATAGGGGGACCTGGGTGGCTCAGCCGATTAAGCATACGACTCTTGATTTCAGCTCAGGTCATGATCTCACAGTTCGTGAGCTCAAGCCCCACATCAGTCGCAGCGCCTGCTTGGGATTGTCTCTCTCCCTCTCTCTCTCTGCCCCTCCCCTGCTTGCTCTCTCTCTCTCTTTTAAAAAAGTAAATGAAGAAACATTAACACAAACCTTAAAAAATTGCAAATAGAATTCCCATCTGATCCAGTAATTCAACTCTTGGGTATTTATCCAAAGAATACAAAACACTAATTCAGAAAGATATATGCACCCCTATGTTTACTGAAGTATTATTTACAACCAAATTATGGAAGCAACCCAAGTATCCATGGACTGATGAATGGATAAAGAAGATGTGGCATATGTATAGAGTGGAATATTACTCAGCCATAAAAAGAATGAAATCTTGCCATTTGCAACAACATGGATGGAGCTACAGGGTATGAAACTAAGTGAAGTCAGTCAGAGAAAGACAAATATCACATGATTTCACTCATGTGGAATTTGTGAAACAAACAACAAACAAACAAACAAAAGAGGCAAACCAAAAAACAGATTCTTAACTGTAGAGAACTGATGGTTGCCAGTGGGGAGGTGGGTAAGGGGATGGGTGAAATAGGTGATGGGGATTAAAAGTAGAATTATCATGGGGTGTCTGGGTGGCTCAGTTGGTTAAGTGTCCAACTCTTGATTTTACTTTAGGTCATGATCTTGCAGTTCAGGAGTTCGAGCCCCGTGTGGGGCTCTGTGCTGATAGCATGGAGTGTGCTTGGGATTCTTTCTCTTTCTTCCTCTCTCTCTGTCCTTCCCCCCACCTCAAAATAAATAAACTTTCTATTATTTTTTAACGTTTTTTTTAAATTTATTTTTGAGAGAGAGAGAGACAGAGCATGAACGGGGGAGGGGCAGAGAGAGAGGGAGACACAGAATCGGAAGCAGCTCCAGGCTCTGAGCTGTCAGCACAGAGCCCGACGTGGGGCTGGAACTCACTGACTATGAGATCATGACCTGAGCTGAAGTCGGATGCTTAACCGACTGAGCCACCCAGGTGCCCCTAAATAAACTTTTTAAAAAGGAGTACGATTATCGTGATGAGCACTGAGTAATGTATAGAATTGCTGAATCACTATATTGTGCACCTAAAACTAATATAACGTATGAATATACTGGAATTAAATAAATGTATGTATATGTATATATGGGTTTCTCAGTTACAAGTTACTTCACTTCTCTAAGCCTCTTAGACGTGTCACATGAAAAGACAAGAGACAACGCACGCCCAAAACAAAAGGTGCAGGTGAAGAAGCAGCCATATTTCTACACTGAGGAGGTCTGTGCAGACCCATAGCCTCTCCCACTCCTTTAGGACCTGCTTCAGGTTCTCCAACTCTTGGGTCAGGTGCGTGTTTAACTCCGTGATGAACACACTAAAGGTGTGGAAGTGGTGAGAGACGAATGCAGATTCCGGTGCGTCCTTGGGGCTTCCAGTTTGTCCTGGCTTCCCCCGCTCACATCCCCACTACCCATTCCGGGGATTTTAGCTCCAGCAAGAAACACAGAGTGACAGCCTCGCATAGACCGTGCAACCAGCTTTTATACTGCATACAATCAAATCCCTCTAATAAACCCATTACAGTGTTTCTTTCTATAGTGGCTCAACTGGTTTGAACAAACCTGGACTGATACATTTGGGTTAGAATGTTTTTGTTCTTATTTTTTACTGTTACAAAAAGTGCCACTGTCGACACTCAGGTCTGTGCCTCCTGGTGCACTTGGGCAAGAATTCCCCTACGGAAGGTACCTAAGAGTGCATATCGCTGGATTGTTGGGTATTCGAATGTTCGACTTTATGAGATAATGCCAAGTTCCATTTTAGAGCATTTGTGCCAATTTATATACTCACACCGGCATTGCTTAGGAGCTGCCCTTGATACAAGTCTTCGCAATGACTTTGTGGAGTAGTAGTTCTTAATTTTAGCCCATCTGGAGAATATAATATGGTTTTCTGACTGTCCTCTTAATTAACATTTATAGAATTGTTAGTGAGGGTGGAGAATATAATTTTATGTTTCTATTCCCTATATTTCCCCTTCGGCAAAATGACGACCCATGAGTTTTACCCATGTTCTGTGCATTGTGGGATGTTTAATTATTGATATACAGAGGGAGTTCTTTATATATGATGGGAACAAGTGCTTTAGGGTCAGATGCAGCGGTGTGCTGGAGCTGGTTTGGCCAAGAGCAATTTTGTGCATTTCCATCTCTTCCTCACTCTGCATTTCGTGACATCACATTGGTAGCTTGAAAGTGGCCTTGATGGGATTATCTGCTCCACGGAAATCATCCAACCCTACAAATCACGGACAGCTAGCTTTTAAACATTGATTGGCACACCACTATTATACATGTTGCAAATATCGGCTATTGGTTTGTGGCTTGTCTACAGATTCTTTTGTGGGGTCTTTTGAAGAAATGAAGTCCTTAATTTTGAATGTCTTAAAATCTGATAGGGTGAGCCTTTCTACCTTATTCTTCTCTAAGAGTCTTTGTTATTTTATATTTTGATCTTTGTTCATCTATACGAGTTTTAGAATCAGCTTATCAGTTTGAGGAGGAAACCATTAGGATTTGGAATTAAATTACATTGAATCTATAGATCAGAATGGGGAGGACTGACAGAGTTCTTCCTATTGAAGACCCTTCACCATTTATTTATTTATTTGAGAGAGAGAGAGAGACCATGCGTGCAAGCAGGGGAGGTGCAGAGAGAGAGGGAGAGGCAGAGAGAGAATCTTAAGTAGGTTCCACACTCACTCAGCACAGAGCCCAATGTGGGCTCGATCCCACACCCCTGGGGTCATGACTTGAGCCGAAATCAAGGGTCAGATGTTTAACCAACTGAGACACCCAGGTGCCCCACCATTTATTTCTGTAAAAGGTCTTCTCTGATGTTATTTGAATAGGGTTTTAGAATTTATTCCATGCAGGTCTTATACCACTTTCTCGTTAGATGTAGCTAATTTTTTTTATTCTTATTGCAAACTGTGTTTTTCCCCAAAATTATATCTCTGTTTGTTGCCAATGTTTAGAAATAATATCTGAGGGGTGCCTGGCTGGCTCCATCGGTAAAGCATGGGCTCTTGGGGTCATGAGTTCAATCCCCACGTTGGGAGTAGAGTTTACTTTCAAAAAATAAATTAAATAAAAAAAGAAATTATATATGATTGAGTGTATTGGTCTTCTATTCAACCATGTACTGAGCTGTTATTTCCAATCATTTGCCTTTAGATCCTTTGGGACTTCCTATGTAGACAATTATATCTTTATAAATAAAGATTACTCCAGTACATCTACCTTTTACTGCCTTTCCCCATTAATTATTTTTAATGTTTATTTTTGAGAGAGACAGAGAGAGAGAGAGAGAATGTGGGCAGGGGAGGGGCAGAGAGAAAGGGAGACAGAGAATGTAAAGCGGGTTCCACGCTGTTGGCACACGGCCTGATGTGGGGCTCAAACCCATGAACTGTGAGATCATGGCCTGAGCAGAAGTCGGACACTCAGCTGGCTGAGCCACCCAGGCACCCCATGCTTTCTCCCATCTTTGAGTTTTGTTACTTCTTTTTCCTGTCTTACTGCACTTGTTAGGAAATCCAGTATAATCCTGAATAGAAGCAAATGGGCTTCTTTATCTTCTTCCTGATTTTTTAGGGGCTGCTTCTCTTTTTTTCAACACTAGTATTATTTGTTGCATCTTTTGAGATGACTGTGTGTTTTTCCCCTTTAATTTGTTAATTACTGAATTATAATTGTATATTCTCTAGTGTTTAACTACCCTTTCATTTCTGAAAAAAAAAAAAACCAGCGTGTTTATGATGTATTGTGTTTTTAAAATAAACTCCTTGGTTTGTTTTATTGGCATTTTATTTGAATTTTATAGCTATGCTTTTGGTTGGGATTGGTCCCTGATGTTTCTTTATTGTACTGTCCTTGCTTAATCTTGACACCAAGGTTACATTAATCTCAGAAAATTAGCTGTGTCGTATTCCCTCTTTTTCTGTTGAGACAGTTTTAACGATTGGAGTGATATCTTCCTTAAAAACCTGTTGTACGTCATCTGTGAAAACATGTGAACTTAATATTTCCTTTCTGGGAAGACTTTAAAATATTGATTATGCTTCTTCAATAGCTAAAAGGCAATTTGGGTTCTCTATTTTTGAGTAAGTTTTGATGTTATATATTTTTAGGAATTTGTCCATTTCACTTAAATTTTCAAATGTTTGACCTCAATGCACACAATTAAAAAAATGTCTGCCTTATTTTCGGTTATGTGCCTTCCACCCGTGTTGCTTGTTCTTTCTCTCTTTTTTTTCTTGTTCCATCTCAGCAGAGATTTCTCTATAAGACAGAATTTGTACTTTATTAACTCTCTCTTTTGCATCTTTGTTTACTTTTTTAAAACATTTATTTATTTTTGAGTAGACAGAGACAGAGCACAAGGGGGAGGGGCAGAGACGGAGACTCAGAATCCAGAGCAGGCTCTAGGCTCTGAGCTGTCAGCGCAGAGCGTGACGTGGGGTTCGAACGCACAAACCATGAGATCACGGTCTCAGCCAAAGTCAGACGCTCAACTGACCGAGCCACCCAGGTGCCCCGCATCTTTGTTAACTTTTTGCATGAACTTCTATTTTTGTCTTTACTATGTACTTCCTTCTACTTTTTTTTTTCCCTATTGGTCTTTTCATAATTTCTTAAGTTGAACACATAGCTAACTAGCTCTTAACTTTCTTCTTTTCTACAATTAGCATTTAAATTAATAAACTTCCTTCCAAGGACAACTTTAGCTATATCCTACAGGACACGGTAGGTAGTATTTTCATTATCATTCAGTTTTTAGTGTTTTTACATTTCTATGATCCTTTGTTCTTTGACACATGAGTTATTTATAAGTGTGTTTCAATTATTTTCAAACATGTGGGGAATTTTACAAAATTATCTTTTGTTATGTGGCTGACCCACACCCATCGGGTGTAGTATGCTTTCCTACAGGCAAGCAGTCATTCTTAACAGGTGCTTGTGTGTCCTTGTAAAGATACTCAATGCATTTGCAAGCATAGATCAAGACATATGTCTTCTTTTGTAAAGAGGCACAATGTGAGCATTCTATAATGTTGGATTGGATCTTTTTTTCCTATTTAATGGTACACCTTAGAACGGTTCTTCTGCGTCTCTATAGATATACCTCTTTTTTTCTGACTGCTCAAGATAACACTGCATAGGTGTTCTGTAACTACTTTACCAGTCCTCTCTCAGGACACATTGCAGTTACTTTCCATCTTCTGCTGTGTGTACAATGTTGCAATGAGGGTTCCTTCGCAGGCATTTTTATCCCTATGTATGATTAGGTGCATAGGATGAATCCCTAGGAGTCGAATCACTGGCTCAAACAGAATGCATTTTGACACATGTTGCCACTTTGTTCCTAAAGCCAGTGCACCAATTTATATTCTCATCATAAAATTGAGTGCTCATTTTCCTCGCAGAAACACCAGACGGTTTGCTTATTGTCAATCTGATGAGCAAAAAGAATACTGTCGTCGCATTAATTTTTCTATTAAGGAAAAAAGATCACAAAAGTTGTTTTAAAAATCTTTGGGAGTTCAGAGGAGGAAGCAGGGACTTCCAGCCCTGTGTGCCCATTACAACCACTGGGGATCTTTGTTTTTTTAAGTTTATTTATTTTGAGAGACACAGAGCAAGTGGGGGAGGGGCAGAGAGCGAGAGGGACAAAGAGAGAAAATCCCAAGCAGCCTTCGTGCTGCCAGTGCATAGCCCTATGTGGGACTCGAACCCATGAAGCTTGGAGATCATGACCTGAGCCGAAACCAAGGGTAGGGCACTCAACCAACTGAGCCACCCAGGCGCCCCAAAACCACTGTGGATCTTAAAACCAAAACTAAACCCAAAAATCAATGCCTGAGTCTCATCTCCGCCCAATTAAGTTAGAATCTCCAGTAGGAGCTTGCTAAGACTAGGAGATTCACTGCAGTAAGGACATATGAGCAGGGTG
Organism: Panthera leo; assembly: GCF_018350215.1. Lineage (NCBI taxonomy): Eukaryota > Metazoa > Chordata > Mammalia > Carnivora > Felidae > Panthera > Panthera leo. The sequence continues at coordinate 6,290,088 of NC_056691.1, forward strand.
GTGGCAAAGCTGAAACGTGGGCTTATGGAAAATTGACAGTCTTAGATCGTGTGCTGCTTACCTCTAAGTTTATGTAATGATTTGAAATGCAGGACAATATCATAACTACTTAGTGCAAAACTGAATTTAAGTGAATTCCCACTATCTCTTTAGAGGGAAACACAACAAATATTCTGTGTCTCAAAATGATTATTCTCTACCTTTAGGGGATAAGATCATTCACCAAGTGGGTATAATTCACAGTGAAAACGGCTCACGCACGCCAGTGTTGTTGGAGCCCAGAGCCTGGCTCGCGATAGAATTCCCCTAAAATGAGACTGTGCTGAGGACAGTGAGGCATCGCTTTGCCACTAGATGGGGCTATGGGTTGTGATTTCAAAGAACTAAGTAGCGTTTGAAAGGGAGAGGCTTAGAAACCTTCTCTAATCCTCGCTTCATGTTTTTTCTTTTTTTTTAATGTTTCTTTATTTTAGAGAGAGAGAAAGAGAGAGAGGGAGACAGAGCATGAGTGGGGGAGGGGCAGAGAGAGGGGGAGACACAGAATCCGAAGCAGGCTCCAGGCTCTGAGCCATCAGCACAGAGCCCAGCGCAGGGCTGGAAACCACCAACCGTGAGATCATGACCTGAGCTGAAGCCAGAAGCTTAAACGACTGAGCCACCCAGCCGCCACATCTCGCTTCATGTTTTATTTTTCTCTCTCTGGGTTCAGGTGACCACTTACTCCTGTTGTCCCTTGGGGCCTAGGCATGGTAATTGTTCCCCTCTGTAGCTGGCCCAAGGGTGGGCACATCACATTCTCTGTTGGGTGCCTTAGCCCTGTTACACCTTTGTAGATCATTCTTTGTTAAACCCCCTTTGATTACACCTGTTGAGTACGCTGTGTATTTCCTGCTGGCTTTCCTAACTGGTAAAGGTTCCCTCCTGACGTCTCTCTTGGCTATCTATCCAGTGCTCCTGAAGCAGCTAATTCTATAGGTTTCCTGTATGTTTGCCTGTACAAATATAAAGATAGATATATATATATATTCCTATCACCCCTATTTGTTCAAATTGTGGCATTTTATATACCCAGCTGTGTACCATGGTCTGTGTGTGTGTAAAACAATCTATTCTAGAAATCACTCTATAGCAGTACATAGAGATCTACCTCACCTCCTTTTTTATGACTGCTTTATATTCCATTTTATGGGTGTACAATCATTTTTTTTTTATCCAGTTTCCTATCAAGAGATATTTAGGTTGTTTCCCGCTATTTGCTATTACAAGCATTGCTATAAGGAATAAACTTGTATATGGGTCATTTCTCCTTCTTTTATGTATGAGGAAAATGAAACAGAAAGAGATTAAGTGAATTGCCCAAGGTTAATTCTGGGCAGAGTCCATATCATCGCACTCACTAGTTAGCAGGATGAGACCGCAGTGAATTTGCACAATGGAATCGGAACTTTGCTTAGTGTCCCCTCACCTCACCCCCCAATTTACTACATATTTCAACCCTTATGCTTTCATTCCCAGGAGAGTGGTTACAAGAACGGATTCTAGAGCCCCCATCCAGGGGATGTTTCCTGCTACATTGCTAACTGGCTGCGTGACCTTGAACAACTCAGCCTCCCAATGTCTGTTTTCTCACTTATAAAATACTTCCTGCCTCATGGTGCTGGGAAAAACATTCAGTATTTGGAGCAGCGCCTGGCACACAGAAAGAGCTATGTGAGCACTGGTTCTATGAGTGGTGTTATTAGCGTTCAAGTACAACATGAGAGAGCTAACTCATTGTGTCTCATCAATAGGTCACCTTCAAAACTGAGATCACCCGAGATGATCAGATTGCTGCTTTTTTTTTTTACATTTATTTATTTTTGAGAGACAGAGTGAGACAGAGCACGAGTGGAGGAGGGTCAGAGAGAGAGGGAGACACAGAATCTTAAGCAGGCTCCCGGCTCTGAGCTGTTAGCACAGAGCCTGACGAGGGGCTCGAACCCACGAACCATGAGATCATTACCTGAGCCAAAGTCGGACACTTAATCGACTGAGCCACCCAGGTGCTGCTCAGATTGCTTCTTAAGAGCAGATGTGGATAAAGAAAGATTGTGGATAAATAAATATTAGGGAACTGGGGACCTGAAATGGATCCTAAAAGAGAAAGGAGTTTCTAAAGATAACTTTGCCCACTTCGCAATTTCGTTTTGATTTTCCTGCTCACATTGACTTAAAACAAGTCTATCTGCCTTCTGGATAACCTCCCCGAGTATCTTACAGTTTCCAAACCAGACTCACTGTTCACAAGCCCTCCACTGTCCGCCACCCTTTACCAATAAACCAGCCCCCGTCTTCCTCTTGCTGTCCCACAGCACATTTGAATGAGTCAATTTAAAAAAAAATCTCAGATTCATCTTGACTGCTGCCTTTCGCATCCTTCATGGCAAATTTGTTAGCAAGCCCTCTAAATTTTTTCTTAATATTTCAGCTTCATTCCCAGCCGTCTCTCTCTCTATCTCCTCTGAGAGCAACCTTAAATTAGACTCTTATTATTTCTATGCGCCACTAACCCTAACCCTAACCTAGTTCTAATCCTTAATTCATGAAAGTTATAATCTGGAGAAAGTCAGACATTAAGCACATGAGGATATGAGATTACCTGAGATGACCAGATCACTTCTTAAGAGCTGATGTGGGGGTGCCTGGGTGGCTCAGTCGGTTGAGCTTCCAACTTCAGCTCAGGTCATGAACTCATGGTTTGCGAGTTCGAGCCCCACATCAGGCTCTGTGCTGACAGCTCAGAGCCTGGAGCCTGCTTCGGATTCTATGTGTGTGTGTCTCTCTCTGCCCCTCCCCCGCTTGTACTCTGTCTCTCTCTCTCTCAAAAATAAATAAACATTACAAAAAAAAAAAAAAGCAGATGTGGATGAAGAAAGATGGGCAAAATATTAGGGAACTGGGGACCTGAAATGGATCCTAAAAGAGAAAGGGGTTTCAAAGGTTACTTCCAATAACTGGTTATCTAAAATAACACAGATAACTGGTAGAGGATAACGGGGATGTTGTTTTCTGCTCTAGCCTCCCATGAAAGGAAGAGCAGAAACCTAGGCTTTCTGTCTTGGGGCTCAGGGCTTCCTAGCCTCAGGGTCACATTTTTGCCCTTGCTTTAGAAAGTCTCTGGGATGATAAGAACTGGAGATGGGAGGTGAAGAGGAAAAGAGGTGGCCTGGCCCTAAGGAGGAGGGAGAATGGACGAGACTGGCCTGAATAGGGAGCTGGGGGCAACAGGCCTGTGGCAGGCTCTGTAAGAGTTGGGGATCTGCCTGCACTTTCACACAGGGCTCCAGTGCAAGGGGATGTCTGTGCTGGCCTGCCCTGAGCACTGGGACCCCAAAAGCAGTGGCAAGAATCCCTTGTGGCAGACCTGGGACCAAGAGAGAACCTGTGTGGGGGCCTACCTGCACCCTGCCAAGGGTAATAGAGCCCAACAGATGCCCAAGGAGCAGCCAGCGATGGGGAGTAAGTGGCACCACAGCTAAGAGACCAACGTCTGGCCTCTCCTCCATTTTCACTGCACTGGATAGACCCTAGGGCCCTAGAATGAGCCATTTTGGGGTTGAGGTGGTAACTGAGATTTCCTCTGTGCAAGACAATCACGTGCTGACTTCACGTCACGAGCCTTATTCCATGCGCCGTTTCTAGAAGGCCAGAGAGGCAAAATAAGTTCTGTTCTTTTCTTTTGTAAAATAGAATAAGCCCAAGAGGCTGTGTGTGTATGTATACATATACATATTATACAAATTATATATATAATTATACAAGTTATATATAAATATTTATATGATATATATGTTTACATTTATGTGTGTGTGTGTGTGTATGTGTGTGTGTATATATATATATGTATATATATATATATACACTTATTTATTTTGAGACAGAGAGTGTGAGTGGGGGAGGGGCAAAGAGACAGGGGCGGGGGGACACAGAATCTGAAGCAGGCTCTGTGCTAACAGCAAAGAGCACGATGTGGGGCTGGAACCCACAAACTGTGAGATCGTGACCTGAGCCGAAGTCAGACGCTTAACCGACGGAGCCACCCAGATGCCTTCAGGAAATACGTATTTTTAAAGTCACAAATGAGTTGTGTTCTCATGAATGTGCCTCGAGCCCCCATGGGGCTCAGTCTCCATATCTGTAAAATGTGGGGGATGATGTTGAACCTCCATCCCAGCTCTGCTATCTCAAGGTTTTGTGTTGTCTCATCCACACACACCCACTCAAACATATCTGGTGCTTAAATCAAAGTTTGAAGTTTGCAGTTTCAGTACTCAGCTTCAAGGCAATTGAAAATCACAGAGCAAGAAATTTAGCAGCCTACTATGAGGCATCCAAAGGAGATAGATCACTTCAGATTTCTTTTGAGAACCAGGTAAAGAAGCTGAGAAAGAAGAGGTAAGTAAGAAGGAAAGATGCTATGGATGCTCAGAAGAAATGTCTTAGAAGTAACAAAATATCCAGAGTTAATCTTTTTTTCAAAAGGATACATGTGAATTGCCTGATAAATAATGTGTTTGGTTTCTCTATTTTCCTGAATGGATTTTTCTTTTTTCTCTTTTCTTTTTCTTTTTTCCCCCCTTTTCTTCTTTCTTTTCCTTCCTTCCTTCCTTCCTTCCTTCCTTCCTTCCTTCCTTCCTTCCGTCCTTCCTTCTATGTGTGTGTGTGTGTGTGTGCACGCACCTGTGTCAACCTTAAAAGATATCTTAGTATCTAAGAAGGTGCTTTCTGCTTTCATCCAAAATGTAGAGACAGTACACAAATGTGTCCAAACCTTTCTAATCTGTTTTAGAACAAAAAGTCACGTTACAGATCAGGAAATTTGCACTGTCATTCCGCGACAGTGTAATGATCAACGGTCACATACTATCTTAATGTTTGAATTTCACCTTTAACACTTCCGGATTATTGCACTTACACAATTCCCCCAGTCCTCAGAGTTAAGAACATAGCCTGCATCTGATTCACTTAATGAATATATGAACATAGCTTTTCATACACTGATTTTCTCTATGGCTTTTGAAAAGCTATAGTAGGATACTAGGAAGATTGTGCTGGTTGTGGCATTTGGAGGGACCTTTCCTTTTTGAACTCTTTTATGATTTCCAAATTTTTGCAAAATGACATGTAATTTTTTAAATAACAACATATGCAACCTGGCTGACTTTTTTAGGGAAAAAAAGAGACATTAACTAGTCTGCGTTCCTTCTAGAAATGACACAGGGAATAAGTACATGAAGTCAGCATTTTTTATTGCCTTAAAAAGAGGAAACTTCGTTTTTATTCAATTCTTGCCTCAAGTACAGCCGGTAGATTCTTAGGCAGTTATCAGTGTTAAGTCTCATGATGGTGATATATCAGAAAGACCATATCTCTTTTATTTTGGGCGTGATTACACATCATCTGATCATTAAGTTCATCCTAGATAACAAGACCAGAAAGTCCCTTAGGTGAAAAATTATGGCCCAAAATGCTGCCCATGCACTTTCTGATTGTTTGCCACACTAGCCGGAGGCAAGGAGATCCAGGATTAAATTCTGGTAAGAGATAAATGGGGATTTAGATATCTTACCCTACTTTCCCTTCTGTGTGTGTGTGTGTGTGTGTGTGTGTGTGTGTGTGTAATTTATTTAGGTTTTATTTTGAATAACATTTTATCCTGAAGTCACATGATAACATGCAGCTCTCAAGACTCTCAGTTCCCCTTACTGCAAAACCACGCTTACATGTTCAGAAACCGCCTTTAACGAGAAGAAGATGCTATAAGAAGGCAGAGTCCAGGTTGGGTTTCTGCAGGGTATTGGTATGTTGCTCAGAGGAATCTCTTTTAGAGTTGCAGGGTGAAATTCTGGATATGCTGGCTGAGGATTGTTAGAACCTCGGTTGTTTATTTTATCATCAATGACAGCTGTAAACTCCCTGCAAATCCAGCACCTACCTCATTTCCCAGGGCATCTCACAATCCCAGGAAGAGAGAGGGTGTCTGAGGCTGAGCCCCAACTCCAGGAAGCTTACAGTCTTGTCAAAGCCACACTCACAGGGAAACAACTGAGGAGCTCTCACACACCAGATCACACGAGCCCCACCTACAAGACTGCACGGAGAGGCCCCTTCGTCTGGGCCAGGCCTTTGTCCACAAAAACCAGGCCCTTAGCTATCAGGGGAGCCTCACGTTCACAATCTAGCACATTCTGCTTGGTTTCTGAGTTGAGCCCCCTAGGTGAATTCATAGTTTTGCCATCAACTCTTCTTGTTCCCAGGATGTTCTTTCTGCTGTAGAAACCGCTGCTTTCAATAACCTCTAAAGCTCATGACCAAATGATATCTTCAGAGTCCCCCTCATCTTCCCCTAGATCTGAAAAGACACGGCAATTGGGCACTGACTGTGGGCAGCCTATTTCTTTGCTCATTCTGATAAGCTTTCTACAGTGGCCTTTACATCTCTTTTCACTAATACTTATTATAATCCTTATAGTAAAATGGGGGCTTTGAGGACCTGGCCTTTCTAGCAGCATGTGAGCAAATCCCAGATCTCTCTCTCTCTCTCTCTCTCTCTCTCTCAAAAGAGAGAGGGGGGAGGGAGGGAGCAAGTGAATGAGGGGCAGAGAGAGAGAGAGAATCTTATGAGGGGCAGACAGAGAGAGAGATGGGGGAGAGAGGGAGAGGGAGAGGGAGAGGGAGAGGGAGAGGGAGAGAGAGAGAGAGAGAGAGAGAGAGAAGCGGGGCTCACCCAAAGCAGGGCTTGTGTTTTACCTGATACGGGCCTTGAGCTCACCCAATGCGGGCCTCAAGCTCACCCGATGTGGGACCCGAACTCACGAATTGTGAGATCATGACCTGAGCCAAAATTAGATGCTTAATGGACTGAGCCACCCAGGTGCCCGCAAACCCCAGATCTGTTGCTCATAGTTTAGTTGATTTACCATTAAAACCAAATGAAGTTACCGTCTGCACATTCCTCTCTGTGGTAGCCCTTCATTTCTTGCTCTCATCTCTCAACAAACATTTCACTCAATACAGTGCAGTGACAGGCACTGGGCTAGGAGATAGAAATGGAAACATGAATGAGATCCTGCGCCTGGTAGAAAAGACAATGAACCCCTATGGCCCCTTTATGTGATTTGGAAAAAGTCACCCCTTCCTCCTGGCGGGGGCAGCTCTGTGCCAGTGCTCAGGAATAATAAGTGGAGAACAGAATGGACTTCAGCCTCCTCTTGCCTCCTTGGTTAAGGACACTTGTGTAGGGCATAACCTGAGCAACCTTAGGGTACAGACCAGGAAATGTAAATAGCATATTATGTGTGATGAGCACGGAGGGGAGAGGACCTGAATGCCTGGGAGGTTGGGGAATTGGGAGGGTTCCATGGAAGATGTTACATGTGAGCTGAAACATGAAGGAGCTCATCCAGTGAAGGGGGGTGAAGGGCAGAGAGATGTACAAAGCCACACAGGTTTGAAGAGCATGCCGTATCTGGGGCTCCGCAAGTCATTGATGATGTCCAGAGTGTCCAGCAGGTGCATGGGTGTGGAGATGGCTTGATAAGTATTGAAGCTGGAAGACACTTAGAGCAATGATCTAGGACCTAAACTCTAGGTCCTTGCTACTCAAAGTCTGGTTCCCCTTAGGGTAGCTTTGGCATCACCAGACAAATTGTTAGAAGTGTGGAATCCTGGGTCCCACCCAAGACCTACTGAATCAGGAACTGCATTTTAACAAGCTCTTAGAGAAGGAGGGTTTCAAGATGGCTGCATAGGAAGATCCTGTGCTCCCCTCTTTTCCCTCTGAAAATGGTGTGAAAACTAGGTGACTTCTCCCCACAACAAAGGATAAAAGGACAACATCAAAATGGATGGAGAGACAGAATATGATCTTGGCGAAAAAATACCATCCCCAGTGTGGGGACATACAACAGGGAGGGATCAAGAACATTCCATCCAAAAGCAGCAGAATTCACATTCTTAAGTACACACAGTACCATCTCCAGGATCGATGACCTGTTCAGCAAAACAAAACAAATCTCAATAGATTCCAGACGATTGAAATCATATCAAGCATCTTTTCTGACCACAATGATTTGAAACTAGAAATCAATTACAAGAAGAAAACTGGAAAAGTCACAAATACAAGGAGATTAAACAACATACTAATGAACAAGCATTGGAGAAATCAAAGAAATCAAAGGAGAAATTAAAAAATACCCAGAGATAAATGAAAACAGAAAAATGACATACTAAAATCTATGGGATACAGCAAAATAGTTTCTAAGAGGGAAGTTCACTGCAATACAGACTTATCTCAAGAAACAAGAAAAATCTCAAACAAACAATCTAACTTTATACTTAAAGGAACTAGAAAAAGAAGAACAAATGAAATCCAAAGTTAGTAGAAGGAAGGGAATAGTAAAGATCAGAGTGGAAATCAATGCAATAGAGACTAAAAAGATAATAGAAAAGATCAGCAAATTAAGAGCTGGTGCTTTGAAAAGATAAACTTGACAAAAGTCTTTAGCTAGACTAACCAAGAGAAGAGAGAGAGAGGGCTCAAGTAAAATCAGAAATGAAAAAGGAGTTACAACTGATACCACAGAAATATAAAGGATTACAATAGACTTCTATGAACAATTATACATCAACACATTGGACAGCCTAGAAGGGATAAATTTCTAGAAACATACAATCTTTCAAGACTGAATTAGGAAGAAGTAGAAAATTTGAAGAGACTGATTACTAGAAAGGAGATTGAATCAGTGATCACACAAAAGTCCAGGACAAGACAGCTTCACTGGTGAATTCTACCAAATATTCAAAGAACATTTAATACCTACCCTTCTCAAAATCATCCAAAAAACTGCAGAGGAGGGAATGCTCTTAAACTCATTTTATGAGGCCAGCATTGCCCTGACATCAAAAACAGACAAGGACACCACAAAAAATAAAAAAGAAAGAAAATTACAAGACAGCTGATGAACATAGGTGCAAAATCCTCAACAAAATACAAGCAAACAGAATTCAACAATACATTAAAAGGATTCTACACCATGATCAAGTGGGATTTACTCCAGGGATGCAAAGATGTTTCAGCATTTGCAAACCAATGGACATGATACACCACATTAACAAAATCAAATATAAAAATCCTATGGTAATCTTAGTAGATGCAGAAAGTGTACTTGGCAAAATTCAACATCCACTTAGGATTAAAAACATTCAACAAATGTTTTTTGTTGGTAGCTCAACATAATAAAGGCTTTATATGACAAACCCACAGGTAGCATCATACTCAATAGTGAAAAGCTGAAAGCTTTTCCCCTAAGATCAGGAACAAGACAAGGATGCCTGCCATCCTCACTTTTATTCAGCATAGTATTGGAAGTCCTAGATACATCAGTTAGGCAAAAAAAAGAAATAAAAGGCATCCAAATTGGAAAGGAAGAAGTAAAACTGTCACTATTTGCAGACGACATGATGCTATATATAGAAAAGCCTAGAGACTCTAACAACAACAACAAAAATGTCAGAACTAGTAAGACGAGTTCAGTAAAGTTGCAGAATACAAAATTAATAATAAAAATTATTGTGTTTCTATACACTAATAACAAAATAAAAGAGAAATCAAGAAAACAATCTCAAAATTGCATCAAAAAGATTAAAATATCTAGCACTCAATTTAACCAAGGACGTGAAAGACTTGTACACTGAAAACTAGAAGACGGTCATGAACGAAGTTGAGGAAGACACTAACGGAAAGATATTCCACGGTCATAGACTGGAAGAATTAATACTGTGAAAACGTGCATACTACCCAAAGCAACCGACAGATTGAATGCAATCCCTATCAAAATTCTGATATCATTTTTCCCAGAACTAGAAGGAATGATTCCAAAATATGTGTGGAACCACAAAAAACCCCTGAATAGCCAAATCAATATTGAGAAAGAACAACACAGTCAGAGGTATCACACTCCTGGATTTCAAACTATACTACAAAGCTATAATAATCAACACAATGTGGTACTGGCATGAGAACAGATACATAGATCAATGGAACAGAATAGAGAACCCAGAAGTAAGCCCATGCATGTATGGCAATTAATTTATGACAAAGGAGGCAAGAATATACACTAGGAAAAGTAGAGTCTCTTCAATAAATAGTGTTGGGAAAACTAAACAGCTACATTCAAAAGAATGAAACTGGAAAACTTAGACTGTAAGCTCCATGACATTGATCTTACTGATTTTTTTTTTTTTGGATCTGACTCCAATGGAAAGACAAAAAAAGCAAAAATAAACAAATGTGACTGCATCAATCTAAAAAGCTCCTGTACGTTGAGGGAAACCATCAATAAAACAAAAAGGCAACCTACTGAATGGGAGAAAATATTCGCTCAACGTATATCCAATAAGAGGTTGATATCTAAAGTATATAAAGAACTCATACAAATCAATAGCAAAAACCCACACAACCTGATTAAAAAAAAAAAGGGGGCAGAGCATCTGAATAGGCATTTTTCCAAAGCAGACATACAGATGGCCAGCAGGCACATGAAAAGATGCTCAACATCAGGGAAATGCAAATCAAAACCACAGTGAGATATCATTTTACATCTATCAGAATGGCTAAAATAAAAAATACAAGAAATAACAAGGGTTGGTGAGGATGTGGAGAAAAAGGAACCCTCCTACACTGTTGGTGGGTAAATCGGTGCAGCCCCTATGGAAAGCAATATTGAATTTCCTCAAAACAATTAAAAATAGAACTACCATATGACCCAGCAATTCCACTTCTGGGTATCTATCAGAAGAAAGCAGAAACACTAATTCAAAAAGATATGTGCCCCCTTATGTTCATTGCAGCATTATTTACAATGGCCAAGATACAGAAACAATGTAAGGGTCCGTAGATAGATGAATGGATAAAGAAGGTGCATATGTACACCCCCCCCCCACACACGAATATTACTCAGCCATAAAAAGAATGAAATCTTGTCACTTAGGACAACGTGGATAGATGTAGTCATAAGTCAGACATAGAAAGACAAATACCACATGATTTCACTTTTATATGTAACTTTGAAAACAAAATAAGCAAAACCAAACCAAACTCAGACTCACAGACACAGAGAACAGGTTGCATGGTGTCGGAAGGAGGGGGGTTTTGGTGGGGCAAAATGGGTGAAATGTATCAAACAGTACAAACTTCCAGTTATGAAATTCATAAGTCTTGGGGATATAATGTATAGCCTGGGGCATAGAGTTAATAACACTGTATCAACTTTGGATGGTGACAGATGGTAACTACACTATGGAAGGAGATCATTTGCAACATATACAAATGTCAAACCACCGTGTGGTACCCCTGAAAGTAATATAATATTGTATGTCAAGTATACTTCACTAATGATATAAAAAAGCCCCCCCAGTGGTGCATGTGCACATTAAAGTCTGAGTAGCTCTGGTTTAGGGAAGAGTGACAAGAGTAAGGGTTTGCTTTGAAGGCATATTCTCTAGATATTATGAAACGTGGAGTTTCCCTTTACATTGTCACAAATCTACCATCAGCAGATTTCACCATCAGGGTGCCTCAGTGATATTAAGTATGATTCATCATTATGGAAAACAGGGACATGAATTTAATTTGCACATGGGCACCAGCAAACTGAAACCGAAGGAAGAGAATGCAGACTTCTCCCCTCGCCTTTTCCTTTTTCATCTTGCCAATGAGGCTTGCTTTATCTTGAGCCTTTGCCTGGGAGGTGCGGAAATGTGTGCCTAAGTCTAGCCAGCACTGAGGCTGGAAACATGAACCGACCCAGAAGCCTTCAGCCTGGAAATGGTGTCTGCACCATCCTGGATCAGCTGGAAAAAATGGAAATAACTCTAAAAAGATCCTAGAGGGGTGCCTGGGTGGCTCAGTCGGTTGAGCATCCGACTCGCACCTCGTGAGTTCAGGCCCTGCGTTGGGCTCTGTGCTGACAGTTCGGAGCCTGGATCCTGCTTCGGATTCTGTGTCTCCCTCTCTCTCTGCCCCTAACCCACTCGCATTCTGTCTCTGCCTCTCTCAAAAATAAATAATCATTAAAAAAATTAAAAATAAATACAAATAAATAAATAGATGCTAGGAAGAAAGTAAGGCAAGGGTTATCTCTACCCAGCCTCACTCATGTCTTCTTTTTTTTTCCTTTGCCCATTCATTCATGCAACTGTTCAATTATTGACCATAGATATTAAGCACCTACTGTTTGCCAGGGACTGATATCTTCATATTCCTAGTAACTACAGAGCTTTCTACACACTTCCAGATCCCCCAAGAGATCCTTTACCAAAGCTTCTACAAGCTGCTGTCTTTCCTATGCTAGACTCTCCCTCCAGCCCCAGGTGGCTCGTGGCGACAGTAGGAACAATGGAAGCTGGCAGACTCTGAGGTTTCTGTTCTATGCTCTGCCCTCTGTGTATGGGCTTCTCTAATTCTTTTTCTCCAAAAAGAATCCTGAGGGGGAAAAAATCCAGGTACAAATGGAGTTTCGGCATCTGCAGCAGACTATTTCTGTACTTGACTCAGGGATTAGCTCTGGGTTTTGTGTGTTTTAGCTACTGAGTTCAGAATGGGGTGAATGAAGAACAATGAACGAATTTCCCTCAAAAGAAGGACAGGTTGAAGAGCAAGTCTGAGGTGCACAGAAGGGACCTTTGGGGAGGGGAATCAAAAGAGAAGTAACGCTTTCCCGCCAACCTGTTTCTGGGAAGTCAGCATAGAAACCCCTTGAGGGTCATCATGGTATCATCACCCTGTGGTAGAAAAGCGTGTGACCACAAAACAGAGATGGCAAAAGAGTGATATACTGGGTGGTATGGGGGTATCTGCTTTGACTTTTAAATCTAATTATACGATAGGACTGCAGAAAGGCCACTTTGGACGCTTACCATGAGCTGGTACTCTGCTCTGTCTTCCTCCTTCCCACTGGTTATATGGTTCCTCTAACGCTGCGGGTGCAGGCTAGGAAAAGGGGAAGGCAGGGGGAGAGACATGCAAATATCAGGGTCCTAGCCTCGAGCCTCCACACGCAAATTTCATCTTCGAGATGGAAAGTAACGGCCATGCTCAGTTCTATACCAATCACTGGAAAGAAAATATCATCTAGCTCTCTTCACCTCTCTTCTTTCCTTCAGAACGTCTGTAGTAACTGAAGATTGCTTTCAGCAGACCCTGGGTTGCTTGAGTTAAAACAGAAAAAGAAAAAAAAGGAAGAAAAAAGGCAAAAAGTGAAAGAGGAAAATATAACCTGCAATTAATAGGCAGCTCAGAAGCAACCAGGGTAAGGCTGTTGTAAATGAACGTGAGGCGATATGGGCGCTTCTCAAAGTGGGGTCCGTGCGTTTGTGCGCATCCGCAGATGGTTACGGGCCTGCAAAGGCCGTGTGGCCAGTGCGTTCCGAGAGGGAGGGCTGTGAATGACCAAACTGTGGGACGTTTACACACAAACGTGGTTTTGCTTGGCATGTAGGATAGGTTTTCAGCCTCAACTGTTCGGGCTACACGTGTAGAACAACCTGTGCTTGAAACAAGGGATTTGTATCAACCTTCCAGGCACCTGCTTGAGTGCCTGGGACAGACAGATGCGGTCCCTTCACTCCTCTAGCCCATTTTGCTGGTGATCTGCCTGAAACTGCCGTTTGCCACTTCTTTTTTCCTTTGTGACCGTTGTCTGAGTAAGGGGAAGTGTCTTGAACCTGAGTCCCCGGAGCTCAGATTCTGTTACAACCGGAAGTGAGTGTCTCTGAGCGATAACCACGTATATGCGCTTGGGAGTGGTAAGCATTTCTCCCAGGACATTTTACTTCTTCACTGCGTTTGGCTTAGACTCGCTCTAAAATACATTTTCCTTTGTGGTTTGTGTAAAAAAATTTGGAGGTAGCTAAACATGCACTTGGGCCCCGGGCTCTTCCCTACTTACCAGTTATGTTACTTGGGACATAGGATTTTCAGCTTTTGTTTCTCATCAGAAAAATGAGGATAATCCTACCTATCGTGCCAAATTGCCCTAAGGGATTAAATGAGATAATTTATGCAGAACAGCCCACACAGTGGTTAGCACAACAGACTTCCTTCTGTGTCCACTTCTTTACTTTCACTCGGGCACCAGGTCCCAAGAGAAGCATGGATGGAAGAGAAGCATGGATAGTAGGTATGGAAGGGAAAGAGAGGGACGGAAGGAAATAGGCTTGGGTTGACAATCTCCAGTCCACTCAGGTCAGCTAGCTCAGGACACTTGTATCCCAGCATGTGAAATAATTTGCATTTAAAAATTTTTTTGAAATGTTTACTTATTTTTGAGAGAGAGAGGGAGAGAGAGACAGAGTACGAGCAGGGGAGGGTAGAGAGAGAGAGAGGGAGACGCAGAATCCAAAGCAGGCTCCAGGTTCTGAGCTGTCAGCACAGAGCCCGATGTGGGGCTCGAGCTCACGAACTGTGAGATCATGACCTGAGCTGAAGTCAGATGCCTAATGACTGAGCCACCAAGGCGCCCCAATAACTTGCATTTAATAATATTAATATTAATAAAATAATATTAATATCAAAAAAATAATATTTTAATATTATTTGAGTCAGTGGAGAGTGAGTTGTTCTGGCTTGAGATCTGGAAATGTGCCCAGTGGCCTGGTATCATGGAAGTGTGCCCAGTAATCATTCAAGACACCCACAAGGACAAATGTGCCATGGATATAGTCAGCCTTTAAAGGGTCACACTTCTAATTAATGCCCAAATCACTCTGAGCTTTATCCTCTCCTGTGACTGCAAGAAAGCTGGTCTCTGGTTTCTCCTCCTCAAGGATTTCTGGTAATTCCCAAGGAACGCTTACTTCGGCCAACTATCTGGGGCCCCAATGGTGGTGCATCTTGTAATTCCCCACAACAGAGAACAGACTGTAACACATAACATAATTTTACCGAAGGAGATGTGAGAATAATAGAGAGAAATAATAATGCAGAAAAGTAAAATACTAAACTGGGCCCTCCAAAACTTGTACCCTTGCCTCATAGGAAATGTTTTCCCCCTCAGTCCCCATCTTACTGCCGTTAACGAAGCCTTGCTTCCCAGACCCCCAGAAAATCCAGGGGTCGCAGTTGTACTCACAGCAAAGACAACGTTTTCACATAGTCAGTGTGTTTATGTTCAATGCCTTCTGTGGATGCAGCAGGTGACGGATAAATATTTGTTAAATGAGTGAATGAATGAATGAAAGAACAAATGATCTCAACCTTCCCCATTCCAGTTAGGATCTTGGTTGAATATTTATGTGATTAAAACTAATTATTAAGGGTTTTTTTTTCCCTCATGGAATCATCAATCTGAAAGGTAAATTTTAAAGTTTCTTTCTAGAAAAAGAAATCTGGTGACTTGGAAATAGCAACTTCTCTCCACCTCTGCATCCCAATGTCCTATTTGTAGCAATTAAGATTTCATGAAATATTTGCCCCCGGTTTAAGCTGGGGTACCTCATGACACAGGCACTTTCTATTAAGAGCATTATTTCCTGAAAATCCCAGGATTTTCACTTCTGCATGAAGGCTGGCTGAGCTGGCTCTGTTGTCCCACAATATAGTTTTTAAGACAAATTATTCTACTAGTGGCCAATCATCCATTAAGCTTTGGCTATTTGGCTACATACTAACTGGGGTGGGTACATTGCTATGTTATCCTTAATCCTCTCAATAATGCTGCTGGGTAAGACTGCTGATTTCACATGTGAGGAGACCGAGGGTCAGAGAACGAGCTGGTCAGTGGCAGAGCTGGCTTCAACTCAAGCCTGCATCTATAGGTCTCAAGTCAGGTTGGAAAAGGTCATATAAACTCAACTGGGAAATTATATGAAATTACCCCCTATTTCCCCCTTTCCCCATGATATTCTGCTATGCATCCCTCATGGTTGTGTTATCTCTGCAGAAGGAAGCCATTGTTACTGATGGACAGTGTTTAATTATCCTCCAGTGTTTTGGGGTAAAAGTCTGCTTTTACAGCATGCTGTTGCTCTTATCTGGAGCCTCTGTCTGAGGCTCCAAAAGAAAGTCACTGAGGAGTTCTAGCTCTTCAGCCCTACCAGTATTGCCCAGGGGGACTCCATACTTATGGAAATGATTGCCTGAAAACAACAACAAAAAAACTACAGAAAAATTCATGGCCCCACCACTTGACTGAGAGATTCTGTTTGACATCTCTCCAGTCCTTCCAGGATCACTGTCTTCCTCCTTGGGTGTAGTACTTTCCATTGACCAAATTAGTGGTTTCTAGCCACTAAAGTGTTGGCATCATCACCCGGGTAAAGGTCCTGCCATGGGTTGTCCAACCACACATACCCCAGCTGCTTTTCCCGTTTCAGTCATCTTGTGACATCTGTTCTTTTTATACAGAATATAACTATGTCAGAGGTTAGAGCGAGCGCTCCTTTGATCTATAAGCCCCTTGTGGACAGAGAAGTTGTTTTACGATCTCTGTATCCCCAGTGCCTAGTATAGTGCTACTAAACTGGTGGTAAAATAAATGAAAAAGTGTGGTTTTCCCGTGACTGCATCTTCCAAGGATAGCCTTGGACCCGACTTCCCTAAAAACGGCTCTTTCTCCCAAGTCTTAGTATATATTGACCTGGTTGAGTCAATCAGTAGCTCCTAAGGAGCTTCTTAAAGTGTAAAAGTGCTTTGAGGCCTAAAGGAAACTCTCTATCAAAGTGAGTGTTGAGGAGAAATGCAGGTGGTGTTCATACAGGGGGAAGGTAGGGTCCTCCCAGTATCCCTCTTAATACACCCGATGCAACCACTTACTTTGCCTATAGTGACGGATCCTATCTGGATCCAATTCTCTGAGGCGGTATGAATCCTAGTTATTGACTTAAAACCAAGCCCAGAATTTCACATTGGCTCTTCTCTAATCCTGGCATTGGCCACCAGGTAAAAGGCAGATCTTTGCTACCCTTTACCTAGTTTCTCATCCTGTGTGATTAGCCTCACTCTGTTTACTTAGATACAAAAAGCATTGAAGACAGGATGTTTGGGTTTAAGAACAGTTTCGGGGAAAAGATAATAGTACTGAGAAAGGAATATGGCAAGTTGACATCGTTCTCAGGGAACCGTACCAGTGAAGTGTGGAAACCTGACTTGTTTGATGATCTATTATTAGAATATCTTGAGGACTTGTTTCAGTTGGCAGAGGAAAGTTTGTTCGTTTGAGGATAAGATCTTGAGAGTCATGCTGGGAATGAAAGATTCCTGTCTCTGGTATCGCTGTGAAACGTAAGTAAAGTTCCACTCCAGAGCCACATGCATCGTAGATGGGGTAGAGTTCAAATCCATTTCCTACCACCACTGCTCCACAGCCTTCTGACCTAAAAGAAGTTGAGTGACTAGTTGGAAATGCTATGGGGTCTTCGGATAAGAAGGAGACCTTATAAGTTTACCTCCCAAGGGAAGAATACCTTGTAGAGCATCCTGGAAAATGGTAGTCCCAGGATGTGTGAATACTTCCAAGAACCAGGAGATGAACCTTTGAGGAGTAGCTCTAGCTGTTGTTGAGTTCTCGCCAGTTCTGAGCCAAACTCTACTTCAGTGGAACTTGTACCCATTGAACGTGGCTTTCACGTCTTCCCTTAATAATTCTTCTCCGGGAGAAATACACCCAACTCCTTTAGGTATTCCTAATCTACATTGGTTTTCCTGTGACTGCATCTTCCAAGGATAGTCCTGGACCTGACTTCCCTAAAAGTGGCCCTTTCTCCCAAGGCTTAGTATATATTGACCTGGTTGAGTCAATCAGTAGCTCCTAAGGAGCTTCTTAAAGTGTAAAAGTGCTTTGAGACCTAAAGGAAATTCCACCAATGGAGCTGGGTTCCTCACTCCAGGTCTATTCCCATTTATCAATGTCCCAGTTAATAAGTAGGGCCTAGAATAGGACAAAATACTCTAGATGCAGGCTGGTTCAGATGTACAAGTTACAGCAAAACTATCTGTTCCCAGTTCCTAACAATATCCTACTATCAGATGTGCTAAAGCTCTTAGCTTTTTAGCAACTAGATTTCAATTTGGCCTGCATTTGTAGTTATGACAGATTTGTAGTTTACGAGTATGATGTCACTCATCATTTTATATTAAGTCCCTACAACTTTTTCATATTCACTACTGACAAACCAGGCTTCTTCTGTTTTTGGTGTTCACACAGGTAGAAGCAAACACTTTACACTCTATCTCCTTGGTCTTGACTCTGTCAATCTTAAATTATTTAATTTTTAAATTTGTATTATTTTTTTTAATGCTTACTTTTGAGAGAGAGACAGAATGAGAGCAGGGGAGGGGCAGAGAGAGGGGGAGACACAGAATCTGAAGCAGGCTCCACGCTCCAAGCTGTCAGCACAGAGCCCCACTCGGGGCTCGAACTCATGAGCTGGGAAGTCATGTCCTGAGCCAAAGTCAGATGCT
The DNA here is from genome assembly GCF_018350215.1 of Panthera leo. Classification (NCBI taxonomy): domain Eukaryota; kingdom Metazoa; phylum Chordata; class Mammalia; order Carnivora; family Felidae; genus Panthera; species Panthera leo. The sequence goes on from NC_056691.1 coordinate 6,308,587, forward strand.
TAACCGACTGAGCCACCCAGTAGATCCAATCTGGGATTTTAAATTAGAAAACTCTCACTTACCTAGCTAACTATTCTCCCTGCTTTATTAGTCTTCAGATATTACAGGTTCATCTTCTATGTCCATATGCAAGTCGCCGATAGAAGAGAAGTAAACAAACAAACAAAAAGGACAATTTTTTAATAGATGCTTTGTCAGTCTGACTTCTTCTCCCAACCATATTGTATACACACATATAAATGCAGCTCTTCGTATGTGCTGTGATAAAAATCAAGATATTCTGTGTTTACAGCATCTCCTTCAGCTACCAAACTGGTATCTCTACTTAGAAAGAAATGGGTACAGTGGGCAAGTTACTTTACTTCTCTAAACCTGATCTGCCTGATCAGTAAAATGAGACTGTTGGCACTATTTCCTTTACTTGTTGTCAGTAACGCTCAGCTAGCCATTTGACAATGCTCTGCAAGGTTTAACGTGTCACAGAAATGAAAACGATGATGTAACTACTGTTGAGTGCAGTGGGTTGGGCTTCACTGGTTTCCTCTTTTCTTATTTATTTATTTGGCAGGGAGAGAAAGAGAGAGAGAAAGACAGAGAGAGAGAGAGAGAGAGAGAGAGAGAGAGAGAGCCAGGGACAGGGCAGAGGGAGAGAGAGAGCATCTTAAGCAGGCTCCCTGTTCAGCACAGAGCCAGACAGGGTTCAGTCTCATGACCCTGAGATCCTGAGCTGAGCTGAAATTTAGAGTCAGGTGCCCAGCCAAGCGAGCCACGCAGGCGCCCCCGTTTCCTTCTTAAACCTGTCTGCCATGCCTGATGGCCATCAGTTCCTGACAAAACACTGGGACTGAATTTCTGATGTCCTTTTTTCCCTGACACCTGACTCTGATCCATACTCAGATTACGTGTCATTTGTTTCTTCTTGTTGCCACTTGCAGTTTCTGACCTGCGGGGCTTGTTGCTCAAGGCCCCATTCCCATGTGACCATTCCAACTCTGGACAGACTGACTCCTCAGCTCAGTGCCCCACTGTCAACACTCAGGAGCATGGAGTTTGTGAGAAGAATGACCAAAGAACTGAATGAATGATGAATGAGGGCCACCTTCATACCCGTCTCTGTTCCTTTGCCTATGGTTTTGGTCTCTCGTGGACAGACAGACAGACACAAAGATAAGTACATGGACAGATGGCTAGTTAGACAGGTAGACAGACTGACAGAGAGGCAGATCCAATGAAATACCATATGCAAAAGCAAGTTTTAAATGTGCTTGTACTTTCTGCCCTCGTTCAGGGCTGATTTCCAGCAGATGCTGGTATGGTTGCACCTTTGTCTTGGACAGAACTAGATAGAAAATAGTCCTTGTCCCAAGCGGGTGGAGTGCCCCCCCCCCCCCCACCATCCTGGCCATCTCCTGAGACTTGCTGCTTCTCCAGGACCTCCAGAAACCTCCCTTTGCCCCCACTTAACAACCAAACGGGTAACTCTTGGCTCAGCAAGGAGCTTCCAGGAAGCTTCTCCAGCCTTTGGACCAGTGTCGGTTCTGACTGGCCAGTGCCACTGCTGGGTAGGTTGGTGAAGTTTTTGAGTATCAGTCCTGCCCCCATTACTGCTCTACTTACTCCCTACCCATCACTAAAAATCCTCCAGGAGTAGGACATTTGTCCTTCCCTTTGCTTCTCCCTCCCACAGGGGGCCCCACCCACCCTGAGTTCCTGGGAGTCTTATGGTTTGTTTCCTCTCATCAGACACTTAACTGTATGTGGCCTTGCTTCTTCGACAACTTTCCCCATGTGTGGTTTCCCGTGTGGATTTATCCAGCTCTCTAAAAATCCCTTAAAGTGCAGGGTATCTAATAAAGACTTTGTAGCCCTCACATCTCCCACAGTGCTGACTGGGGGTCTTAGCCCCAGCCTAGAATCGGATAGATCCCAGCGACTAGACCAGCTGCCTTACCCCAAACAGCTCGGAAAGGGAGGGGATGCTGTTGGGGTGATCCAGTGGCTCCCCGGTCTCACTGGTGAACACTCAGAAAAGTGGAGCTCTGCCAACCTGGCCTTGAACTTTTCATTTTGCCTCTTGTCGGGGCGGGGGCGGGGGCGGGGGCGGGCGGGGAGGCGGCGGTTATAGATGGAGTCTGTCGGCTGGCATTTCCCCAGACAGCTTCCACATGTTACATTCCAGCATCTAGTCCCCCCTGTGCTTTCCTTATCTTCGTTTTTAGAACACTCAAAAAATTTTTGTGTTTTGGAAAGACCCCGCTTGCTCCCCACCCTTGAATTGCCTGCTTCAGGAGGGTGGTTTCTGAGGTCAACTCCCCGGAGGACTATGTGGAGGAGATGAGAGGGGCTCATCTGCCACATTCGTGTCACATGCACGGTCACAGCCCAGTCATGTGCTGTGTGCAAGGCTGATTCGACACTTAATTAAGCAGGGCAGGATGCTGGTAACCTGCACACCTTCTCTTAGTAAACTTTCCTTTTAGTTTCTGTTTAGAGTCTCTTTAAAACACAGGTGAAAGTTTGCACATGACACAAGGGAAAAGACGTGGGCTGTGCGTATAAAATTTTTGCCAAAAATACCATTATATTTGGCATTCGTGGGGCCTTTGGATTTTGCAGTTAGACACTGAAATTCTAAACTTTCGAAGTATTTTTAAAAAATCTTTTTAAAATCTAAATTTAAAAACTGAGTTTATTTTTTTTTTCAGGTTAAAGATGTTGGGTGTTTTTTATTTTTTATTTTTTTTATTAAATTTTTTTTAACGTTTATTTATTTTTGAGACAGAGAGAGACAGAGCATGAACGGGGGAGGGCCAGAGAGAGGGAGACACAGAATCTGAAACAGGCTCCAGGCTCTGAGCTGTCAGCACAGAGCCTGACTCGGGGCTTGAACTCACTGACCGTGAGATCATAACCTGAGCCCAAGTCGGCCGCTTAACCGACTGAGCCACCCAGGCGCCCCTGTTGGGTGTTTTTTTTAATTTTTATTTTAAATTTTTATTTATTTTGAGAGAGCTAGAGAGCAAGCAGGGGAGGGACAGAGAGGGGGAGACAGAATCCCATCAGCACAGAGCCTGGCACTGATCTCAAACCCACAAACCGCAAGATTGCGACCTGAGCCGAAATCAAGAGTCGGGCGCTCAACCGACGGAGCCACCCGGGTGCCCCTAAATGTATTTTTTAAAATCTTTCAGGACTGTAAAGAAAATAAAAACTGACCATAATCTTATCACATTGGCAGAGACCATCTAGTTGATACATAATATTCATTAGTTTGAGGTGTACAACATCGTGATTTGATATTTATGCACGTTATGAAACTGATCACCATAATCAGCAACCATCTGCCACCACACAAAGTTATTACAATATTATTGACAACATTCCCTATGCCGTGATGCTGCGACTTATTTATAACTGGAAGTTTATGCCCCTTACTCCCCCTCACTCAGTTTGCTTTCCCCGCCCTTCCCCTCTGGGAGTTACCAGTTTGTTCTCTGCATCTAAGAGTCTGTTTCTGTTTTGTCCCGTTTGTTCATTTGTTCTGTTTTGTTTGAATTCCACATATAAGCGAAATCATAGTAATACTCAAAATTTCTGAAAGAAATGACAGACATTCATTTCCTAATAGCACTTACACTGTCAGAAGGACCACCGCTATGCTATTGCTGGATATTAAAGTGTTTCAGTCATCAATAAGCTTTGTAGAGCTCTGGTTTCCGTATCAGAATATATACAAATATATGTACATATATTAATATGAATGCTAATATTCTGTTTTTCCAATTTTTGTGCATGTGCTCGCAAAGTGAACATGTAAAATAATGCTTTGCAACAGTGCTGTGCGTTACCAAAAAAATCTTATAAAATAGAGGAAAGAGGGAAATTACACACAAGTCCACTACTTCAACAAAGCCCCATTAATATTTTGGTATGCTTCTCTCCAGCTTTTTGTTTTATTCGCACTTTTTTTTAAATTTTGTTTTTAATGTTTATTTTTCTGAGAGAGAGAGAGACAGACAGACAGAGTGAGAGCAAGGAAGGGCAGAGAGAGAGGGAGACACAGAATCCGAAGCCGGCTCCAGGCTCCGAGCTGTCAGCACAGAGCCTGATGTGGGGCTTGAACCCACGACCCGTGAGATCGTGACCTGAGCTGAAGTTGGACGCTTCCCCAACTGAGTCCCCCAGGCACCCTATTCTCACATTTTTTTCTTATTTATTTGTAATTTATTTATCTACTTGGACTTGGCATTGCAATAGAAAGAAAACCATTATTGTGACCACCCACATCATTGTTGCAGTTTGTCTCTCTCTCTCTTTCTCTCTCTTTACTAATTATCCTTAAGTGTCCAGGGCTTGTCTGGCATGTTAGATAATGAGAAATGGCTGTCATGTTAGTGAGCTTAGGTTGGAGTCCTGGTTCTACTGACTGTGTGAACTTGGGAAAATTATTAAGGAAATTTGTCTCAATTTTCTCACGTGAACCAGGAGGAGAACGCCCTTCCTACCTATCACATTGTTAAGCATGAAGAGATAACAGACGTAAACTGAGTGACATAGTGATGGGCTCAGGCTGGGTAAGTGCTTAATACATTTTTTGAAATTATTTTTTCAGCTTAAAATTATATCATAACAATTATTTTTCCATATAATCTTTTTAACTGTCATTTTATGATAGATAGTATTCTGCAAAACAAGTAAAATTCCTATGACTAACTCACTTCCACTTTGTATGACAGGTTATTTCCACTTTGGGGCCATGTAGGTAATACTGTAATTAATACATTTTTTTTCAATATAAAAACACGTTTTGCTTCAGTCTATGGATTTCCTTTAGAAAAATCCTTGGAATGGTATTTTTGGGGTGAAAGTATAAACCTTGACATGGTTCTTGCTACATATCCAAGCATAGTTTTTGAGCTCACTTTTTTTAACTTGAGTAACTGAGGATAGGGTTTTGTACTTTGATATTTTCTTTTTAATTTTTTTTTAAAGTTTGTTTATTTTGAGAGGGAGATAGAGAGCAAGGGGGCAGGGGCAGAGAGAGGGGGAGAGAGAATCTCAAGCAGGCTCTCCTCTGTCAGCGCAGAGCCAGATGCAGCTCGAACTCATGAACTGCACGATTGTGACCTGAGCTGTGACCTGAGCTGTTGCCGCTTTAACCGACTGAGCCGCCCAGGTGCCCCTGTATCTTGCGATTTTCATTCAATGTTATGGCAAAGCTTTTTTTTTTTTTTAATTGTACATTTATATTGGCAGTGAATGTCTCCATGTCTTCGGCTTTTTCTATCTTTTGGATTATTTCAGATTTATAGATTTATAAAAGTACACTTACTTGAATAAATGGTATGCAGTATGGCCTGTAATCTATAGACAAATCACCCTCCAAAAAAATCATATTGATACGTGACCACTAACAGTTTATGAGTCTACCAATTTAACAACATATTTTGGAGCAATATGTATTATGGTTAAAAAGCATTTGTTGGGGCACCTGGGTGGCTCAGGCGGTTAAGGATCTGACTCCTGATTTCAGCTCAGGTCATGATTTCATGGGCGTGAGACTGAGCCCTGCATCGGGGCCCAGTGAGGAGCCTGCTTAACACTCTCTCTCTTTCCCTCTCTCTCTCTCTCTAAAAAAACAAAAAACAAAAACAAAAAAAGCATTTGCCAATGTTATGACTGAAAAGGCCTCCTTAAGTTTTGTTTTGATTTAAACTTTAAATTATCTATAAGTTGAGCATTTCATCTGCTGACTTTTAAAGCAAGGGGAATTGAGACACTGGGAAGCTGCCTGATTTGACCAGCAGCCTGAATAAACATTTTATATACATATATATATATATATATATTCAGGCCAATTATATTTCTGCTTGATGTGTGCAACTCCTAATACTTGGCATGAGTTGCTTCCTCTCTACTTCTTGAGCTGTTCTGTTTTACCATGGAGTTCTATTTTTACAGGACAAACAGAACTGAGCAGGAAACTTGTTCTTGGAGTTATTTCCCGTAAGAAGAGCCTGCTGTTGAGAATACAGAGTCGTGTTTGACAACGGAGTCAGCAAAAAGGAAGCGGAGGAAGAGATGGTGGAGACAATCTGGATCCTGCTGGCATCATCAGACCCCTGTGCCCACCTGCATCTTTGGCTGCTTGGTTGTATAAGCCAATGCATTCTGGGGTTTTTTGTTTTGTTTTGTTTTTAATTTAAGCCCATTTGCTTCAGGTTTTCTTTTTTTTTTAATTTTTTTTTAATGTTTATTTATTTTTGAGACAGAGAGAGACAGAGCATGAACGGGGGAGGGTCAGAGAGAGGGAGACACAGAATCTGGAGCAGGCTCCAGGCTCCGAGCTGTCAGCACAGAGCCCGATGCGGGGCTCGAACTCACGGACCGCGAGATCATGACCTGAGCTGAAGTCAGACACTTAACCGACTGAGCCACCCAGGCGCCCCTTCAGGTTTTCTTTCAATTCAAACCAAGCGATGCAACTGATACAAGTTCTATGAAATGCATTTAAAAATAGATTGATTTTTGTCCTATGCTCGTGGCCAGAGCGGTTCCCAATTGCTACTTTCTTGTCCAACTAATCAATAAATATATAATAGGCCCTTGTTACATGGTCAAATGCCACAAAGTTTAAGAAAGCTCCTTGTGCTACAATCTAACTGGAATCCATCGTCTCTGTATTTTCCTCTCTCAGGGAATGTATCTCCATTTATCCAGATAAGTTTTGATTCAGGAACTGGATGGTTGTTTACCTCCTGTTCTCAGTTCCAAGCCTACCTTCCTCTATTCTGTTCTGCCAGGTTGGGGCAGGGATTCAGCAAACCTCACTCACCAGCTTCCCCTGCCAGCTGGCTTCCTGTGAAGTTCCAAGAGACGGGAAACCCTAGGGGACCGGAATATCAGAGGCAAAGAATTCCTTCCTGTTTCCAGTTCCTGCATTTGTCACTTCTGTGGTGGCGGAAAGCAGAAAGTTAGCTGCTGTTGGCAGTTCCAAGATTTGGGTTTCTTTGGTATCTACTTTGTGCTCTTTCTGTCTTCCTGTATCTTTATTACCAATTCCCAATATTAAACCCACTGCACTTTCCTGCCTGGACCCTGGCTGATAGAGGACCTGATACTGGGAATCATCTTAGGGAACAGGCTCTCAAAAACAAGATTCTGAGATTTATTTGCTTTGAACTCAGAGCTGAACTCTTTGCCAATGGAAAGTGGGAGCGGGTAATCTATGGCATGCAATGGCGTTATGATTCATTAAATTGTCCTCTATTCTCGCTGGGTTGGAATGCCAGCAGGAGGCAGGGTTTTGGAGACACATTAACTGCTGCCTAACGCTGGTAAAGATGATTCCGAGGAATGCAAAGTGAGCCGGCTGCTTCCGACTGCACCATGGTGCTTGCAGGATGGAAATAAACAACAAGCTTTCAGCTCAAATCATCTCTAAGGAATCAGAGGGCTTCCAAGGCTGCTCTAAAAATATCTCTTATTCCTTATAGTTATAGGACAGACATGTTTAGAAAAGCAGACCCAAACGAAACATTCACAGATGGGCCACGTCTCATATGCGAGAGTGGAGGTGGTCATTTAGAAGGAATCGACTCTGACATGAGGAACAGGAACCTTTGGGTGGGCGTGGATGAAGCTGAAAATCTGGACCTCCCCCTCCCCCCAAGTGTCACTGATCTTCCCTTGATAGTGGACGAAGCCTCTCATTTCCCATTTGATAATACCAGCCTTCCTTTGCTTGAAAACCCGTAGTAAGCACGTCTGAGGCAGTTGCCTTTGCATGGGGATCCCTAATCTTTTAAAACCCCACTGCTCCCAATGCCCATGGCCTTCAGGCTTTTATCTAGAGTCAGATCCCAGCATATTCAGGGAGAGAAGGGCAGAGTCTGGCTCTGGAGGAAAAGGCTTTACTCCAAAAGAATCACAAGGTTTTGTTAAATTCATGCTAGAACAGACCCAATATAGGCAGAGATGGATTCTAAGGGTATCAGATCAAGGAGAACACAATACAACATTGGGTTGGGGCCAAACTTAGGTAGCCCTGATATAATACACTTTCCATAGGTTTTTGGACTTAATGCTACCGTAGATTGTTTCAGCAGTAGCCCCAGGGAATCATGCCATTTTGTGTATCAGGCCCTCGTGTAATTCCTTCCACATTGATTTTGGCTTCGCTATTTGACTTGCTTTTGGCCAATGAGACGTTAGCAAGTGTGATACAGACGGAAACCTAAAAAGCACTTGCACACTGGGGTCTGCCCTCTCTTTGCTCCTTTTGGACTCGCTTCCATGTTGAAAGAGCACAGACAAATCTGCTGACGACACACGGCCCAACCGACGGCCAGCACCAACTCCCAAGTCATGTGAACGAGGTCACCTAAGACCAGCATCTTCCAAATAATCTGTCAACTGACCACAAATGCACAAGGGAGCCCAGCTGATGCCGTGGAAAGCAGAAATGAGTTGCCCCAGCCGAGCCCAGCCTAAGTTGCTAATCTACAGAATCATAAATACATAAATGATAAACATAAGCCCTAAGTTTTGTTATACAGGAAAAGCAAGCAGAGACAAATGTATTTGTTGGAGCAGCTGGAAGTGGTCTGTTTACTCAGTTGGTTGGCTGACCCCTGTGGACAACAATGATGCAAGTTGATAGAATTTCTGTGGAATAATGGGGCAATTTGTCATGTGTAACCTGTGCATCTTTCCTCCCCTTGAAAGGGCCCAAGGGATATTCCCTTCACTAAAGCACTGAGAAATGCATTAGTGAGGGAGCCCCACAACCTTGGGTGCCACCAGACGGCTGTTTTCTGTAGGACAAAGATGATGATAGGAAATGCTGCCACGGATATGGGCTTCCTGACTTCAATGAGATGATAAGATCCCAGAAGAGCAATCGGATTTTTTTACTTACAGGAAATCTTTAGTAGTGGCTGGCCCTAAGAATTAAGTAGTTGTCCGGCCTACCAAAGCATGGCTTGATCTATAGAATAGAAACCTGGCTTGAGTTTTCACAACTGAGAATCACAGCTTCTTCCCCAAATTCTTAGAAAGGACCCCGCGACAATGCCATGGGTACTGTAGATCTTCTTTCAAGCTATCCCCAAGGGGACTTCAAGGCATTCCTGAAGGTGTCTGTGCACTGGGGGAAATGGAAATACCCAGGCTTTTCAGGGATTCCTGAACGCTGCTCTGAAATGACACCAGTCCTTAGGAACCCCAAATGTCACCTGTGGTCCACTAGTCAAAGGAGAGGCTTACAGTGGTCAGGTGATGAACAGAGTTTGTGCCTAATCACATCTCATTGTGATCTGTGACTCAAGCACCCATTAAAAGTGATCATTAGGAGGACTAATCAACAATATAGGGTGTAAGCTTGTGGTACAATGACAAATTTGAAAAAAGGATGGAAAATTACAACGCTAGCTGAGATCGCATACATGTCTGGACAAGGACCAAATGCAAACAGCAAAAATGAAAATACTTGTGCTGAGATGATGAGATCATAGGTGGTTTTTGCTTGTCTGGCATTTCTCAGTTCCTCAAACTCTCCCGAATACTATTTTTGCTCCCTTTGTAAAAGGTACTTTTTTTTTTTTAAAGACTTAGTGTTCATTCGGCTCTTTTGTTTCAAGGATTGCCTTTACATACTTTTAGCCAATCCTATTAATGTCATAAAAAGTAAGGATGTCACGAGTCGCCATTTTCTTCAATATTACGACGAGTCTCAGAGCCAATCATGCATGAGGCATCTACTCCAAGCAACAGGCTGCAGGACTGACAAACCCCTCCTCCCTCCTTGCCCTCCAGGAGCTTAGAGTCTAAGGAGAAGATGTAACATGTGCTCAAATCCTCATGATTCAAAACTGAGAAAGATAAGCTGCTAACCTAAGACTCGGCTCTAGATAATGTACACATTTGGATAGTTCATAGATCAGCAGGTGCCCCGAACGCCATGGCCCCAGTACACAGACCAAATTTCACATGGTTAACCTGCTGTTGCTGCGTGCTGTTACCCTTGACACGCACGGAAGGGGTTCCACGGCGTTTCTAAAGTGCCAACCATCAAAGGCCTTGACTAGTGAGCGTCACTGTGTCACAGACATGGAACCGAGTCACTGAAAGGTTAAGTTTAAAGTCACAGAGAGGGCCGGGAAAGGAGCCCTAGTTTGGGACTTTGACCGTTATGGATGCCCATCGGAAATCTTTGCAGGTACAGCATACTAGCGTGCTAAATTTTTCTAATGTATGCCATTGGTTTCCGAGGTTAAGAAAACAGAACTTTTTAAAGATGTAGTTTAAAACAAAATCATCCAACATGGTGCCATTGCAGGTTAAAAAAAATGCTTTGTGATTCAGACCTCACAAAATACTCAACAGCTTTTCTCCACGATTTGTAGCCGCCCACTGTGTACTTAAATGCTTTCTGTTAATTAAACAACTCAGATGTCAAGATTCCAGTAAGCCACATAACTTGTCAATTATGGCTTGACTGTGTGTAAACTCTAATGGTCTCAAAAGGCTTTTCCAGTATACCCAGAGGAAACAGTGGAGAAAATAACTCTATTGGCAATTCGTCCTTTCCTATAACTGAAAATTTCCATTCATCTCCGCTTCTGGAAATCACTTTGGAAACTTAGGGGGGAAACTCCCTTTGTGTTGAGTCTGGCAGCAAGAACGAGCTGCAGAGCACTCACTGGGGTCTCGGGTCCGGGGCGGTTGTTTTCTAAAGTGCAGTAGTGCTTGCTTAGGGTCACAGGCTGCAGGGGTGGGTGCCTGGATGTGGGGAGGGCGGACTGCCTGACGTGCTCTGAGCACACCATGGCCAGGCGCTGCCCGCTCTCTTGGCGGTCTCCTCTTCAGTGCTGGAGCCACAAAGGCATTGGACAAGTGCAAACAACGAGCTCTGCAGGCCAGAGGATTCTTGTTCAGAGTCCAGAACATTCTCGAGGACGTCCCATCCGGTCACCCCAGCTCCTGAAAACACAGGTTCAAATCTGGGGAGACAAGTCCACAAATAGGAAAATCACTTTGCTGATTAGAGAAGAGATAACCTCTCAAAAACAGACTGGAGTGAGAAACGGCCGTGGGGGAAGAGCTCATCTATCTCGAGGCAGCAGAGGTCAAGACCTTTGTGCTTCCCCACTGCACCATGGTCCTCGTCCACGTCTTCAGCCTCTCTCTCCGGACCTGTTGCAAGAGGCCTCTCCGCTCTGTTCTCAGGCCTGCAGTCGGCCCAGTGACACTGGAGCACGGTTGGCGGGGCTCCCCGTTCAAAGCCTTTTGTAGCTCCCCACGGAGCCAGATATGTCTGTTGGCTCCTGCGGACGCATTCTCCACCCTGCTCTACCCTGCTCAGGTCACCGGAGGGTGACCTTGGACTGCTCACTGGGCTCTCTTTCCCCCCGGCTTGCATGCCATGCTTTCCCTCAGACTAGGGGATAAAGAAGGCTGTAACGAGTAGCATAGTGAGGTTGGGATGCGCTTCAGCAACCTCCCACACAGGCTGCAGGCGCATCTGGCCTAGCTCTGATTTGCTTTGGTCAATGAGATGTGGACGGAAACCTGAAAAACACATGCGTGGCAGAGTCTGCCTTCTCTTTGCTCTTTTTGGACCCGCTTCTGTGTTGAAAAGAGCACAGACAAACCTGCTGAAGACACACGGCCCAACCGACTGCCAGCGGCAACTCCAAGACGTATGAATGAGGCCACCTAAGACCAGCATCCCCCAAACAATCTGTCAACTGACCACAAATGCACGGGGGAGCCCAGCTGATGCCATGCAAAGCCTTGCAGGTGGCCTTCTCCTATTGCTGTTCTCACCAGCATTCTGGTAACTATGCCTTCCCCTGGGGCGCCTGGGTGGCTCAGTCGGTTGAGCGTCCGACTTCAGCTCAGGTCATGATCTCGCGGTCTGTGAGTTCGAGCCCCGCGTCAGGCTCTGTGCTGACAGCTCGGAGCCTGGAGCCGGCTTTGGATTCTGTGTCTCCCTCTCTCTCTGCCCCTCCTCCGCTCATGCTCTGTCTGCCTCTCTCTCTCTCTCTCTGTCAAAAATAAATAAACATTAAAAAAAAAATTTAACTATGCCTTCCCCCGTCCCCTCTAGGCCTAGGGGTGCTCAGCTCTCCCCTGCTCTTGCCAGTTTCAGGTCGCTCAACCTCCCCACCGCCCCCTTCCTGCCTTTGCAGCTAGTAAGCTTGCCTCAGTCACCCCTTCTGAGTGTGGCCTCTGTTTCCTGCTGAGACCTGAGGCATGCATGCCTAAGGAGCAACATCTAACCTCCTTTGCCTGGAATTCCTGGCTCACAGCAGGGCCCCCAACCAGCTTCCCTCTGGCTTCACACCTAGCTTTTTCCAGGCTGGGATCACACGCCTTTTCCTACAGATGTGATGTCCCCCTGCCTCTGCCCTTCCCCCTGTGTCCCCTCTATCTAGAATAGTCTGTTATTCGCATGTTTGCCTGGTGCAAATGTCACCTCCTCCATGAAGCCTTCCCTCTTCCCTGATTGTCCCCAGCCTAAAGTGATACTTTCTCCATCTCTGAATTTTCATGTATTTTTTGTACTTCTTGTAAAGCCATAGGGAACTAAAATACAAAATACACAGACTTCTCACACAATTAAAAACTCACAAGCCCAGGGGCACCTGGGGGGCTCAGTCAGTTAAGCGTCCGACTCTGGATTTTGCCCAGATCATGATCTCATGGTTCATGAGTTCAAGCCTCACAGCCGGCTCTGTGCTGACAGTATGGAGCCTACTTGAGACTCTCTCTCCCTCTCTCTCTGCCACTCCTCTGCTTGCACTCTCTCTTTCTCTCAAAAATAAATAAATAAATAAATAAATAAATAAATAAATAAATAAACATTTTTCTTAAAACCCTCACAAACCAGGTGAGTGAGGAGGTTACTTTCTCTTCTCCTCTTTCAGCCCCCACCCGCCTCCTTGGAACAGCTCCGCTCTACATGGAAGGAAGCTGGATGTGGGGCGGGCATTTCTGGGGATTCTGAGGATAGGTACGTAAGGTGGGCTTTGGGATAAAGTGATAGTTTGAGCGCTTCATGATTTTCCAAATATGTTCCGAGAAGCACAATGTACCTTAGAGGCCTTTGCAGGGACCTAAGGCAGGGTGTATATACCCCTCAGTCTGGTTTCACCACTGTTTTAACATGCTTTTGTGAGATAATTGAAAAATATATTTATATATATACCGGTCTCTGCCCGGGGCTCCTGGCACAGAACTCCTAAAGCACTTGTAATTTTCTAAGTGATAAGAGCATTGGGAACATCTTTGTCGTAATATTCGGTCTTTGACTTCACTTCCTAACAGAGTTCCTAAATCCCTTGAAATTTCCTGGATGACAGCAGTGTCTTTTGTTGTAATGAAGTGAATCTTGATGAGCTCCTGGATGGGACAGGTCACCAAGAAGACTAAGCTATGGTGAGAGGCTTGGAATTTTCAGTCCCACCCCTCACCCCAACCCCATTCTCCAGAGAGGGGAGAAGGGCTAAAGATGGAGTTAATGATTGGTCATGCCTATGTGGTAAAGCCTCCATAAAAATCCCTGAAGTAGGGCTTCCAGGGGCTTCTCTGTTGTGGAGCACAAGTTGGTACTGGGAGAGTGGCACACACACAGAGTGTGGACGCCCCCACATATCTTGCCATATGCATTTCTTCTATCAGATGTTCACTGTATTGTTTATAACCCATTATTGTAAGTTGGTAAACAGTAAGTAAACTCTTTTCCTTGCTTCTGGGAACTGCTCTATCAAATTCACCGAACCCGAGGAGGGGATGGTGGAAACCTCAGATTATTTATAGCTGATTGGTCAGAAGCAGAGGTGACAGCCTGGGCTGGCCATTGGCATCTGAAGTGGGGGGTGGAGGGTGGGGAGGGCAGTCTTGTGGGACTGAGCCCTTAACAGGTGGGATCTCATGCCATCCCCAGCGACACAGGGTCAGACTTGAGTTAAATCGTAGGACACCAAGCTGGTATCCCAGAGAACTTCCGGGTGGGGAAAAAGCCCCATGCATTCACGACAGAAGTGTGTGCATAGTAGTGACAGTAAAGGAGACCCAGAGGAGGAGGACTCAAGTTTCCCCACTCAGTATGTACAGGTGTTCTGTCTAATGTTTCCTTTATGAAAGGGTTATCATGGGAAGAAAAGAAAGAAAAGACTGGAAACCACTGCACAGAGAAGGCACCTGCACCATGGCGGCCTGTGGAGGCTATGGTCAGTTCTTAGGTGGAAGTTCCTAAGGGGAAGACAAGAGACTCAGACAAAACAAAACAAACACAGATTTGATCAACTGCTAGGGGGTATACAGAAATCTGGGCTCTTTTCATTTTAGCCCAAATTATACCAATGAAAACAGTGTTTTGAGTACCTTATCTCCAACTCTTGATTGTAAGAATCTTGGAATACTAACGTTGTGCCTCATTCACCCTCACGACTTCCACACAGCCTACCTGACAGAGTCTTGCAAATAGACAGTGCATATTTCAGAGTGAATGAATTAACGAGTAGCACTATACTGGGAATCACAAGACCTTTTATTTTTCTGTTATTATTTCACTCAAGAAAGTTATGTAACATCCCTTAGTCCAAATCTTGCCATTTGTAAAATGAGGAAGTCAGGTTACATGGTTTGTAATCTCTAACAAACCATGTCATGATGACTAGGATAACTTTTTTTTAAAAGGAAACATGATATAGATCTATGGGATCAGAATCCACTCCTGAAGCTATTCTGGTTGATAGCTCGGTGGCCTGCACGAGATCAAGAAGCCATGGTCCCAAGCCTGATCTCTTACATCCTTGGAGTATGGATCCACTCCTTGTAGGCTCACTAGGTTAAGAAGCTCTGAAAATCAACTAAGACATTGGTATGTGTCCTTGAAACAGGGTATAGCATTCCTCTCCCTAAAGTTGACAAGGACCCCATGGAGAGCTCTGTATATGCATTTGTTATATAGGATACAAAGAGGTGATACATACGGTGAGAGGTGAGGATAGAGACAGAGATCATCCTTCATCTAACAAGCACCCCTGGGTACTTAAAAGTGATACATGGGGACATTTTACTTTTTTATTTTTCTTATTTTAATGTCTATTTATTTTGAGAGAGAGAGTAAGAGAGAAAGCACGTGCCCGTGAGCAGGAGAGGGGCAGAAAGAGATGGAGAGAGAGAATCCCAAGCAGGCTCTGTGCTGAAGGCAGAGCCCAATGCAGGGCTTGATCCCACGACCACGAGATCATGACCTGAGCCAAAATCAAGAGTCGGACACCTAACCGACTGAACCACCCAGGTGCCCCAACATTGGAACATTTTAAAATGTATTCAAGTACAAAGAAAACTCAGAAAATATATAAGAAGAAAACAATACAAGTTTCCAGAATATAATGCTTATGGGCATTTAAATATTTTTCTTCACTTGTTTGGGAGAAAGGGGTGTGACGGTATATTAAAAACATTTTTTTTTTTAACGTTTATTTATTTTTGAGACAGAGAGAGACAGAGCATGAACGGGGGAGGGGCAGAGAGAGAGGGAGACACAGAATCGGAAGCAGGCTCCAGGCTCTGAGCCATCAGCCCAGAGCCCGACGCGGGGCTCGAACTCACGGACTGTGAGATCGTGACCTGAGCGAAGTCGGACGCTTAACCGACTGAGCCACCCAGGCGCCCCTTAAAAATATTTTTTAAATAAAGCATTAATGATATAGTAAGTATATTTTTATATCTTACTCTTCTTTTCTTTTTGTTATATAGAAAGCCTTTCCCCATATTATCACTCCTGAGAAGCAGAACTGTAAGCGACAATATATAGTGTATTGAGTTGAGGTTCCAGGATTTCCCTGTTGAATCAGTCAGGATAGACTTGATTATGCTGCAGTAACAAACAACCCCCAAATCTCTATTATTTAAATCAAATAGTAAACAAAGCTTCCCTGTCCACTGAGGGTCAGCAAGGGGCTGACCATTATTTGTAGTTACTCAGAGACCCATGCTGATGTAGCAACACTACCCCAAATGTTGCTAGTTGCCACACCAGATGGAAAAAGAATACAGCAAAGCACAAGCTAGGCCTTACATCTTCTACCCAGAAGTCACACATCACTTAAGCTTATATTTAGTTGATCAATACAAATCACATGACCACACCTAACTACAAATTAAGTGCAGAGAAGTGCAATCCTATTACATCACACAAAAGCAAGAGATCCAGGAAATATGTGAAATAACACTAATGACCACCACATCCACCATGGAGAAGGATGGTAATGAGCTCTTTGGCCACATTTAGTTTGATCTGAGTCTTTTGATCCTGTAATAAAGTTAAGGCCTTGAAAGCCCATCTGGGGAGGCTGAGAAGTCTGGATTTCCACAAGAATAAGAATAGGCAACACCTTTCCCAGAGTTGCCTAGAAAGTTCAAGGCAGAGCTATGGAGTGGAAAATCAAGCCCTGTACAGCTGATGCCTGAGCTTCTGAGCCCTGCTGGGCATTCTCACATTAATCAGGTCTCACTTCAATCTCTGGTCAGTGAAGCAAAACCACCAAGCCCATCCCTTCTTAAGTGGGAAGGGAGACTGTTTATCTGTATCAAAGTCTTGTGAGAACTATGTGTGACAAATATGCTCAGGGCAAGTCCCAGGACTCTAGCTACCGAGGTGATGTGACTAAGAACAGGAGGGTCAGGATGACTCCTGGACAGCCTAGAACTTGACTGTCCCCACGTGGGTGGTTTGGAGGTGAGGCAGAGCTGGGATGGCAGAAGATAGAGGTGGGAGATCGAGAGCTCTGAGCTGGCTGGACCAAGCTCTTCCCAGAGGGGCTCTGTCCTCAGACTTTATGGAGCTGAGATAGGAGTTGGGGGTAGCGTTAGAGTATTTAGCACAAGACCAAGTACATTCACTGTGAGAGAAGGCACAGAGCCATGGAGAACTTCTGGGGCACCAAACATTTTCTGTAGGGCCAGGTTGTAAAGTATTTAGACTTTATGGGCAATATAGGCTTTGAGACAGTTACTCAACTCTGCCATCAGAGGCGGGGGGCAAGGGTGTGAACATTGGGAATGATACGGAAACAGTGAGCACGGCTGTGCTTCAATAGTATTTTGCTTACAAAAACAGGAGGCAATTTGGCCCCCTGGCTACAGTTCACCTAATCCTTAAAAAGGAGTTGATATATGTTAGTGGATAATAGAATGTTAACGTTGGTTGGCCAGCATTTCATAGGTGCCTACTGAAAGTACAATGCATCCCAGGATGGGATGGGCTCTTAAAGGAAGAAGGCACTGCACCTGCTTCTTAAAGATGTATAACTTGGTCCTCTGGGAACCGTGGATCCTATTGCCTGTAAGCTTTTTATCTAGCATAACTGTTATAATTAATACATTTATTTCCTTTTGATAAATATGTGACATATAGGACATTTATGTTTATGACCTGGTCCTGTGAGCCCAATTTTACTATACCCAATACTGTTTTCTTCAGATAAGAAGAAGCAGCTTAGCAGTAAGTGACAAATCAAGGGCAAGTTTATAAAATATATAGCAGGTAATGGGTTACTATTAACTGTAAGTGAAGACATAACTAAAAAGATGAACAAAAGATACATAGGCAGTTCCCAAAAGAAGATAAAACCTGTAAATTTGTGCAAATGTTTTATCTCACTAATAACTTGAAAATGCAAATTAAAGTAATGATGACGTACAGTTTTCAATTTCTAAATTAGCAAAATTTAAAAACGATAATACCCAGCATTTGGAACAAACGCAATGATGAAACTACATCTTTCATATATTGCTAGTATAAGTTGGTACACCCTTTTAGAGGGCAATTCAGCGATATATTTTGAGAGTCTTAAAAATGTCTATAGCTTTACTCCAGTAATTTTACATCTTAGATTTTACCTTATGGTAATAATCGGAGCTGCAGATGAAGATCTGTGTATAAGATTATTCATTGTGATGATATTTATTTATTTATTTACTTACTTATTTATTTATTGTAAGCTTGTTTGTTTTGAGAAACAAAGAGAGAGAGTAGGGGAGGGGAGAGAGGGAGAGAGAGAGAATCCCAAGCAGCACAGAGCCCCACACAAGGCTCGAACTCATGAACCATGAGATCATGACTGGAACTAAAATCAAGGGTCAGACGCCCAACTTACTGAGCCACCCAGGTGCCCCTAATTGTGACAATATTTAAATAACAAAGACATAAAACAACTCTGAGGTAGATACTAAAGGTAGAGCAATAGAGAATTAGATAAGTCCTAGTCCATATATACAATAAAATATCAAAGCCATTAATTATATTTTTAGCACATGGGTAACACTAATGACATAAAATTAAGTTACAGAAAACTATATCAAGCTATACATACTATAATTTAATTTCATAAAATTTAAATACAGAAAAACATTAGAAATTAAAGCACTATTAAATATTAACCACGGTAATCTGTGTGCAATGGATTTTTTTTTTCATTTTTGCTCAGAAAAAAATATGTAATTTTTAAAAAGTTCTAGGGGTGCCCGGGTGGCTCAATCGGTTGAGCATCTGACTTAGGCTCAGGTCATGATCTCACAGTTCATGGGTTCGAGCCCCACATCAGTCTCTATGCTGACAGCTCGGAGCCTGGAACCTGCTTCGTATTCTGTGTGTGTCTCTCTCTCTGCCCCTCCCCTGCTCACGCTCTGTCTCTCTCTGTCTCTCAAAATAAAATTAAACATTAAAAAAAATTATTTTAGTTGTAAAAGTTGTATTAGTTATTTATTTTTGAGCTGGCCAACACAATTAAAATTAAGCAAGATTCATCGTTTAGTAGTAAGACAAATTAGGTCAAAATCAGTCAATTTTTATATTTATTGCAGAATAAACTATAAGAAGCACAGACAAATGGATAGTAAGACAGACAAGTCATTTCCAAACCCTTCAGTTTAATTTTATCAAGCACTTTTGGTGACAGGGCTGTTTTTCCCCTTCCTGATTTACTCAACTATTCATTATTTCAAAACACATAAAGTGCAGAATTCTGATACCACACATGTCCTTTTTTTGTTGAAAGAGGCAGTGAGCTGAGGAGAAACAGCCCTGTGAAATAAATAGAAAACCCTAAATAGTGAGTCTGCAGGCACCGGGGTGGCAGGTTCATGGATGAACAGGTTTTAGACAGAGCCCTGGCCTCTAGGACAACTCTGTGACCAGAGAATAGTCACATACTTCTATTTTTTGAGGCTCAGGAAGGTCTGACAAATTCACTTACTCCAGCCAAGACTGCCTCTCTCCTGTGGTAGTGCATGTGATGGTTAGTTTTCTGTGTCCATTTGGTTAAACTATCGTACCCTGTTGTTTGATCAAATGTTAGTCTAGATGTTGCTGGAAAGACGTTTTGTAGATGTGATGAATGCTTGTCATCAGTTGACTTTAAATAAAGCAAATTTCAGGGTGTCTGGGTGGCTCAGTCAGTTAAGCGTCTGGCTTCAGCTCAGGTCATGTTCTCACTGTTTGTGAGTTTAAGCCCCACATCAGGCTCTGTGCTGACAGCTCGGAGCCTGGAGCCTGTTTCATATTCTGTGTCTCCCTCTCTCTCTGCCCCTCCCCCATTCATGCTCTGTCTCTGTCTCTCTCAAACGTGAATAAATGTTAAAAAAATTTTTTTAATTAAAAAAAATAAAGCATATTGCCTTCTCAGAATGTGGGTGGGTCTCATTCAATCAGTTGAAGAGCAACAAATGAGGTTTCCCAGAGAAGAAGGAATTCTGCCTCAGACTGTAGTATAGATATCTCACCTGAGTTCCCAGCCTACTGGCCTACTCTACAGATTTTGGATTCCTAATTTCAACTCCTACCCGAACTTCTTCCAGCCCCCAAGCCTGCCCTATAGATTTCATACTTGCCAGTGTCCTAGTGGTTCTGTGGTTCTGTTTCTCTGGAGAATATTCAAGTGCCCCTTGGTGGATCTTACCTTAGATTGTGTAGCTCACAGAAAAACTGGAGTCTAAATCTCTTGAATTTTAGTCATGACCTCTTCTTTATAAAAATTAACATTTCAGGCATACAACAAACTAGGAGAATAATATCGTCACCATCGGCATCCCTACCACCCGGTTTAAGAGGTTAAATTTGGTTGTTTTTGTACTTTTACTTCACATGACTGTTTCCATAAACACTACATAGAGGTTGTTTGCAGTTTTTAAACTCTATAATTGCCCACACATTGTCTCTATCTTTCTGCTGTGTATCTTTTCTCCCCAAATTATATTTTTCAGATTTATCCATCTCAAAAATACATCTATTTTTTGTGCTTTCATTTTAGTTGTTTATATTTCCTATTCACCTGTATTTCTGATTTGTTGCTATTGTAAATAAAAGTACCAGGAACATTCCTGTGTGAGCCCTCTTTGATGTATATCTAAATGGTCCTGACCTCTTTACATCACACCACATATTTAAGTGCCAGGGAGGGGTGAGGAAGAGAGAAGAGAAGCATCATTCTTTCACCTCCTTTACTCTCCCTCCCCAGGTTAGAAGGCACAATGGACGAATATATGTTACTGGTTGGGGGGAAAGAGAAGAGAATTAGTCTCCCTCCCTCCCTCCCTCCCTCCCATCTTTCCTCTTTTTGTTGTTTTTTGTTTTTCAAGTAGGTTTCACCCCCAGAATGGGGCCCAATGCAGGGCTTGAACTCACCACCCTGAGATCAACATTGAGCTGAGACCATAAGTTGGATGCTTAACCAACTGAGCCATCCAGGCACCCCAGTCTAATTTCTTTAATTTGACTTTTGACCAAGATATTTACTTTACTTTGAATTTCACCTACCATTTAAAAAAGAGTATGAGGTTTTTCTGCTTATAAGGAGATGCATTGTTTAAAAATGGCTGTGATACCCTGTTAATCCAAGAAAGTCCCTCTATTAACCATGTGCTATTCAGGCCTTGTGGCAGGCCATAGGATGAGACATGCAGAATGGCCGCAAGCCTTTGAGCCTCCCTCAATTCCTCACATACATGGTTTTGCCTTCATTACTCAGATTCTAACCCCTTTTCTGACAATACTTTCTCTCTAGGGGACAGGTTGCAACTGGTCCCTCATAGGTTCAATTAGCCTATGGACATATTTTATTTGGTTTGTTTGATATTTGAAATACTTCCAGCAAGCATTTAATAACTAGGACATTTTATAGAAAAATCTGGATTTCATCTTCTTCAACAATGTTAGCCTGGTGCTAAATTCACAGGAATATGCCCTCCAGTTGGTCACCATCCCCTATCTGGTTATAGTGTGCCCTTCTTTGTCATTTCAATACTTGCCTGGCCGTCTCGGCATCTGAGTTTACCTTACCACCTCTGCTCTCAAACCAACTGCTCTGTGGCTCTACAGCAGACACCCTTTTTCTCTTTCTTCCTTATGCTGAGCAGTTGAAGGAGACGCTTATACAAAGACTCAGAGCTCATGAAGCACAAATACTGAGGTCTCTCCCATGGAAACCCACATGTAGACCAAGTATCCCAGTCTATCGGACTATAGGAGTTTTGTTTCTCAAGGAACAGATGTTTCAGTTAGTACTGCCAGTAATAATCTGAAACTTTTCTGAGTTAAGAATATCTCATTGTTGATTCAGAGCAATTCAGCACAACTAGACCTTAAGTATAGTCCAGACCTAAACTGCCTTTGTTCCTTGTTCTGTGCCCAGGGACGAGTATTGCAGTAATGGGATGTGTTTTCACGAATGGCTTTCAGGGATGTGGTAGGAGGGAGCAGGGCCCAATGTCATTCCTGTCAGTCATATTTTGTACTTCTGAGCTGCCAGGCACTGACCCTGGTGTTGAAGGTTTTTTAGAGTTGTTTTCACAGTTGGTGCCTCTGGAATTTTACAGACACATTCAACAGAACTCTAAAATGACCAGTTCTGAATATTTCAAGTAGCTGATAGCAAAGTTATTTACAAATTTCTATGAGTTGCCTATGATTTTGGCAAACTCATGAGCTCGTGCGTCACACCATGTGATCCCCAGATTTCAAAAGGAAAGGTGGTTTTCCTAAGAAAGCTAGAAATACCCATTGTGCAGGAGGACCCAGGTCTGGTCCCCAAAACACCACTTCCCCAGGTCTAAGCATTTCATCCAACCAGGCTGAATGATTTTTAGCAACCCCAATTCTCCTGACCTCCATATCATATCCTTTCCCACAAATTCCAGCTCCAAGCCTGTCAGCCTCATGAAGAGACTTCTATTCTCCCAACTTTGACCCACAGCCCCCAACGATGTACTTAACAACGGTTGCAAAAACATGAGTTGTTGATCGGTTCAGATTTGAGTATCTTCCCTTGCTGTTAAGTGTTAAACATGTTTCTAAGCATGTGGGCCTTGATGTCCTGTGCAGATTCCCGGTAATGCCTAGTAATAGAGACAGACCAAAGAGTACACAACTATTCTGTGGCTGCACAGCAGACACTTTTTTTTTCCTCCAAGAGAGGTGTGGAACAACCTAAGGTCACAGTAGCAACGGGCAGAAATGCCACTGAACAGGAAGATTCTGTGCAGGCTGAAACTATTCCATTGCCCTTTTGTGCATTCCGAGAACAGGGCTTATTTCTTAATTTAACCTAGGAGAAGAAAAGAGGTGAAAGAGATAAGGTAAGTCACGACTACTTACAGCTCTGTTCACTTCCCTCCTTATTGTGGTGACTGATCTTTTGGTTGTGTCTGAAAAAGAGAAATCCCAGGGACAGGATAAGATTACTGAGAAAAGTGTTCTGTTTATAGGCTAACAGATGGCAGAATGAAAAGTTAATCCAAATAAATCACATGTAGAAGCCAAATGCCTACTGTGGCTTGAGACATCAGGCTGAACAACAGATAAGGGAAAACTGTACCCTTAGGCAAAAACCTTGAACAAAATAGTAGGTCTACTTTCCATTCTTTTCTCAGCCCTTGGCCACCAGGCACTCAAAGGCTGAGGGACTCTTAATTTGGGTATTCAGCCCCAGGAAACGTCTGGCTTCAGAATTCTCTTTCCCTGTTCTGCTTTGCTCTTGACTGTCACTTCCTTCTGGTCTGCCCTACATGAAGCAAAAGGGCTGATCAATTAATTTATACTAAGGTGTACATGACCGATATTGTTCCGGAGGAACTCGGGGCAGAAGCACAAGTTCACATAACAGGATGTTGTTCACCACTGTTTCCCTGGTTTCATCTCTTTTTCAACCCTTGGTGTCACGTGTTCCCTGTCCCAGCTCTGATTTTCTTCTAGAGCTTGATGCCCGGGTTCCTAAACTCTGTGCATCCCTACTTCTGCTTTTGCTCTGTATACTAGATTTTTAGCAACTGCCTCATGACAATACCACCCTTGGCCTGGACTTTGAGGGCCTCTATCCAGCACTGAAGTCTCCCCGAAGAGGAGTTACATTTGAAAGGAGCCTAAGAGTTAACCCATAGAAATTGCCCATGAATGATGGAGTTTCAGTCCAGTCCTCTCTAACGCTTGAGAAAGTGCTGCCATGCTGTAGTGCTTCCTTAACCATCAGACAACATATTTGGTCTTTGGTTTAAATCCCTGTAAAGTTCCAGCTCAGTCTTTTAGGGCAGTGCCATTCAAAGTGTAGAGTCCATGGGCTGGGGCTGGTGGGTGAACGATTTGTTACCAGCCCACAGTGAGACAATTACCGAGATTTAGTATAACACTTAGCAACTTCTATAGTAATCCTTTTACTGTGTTTTTTTCTGATCATATTTATTGACATGTTAGAGGTTTATTGAATCCAATAAAAACTGGGCTTATTGTTGTATGTCTTTGTTCTTTTTATTTTACTTTTTAGTAATTAAGTTTTAGTATATATTGCAAAAGCATTGACGCTAACATATTGGAAATGTAAAAATAAATGGTTTCTTATAACAGAAAGTTTGAGAAATATTATTCTTATGAGCTGCAGGCCTGTTCTAGAGATCTGGTCTCTTTATAGCTGGTGACTCCTCCTGGATTCTGTTCTTGACTTTGCCATCGGCACAGCCAATGATCAAGCCATTCAATTATTTTGGGTTGAGACTCTCTCCTTCCATTGCCCAACATAATACTATCCAGATTGAGTCAGTTTTTATTATTTTGCAACAAGAAGGCCATACAGCATCAGACAGACTTATGTTCAAACCCCAGCTATTTGACTTTAAGAATACTTTTGAAGTTTCAGTTTCTTCATGTGCAGTGTAGACACTACTCCTTGCCTCAAGAAGTTTTTGTAAAATTAACTGAAAAGAAGTTTGTAAAGGGTCTAGCCCAGTGCTGTCCAAAGAGGGACATATTTTGCTGTCTGCAAAGAGGGAAATATTGTATATCTGCTCTGTCCAATAGCCTCTAGCCCCACGTGGCTATTGACCACTAACAATATTGAGCACTTAAAACATGACCAAGGAATTGAATTTTTATTTAATTTAAATTTGAATAACCACATACGGCTATTATATTATACAGAGCAAGTTAGCATGGATACCTGCGTATAGTAGGTTCAATGTGTAAAATTTTATTGAACATCTATCTACATGTGCCAGGCAATGTTTCAGACACTGGGCATTTATTGGTAAATAAGAGAAACACAGCCCCTGCAGTCATGAAACTTAAAGACCAACAGATGAGGCAGAACTTTACATTACTTTTGCAACAGAAGTTGCCAGCTCCTTCTCTAGAACACAGTGAGTCACCTGGAGCCCCGCACTGTTGAGGGCTCCTCTCGGGTAGTGATGGTGAACAGAACCTTCTATGGACTGGCCACAGCTGCCCTCCCTGTACAGCGTGGTGTGCAGAGCTGGTCGCTGAGTCATAGATGGGCAAGTCCGTTTAGGAGCCAATGAGCTTTCTGGGCAGAGAGGGACTAAGAGAGCCACCCCTTTACTTGACTCTCTCTGATAGACTGAGAAGTTCAGGACAGCAATGGCTTGAAGAGGAACTCAAGAGAAGGAAGTTAGGACTGGCATCCCAGACTTAACATAAAGACCTCAGCCAGAAGAAGCTGGCTGGGCACAGCTGTGGGGAAAGCGGGAAGCCCCTTCTGCCTCATCAGCCCTTGAGGGTCCTGCTTCGGGAACCATGGAAGCACACATGAGGGGGGCCAGAGAAGTGTCAGCTTGGGTCACTCTGGTCTTTGTGGGGATCTGGACCAGCAAGGCTGCCTTTGCATGGTCGATGGAGACCCCCAGAGGGAACAGAGATGTGCCTGGCGGGAATAGAAAGAGCTCAAAACCAGGGCCCTCAGGGGAACTGCCCTGGCTCCCCAGGAGCCTCCCTGTCTGTTTGGAAGCAGCAGCCCTGTGGGCTAAGTTGGCCTTGTGACAGTATGTCGGGGGTGGGGAAGTCCATGCTGTAAGGGGGAGACATTGGATGTCTAAGACAGGCAGGTGGGTGCTTGAGGAATTAGTTGGAAAATTAAAAGGGACGCAATTGAGTTTGTGGCCCAAGGTATTGAAACAGGTCCTAGACGTATAACTGTGTGCTGAGGGTGCTGGAAGGAGAAGTAGGTACCGGAAGCATCTCACAAGGGGATGTCCTGTGATGGGTGTGGTGAGGGGGGCAGAATCAGGAGAGGCTTGAAGAAGTAGTAGCTTCACCAAGTTTTAAGGGATGACACCAAGTCAGGTGGACAAAGAGAAGAAAATACTTTAAGAGGACCGTGTGCTACATGAGAAAACTCAGATCTGAAGGGGTGGGGTGGCACTGAGGACTTAGGACCCTCACATGGCTAGAGCTTAGAGAACGAGGGTGATGGTGTCTCAGGAAAAAGCCAGAATTGTGAGCCACACCACTCAGGGCATGTTGGGACTTCGCCTAGGGAGCAGTGGGAAGCCATGGGCGAGGTCTGATCATGCAGACGTGTAGACTTGAGAACCTGAAAGCCTGTTCTGGCTAGAAGCGAAAATAGACCCATACTGCAGGTGGCAAAAAATGGGTGCAGGGAGACAAGTTGGGAGGGTTCTGTTCCAGTCCAGGTGAACCTCAGTAGTGGCGGTGAGGTTGGGTCAATAAGCAGTAAAACGCTCATTCTCATGTCGCTTCCCATTTTACAGATAGAAAAAGCCATCTCAAGGAAGTTAGGTAATTCGTACAAGATCATAAAGCCAATAAATGGCAGCTTCAGGTCCCAACCTAGCCTTCTGACTCTGGTTTAAAGCTCTATTTACAGGATCAGCCATTCTCAACCTTCTTTCATGACACATGCAAGGCACACAGATGTGTGTGCGTGTGTGTCCATGTGCCTCCCATGAGGGAAAGCAGATCCCAGTGCATGTGAGTTGGGGTATGGCGTTGTATTATACAGGCAGCCATGATTTCCCTCTGGCTCATTACAAACAAATAAGGAACCATTTGGAAATTTACTCTCTCAACTCTTATTAGCAACAAATGTCTACCACCACAGTTGGTACCCAAGCCTTGTACCTAGTGTGGAACTACTGATAGCCTCGCTCACTCTTGAGACTGGGGTGAAGGATAAGGGAAAGAATTTTTTCTGCTCTACCTTTCAGTGTGACCCCATTTCATTCCCCCAGACAGGGTAAGGACAGAAAACTCTGTTGCTCATTTCTCAGGTGACTAAGTTCTCAGGTTGCAGGCCTAGAACTTTGGTATAGACCTGTTCCTGAGGGGTGTGTATGGGGGAGGTGAAAGAAGAATGACAGAAGATTAAATTCTAATGAGGGGCATCTGCCATGGCTCTCTGAGGTCATAGATTTGTGGAAGTGATTCTGTTTGGGGTATCCGGGCAGCTCAGTCAGTCGAGCATCCGACTCTTGATTTTGGCTCAGGTTATGATCCCAGGGTCAGTGGGATCAAGACTCCTGTCAGGCTCTGTGCTAAGGGGGAGCTTGCTTGAAATTAACTCTCTCTCTCTCTCTCTCTCTCTCTCTCTCTGCTCCCCCTTCCCCAAATAAAATGTTTAAAGAAAAAAAGAAGTGATTCTGTTTAGTTAAAGTTCTGTCAGAGAAGACACTATAATTCCTCCTTTATGGTGAAATGCCCTTCCTCTCCATTTCTATCATTTCTTTCTCTTTTTCTTTTTCCCTTCTTCCTCTTCTCCTTCCTCCCTTCTTCCTTCTTCCTTCTTCCTTCTTCCTCAACCTCCACTCCCCTTTCTTTTGACAATAATTCCTTGGGTTCTATAGTAGAGAGTTTTGTGGTTAGCACCCAAGTTAATGCATACATAGGGCAGTGGACAAATAGAGCATGATAGTATTTTGAGACAGATGAGAATACAGAGGTTAGACTGTAAATGTAGCATAACAAACACCAAAAAGCCTCCCAATTCTCAAATAATGGCTACCCCCAATTCCTATTGGATTATTCCCAGATGTCATTTCCTTTTCTATAAACAAGGCCATGTGTAGACCTTGGGAGGAGCTTACTGGGTGCTGAAAAAGGAGTAGTTTAGTAAACCAGAAGACAAGTCTGCAGATATTCTGGCCAGGGTTCAAAGGTTACATGACAGGAGTAGGTGGGTGAGAATAGGATAGGCTGAGGAGGGACTCCAGGGGAGCCACTGAAAGACATTAGGGAGCCATCAAAACAGGTGGTCTTCCTGCCTGCAAATGGCCTCACACACTTCTCTTCTTTCATTACCAACCAAGGGATTCAGATTCCTAGGGGTTGGGGAGGGCTTAGCCCAGCTGACGCCCAGAATGTGGCAAGAGGGGGAGAGAACTGAAGGAATCCTCAGAAGTGATCTTGGCATCCTCCTGCCCGTGAACTCTGACCACATAGTTGTCTGCATTACCAAAATGACACTGATCTCATGAGGCTAATGACTCTTCTTGGCTCAAAGAACAAAGCAAACTATTTCAGCATAGGAACAAAACATTCCTTTAAAAATATTCCGTATGAGGATTTCAGCTCACTGAAGAAGACTAGGGCCGTTTTCTTCTGGGGAAAAAAATCATCAGGATGAGCCCAAAGGGATTCATAAGCCCTGAGGAGATTGGTATGAAACTGGGGAGCAGAACCCCACATTGCAGACACCCAGTCCACTTGGTTACCATGAATAAAACACACTTACCCTTTCTAAAATAAAGCTTTTGGAAGAGCTGTTTCCTTAGGGCTGTCATCGTAGCTATGAAAATCAAAGCAATGATGAAGGAAGGGATGAAAACAGGAAGCAGCCAATTTGAAGGGATCTTGGGTTCTAGGTCACCTGGATGAAAAAAACAAAACACCAGAATCCCATTGCATGGGAACTTAGAGATAGACCAACAAGTTGACCATCTGAGGAGGTTATAACCAGGTACTGTTCTGTGTATGCTGCACGTACTAGATCATTTACTTCTCACGACCATCCTATGTGGCAGGCTTTGCTATGACCCTCATTTTACCAGTGAAGAAAGGGAGGTCCAGAGAGTCTGGGAAATGTTTCCAAAGTTGCACTGTAAGAGACAGAGCTGAGATATAATCCAGGCTGTCTGGTTCCAGATTCTATGTTTTTCATCATTCTCATCCATCTACTGTGTCTGTCTATCTATCTATCTATCTATCTATCTATCTATCATCATCATCCATCTACTGTGTCTGTCTATCTATCTATCTATCTATCTATCAATCATCATCATCATCCATCTACTGTGTCTGTCTATCTATCTATCTATCTATCTATCTATCATCATCTCTTTCTTTCCAGTAGGATGGTCTCTCAACCCAAACATGTACTCCCCCTCCACTGTCAAGCACTCACAGTGTTTAGAATCTATACCATTAGTCAATCAATTTCAAGGGTTAACAGGGATCCTTTTGGGGAAAAAAGTATAATATTGTAGATAGTGTTAACATACAAAATCCAGACATTCATACCTTAGTGTGAATTACTACAGCGTGTCCTCTTCCTTGTGTCAGCTAATCACTGAGGACTGGCACTGAGGAAAAGGTGAGTTTACTGGAGAGGCGGGTGAGAAGAGCAATTTTGGAGACAGGGGAAGGCCTTGTAAAGGAGAGTTCTGAGTATCTAGAAGTTAGAATAAGGGTTCCAGACTGACAGTGAGGAAGAACTGGAGGGGGCTTCGCAATGGGGAGAAAGAAGCATACCCAAGGTAAGCTGTGCCCTTTCCAAAAGCCTGAATTTTGCCCCATGGAGTAACTACTGCAGAATAAACATAACACTATGGTCCAGGAGAAACCTGGCAACAGTGCTCAGGAGGAAAGGCTCAATCCTGCCAACTGCCTTCCCTCTCCCCCATCTCAGTGCCATCTGAGAATCACAGATTGTTTTAGTTGAGAAGGGATTGGACATCATTTAATCTGAGCCCCTCATTTTAGAGTTCAGGAAGTAAGGCTTAGAAATGCTAAAAAATCTATCTGAGGTTATCAATGCCAAATAAGTGGCAAAGCCAGGATTGCAAGCCCAGATTGGTTTAATCAAATCTCCATTCCCCGCAGATATTTGTCTTTATTGAAAACAGTGTGGTGAACATTAAGGAAGAAAGGATTCAGAAGCCTGGCTCATGCACACATTGCATAGCTTGTACTAATTACAACAGCTCTTTTACTTTTAGGAAGTGCTTATATTAAGTACCACTGCAGTAGCACTGTGAGTCAAGGGGCCCCAAGACCTTCAGTGTCCCCACAACAGGAGAAGTCCTTACTTCAGTGACTCTTTACAAATCCTTGTCCTCTGAAGGTTCCTTCACAGTCCCTTCTGCATACAGAAGCTCTACTCGTCCCTCAAGACTTTCCAACAACGAACATCAGTCTGCTTAGACTGTAAGTATTTGGAGAACAAAGACTTCACCTAAGTCATCTCTGAATCCCCTATAGAGCCAAGTGCCAGCTACATGAAAGAGGTCAGTCAGTAAGGATTTGTTGGGCCGAGTTAATCACTGTCTACGTAGTCTACCTAGCCCGATCCTCCCTGTCCTTATTTACCTTGTGGCAGACTGATGCTCATCCCTGAAATCCATTCTCTCTTTTCCCCTAGTATGAGGTCATTAGCTGGACACATGGCTTCTCAAGACTACATTTTGGAGCCTCCCCTGCAGTTAGATGTGGGCCAGCCATGTAAACTAAGTTCAAGTCATGGGTCTTCTGAGCCTTGGCCTTAAAACATTGGACAAGTCTTCCACCATTCTTTTTCCTTTCTGACTTTCCTTTCTGACTCTTTTTCCTTTTTGATGTGGCAGTGACCCAGCTTTGACAATTCAACAGAGAAAACATTTTGGAGAACGGCGAGCAACAAGATGGAAAGAACCTGGATCACTGAATAACTTTATGGAATATAGATACTTACCTGCTCTGAATTACCTAAGAGAGCAATAGACTTCTATCTTGTTTGAGTCACATTTTGAGGTCTCTCCGTTGTAGCAGCTTAGCCTTTATTCTAATACATATTCTTATAAATTATTTTATAATAATTACATGTTACTTAACAATGATATGATGATACAATGGGAAAACTAGGTTTCATCCTCCCCACAGTCCCATGCACTCAAGGAAGCCATGCTTCTTGGTAGAGGCACTATATTCCCTGTCCTCCCCACACCACCCCACCCCCGTTTCCATACTTTCTGAGTGCTAAGGACTTAGCAGGCATATTCCATTTAATCTTCACCATCACCCTCTAAGGTATCTGTCATTATTCTTATTCTACAAATGTGAGACCAAGTTCTAGGATGACTCAGTTATATGTTCATGTTCTGAAAGCTACTAGTGGCAGAGAGAGGATTTAAATATCAAGTCTGTTTGATTTCTGAGCCCATGCTCTTGACCACTGCCAGAGAGTCCCCTCCAGGTCTCCTTGGATGGCTTCACTTCCAGCCCCATAAAAATGTTTTTATAGTTATTTCCTGTGTTCCAATCCCATTGTATTTCCTCATGAAATGCAACAATGGGCTGAGCAGAGGAAACCCTGTTTCAAAAGGAAAATGGACCCATTGCCCTTTTGTTTCTGATCAAGTTAGGATGTTCAGTCATCCATCCTACAAACACTGGAGCACCTCCCACCACCAGACTCTCATTGCTCTATTTGCTTTATTCACTGACTTCTAGAGAAGTTTGTGATGGGTCACAGAATCAGCAATGAGCAACTCAACTGATGAGAATGACCAGAAAAAGGACAGTCATAAAGCAGCTTAAAATGCCAGGAACCATGGGAGGATGTGTGACTGGTTATTTGTTGCTGGTATTAGTGCTACAAACCAGGGGGTCACTTGACTGCTCTGATCTGGTGGTCCACACAGTCTGTTGGCTGGGATAATGGGACTGTTTTATCAAGGCTAATCCTCCAACCCACTAATCTGACATTAATTGAGCACTTAGTATGGGCAGTGTGTTTTAGCTTAGTATGGGCATACTGTTTTAGCTTTTGCCACAAAGAAGACCCATGTGAACAATTAAAATACAATGAAAGATAAAAGACAAGTATAGTCACAGGCAAACCAAGTCATGGTACAGGTAATCAGTCTTAGAAGAAGAGATAAGGGAAGGACCCCTTTTGCCCTGGGATTATCTAAGCTGCTCTGGAGAGAGGGCAGACTTCAGGGCAGTGAAGAGGGTGAGTAGTTATGTTTTCTGTGGAAGAAACTGCCTGAGCAGAGAAATCATGGGGGTGGGAGAGGTGCCAGAAATCTCAGAGAGCACTGGTGAGGAAGGAGAGCTGACCAGAGCCCAGGAGCCATGTCAGGAGGTAGTAGCATGAATACAATTCTGGGAAGAATAGGTAAATGTAGGCTGAAAGTCTCTAACTGCATGAAAATCTCTCCGTGCCCTTGCCAGTTACATTTATGAGTGATATCCTAGAAGATCCTGAGCTGATGCAGACCCCACGGGCCTCTCCTGTGATTGTTGACTATTCATTCAGCTACACTGACTTCCATGGAAAGAAGAACCACCTTCATTCATTCATAATTTATCACTGGTTCAAGGTCTCCAGAGGAATGGTCAGTGTGCCCTTCCTACTTCTCCACCGCAAAGAAAAAAACACTGATGTAATCGGTGGTGCAAAGGCTAGATTCCAGTTATCTCAAAGTTCATCTTACCCAGGCCCCTATTTCCCTGATCCTTCTGGAAAACCACATTCCATCCAAAGTACTGGCCTACGCTTAACCAGGCAGGAAATTCCACACAGCAAAGGACAGTTACTCAACAATTCCAAGAAAAATAAATTCCTCTGTGACTGTTAGTATTTAAGCCTCTAAAGCCCTAGTATGAATTAATTGTATCTCAGTTTTCATAAGGTGTCAAGTCTGAGGATCTGCACTGTGATAAAAAGAGAGGTAGAGAACATTAAAGACCAGCTTGCCTAATTCACTATTTTTCCTCAAAGTTGACCCTAAAAATGAGGTGTTTCTAATGTCTTCATTTCTACCAAGATTCTTAGCATGACATCTCTCTTTACTGCCTCACTTTCTCAAATCCATTCAGTTAGAAAGAAGCTGGGCTAACCTTAGTGTTGGAATTGGGTAGTAAAGTGTGGATAGGTTGGGGGGGGGGGTTGGTAGAGGGGGTGGCAATGAGAAGGCGGCTGGCTGCCCCTGAAAACTATGTCAGGGAGGGTTTTTTTCCT
The DNA here is from genome assembly GCF_018350215.1 of Panthera leo. Lineage (NCBI taxonomy): Eukaryota > Metazoa > Chordata > Mammalia > Carnivora > Felidae > Panthera > Panthera leo. The sequence continues at coordinate 6,341,121 of NC_056691.1, forward strand.
CCTGAAGAAAATCCTGGGAAATTAATGATGAGATGGGGATTGAGTCACTTCAAAGTCCTCAGTCCTGCCAGTTCATGATGAAATATAAATTAATTTGAGATAGAGCAGATATCTTTGATGCCCCAGCTTCTATCCTGTCTGTCCCAGCCCTGATTTCAGCCAGGGATGAATGTAGCTGAATGATGGATGGTTCCAGTCAGGTTCTGATTCACTTCCCCCTGATAGTCTCACCTCAAGCACATGCTGCTTCTGTGCCAGGGTTTCCTCAATGCTGAAGCTTGGTCCTTCTCACTGTTACGTCCAGTGACCCACATGTGGGATTTTTCCTTCTTATCCGCACAGATTTAGGCTCTACTGGATTAAAGGTCCAGCTTCCTAGTGGCAAATGCTTCCATCAAGGGATATGCTCTACTGCATCTAAATTCATAGCTTGAATTCTACCCATGGGTGGACCAGCAGGCAGAGAAAAGAATTTCTCTACTGACAGAGCGATTAGTCTTGATTACCATGAAGAACGTGAGAGCTGCTATCTAATGCAGGCACAGAAGGTTAGGTCTGGAACTCGGGGATCCATGGATTCTCTGATTTTTGTACTTCCACGTTCAGTAATAACAAAGAAAAGGCAACTGCAGCAAGTCAGTCTGTTCCGGGCAAGGCAACCAAGGGCTCGGTGCTCTCAGGGTTGAAAGCGAGTGTCACCAGCCCACTCCCTGCCCCCACTCCTCTGCTCCATCTGAAGTGCTGAGTGAGGGAGATCTAGAATGTGTGGGGATGAGAGAGAGGACAATGATCGGTTATGGCTTGGCATCCACCTCAGCAGCCAGAACTGTAGCTTGTTCTATGAACTCTTGCCTATGAAATCTTGTGAAGAGATACCATATGGCTTCATGGCTGCCTCCCAGCCTGAAGGCTTAGTCACGGGGCTTATAGGGCAAGGGACAGACTGCTGCAGTCCTGTCTCACTTCCTCTTGGCTTCACCTCTAACTTCAGCCACAGCTCAGGAGAAGTCTGGGTGACCTTTGACTTGCTTCATTCACCTCAAATGGGTACTTTGCTTTCTGCCCTGGGATTACTTGACACTACAGGTGCTGGGGGGAACTCACTCAGCCCACATGCATGCATAGCTCCCATCATGGAGTGCACAGTCCTGCAGACTGCTGTCAACCAACAGGGGTGAAAGGAGATGACCTCCACCTGAAGTGCTTTGAGTGAGCATTGTGGGAGGCCGTCCTTACACTTCCCAGGTGGTCTTTGGGTATTTGAGCTCCCGTTTTGCTGATACCAACAACTTCAATTCTTGCTTCTGGTCTGAATCTCCTAAGCCTCCCATCCCTGCTCCCTGAGGCCACCACCTAAATACTGGCATGCCACACGCGCTCCTATCGTAGGCTCTGTTTTGTCTAACTAAGACAAAGGGCAAAAAGTGGAATATAATGACAATATTAAAGTTTCTATAAATTATGTCAAATTTAAGCAGTGCTAGGGACTGCCCTTTATTCGGAGATTATATCCTTTGCTGGTACGGTAGCAGAATAATGGCTAGCTCAAAGATGTCCATGTTCTAATCCCTGAAACCAGTGAACGTGTTACCCCACAGGCAAAAAGGGATTTTGCGGATGTGATTATATTAAGGACCTTGAAATGGGAAAATTAACCTGAATTATCAGGTTGGGGGAAGGCATCTAATGCAATTACAAGGGTCCCTACAAGGTGGAAGAGGGAGGCAGGAGAATTAAAGAAAGACGTGATGACAGAAGCAGACGTCTGAGGGATGCAGCTGGTGGCTTGGAAGGTGGAAGAGGACCATGAGCCAAGGAATGCAGAAGCTAGAAAAAACAAGAATATCATTCTCCCTTAGCGCCTCTGCAACCCTGTTGACACTTTGACTGAAGCCCAGTGAAGCCCATTTGGGATTTCTGATTTTCAAAGGTGTAAGCTAATAAATTCGTGTTGTCTCAAGCCCACAAAGTTTGCAGCAGTTTGTTAGATGGGGCAAGAGGAACCTTATGATGAGCTTGGTGAGAAGGTGACCCGTCTCTTAGGGAAGAATTTTGATACTAGGTGTAGAGTTGCTCTTATTTGGCAAATAGATGTTCTTACCTAGCAACTACAAAATAAAACAGACTCCCAAATTGTTTGAAATTTCCCTGGTGCATGAAGTTCTAAAGTATGGGGCACAGAGCCATCAGCAAAGGCTCTGAAAGATTTTACAAAAGGCCAGCTTTCCTTGAAAACCCCATACCCACCTGAGTGTCAGCAGAGCCAGCAAAGTCACATTTATTCTGCTGACTCTCTAGGCACCGTGCCCGAATTACAGTGATTAGCTTTCGTGCTGGCTATTATCTGTTTCCTCTTGAGATTCACCCTCTGCACTTCAACACTGGGTTCTGAGCTCTGAGAGGTTGGCCTTTTTGAAACACATCAGTGGGACTCCCTTGTTCTCTGACTCACAGCTGGGTGCCGCGGATGGGAGGCACAGGCAGGAGCCTGGAGGCTGGAGGGAGTGTGAGGTTGGGGTATTTGTTTCCCTGGCTTCCATCCGGGAACCACCCCAACAGTAGCAGTCACTCCTCTGACTGTTGAAGCCCCAGGGTCCGGCCATAACCTTACTCGCTTCTCGAGATCCTGACCACACCTCCACAAATAGACTTTTTATTACGCTATCCTCCAATTACTCATTCTGAGTATGCCATCTAGTTCCTGACTACTGGAGTCGGGAAGGGTGGGCTGCTCTTACCATGAGGGTCTATGACGGCTGAAGTAAGTTCTTTCACGTTAGCATTCCAGAACACACAGCTCACATTTCTGCCGGGGTGTGGCTTTAGTCGCAGAACACTGGTGACCCGGTAGAGGCCTTCAGAGGTCTTGGTGTGGCTGGTGTTGGCAGGGACGCTGACGTTTGGCCAGGACACTTCTGCCAGGGGATAACCTTCAGCCTGGCAGGTGAGCTGTACCTCATCTACCCCTGGGATCTTAAGGATATGAGTGTTTATTTTCTTGTAGGAAGCTGGATAAAACAAAAAGAAAAAGAAGTAAGTTTTTCTTTTCTGATTCCTAGAGATCTCCGTACTCACTGCCATGTGAAATGGCTAAAATTATCATTATCAATATTAAGTAATTATGCTTTTAATTTTTTAAACATTTCCTGTGTCCCAGATATCATGCTACTGACATCGAAGGATTTCATTTTCATAATATAACAAAAATGGTGTTGTTGGTATTCCCAATTTTTGTTGGAGGTAACTGAAGCGAGTGAGGTTGAGTATTTTGCCCAGAGTCACCAGGCTTTAATAATTGCTGGAGCCAACATCTGCACATTGGAAGTTTGATTCCAAGTCTCAACAGTGCTTTCCACTATCACACTCTGTGGCTTCCTGTAAATTATCTTACAACCGGGGACTGGAGAAAAGACAGAAGGTGGTTAAATGAAATCACTAGATAATCCCCACATTCTTGTTTTACTTGGTGCTTCTTCCAACATCTTTTCAGAAGAAAACTTTCTTCCCACTTCCCCACTTCCTCCCTTTTCTATGAAATTAGGAGGAGAAAAAAATAAAGACCTAGATTCTACCTATAAAGAGTTAAGAATTAGTTATATTACTTACTTATCCTGTACACACATACACACACACACACACACACACACACACACACACACACACCTGTGTATAGTGTATGCTGAGTAAATTAATCCAAAGTGGCTCCCTACCCTCTAAAAAACTGAGATCTAAAATGCATACAAATGACATCGAAAGCAATAAGACACAAGGACAAATTGTTATCTTAGATGATAGCCCCAAATAAAGACATATTAACAACATATGCAGATACCAGGGAGTATGGAAAGTAATCTGTTGGTTTTTGGTGGAGGGAAGTAGAAATGAGTACTAACTTCCATTAGCTAGGAAATTTTTAAGAAACAGAATTTTGATACAATCTTTGTGTTTGTGGCTCAGGTGTGATGAAACCATTTTTTTCTTACTGTTGGGAGGAGTATCAACAGGCACACCCATCCTGAAAAGCAATTTTACATTAAAATCATGAGGACAGCCCTGTGGAAAACATCAAATGTGTATGAGGTAGTAAGTGCTTTCTAGGTGCTAAGCTTCACGCTGTGTGATTTCATGTACTGTGGAAGGGGAGGAATGTTCAGGCCCCTCTCCACAGTTTTGCCCCTTGAGTGTCTCTGTGTTGTGAGTTGCTAATTTGATTAGTTATAGCCAAAGACGCTCACGGGGTCACTGTTCACTGCGGTGAGTGACCTCATCTGGAAGCGTGGTTCACGGTCTGTGGGCCTCTCTTGAAGTTCTTGTCTCCATGCAGTAGAACATACTCAATTGGGCCTACTGACCTGCCTGCCTCAAAAAGCTCTGAAATCTTCCTGGCTCACAGTATTCCAGCTTCTGCTTGTGACTGGGTGGGTGGGATGGACTTTATTATCCATGAGGCTGGATAGATGAGTAATTTTAGGGTCTGTTCGGCAAACCTGGACTCTAAGTTAGAATGGGGGTGCAGGAAAAAAGAGGCCCTTATTCTAAGTCATGTTATCCAGTGTAAATCACCAGAGAAGCCTTAAAGTACCGAGAGGGGAAGGGAGAAAATCATGTGCTCATCCAGGTACTAATTTAACAAATGGAGTTCATTTCCCATTTGGCTATTGGTTCTTGTGCGTAGAGCTCACCTGGTCAAGGACTTGGACCAGGGGTCCAAGGAGAAGAACAGGGGTGAGTGGCTCTAAAACCTGATTCTATCTCCTTGACACACATTATCCCAGTTAGACTCTCCAAGGACCCTATGAGGTAGGTAAAATTCAAAACAGCTGGAATCTGGGGTAGGTAGAGGGACTTGAACTCATGCCAGTCGTGGCCACGTTATTCTGAATTCTGCATTGGAATTGATGATTCTCTCTGTAATTGCAAAAGTCTGGGGATAGAGCAATAGACACAGGAAGGGGGGAGGGGGACGTGTTTTCCCAGGGGGAACTAGGGACACACGGAACTAGTGGAAGATGAGGAGAAGCAGGTTTTGAAGCATCCTGCTGAGGAGTTGAACCGGTTAGACCTACCAGTGTCCTTGAAGCCAATTTTGATCTACCTGTAAAAATTCAATAGTATTTGAAGCATGAATTTTTGAGGACTCACCTTATCTCTCATTTTACGTTATTTACCTACACGTATTTTCCCTTGGTTTGATGTCCTCTTATAATCATTTCATCCTATTTTGGTGTAGATTATTTCTGTAAGTTCTGGGGTCTTTGGGGGGATGGAGAAGAATAAATGGGTTCATAGCAGCAATGTGTTGCATATGAAGGTGTGGCTGGTTCTTGCAGGATAGCTCAGAACAAGAAGCTGATCTTGAGGGCCAGGTTGAGAGGTGGTTTCAGAGGTCGGGGGGCCAGGAATCGGGAGGTAGGCTGAGGCTATAATCTGGGATATACAAATGAGGAAGCAGATGAGAGAGATGTTCACTTAAAAGAACCAGCAAGGTTTGGGGAAAGGATGGGAGCCCACAGCCTGCATGTTTACAACATTAAAGACACCTCCACAGCCTCATGCAAATTTGGGAAGTGGCCGAAAATACATATTAGCAACACACAACAGGGAAGCTGGACTAAGGGAGATATTCTTAGGAAAAGATGAGTAAATTTTAGAATTTCAGAGATGAAAGTCATCTTAAAGTTAAAAATAGTCCAACTTCCTACTCTGCAGTTGTTGGGTGTAAGTTTTGTATGTGTCAGTTAGGCCAAGATGGTTGTGTTTACTGAACCCTTCTATTTTCTTTTTTGTTTATCCATTATAGTAGAGATGAGTTGAAATCTCCAAACATGACTGAGGATTTATTTCTCCTTTTAGGTCTGTTTTATTTTTGTTTTATATGTTTCGAAGCTATGTTGCTAGATGTACACACATTTAGGATTGTTATGTCTCCCTGTTGTCTTGACTTTATCTTTATGAAGTGTCTCCTTTTATCTTACTAACACTTTTCTGATATTAGTAACCTGCTAGATAACTGACTCTGGGCAAAATACATCGATTAATAGAAGCTCCTACTTTCAGGAGTAGCCATTACCATGATTAGACAATAAGAAAGCTAAACTTTCATTGGAAAGATCATCCTTCTGCCAAGCCAAACTTTGCTTCTGGGCAGCTTCAACCCATTGGTAATTGCCTGGTTTAATAAGACAACATGGGGGCAGCATAGTAGACAGAAGTCTGAAAGGTCTGACTATGCTGAGCCAAGGGCTGGTTACATGACCTGTCGAGCCTTCTGGTTGCACAATAATACTTATCCTTAACAGAGGTGTTAGGATGATTGAATGACTTAGGTGCCTAGAATATAGCAAAAACTCGGTTAATGTTAGCAATTATTATTCACTGTTGCATATGATCCTTCGGGTGTTTGAAGATAACTGGCAAGATTCCATATCGTCTTTGACTTCTGGGTAAAACATGGCTACTTCCTTCAACCCTATCTCAGAGGACAGTTTTCAGACCAGACTTGGATTCACTTTGTTTGCCAGTATAACATGACCTATATTCCAGACTTTAAGCAGCACAAAGTATAGTGGGACTAATTATTTCCTATGTGTGGAGCATATTTTAGGCCCAACACAGGGTTTTAATACAGTCTAAGGTCATGAGATCAATTTTACTAAATGAATGATCTAGGAGACTCCTGCAGGCTATCTCCCCAGGCTCCTGACAGCCAATAGGAGGCATGGTGGGAAGACTGGAGGGCAAGCGGGAGGGAGAAGTCGGGGTATTTCTCCCCTATGGTCTATGCTATAGGGGCCTCTCCACCAGCATCCACATCTCTTCCTCGGCTCCTGCTACCACTGGATGGGCCCGTTGTGGTTCTAGCGTCTGTAGAATGACCTTGGCCTCTGAACTCCAGTACTCCTGCCTTCCCCCTCTCCCTCCAGTCCAGTGCGGGCAACAGCTTCTTGCTCTTGCTAATTGCCAATTTGCCACACTGTTCCCAGGTTGGCTGTTCAGTCTGTTCCATCAAAAGAATTGCTATTTTCTGATTGAAATTTCTACTGGTTTAAATGGTTTTTGTTTCCCTGGTCGTCTCTCACTATATGATCCCTATGCTACTGGCAACTCTAGCATTTCTGAAATAAAGAAAAAGCTGCACATTGTATTATTTGCTCTATCATAATGATAGTAATTAAGGTGAAAAAATATAGTTTTACAAATACCTCGGTCTTAACAGAACATAGGCGGGTTTATAGTAATTGCTGAAATAAATCTTTTAGGCTTGCTCCCAATTTGTCTGTTAAATGAGCTGCAGAGGAACCTCAGGTTAAATAGTTTGTAAGTTGCAGGCACTTTTCCTCATTTCAGAATTCGGGACATTGTTTTCTTAATTCCAGCTTTCCTTATTACCCTTTTGTTTCCCCAAGTGGGGAAAGGCACTGAAAGGAGAGATTTAGCCCTATTAGTAAGTGTCTTAAGCAAATGCTTTCTCTAGGTCCAGAGGCTGTCATTATCTTTTCCAGGCTGCATCACTTCCCTTGGGCTGTTCCCCCCCACCCCACCCATGCCCTTTGTCTTGCCCTCCTTAGGGTGAAGGCCATTGTGAGAGAAAAATGGAAGCCTTGCCACCTCCTTCCTCGACTTGCTCAAGCTGTATGCCCATGGAGCTTGGGGCTTTTTCACCGGTTGGAAACACTTCTGTGAGCCTCAGCCTGTTCTGGGGGTTGGCCATCTCCCATTCCCATCTCCCACCCTGCCTGGAGACTTCAGGCTGCTTTGGCTCTTCTGTTCTTATGACTTGTTCTGGGACTGTCTGGGATCTTTTGCATAGGCCAGTTCTCAACCTGAGGGCGCAAGCCCTGGCCTCTCTGGACTCTCGGGGTCACGGTGCTCTTCTCTTAGGCCATGCTCCCTGACCTCCCTCGGACAGGTTACTCACAGTCCTGTAGTGGCAGCCTTCCCCTTCAGAAACCTCTCTTCTGGACTCTCAAGCCACTCTACCTAGTATTGACTTTCCTGTACTTTTGAAGTTAGCGCTCTTTTCACTATATTTCATATGAAATATTGCCTGGACATCCAAGAAGTTGCTATAAACCTGTTTTCAAGTTTATGCCATAGATGAGGCATTTTAAGGAAAAAGCACATCCTTCCTCTAGTCCTGTTTCGTTGAAGCAAATCCTTACTAAGGTCCCAAATCTCCCCTGCTTTCTCCAGAGACCCCTGATCAGGTTAGAATACTCTCAGCTGACGGTCTTCAGCTTTTCCTGTTATTGCCTGCATTCCTTCTAAAAGGACTTGGATGCAGTATGCCCCTTCTCACACGTCTTAGGTCGGTTCTTAAAAATTTTCCTAAGTTTCGGGGCGCCTGGGTGGCTCAGTCGGTTGAGCGTCCGACTTCGGCTCAGGTCATGATCTCGCTGTCCGTGAGTCCGAGCCCCACGTCGGGCTCTGTGCTGACAGCTCAGAGCCTGGAGCCTGCTTCAGATTCTGTGTCTCCCTCTCTCTCTGACCCTCTCCCATTCATGCTCTGTCTCTCTCTGTCTCAAAAATAAATAAACATTAAAAAAAAATTTAAAAAAATTTCCTAAGTTTCTATATTGGGAAAATAGATTATGTTTAGCATTTTGTAAATATTTATATTTTAAGTAAAACAATGATTTGACTCTTACAGATGTATCTAATGCTGTCTAGAGGGCAAAAGATAGCTAGATATCTTTCACACATGCCAACATCTGTGGAAAAATATATACAAAAATTCTCCTCTAATGGTTCGAGCTTTACACGGTTTCTCTTTCACACTGTGTCATTCTGTGACCCTCCGCTCCCATGCCACTTTTTATGCAGGATTTTATCCTAACGCAACATGTTTGGAAGTTCTTTTATTGATTATCCTTATGTTTCTTTGCAACAACAAAATACATCTCGCTCTTGAGGGTCGTTTTTTCCCTTGTGATCACGAGGCTTCAAGTGTTCATAGTTTTCTTGTGCACTGAAATCTAATTTCTGAGGCACCTGGGTGGCTCAGTTGGTTAAGCAACCAACTTCAGCTCAGGTCATGATCTGGCATTGGTGAGTTCGGGCCCCGCATCAGGCTCTGTGCTGACAGCTTGGAGCCTGGAGCCTGCTTCAGATTCTGGGTCTCCCTCTCTCTCTGTTGCTCCCCTGCTCATGATCTTCCTGTCTGTCTCTCTCTCAAAAATAAATAAAAACCTTTAAAATACTAAAAAAAGGAAATCTCATTTCTATTATTATCAGCACATGTAAGATCCAGATGTAAAAATGGTGATAATGATTAAGCATAAAAGGGCAAGTTGACTAGAAATGTATCTCTTAATAGGATGGATGGGGTTCTCTTTTTCAACTTGTCCACTTATCTGAGGATGTATATGACTTTGTGGTTGGAATGAGGCAAGGGTAAGCATCGGTTCTATTTCTGACTTTCCGTTTTTGTGGCAAGAAGGGCTTACTCATGTGAATAAGTAAGTGGGAGTAGAAGCAGTTTTGTTACAGGAATGTCACTTCATTATGATTTACATGGAAAAAAAAACTATTTCATTTTTTGCTATCATCTATTAACTCTATTAGGGCCTTCTCCAAATTTGTTGAACACAGAACTTGATACCACTTATTTTTCAGAAGTATTTATTAGTCTTTAAAGTTTGATATGGTATCAATATTTCTAATCACTCTTTTGGTCAGCGCCATGTTTTTCTATGCCCCAGGGCAATGCACCATATTCACGATGGGTGAGAGGCACACTTTTTATGAAGTGGAAGAAGGCAATGATCAAAGAGGAAGTGTTTTAGGGGAACCCCAAGAGACTTGCCTGGAAGGCGTATTCTCAGGCACACTCAATTTGGGGAAAGAGTAGTTGGGGAAGATTAGGAATTAGAAACTCATTTCCTAAAACTGTCTTCATATATCCATATACCTTAGTATAGTTTTCGTATATCCATCTACCTTAGTTCAAAGACCATCAATGATCTAAAGAATAAATAATTCGGATTTAAGGAATTAACCTGTTCCACACCTGAGTCATCCCTGAGCTAGGTGACGAAGCTGGCAGAGTGGCTTTCCAGGAATGAATGGCAGCTTTCAATTGGACAGAAAGCATGAAATGACTGGCCCCCAATTGCCCAGAGACCCTAGATGCATTACAGCACTTAAATAGAGATTAACAAACATGGAGTCAGGGAGTGAGGGGTGAAGATACTGAACACATTAGGAGATCATGACAATGTAGAGCCCTCTTTCTTCCCATTAATTGAACTCAGGCTAACTTCAAAGTTGTAGCATTCATTCCAGTTCTGGGTGTAGGAAATGCAGTGAAGGTGGAAGTCAGTTACATCCAAGCACATGACTTTCCTGATGACTTATTGATGGCTGAGATGAGAGGAGGTCTTTAAACCGACTCCCTGGACACTCACCATGTGCCAAGCACCATGCTCAGTTCTCTATGTTCATTATCTCAATTTTTACAATAATCCTATGTGGTAGGTGCTACTATTGTTATCCTTTTACAAATAAGAAAAATGTGAGATTATGAAAGGTGAAATAACCTGCCCAAGGCCACAGGTGGAAACAACATTCACCCTTATGTCTAACCCTTCTAGTTTGTCCTTCTTTGTGCCAGATCATAAAGTTACAACATTGCTGCCAAGGTCAATGGTCTTTAGGGACCAAAGTCTATGGACTTTCCAGAAGACAGAACAGATCCTCTGAGGCCTAATGGGTGAGATTGGAAGGGGACAGAGAAAAAACCCAGAGCAGTCCGGGCAGGATGAAAAACACAAGCTGATGAACAGAGCCAAATCTGTTGTTCTTTTATGGTCTTTTCCAAAATGACCTTTTCCAGAACAAACATGAACTTGAAGATTCTCTTCGGATTTAGGTTCTTGGCTTGTATCGGGGTAAGGAGAGCCCTTAACCTAGAGGAATGGGGACAGCTATTGACTTAACGGGGCTCCCCCAGCCTACCCACTTGACTTCTCTGGACTTTAGCTGCTTCATCTGCAATAGGTGAAGCTTGGACAAGAGCAGTGTTTTCCAAACTTCTTAAACTGTGACCCAGAGTGAGCAAAAATATTTTACATCACAAACCAACACACACACACACACACACACACACACACCTCTGAAACAAGAGTGTCACAAGACAACACTCAGCCCTACTATGTGATGCCTTCTGATCTATTCATTTTGCTCATTCATTTTATTGGGAAAAAGACACCTACCTGGTTGCTACTCACTAAATTGATACTTCCATCCATTAATGGTTGGCAAACCATGGCTTAAAAAACTCTGGACCAGAGGAATGAGCTTCTCTCAAAGAGGAGCTTAACAATCAGGTCAGTGTTGTTCCTTTGGAGGACTGTGGGCAAGGCAGGGCTTAGCTTTGGTGTCCTCCCGCCTTTCAGGGACGCATTTCCTGCCTTCCCTCCAGACCCACATTATTCTTGCAACTCCTGCCCCTATTTCCCCTCACCTCAGCTGCGTTACACTCGGAGATTAAAAAATACTTCTGCGCAGGTGCTTCTGTTTTCTCTAAGACTGCCCGGTCTCTTTGTAACCATCTCCCAGTTTTTGCTTGTGCCGATGCCTCCAAAGATTCTCGTCCTTGAAACTACTCACCTTTGACTTTCAGAGTCAGGTACTTATAGTCCCCGGCGACCCTATAGATGATCAGGCAGCGATACTGTCCTGCATCACTCACTTGCACCCGAGAGATGTGGAATAAGGCCTTCCCCAGAGACAGATGCTCCTCCAGCAAAGTGGCTCTTTCGCTGTGCAAAGATGTATTGTTTTCCACCTTCTGCAGACTGGCCCTTAAGTCCTTGAGTTCCACATGACCTTCAGTGTCAAAACTACACTCCAGGGTCACATTGCTGCCGTAGTCTACTGTGTACAGTTCCTGGGAGACCATCACTGTGAATAAAGCTGAACAGAACACAAAACATTCTCCCATTGTCTGCCTTCACATTTCAGTTCCATGCCGAGTGGGAGCTGAGGAGACCCATCACACCCCCATTTTCCAGGAGACACCTGTCACACATTGGGCAGTCCTTTGGGCTCTTTCTCTGCTGTGCCCTATTCTGTCTGGGCAAGAGTGGAATTCTGGATCCACTGTTGTGAGGTAGTTCTCTTCTCTCAACCCTCCACAACTGTGGAGCTGATGGCTCGCCTGTCAGCTATTACCCAGACTCATTTTCTCCATATGGATCAAATTATATCATTCCCTGCCAAATACTACCTCCCCTCACAAGTGATAGTAATAGTAACAACTATCATTTGTTGAGTTCTTAGTATATGCTAGGCATCTGCTAACAGATTTTGTCCTCCCAGGAAGCCAGCAAGGTAGAGCCATCCTCTTTTTAGAAAATGAAACTGAGGCACAGAAAAGTAGCCAGGATCAGACCCAGGTATGTCCCTAGTGCCCTCACCCATCGCATCATACAACCCCATTGGAGAAGTTTATTTTCTGTCAATAAGGAGAAGAGAGGAATAGAACTAATGTTTAGTGTATGCCTATTATGCACCAGGCACTGTGCTAGGCTCGTTATTCTTTTTTTTTTTAATGTTTATTTATTTTTGAGATAGAGAGAGGCAGAGTGTGAGTGGGGAAGGGGCAGAGAGACAGGGAGACACAGAATCTGAAGCTGGCTCCAGGCTCTGAGCTGTCAGCACAGAGCCTGATGTGGGGCTCAAACTCACGGACTATGAGATCATGACCTGAGCCAAAGTCGGATGCTTAACCGACTGAGCCACCCAGGCACCCCAAGTGCTAGGCTTGTTATAACTATGCCACTTAATCCTGAAAATGTAACCATGAAATATGTATTATTATTACTGTTTTATAGTTGAAGAAACTGGCTCAAAGTGATTCACTCTAGGACATACAATTAGTAAAGTTAAAATTTAGAGCCAGTTAGATGTTTGACTTAAAAATCAATAGTTTCTACTGCAAAGGTATTTCCCAAAATATGAGGCACCTACGAAGCACATGAAATAATTTTATCTAGGGTAGAATTAAGGCCTAAAGGGAACTGAATTACCCAGAGAGAAATTTATTTCCTCTTCAATTCTACTTCAGTCTTTCAAACAACATATAATTTGCAATTAGACTCTCACACCTCCAACAATCGCTATTTCTTCTTTTAATAAAACAGGAAGTTCCCAGGCAGATACTGTAGATCTGGGTAGAATTTAATAACACTACTTTTGTTGCACTTTTTTTGTTCATATCCTCTATTTACCAGTAACAGTGATACTATACTGGTTTTCCATTTACCCCAGGGGTATACCATTTTGTTCAAAAAATTAAAGCTGAGTTGATTTAAAGAATCCCATAAAAGCAATAGCATGAAGAGTGGTAAAGCAAAGCAAAATGAACGAAGGTGGTGTATGCATGGATAAAGTGTGGGCAACTGTAGAAAATTATGCTGCCTCCATCATTAATAGATGGATATTCATTATGACCGAGGTGCAGCAAGATCTTAAAGTCATTTCTGAATCCTGACAAAAGATTAGATAAAACTGTATTCAGGAGAGCTTCCTTCATTCATCCATTAATTTGATTAGTCAAAACATCCATTCAACACATACTTGGGGATGGGATCTAAGCAGATGCTACTCAAGGAGTTTTTACCATTATGAAAAGTGGTACAGTTAGAGCATGGGATTTAGTGACAGATGAACCTTGACTAGTATTGAGACTATGAGTGCTTTGATCTTGAACATGTCATTTAGCTCTGTGAGTCTTTGCTTCTTTATCTATACAGGTGTAAGGTTAGAATCTGCATCTAAGTATTGTGGGGGAAAACTAGGCAAAATAGCACATATGAAGTGCCTTATTTTGGCAGGTAGCAGGCAGTCAGTAAACATCAGTTCCTTTCTTTTGTACCATGTTTTAATTCTTGGGGAAGTGGTAATCCACCTATGCAATACATGGCCTTTCTTTATTGACCACGATATTTTATCAACCAGGACAGCCCATTCCCTGACCATCTTGGGCAACAGATTTTACAGTATACGTAAATTTTGGGTTTCCTGTTGCTTGAAGGATTCACATGGCAATTTCTCTTCTGACTTGAGTTTCTCCTTCTACTATCCTGCAAGACTTTGAAGGCAGTGACCAGGTTGAGTCTGTTTTGGTATCTCCAGTGCCTAGCACATACTAAGTTCCAGTTAAAGGCAAATAAATGACAGAAAGAGGGAGAAGAAGAAGAAAGGACAAGCCTAACCATACTCACTTCTGTTTTCCTCTCATCAAACTGCAACTTACCCAAATTGCACAGACTGTCATTCTTAATCATCACACAGCAAACTTGATAGTTATGCACAAAACTTGACATTTATCGAAAATGATTGGCAAGTTTATATCTTGCCTCCAAACCCGATTTCAACCATGACCAGAACATGAAGGTGACTTTCTAACAGTGCTAGAGTTCATATCTGCCCAGCATTCTGTGGTGCAGGATGGGGCGGGGGCAGGTGTATAACATGAGGGCCTCTCTGTAAAACACTGTTAATCACACCTGCATTTGCTTGGACAGATTGAGAAGACTCTGGAATGACACGTGTGGAAAGAGATTTGTGCTTCTGAATTTCCTGCATGATTCCATTTCATGAAATCCACTGAACACCTGAGAGTAATACCTCTCACCCTGGGTCTCCATAATAGGACCCTCTTAAGGGTAGACCCCTTGATGATGGGAACCATCTCCAAACTTTGAGTTATGAAGTCCCCCTATAACCAAGACAGAGCTATCTGCTATCAAATGCACTCTGGCCTGAAGAGTACTATTTACTTATTCTTTCACCAAATGTATAGTAACCATCTTCTGTGTGCCAGATGCAGGGATTTACTCTTACTCTCCTTCTGTTATCTTATTACACATGATAAAGCAGGAAACAGGGAAGAGAAATGGGGCTTACGAGAAAGTTCAGTCCCTGAATCTGAGATATAACAAGTGTCAGAAGACTTTGGGTGTTGCCTCTATTGAATTTATTTAACAAATTTATTTACCACACTTAGGCTTTCTTCTCATGACAGAGAGAGACAGTCTGTAACTTCCTCTGGAACTCCCCATAGCAGAGGGCAGAACTCCCCTCTTTACGCTCTGGGCCTTTGACAAAAATCCATTTTCTGCTTGCTTCTCTCCTCTGCCTTCTACAGAGTGTGTGTGCAGGGGCTGTGGCATAAAGTACGTTACCTCTTAGGCAGGTGAACAGTTTTCACTTTATGTTCACAGGAGGAAAGAGCAATTAGCAAACATGAATCAAATATCTGATGGCCCAGGGTAACTGGAGGATGAGTTCTTATTTGGTGTAGTTTTGTCTCAAAGCTTCTAAGACATGCAAAGCTTTGAGCTTGATTATCATATAAAAATGAGTTTAGGAAATGAAATACACGTTTAAAATCCCAAATTATTCTTGCTTATTGTAAATTGCAGAGGAGATAAAAACATGTTTGCAAACAACTGTGTGAAGATATTTTTCTCAAGCCTCGATGCACAGCGGAATCACTAAGCAGAGTGCCTCAGCTCTGGCCGTCATTGGAATCACCTGAAAGACTTTTTTAAAAATACCAGGCCCCACCTTGGATCCTTTATTTTTATTTATTTATTTATTTATTTATTTATTTATTTATTTATTTATTTTAATATATGAAATTTATTGTAAAATTGGTTTCCATACAACACCCAGTGCTCATCCCAACAGGTGTCCTCCTCAATACCCATCACCCACCCTCCCCTCCCTCCCACCCCCCATCAACCCTCAGTTTGTTCTCAGTTTTTAAGAGTCTCTTATGCTTTGGCTCTTTCCCACTCTAACCTCTTTTTTTTGTTTTTTCTCCTTCCCCTCCCCCATGGGTTCCTGTTAAGTTTCTCAGGATCCACATAAGAGTGAACACATATGGTATCTGTCTTTCTCTGTATGGCTTATTTCACTTAGCATCACACTCTCCAGTTCCATCCATGTTGCTACAAAGGGCCATATTTCATTCTTTCTCATTGCCACGTAGTATTCCATTGTGTATATAAACCACAATTTCTTTATCCATTCATCAGTTGATGGACATTTAGGCTCTTTCCATAATTTGGCTATTGTTGAGAGTGCTGCTATAAACATTGGGGTACAAGTGCTCCTGTGCATCAGCACTGCTAGGAATTTACCCAAGGGATACAGGAGTACCACCTTGGATCCTGTAAATATAAATTCTAATTCTTTTGTGAGGCCAGCATCAATTTTAAAACAAAATTTCCTTCAGAGCGTCTAACGTGTAGAGGTATTGAGAACCACTGGTTAGATCAATAAAACATCTGCACACACAAACGCCTTTTACTGTCCTGCCTTTCAAAGTGCCCTCAGCTTTACCTCGGAGCAAGTTAGGAATTTAGAATCTCAAGCCGTGCCTCAGACTAGAGAAGCAGACTCTGCACTCCAACAAATTTGAGTTGAGTCATGTCAACATTCATGTCTGGGAAACAAGAGTTCTAACATTAGCCCGCGTTTGGACTGTTACTGGGAAGCAGAGAGATAGCTAACATTTATTGAACACAATGAGCCAGACACTGAGCTAACCTTTACATCAGCATCTCACTTGATGTTCCCCAAACTCTGCAAGGTGGGAGTTACCATGCCTGTCTTATGATGGGGAAATGTAGGCTTACAGAAGTGATACCACTTGCCCAAGACCAAAGAATGGCAGCTCATGGAGTGGGGATTTCAGCTCAGATCTCCGTGTCTTGAAAGCCTGTGCTAACAACTCTCCAGATATGACTATATATCCACTGGCATGTATACAATACATCCACAAATGACATAGATACTCTTTTCAGCTTTATGATAACAAAAATATATTTTCTTTCTCTGTGTGTATGTCTGTGCATGTGTACTTATTTCTGGGTTCTTTATTCTGTTCGATTGAGTGATGTGTCTGTTTTTATGCCAGTACTATACTGTTTTGATGACTATACCTTTGTAATATAGCTTGAAGTTAATATAGTTATGAAATTATGCTTTAACCTAGCATTGAACTCCTAAAGTTATGAGACAAAGGAAAAAAATCGGAAAGTTTCCATGACTACAAAATTAAGCAGGCAAAACCTA
The DNA here is from genome assembly GCF_018350215.1 of Panthera leo. Lineage (NCBI taxonomy): Eukaryota > Metazoa > Chordata > Mammalia > Carnivora > Felidae > Panthera > Panthera leo. Next base: position 6,358,212 of record NC_056691.1, read on the forward strand.
GAGCAAAACAGGTTTTCCTATCATTTGGGCCCCCTGACTGAATTAAAGGGTAAAAAAATTTGGCCAGGGCATGCAAAATTCATATATGCAGCTTTTTAATCAGATCAAAGAAGCTGGTTTGAGTAGTGCTGGACCTTTCTGAAAGCTCTTGGGGAAGCTGTGCACTTTACTTGCAATCAGGCATCAATAGGAGTCAGCACCTGTCACATCTCCAGAAACACAAAACAAATCATTTGCATGACCTCCCAAGATAGCTTCCCCTTTAAGCTAATTTTATACTTTTTTTTCCCCCATTTAATAACAGAAGCTTAAGTGTTTTTTTCAGACTGTGTACTTAATGAACTTGAAGGGTGGGGGCTGCTTTACACAACCACAGTCTTCAGAAAACTATAGTTCCTGCTTTAGGATAGAAGCCTGTTCTGGGCACCTGATTCATCTGCTTCTCTTTGTAGGAAAATGGCCTGGGTGCATCTCAGTTCTTAGAAATCCTTTCCCAAACCTGATTTTCTGCCTTGTATACCTCAGGGGTCCAAACAAGTGGTTTCAGAGGCTGAAGATAGTTTAAGTGGAGTGACCCAGGGTGTGGTCCCTACCCGCAGAGTGACCTCAAGCATCACCATGGTCATGTGCCCCCCTGGTTTTATTCTTCTCTGGAGGATGGAGAAAGAAGAAAACATCAATAAAAGGAATAACAGTTGGGGCTACTTTTCCCCCCAAGACACGACAAAGTAAAGAAATGAATATTTCCCCTTAAATGTATCTGGGTTACAAGATGTTCTTAGGTTTTGAAATTCAATTATAAGAAAAGAAGAACCACAACATTACAGAAATTCGAAGAGTGTGCTATGGATGAAAGTGTACACACAGAGATCAGCAGAACAGATTACAGAATGGAGTCCAGAAGTAGATCCACACGAAGATGGTCAATCGATGTTTGACAAAGGTGCAAAGGCGAGTCATGGGGAAAGGATAGTCTTTTCAACAAATGGGGCTCAAGAAATTGGACATCCACATGCCAAAAAAAATAAAAAGATCTTCAACCTATACTTTATATCTTTGATGACAACAATCAACTCAAGATGGATGGTAAACCTAAGAATGTACAACTATAAAATGTTTAGAAGAGAGGCGCCTGGGTGTCTCAGCTGGTTAAGCCTCTGACTTCGGCTCAGGTCATGATCTCACAGCTTGTGAGTTCAAGTCCCGTGTCAGGCTCTGTGCTGACAGCTTGGAGCCTGGAGCCTGGAGCCTGCTGTGGATTCTGTGTCTCCCTCTCTCTCTCCCCCTTCCCCGCTCACGCTCGGTCTCTCAAAAGAAATAAACATTGAAAAAAAATGTTTAAATAAAATGTTTAGAAGGAAAGATAGGAAAAAATCTTTGAGAGTTTGGATTAGGCAGAGTTCTTAGCCATCTCACCAAAAGCACAGTTCATATAAGAAAACAAAGACAAATTGGATTCCATCTAAATTAAAATCTTTGCTGTGCAAAAGACACTGGTAAGAGAATGAAAAATGAGCCATAGACTGAGAGAAAATATTTGCATATCATGCGTCTGATAAAGGACTTGCATCTAGAATATACAAAGAATTCTAAAAACTTAATAAGAAAATGAAAAAAACTTAATAAGTCTGCCATTTTTAAAAACATTTAATCATTTTTGAGAGTGAGAGAGACAGAGCATGAGCAGGGGAGGGACACAGAGAGAGAGGGAGACACAGAATCCGAAGAAGGCTCCAGGCTCCGAGCTGTCAGCACAGAGCCCGACGCGGGGCTCGAACTCACAAACAATGAGATCATGACCTGAGCTGAAGTCGGATGCTTAGCCGACTGAGCCACCCAGGCACCCCAATAAGTCTGCCATTTTTGATGATTATCATCACTGTAGGCTGGTAAGGTACAAAGGACATTAGTTTTGAGGGAAACTTGCCTGTGACACCTAATGACTACATAATCTTGGGTACATTAAATAGCTTTTCTGAATTCTAGTTAAAAATGGTCAAATAGTTTGAATACAGATTTTACCAAAGAAGACATATAGATGTCCAACTGCCATGTGAAAATATGCTCATCATCCCTAGATATTAAGAAATATCTATTTTCCTAGATATTAGGAAAATGCAAATTAAAACACAAAGAGATACTTCTACACACCGATTAGCATGACTTAAAAAAAATGACAATGTCAATGCCAAGTGCTGCCAAGAATGTGAAACAATTGGAGCTCTCACACTTTGCAAGGGGAATGTAAAAATGGTATAGCCACTATGGAAAGGTTTAGTGGTTTCTTATAAAGTTAAATATTTACTTCCCATATGACCCAGCCATCCTACTCCTAGGTGTTTACCCAAGTGAAATTAAAATGAAAATCTATATATAAACATTTATAGTAACTTGATTCATAATTGCCCCAAAACAGGAAACAACCCAAAAGTCCCTCAACCGGGGAATGAATAAGCAAACTCTGGCATGTACATACAGTGGAATACTACTCAACAAGAAAAAAGGAATGAACTATTGATATATCTAACAATATTGATAAATCTCAATTGCATTATGCTAAGTGAAAGAAGCCAGACAGAAAGCATATCTAATGAATAATCCCATTAGCATGACATCCTAGAAAAGGTAAAACTCTAGCACAGAGAACAGTGGTCACCTGGCTTTAAGAGTTTGGGGATGGTTTTTGTGTGTTTGCTCAGCAAGTGGTACAACTGTTGTGGATCTTGATTGTAAGGGTGGTTATAGGACTACATGTTTGCCAAAAACTCATAGATGTTTTTACTAAAAAGATTAAATGTTACTGTACGCCAATTTAAAAATGAATAAATGTTTAAACTGAGAATAAACTGAGGGCTTATGGGGGGTGGGGGGGAGGGGAGGGGGGGCGATGGGCATCGAGGAGGGCACCTGTTGGGAGGAGCACTGGGTGTTGTATGGAAACCAGTCTGACAATAAATTTCATATTAAAAAATGAATAAATGTTTAAAAAATGAAATGTTTTCTGCCAATTTTTCTCTTCAAATTTTAAATTGTTTTACAGATAACAGAATAGAGCACCACACACAGGGCACACAGGTAAGGAAAGCGTTCATGATAAATGGTTTACCTGAGTCATACCCTGAGTTCGTTTTCATCACAGTCTTTAGGAAGCAGACTTTTTTCCAAGCATTAATCCAGCAAGACTCAAAAATTTTTTTTTGAAATAACTAAAATTTCCATCAATAAAGGACTGGATAAATAAATTACAGCATGGCATGTCCAACGAAATATATAGAGCCACTTTACTTTTTCTTTTCTTTTCTTTTTTAGATTTTTTAAAAGTTTATTTCTTTTGAGAGAGAGAGAGGGAGCATGGGGGAGGGGCAGAGAGAGAGGGAGAGGGAGAGAATCCCAAGCAGTCTCCACACTGTCAGTGCCATGTGGGGCTCAAACCCATGAACTGCAAGATCATGACCTGAGCCAAAATCAAGAGTCCAATGCTTAACCGAATGAGCCACTCAGGTGCCCCAAGATACGATATGTTTATAGTTTCCTTTTGGCTAATTCATAAACATAATTCATCGTACATATTTTTTGGTTTTGTAAATGTGTAGTATCAACATTCAGTATATGTCCATGATCAAACTTAACTCCAAAAACCCATTCCAAGTGGGAAGACTAGGGATTGTCGGCCATGCTTGATTCTCATCATCACTGTAGGCTGGTAAGGTAGAAAGTTCTGCAGGAAGCTTGCCTGTGACGCCTAATGACTACATAATCCCAGGAAAATTAAATAGCTTTCTGAATTCCAGTACCTTCATCTGCCGAATGGTTACTGTTCCTGTAAGACATGGGCATGGGAAAATACAAGCCACCCTGGGCACCCTTCTTTTTACTGTGCATGTGACAGTAATCACACTTCCTCTCAAAGAAAGCCTTCAGCCTGAGGACCTCATTTTCACCATTGGCTTCAGCCTGGGTCAGCTGCCTATTCCTCTTTCTCAGGCCCCTCCCTTTGCCCTTTCTTACCTGCTGTCTGATGAAGCTGCTTTCCCAAGCTCAACATCAGCAGGAAGAACATGCTCTGTACTCGATCTGAAACAAATAATTGAAAGTCTCAGGGCCTTCTGCAGTTTTGCTAGATCTTGTGATTTGGTGATTTGCTCATTCCTGAAAACAGGGAAATGACTCGTAAACAACTGTTCTGGGGGTGAGGGGGCAGCAGAGGGGGCAGAGCAGAGCCTGGAAGAGAAGTTATAAGTTGAATGCTGGAGAGGGGGTGAGGGGAAGTGAGGCATTCTTTATCGATCCAAATTAGAAGCTCTTCCTTCTCTGAATATGAACCAGTCCTCACGAGTCACCCACACTGCTGATTGTCTGAACCTCCTTGTCCCTTCCACAAAGCCTCCCATAGATTTTTCAGTAGTGGATCCTTGAAAATCAAATGATTGTCAAATGAATAATGCATACCAGCTTCTTGACGTGGGCTTGAACTCTGGGAGCTAGGTACTCAAAGATAGCATACAGTAGAACAGAACTAAATTCTCAATAAGCACTTGATATTTCCCTGAGCAGGTAAAGTGACAAGTTCTTTTGAGTGTTGTGATGGAGTTTGCCCATTATCTGAACTACCTGTTACTAAGCAGGTTAGACAGGGAGAGCACAGAAGTGGCGACATTGAGCGGGTGCTTAACCTTGGTCTTGCTAAAACTCCTAAGCTTCCACATTTGCTCACAGGCTTTCTCCCATCCCAGGACTTCTGGTGGCTGAGGCAAAAGGGACAGGATATACTACTGTCAGCTATTCTGTCCTCACAGAGGCTTTCAAAATTTTATTAGCTATGGAACCATTTCTCCAAGGGAAATTGGTTGGAGCCGTACATCCAAATCAGGTACAAGCAGATCTGCTCTGAGGTCTCAGTGTGATGGAAAGCCAGCAGAGGATTTAGATCTGGTGAATGACCTGATCTCATTGCATTTTTAAAAGAGGACTCAACTTTGGTGTAGACAACAGACTCTTGGGAAGGAGAGTGGGTTGGACAAGATGAGAAGCAGGATGATCAGTGAGGCATGTTTACGCAGAGATGAAGATAGGTTGGTTTGAGTGATGGAGCTGGTGGAGGTGAGAAGTGGCATATGTTATATACGAATATACATTTGTTCTTTAAATTTATTTTTTCCCAACAGCATTATTGAAGTGTAACTGACATACAACAGAGGATTATGTGTGTGTGTGTGTGTGCACGTGCATGCATGTGTATGTACATAAATATGGAAAACACAGACAATTCAGTGGTTTTTAGTATAGTCACAGAATTGTGAAACCCACACCACTATCTAAGTTTGGATAATTTTCATTACCCCCCAGAAAGGAACTCAATACCCATTGGCAGAAACTTCCCAATTTCCCTTCCCTCTCCTTCCAACCTCTGGCAACCACCAGTACACTTTATGTCTCTATTGTTTTCCTTATTCTGGATATTTCATTTAAATGGAATTACACATTGTGGCCTTTTGAATCCAGCTTCTTCCGCTGAGCTTAATATTTTCAAGATTCATTTATGCTGTAGCACCTATCAGTACTTCATTCCTTTTAATGGTAGAATAGTATTTCATTTTATAACTATACCACATCTTGTCTAGCCATTCATACGCCAACGATCCATTTGGGTTGTTCCTACTTGCTGGCTTTTATGAATTATGCTGCTATGGACACTCACGTACAAATTTCTGTGTAGACATGTTTCCAATTCTCTTGGATATGTTGGAGTGGAACTGTTTGGTTAAATACTAACTCTATGTTTACTTTTTGAGAAATTGCCAAACTGTTTATCAAATATATAATTTGCAAACACTTTATCCCACTCTGCAACTTGTCTTTTCAGCTTCTTGATAATGTTCTTTGAAGCACAAATATTTTAATTTAATTTAATTTTAAAGCACAAATTATTTTAATTCTGATGAAGCCCCATTTATCTATTTTCTTTTTTATTGCTTGTGCTTTAGGTGTCATATCTAAGAAACCATTGCCTAATCCAAGGTCACAAAGATTTATGTTTTCTTCTATTTTACAGCTTCAGTTCTTATATTTAGGTCTCTGATCCCATTTTGAGGGTTTTTAAAAAGATAATAATTGTTCTTTTATAGATTAAATCATTATAGTTTTGGCTACTGGAAGTCCCTTCAAGGTAGCCTCTGTTTGCTTTTCACACAATCCTATCAATCTTGGAAAGTTTGCTTTCTGTACAAATTGCCTTAAGTTGACTTCATGTGTCTATTGCCCACACACACAGTTAACCTTTCTCTAAGAAGTCCTATTTTTTTTTTAATTTTTAAAGTTAGAAACAAAACAAAAACAGTTTACCCATTTCTCCCACCCCTAAACACCTGCCTCTGGCAACCACCAATCTGTTCTCCGTATCTATGAGCCTGGTTTGTTTGTTGTCTTGTTTGTTTTAGATTCCACATGTAAATGAAATCATACAATATTTGTCTTTCTCTGTTTCACATATTTCACTTGGTGTAATCTCCTTGAGGTTCATCCATGTTGTTGCAAATGGCAAAATTTCATTCTTTTTTTTTTTTTTTGATGAATAACATTCCATTTCTCTCTCTCATACACAAACATACACACACACACACACACACACACTTAGGTTTATTCCATATCTTGGCTATTATAAATAATACTGCGATAATATTGTAATGAACATGAAGGTGTATATATCTTGAGTTACATTTTCATTTTCTCCAGATAAATACCCAGAAATGGAATTGCTGGACCATATGGTAGTTTTATTTTTATTTTTTTTTAGGAACCTCCATGCTTTTTTCCATAGTAGCCACACCAATTTACAATTCTACCAAAGTGCACAGGAGCTTCCTTCTTCTCCACATCCTCACCAACACTTGTTATTTCTTGTCTCTTTGATACTCGCCATTCTAACAAGTGATATTTCATGGTGGTTTTGATTTGCATTTCCCTGATGATTAGTGACATTGAGCACTGTTTCATGTACCGGTTGGTTATCTATATGTCTTTTTTTGCCAAGAAGCTCATTGCCTATGTTTTCTTCAAGGACTTTTTTGGTTTCAGGTCTTACATCCATGTCTTTAATCCATTTTGAACTGATTTCTGTGTATGGTGTAAGAGAGTGGTCCAGTTGCATTCTTTTCATGTGGTTGTCCAATATTTCCAATACTAGTTATTGAATGCTTTGGAACATATTCCTCACTTTCTTCATTTTGCTGAACTCTCTGTTTCTACACTGTAGACGGAACAACTACTTTCCCAGTCTTGAAGGATTGGTCTTATGTAGGAGATGAACCTTAATGTTCAACCATGTCTCATCTCTTGGTTGTCTTGCAAATCTTTATGTTTGTCCAAGCAGCTGATTCTATTTTCTTAAAATAATTCCCAGTAGTGGAGGATGTGCCTGTTAGTATCCAAAAGGGGAGGATCTTTACATCTAGATTCAGGTTGACTGAAAGTCAGATCCTCAGGCATCAGCTTGCAAAAGTATAGAAATAATACAGTCCTGTGGCCTGCAAGTGTAAGTCCTACTGGCCACCAGAACCAGGCAACTTGGAGGTGTCCTCTGGGTAGCAGTCACAACAATTTGGGCTCAAGATGAGTTTACAAGCTTTCTTCTGGGTCCTGCTGGTGAACTGAAATGAAGCAGAGGGAGGGCACCAAGATGGCGCCCACAGCCTACGTTAATCAGGAGCAGCTCTGCAGGCCACCAAATGTGTGCAAGACTGTAACCCTGCCCCTCAGGGTGCAGCCCTAGGAGAAGCAAAAAGGCTTTCCTCACAGAAAGACTGGGGTGTGTGCATCAGTGTGCTGTTTGTGCAGTGCTCTGGAGGCATCACCCTGCCCAGAGCTGTCTCTCAATTTCACAGTCCTCTGGAACTTAGGAATTCAAGCCCTCTGGCCAACAGAGCCGGGTGATGAAGGGGTAAGGAGTCCCCTGGACAGCTGCTGCAAAACCCCAGTATACCCTGTAAGGCTCCCTGGCAGGAGACACTAGTGTTCTGCAGTACGTCAGAGGATGAGTGTGCAAATAGCACCAGCCTTCCAAGGTCTCTGGAAAGGATTACACCAGCCCCTACAGGTATGTTAATCGGCACCCTGCCTTTCAGGGTGCAGCCGTGAATGATTAGCTACTAGGCTTCCTTCACAGAAAGACTGAGCTCCTGGGTCTGTGGCTACTCTGGCTCCCTTACATTTCCACATGAATTTTAGGACCAGGTTGTCCATTTCCAAAAAGGAAAAAAAAAAAGGCAGTTGGAATCTTGAATCTTGATAGGAATTGCACTCAATCTGTAGATCCATTGGGGAATATACCAATCTTCATAATGTTAAGTCTTCCAAAAATGAACATAGCATGTCTTTCCATTTACTTAGGTCTTCTGTCTTTTCAAATAAGACCTTATGAGATTTGCTGTCAGGTTGGATATGTAGTTTGACAAAAATAGATAAATGCAGGAAATTTTCCACATTTGAGACTTGAGGCATTAGGGCAATGCAGGTGGTATTTTTTAAACTGGAGAAGATGGAGGAGAGAAACAGATTAAGGAGCAGAAATCAGGACGTGTTTGGCACGTACTCGGTTTGAGATGCCAGCTCGACATCCACATGAAGATGTGTAGTACGCAGTTGGATAACAGGGGGTCCAGAGTTTGGGGTAGAGGTAAATTTGGGAGTGCTCAATGTCTACATGTTACTTAATGCCATAGGGCTGCGTGACATCACCACGAGAGAGACAGAGGAGAAAAAGTGTCGAAGGACTGGAATATGGGGCATTCCAACATTTATGGATCCCTGGGACGGCGGGCACTAGCAAAGAAGATTGAGGGGAAGGGTAAAAAGGCTAATTAATCCTGCCTTTTATTTTCAGTTTTCTGATACTTGGACATCTGGGCTCTTGATCCTGCAGGGACTAGCCCCCGTCCCCACCCCAAGGATTAGTCAATTCCTAGAGGCAGTGAGCAACTCACCAGGAGGGTGCCTTTCAAATGCAAACCAACCAATCCAGAACCCCACACTCCAACCACCTCCTTACTGCCCCAACCACCCTGGGGCCAGGTACCACACAATAAGGGACAACCCCTATGTTCCAGATCCCGATGAATAATTTCAAACTAGACAATTTAAGCCTGCCTTCCCATCCCTTCTTGTGGAAACCACAATAAAGACTCCTGGCCACATTTCCCTTTCCGCTCTGCCTCCTGTCTGAGCCGGGTGCTCCCCTAGGTAGTCCCTGAAGGGTGGCATGCCTCCTTCTCTCAAGATCTGAAGACACAACAACCTATTTTTTCAATGGCAGTTATCTCCCGATCTGTTGGCCTCGCCATACCTCAATTATAGGGAAACCTAGAGTTTAATTTTTGTAATACTTTTTTATTCATTTTTGAGAGACAGAGCATGAGTGGGGGAGGGACAGAGAGAGAGGGAGACACAGAATCCGAAGCAGGCTCCAGGCTCTGAGCTGTCAGCACAGAGACCAACGCGGGGCTTGAACCCATGGATCGTGAGATCATGACCTGAGTTGCAGTCGGATGCTTAACCAACTGAGCCACCCAGGTGCCCCGTGGAAACCTAGAATTTAAAACACAGTGTTTCAAGGAGGGGGTGTTCAGCTGAGCCAAATGCTGCTGAGAGTTGGCGTTAGCAGTGTGGAGGTCATGAGAGAGCCCACTTGCGGGACGTCCATGGATTTGGTGCAGATGAAAAGACTGTGAAGTGGACAGAAAATAAGAGCTAAGAGTGTAGAGACAACAGAATATAGGCAGTGCTTCAGAGAAGAGTGTTATAACAAGAGAGAGCAACGAGGCAGTAGCTAGAAGGGATTGTGAGGTCCACAGAGGGCTGTAATCTTGTTTTCATTTTAGAAAGAGACATATTACCACGGGTACCAACTAGGAGCTCCATCAAGTGCTTTCCATAGGGAAATGCTAGACCTTAGCTGGACTTGAAGACCCTCTTCCTTATCGAAAATGCAAATGTACCCAGAAAAGAAATCATCTTCATGCTGCACTTGCCCAGCATTCTTATTTCTAGAGCTAAGAAGGATAGCGTGTAACACGTTCTGGCAACAGAAAGGACGCCTGGCTCACCCAGACCTGGCTGTAACTTCCCCTTCTTCCTTGCCCGTCTAAGGGGACTTTCCTTGCACACTGCCTCCACAGAGAGATAGATACTGTTATGAAGGTACTTTCCAACCAGCAGCTTCTTCCAGCTAGGGATAGGTCTCTTTTGTGCAATGGATAAGAGCTCATGCTCTAAAGTCAGACACATCTGAGCTCAAAACCTGGGTCTAGAATTATGAACCTCTAAGACCCTGGGCACTTTATGAAAACTCTTTGTGTCCTATATTCCTGTAATGCCAATAATATGAACACCCACCTCAAGCCAGAATCTTGGGTGTGTCGTCTTGAACCTACTCGTCTCTCGTCTTGCAAATCCAGTCCATCCCCCAGTCCTATTAATTCTATGCCGGGATACTTCTGGATGATGCCTCTTCTTTGTACCACCCCGCTGCCATCATCTTTATTCAGCATCTCGTCATTCCGCTTTATACCATGGCAGAGCATCCTGCTCACAATCTTTTGATGGCTTAGCATTTCACTTAGAATAAAGCCCTAAGTCTGTCTAGTAGCCCAGGCAAGAGGGACCACCGCCTTGAGCCCTGTGCTTTAGTGGACTCGACAGTGGCCATGCTCATGGTGTTTACAGAGCTAAGAGCGTCCTCTGGGGCCCTTGACCTGCCCCTAAAACCCGCCACAATCTGGGTTCTTGGGACTCTGGAGTTCTCTAAGTGGCCCTAAGCTTGATGCCAGGTCTTTGGGGCTTCTTCCCCAGATCCATTCCCTCAAAAGCAGACCTTGTTGCCAGTGTGCAATTCCCTAAATGCAGAGACTTTCCTTGGTCTTTCCGATGAGACTGTCTTATGCAAAATCACAACACCACCACTCCTCCAGCATTCCCAATTCTCCTTATCTCTCTCAATTTTCCAAAGCACTCATGACCATCTGACATGCCACATAATGCACTCATTTGTTATATTATCATCTACTATCTTCGATAAGAATCTAATCACTAAAATGACAGAGATCTTTGTCTGATTTGCTTATTAACATCTTTCAGTCCCTAGAACTGTGTCTGGCAGGAAGCTGGCACTCGGTTCATACTGGATGAATGAATTATCCATTTACCTGTCAGGAAGACTCTCCTGAATACTGAATAATCAAATGTGACCATGTCACTCCTGCTTAAAAGATTCCAATAGCTCCCGTGATTTATAAGGTAAAGTTCTTCTTTGCATGGGCTACACAACTTTTTCAGATCCGGTCCCTCCTGCCTTAGCCACAGAAGTAATACAGGTGCTTTCCATGACAAGGCCCTCACAGGTGCTCTGAGATTCTAATCTCTCTTGTCTGATCTCCATTTATTTTGTCCAATCTTACTTCCCCTCTATCTCAGTTTCTACTGGAGCTCGAAGAAACTGTACTGGGTCATAAATATTTCCTTAAGTGGCCTTACATTCTTATGCACTCAACACAAGTAGATAAGCCTTTTCTAGCTGCTCCAAGCTGTTCCTTCTGCTCATTTGTTGTCTGCTATTCACTAATGTTAGCACTCAACTCCTTGTTGGTATATTAATTTGTTACATGTCTGTCTTTCATGTTAGAACAAGAGCTCTTTGTACTGTATTAGGTCCTTATAACACTCCTCTTTATCTTGGTGTGTGTTTGTGTGTATGCATGTCTGTGTGTTTCATAAATGTTTATAACTGTTTATAATGGATAATGACTGTCCCCTGAAGGAACAGATGAATGAGTGCATGTGTGGCAATATGGTATCATACTCTGAGACTACTGGCCCCCAGTTGACTCCTTCCTCTATGAGAGAAACAGAAAACTTAATTTGTTTAATCATTTTATCATCAAACAAGAAATTTTCATCGATTTATGTCACTCACTGTAAAATGGGTTTCTAAGAGCAGGTTCTGGGAAACTTTACTGTTGGTAAGTTTGAACTCTTTTATATTCAGACTGGCAAAGCCTGAAAGAGTTACTTTGGAAAACTTATGGAGTGCACTGCCCAAATTAATTCACTCAAGCATCATTTACAAAGCATCCGTATGTAAGGCACTCCTTTGGCTGAAAGAGCACGGAGAGGACACCTCTCCATGAGATGAAATGAATGTGTTCAAACACCCATGCTCCCTCTTCCTTCCATCTCCCCTTCTAAAATTCACCTTTGTTTTGGAGATAAATATATAATTGTCCAGGCCTACATGGCCATTCATTTTTATCCTGATTGTATATTCCTTATGTATGTGTTTGTTTGTGCTGGAGTTTCCATCAGGCAGAGGATGTTCATTGTAGCTGTCTGTACTCGGGCAAGCTCCCCTCTAAGGAATACACTAGAATGTGACTAGAAAAAACATTTTCAAAAAAAAAAAAAAGGAAGGAAGAAAAGAAAAGAAAAGAAAAGAAAAGAAAAGGCATTTTTTCAATCAAATGATCAGTTTAGCTGAATTTCTTAAATTTCTGGATAATTCTTAATGAATTCTGGGTAATTCCTGACAATTCTGCCTATGAACATACTGTAGAGGTTGGGGTCTAGTCATGGTATGAAACGGAACAGGACAGCAGAAGACACTAAATTCTAGAATGTTTTCTTGTGGCCCTAAAGAGAGTCATGAAGGGAGCTCTCAGTCACAAGATGCTCAGGCTTGAGAGAGAGAAGCAAGGCCACTCTTTTTTAATCTATTTATTTTAAAATTTTTATTTATTCATGCATGTATGTATGTATTTATTATTATTATTTAGACCAGAATTTCTCATTTTTAATATGGAATGACTTAAAATTTGTTTGTAATAAGGGCCACTCTTTTTAGATTGGTGAAGAGTCATGCTCAGATGGCTCCCCCAGGCCACTAGGGAAGCTGCTTCTCTCGATGGCATGGTGGAAAGCTCTGAGCTCGGCATCAAGAGACATTAGTCAATTAAAACTTTTTTTTTAGTGTTTATTTATTTTTTAGAGAGACAGAGCATGAGCAGGGGAGGGGGAGGAGTAGAGAGAGAGGGAGACACAGAATCCGAAGCAGGCTCCAGGTTCTGAGCTGTCAGCACAGAGCCCGATGTGGGGCTCGAACCCACCAGCTGTGAGATCATGACCTGAGCCAAAGTCAGTGCTTAACCAACTGAGCCACCCAGGCACTCTGAGACATTAGTCAATTTAACATCAGTTCAAGTTTAACTTAAATTGCATCTCAACTTTTTAGCCAATGAATATGATGCTCCCACTTTTTGCACGTCTTTGAATTAGAAAATTCACTCAAATCAAAGTGGCAATCAAGACAAGGATTCATGTAAGAAAGGATCCCTGCCCTCTAAGACATTATACCATAGTCAGAACATCAAAATTCTGTACACATGAAAAATAGTAAGAGGCGATGTGAAAGGTTTCTATATGAAAATGCCCAGACCATGCAAGTTGCCTGGTGGAAGGATACGTCCAAGATTGAGTGGGATTTGGGGAGTTGGAGCTACTCTGGAGGCTCCAAGAAGTTGGGGTCCAAGAAGTTGGAGATTACTTCTAACTCCAGAAGAGTTAGAAGTAATCTCAGAGGTTCACACACACACAGGGCTTATCGAGGAGGACCAGGAACAGCATATCTAGACCGGTAATATGGGTTGAGACATTCTGTCAATAGTTTAATGCCAGTTATAGCTTGTCAACAAGTGAGTGACAATCCCAAAGAAGTATGTGAAACAGATCAAATCTATGGGTTTTTTTTTTTTTTTTTTTTTTTTATAGAAATGAGGGAGTAAAATTGAATGCCAGTCACTCAATGAGGGGGTCATAGTATTAATTCAGATATTTGGTAAAGCCCCTGACTTAGGTTCAGAAAAGGGAAGAAAGGCAGAGGAAGGAGAAACTCATCACAAGACAATTGACAAAACAATTGACAAAACAATTGACAAGTGATCAGCCATACAGGAAAGAAAGAGAAGCAACAAGTTGACTGTGGTTTTGAAGCCTGAAAATCAAGACACAATGCTGATGCCATTGCAGAGGGGTAGAGTGGAGGAAAGACTAGATCAAGAGCCGTTTTACAGGGAATGCCACGAGTGGGGTTTGAGTCATGAAGTAATTGAAACAACTCAAGACAGATGAAAGCCTCACGTTTGGGGCACAATTCAGTGCTAGAGACAAACATGTTATTGCCAACATGCAAATGCCAATTGACATTGGGGGAATGAATTAATTCTCTCAGAGGGAAAGTATATAAAAACACAGGTTGGAGAAAAAAAAAGTCTGAATTCTCTCTGACGGATGCCTCCAAATTAGAAGAGCAGGAGTAGGAGTCCAGAGCAGAAGGCAAAGAAGAAATGGTCCAAGAGTATGAAAAGCTCCCCACCGCAGTATCTCAGAGCCAAAGGAAGAAAATCCCAAGAAGCAGAGGGATTGATAATACAGATCTGGAAAATTAGAACTGGAAACCAGCCTCCAGAGGTGTTAGAGAGTGCTGGAAGGCATTGAGGTGATTGGTGCTGGATAAACTTTCAGATTCCTGTATCTATTGGAATTCTGTCAGTTGATTAAAGACAGGGGGACCACAAGGTGCAGGAGACAGGTGGAATGGTAGAGCAGGCTGTGACAGGAAGAGACCAGGCTGCAGAAGCCTCACCGCAGGGTGACTTAAGTATGCCCCAGTGAAGGTACGTGATATATTTGGGCACTGCTATGTGGAATAAAAACGTCACACAACAATCTATGGATCTCTATTCCATGCATCTTAAAGCAAGTTGACTCAGAAGCACAACCTGAAATACTGCCTCTGAGCTCATTTGCACTGTATCCTTCTCAAATCAACCCCCATCTGCTCCCTGTGTATTCCACAAACACACAAATGACCCACATCTGGTGATTCAACTGTGGATTCATCAAATCAAATCGTTTTGCAACTCAACAGGCACCCAGTGAGCACCTCTGCATGATTGAGGCACTGTGCCAGGCACTTGAGTTTCAGAGAACCTAAAAGGTGCAGTCCTTGTCCCTGAAGACCTCCAGTCGAATGGCAAGTCTCCCGAGAAAGAGAAATCTGGGGAGAGCACATCTGGAAGCTGCAGGTCAGCAAGAGCTGCTGGTAGAGAGAGTTCTGGTAATGAAGGCGCATAGACCACTTCTGAGAGGCAGGAGCAATATGGTGTTCGTGCATTCATTGACTTCTTGGGCTTGGGAGGGAGC
This sequence comes from Panthera leo, assembly GCF_018350215.1. Taxonomy (NCBI): domain Eukaryota; kingdom Metazoa; phylum Chordata; class Mammalia; order Carnivora; family Felidae; genus Panthera; species Panthera leo. The sequence continues at coordinate 6,373,455 of NC_056691.1, forward strand.
TCAGAGAAAATCCAGTCAATTGGCATTTAACTCTGGATACTACGTCTGATTACTATTCACACTGAATATTCTTACTGTGCACTGTGTTAATCGATGTCTGCAATTCCCTTGCACCGAATCATAGAATTTCAGGAATAGAAAGCTTATTTATAGGCAATTTCACTCAAGCTGCTCACTTCACCCCTCTCCCACATGAAATCCACGGTCCTCTCTTTTCTACTGTTTGCACCCAGGCAGTGAGCAATACATAGCAACAGTGTTCTTTCAGTTAGCTAATCTTGCTCTAATCGTTTTATATAGAAAAGTAAGTCTTTTAGTAGGCCTCAAATCTAATTTAGTAGGCCTCTAATCTAATTAAAACTAACAGTTGTATGTATTATAAGTTAATTTAATTGTAGTTGGTTTTTTTGTTGCTTTTCTTGGTTTTAAACAGTTTACTCTTAGTATTGAGGAGGGCACCTTTTGGGATGAGCACTGGGTGTTGTATGGAAACCAATTTGACAATAAATTTCATATATTAAAAAATAAATAAAAAAAAAATAAACAGTTTACTCTTAGAGCATAGCTTGTAAACGCAGATTAGTCTGGAACGCTGCCTGCCTGCCAAAGGGATAATTACAACCAGAGATCTGAAGTAAACAAAAAACAAAACAGAACAAAAAAACAAATTTTTAAGTTCCATTAACCTTCCCCAAATTCTAAGCTGAGAGACAATCTCAAGATACTTAATTTTTTTTTTTTTTTTGCACTGCATATTTATTCTGTGCAGGAAAAAAAAAAAAAAAATCTCAGCTCATAAATCTTCCCAACATGAGTAATACGTATACGAGCGAGCTTGAGAAATCCCACTATTTTGGAGACAGCAAGATATTAGCTTGTTAGCGTGCCTGAACATAACTGCCGAGGCAGATTTTCTCCTGCTTGCAATGCTGTGAAGGGAAAGTGTGCCCACACTTACCTGACCGTGGCAGCCTCATCATCGTCTGCAACACCAGTTCAGTGAGGAGGAAATCTCAACCTACTGGATACTCACATCAGAACTTGGCCCCACAGGCAAAGACGTTAAAGAAAAGAAACAACAAACAGTAGCTCCTGCGTCAGACTCTGTCATAGGAGTCAACTGAATAAACAGCCGAAACCAAACAAAACCAAAAAAAAAAAAAAAAAAAAAATTGTAGGTTGCTCCCTAAACCACTGCAACAAGCCTCAGCTCCCAGCCAGGATTCTTCCCAGCTGGCAGAGGGACATATGAGGACGGGCCACAAAAAGCTGTCACGTAAGGTACGTTAGGGAAGAGAAGAAAAGACATCATCTCCATCTAGCTCAGGCTTCCTTGTAACACGAGGGTAATTCAAACCAAAACTAAGTCTGAGGAACTGGCTGAAACCCAGCCTACTGAGAAGTTTTGGTTTTGCTTTTAAGCACTGCTCCTCTGCCCTCAGGTGCACCTTGCAATGTGTCCCTGAAGAAGCTGGTGCACTTAGTAGAAAAAGGGGAGGAAGAGAATACCAGCACATTCTAGCTGTGTGCCAGGGACTTTTTGCAGGTGCCTTTGTTTGTTTCCTAGTGCTGCTGTAAGAAGTTACCACAGACTGGGTGGATTAAGACAGCAGACAGTATGCTCAAGGTTTCCCCACATTTCTGGAGGCAAGGTGGGTGAAATCAGGTGTCACAGGGCCACTCCCTCGAAAGGCTCCAGTCAAGAATGCCCTCTTGCTGATTCCCAGCTTGCGGTGTGATTCTGGCAAGCCTTGGCCACTCTCCTGGGTTTGTAGCTGATCACTCCAATCTCTGTCTCCATCTTCACAGGACTTTCTTCTCTTGTGTATCTTTGAGTGTCCTTTCCTTTTCTTAGAAGGACACCAGCCATTGGATTAGGGCCCACCCTAATCCAAGATGACCTCATCTTAACTAATCACTTCTGCAAATATCTTGCTTCACCTAAGGTCACATTCTGAGGCTCCAGGTGGACATAAATATTTGGGGAAATTGTTTGACCCACTACAGGACTCCATTCTTGGAGCAATGTGTGGTCTACATACCATCGGGCCCATTTTACATATGAAGAAAGAGTCGAGGTCAAGCAACCCTTCCTCAGCTGCATGGCTGAATTTGGACTCAGGCCTCTGTGGTCCCACTACATGTGAGGCTTTCCAGCAGTGAGACTCAAAGCAGGTGCAGAACAGGCCAACTTGAGCGCAAGGCTGGATGACCAACCCATTCCTGCCGCCCTATCCCCTTGGGCTCATAGGTGTGGCCTGAGCAGGGACAAGGCTCTGAGGTGCACGTAGGGTGTGTGTTCTTAGCCGCATTTATCTAATATTTTCTCGTACTCTCTCCATGACGTGCCTTAATTGGTTTTCTTCTGAAAAAGCAGCCTTCTTCTTTCTTCCTTGTTCTTTCAACTGCATCCGTTAAACAAGAAGGAGTAAAACTTGTATTGGCTACAAACGGGACTGGCTGCCTATTCCTCAAGGATGGGGCTGTGTGTGTGGGAAGCCAGACTTCCTCTGGGGACCTGCTTCTCCACCCACAGCTCTGGGTGTGTGGTTTCAGGGGAGATGCCTGCTCTTACCTGACCTTCTCCAGTTACCGTGATAGTCTAAAGAGAGGGCATAGGTCCCCCGTGTGGCTCTCAGAGTTTAGTGTCTTCAAGATCCCCACACCATCCATCAGAGTTCTGCCCGTGTTGAAGGGGGAGACCCACTCCCCGCTGTATCTCTCCCTCTGTGCTCTAAGCCCCCTCCCTCTCTGTCCACCTCTTCCCTCCACTCTTTCCTCTGGGCTCTTGCTGAGCAACTGAGGTTTGGGGGGACAAAAAGACTCATCTCAAACCCAGAGAAGGGCTGGGAGTTTTGACAAAGTTCCCAAACGAAACTCAAACTGGAATCTCAGCACACTTTACTGCCTCAGAAATCCATCTGCCTCAACGAAACACCGGAGGGGTAGATACCAGTGTTAACAGCGCATTTCTGGGTGGAGGACTTGCAGGTGATGTTTTAGTTTCTTCTTGTGACTTCTACTTTATTTCCTAAATAACTTGCCATGGACACAGATGACTTTTGTAAAGATGTGGAAATAATCATCAAAAATCAGTAATGGACAGTACAGTTCAATTGCTAACCAACAGCAACAAGAAATCAGTTTAAGAACTTGGCCAAGGGTTTATGTTTGTTTCCAATTTATTTAATTTAGTGTCGTTCTCTTTGTCACAAAAGATCCCTGAGGCATAGCTGACATGCAGAATACAGACCCCTCCATGTTGCATTGATATTATTACTAATGGAAAATTAGAACGTAGGTCACAAATACTGCAATATGATAAGCATAATAATGACCTCACCAGTGTCTACCACCAGTCTCCGAGGCCTCCAAGGTCCATTTCATAGAAGGGAAAATTGAGGCAAAGAGAGATTGTTCTGCTTTACCAGGATCACTTTGTAAATGCAGGGCAGAATTCACTTCTATTCTTTCTTCCCCAGATATTTTCCTCCAGATGCAGTGTATATAATGTAATGTGATGTAAATGTTCATGTAAAGCATCTAGAAGAGTCCTTGTCCAATAGCAGGAGATAAATCAGTGTTAACTGTTCGAGATCCAAACAACAAGTCCAACCTTTCCCGCCCTGCTTGGCCTTATACAGAAAAAATAAAAGAATCCAGCCTAAGAATGAGAAAAAAAGTGCACCCAGGGTTTTGGAGAAATGAACAAAGACCAAGAACTTGGGAAGGGGTGAGAATTTCAAGGAGTCAGGAGTTTATCTGGAACTAGCCTTAGCAACCTCCCCAAAGTCAGAAACCAAGGTTTTATTTTATTTTTTTAAATGTAATTTATTGTCAAGTTAGCTAACATACAGTGTATGTTACAATGTGCTCTTGGCTTTGGGAGTAGATTCCCATGATTCATTGCTTACATACCACACCCAGTGCTCATCGCAACAAGTGCCCTCCTCAATGCCCATCACCCATTTTCCCTTCCCCACCCTGCCCACCATCAACCCTCAGTTTGTTCTCTGTATTTAAGAGTCTCTTATGGTTTGCTTCCCTCTCTGTTTGAAACTACTTTTTCCCCTTCCCTTCTCCCATGGTCTTCTGTTAAGTTTCTTAAATTCCACATATGAGTGAAAATATATGATATCTTTCTCTTACTTATTTCACTTAGCATAATACCCTCTGGTTCCATCCATGTTGTTGCAAATGGCAAGATTTCATTCTTTCTCATTTCTGAGTAGTATTCGTGTGTGAGTGTGTGTGTGTATACACACACACACACACACACACCACATCTTTATCCATTCATCAGCTGATGGATGTTTGGGCTCTTTCCATAATTTGGCTATTGTTGAAAGTGCTGCTATAAACATTGGGGTACATGTGCCCCTCTGAATTGGCACTCCTGTATCCTTTGGATAAATTCCTAGTAGTGCTTTTGCTGGGTCGTAGGGTAGTTCCATTTTTAATTTTTTGAGGAAACTCCACACTGTTTTCCAGAGTAGCTGCACCATTTTGCATTCCCACCAACAGTGCAAGAAGGTTCCCGTTTCTCCGCATCCTCGCCAACATCTGTTGTTTCCTGAGTTGTTAATTTTAGCCACTCTGACCGATGTAAGGTGGTATCTCATTGTGGTTTTGATGTGTATTTCCCTGATGTTGAGTGATGTTGAGCATCTTTTGGTGTGTCTGTTGGCCATCTGGATGTCTTCTTTGGAAAAGTGCCTATTCATGTCTTCTGCCCATTTCTTCACTGGATTATTTGTTTCTCAGGTGTTGAGTTTGGTAAGTTCTTTAAAGATTTTGGATACTAACCCTTTATCCAATATATCTGCAAATATCTTTCCCCATTCCGTCAGTTACCTCTTGGTTTTGTTGACTATTTCCTTTTCAGTGCAGAAGCTTTTTATATTGATGAGGTCCCAGTAGTTCATTTTTGCTTTTAATTCCCTTGCCTTTGGAGATGTGTCGAGCAAGAAATTGCTGAGGCTGAGGTCAAAGAAGTTGTTGCCTGCTTTCTCCTCTAGGGTTTTGATGGTTTCCTGTCTCACATTTAGGTCTTTCATCCATTTCGAGTTTATTTTTGTGTATGGTGTGAGAAAGTGGTCTAGTTTCATTCTTCTGTGTGTTGCTGTCCAATTCTCCCAGCACCATTTGCTAAAGAGACTTTTTTCCATTGGATAATCTTTCCTGCTTTGTCAAAGATTAGTTAACCATACATTTGTGGGTCCATTTCTGGGTTCTCTATTTTATTCCATTGGTCTATGTGTCTGTTTTTGTGCCAATATCATACTGTCTTGATGATTGCAGCTTTGTAGTATAGGCTAAAATCCGGGATTGTGATGCCTCCAGCTTTGGTTTTCTTTTCAACATTGCTTTGACTATTCTGGGTCTTTTGTGGTCCCATGTAAATTTTAGGTTGTTTGTTCTAGCTCTGAGGAGGATGCTGATGCTATTTCAATTGGGATTGCAATGAATGTGTAGATTGCGTTGGGTAGTATCGACATTTTAACAATATTTGTTCTTCCAATCCATGAGCATGGAATGTTTTTCCATTTCTTTGTGTCGTCTTCAATTTATTTCATAGGTTTTCTATGGTTTTTAGCATACAGTTCTTTTACCTCTTTGAGCAACTAAGGCTTTGATGTGTGTTGATGTGGAATGTGATGAATGGCAATGATGGCTAGCCCCCTCTCTTGAAGATGGAGAAGGTCACAGGCAACTGGAGGCAGAGAGAGAGGGGAGGAGACCACCTGGGGCCTCCCTGGAAACCAGTCTTCCTTGACTCATGATGAGTCCAGGGACTGGAGGTCGGCCTCTAGTGACCCACCTGATCCCTACCTGCTAAGGAAGACCTTGCCTTAATATGAGGGAAGGGAAGGTGGGGAAGGGTGTTCTGGCCAGAGCAACAGAGATGGGTGTTTATTTTTAGAAGGAACGAGGTCAAAGTTTGGCTCATTCCCTGAAAGCAACTCAGATAAAAGGGAGGTTTATTTTAAGTTGAATGGGTTCATGGGAGCTACTGATGAAGTACTTCCCCAGTCCATCTCCCCTCAGTTGACTATTAGGGAAGAAGTTCCTTTGAGATAGCTCCTTGTGGAGAATAAAGTTACTGAAGTCACAACTGTCAGACCTCAGTAAGGGGAGTCTCTGAGGCATAGGGCTGAGAAATGAGGGTGGAAAAGGCAGGGGTGGGAGAGGTTGAACTGGTCAACCTTTCTTTCTTTTCTTTCTTTCTTTCTTTCTTTCTTTCTTTCTTTCTTTCTTTCTTTTCTTTCTTCCTTTCTTTCTTTTCTTCCTTCCTTCCTTTCTTTTTCTTTTTTTTCTTTTTAAGTTTATTTATTTATTTTGAGAAAAAAGGAGAGAAAGAGCTCATGCAAGCAGGGGAGGAGCACAGAGAGGGGGAGAGAAAGAGAATCCCAAGCAGGCTCAGGCACTGTCAGTGCACAGCCTGATGTGGGGCTTGAACTCACGAACCCTGAGATTAGGACCTGAGCCAAAATCAAGAGTCAGAAGCTTAACTTACTGAACACCCAGGCACCCCTTCCACCAGCCTTTCAAATTTAAAACACAAGAGAGGGATTCCAGAGACCAGAAGGACCTTCTGGGGTCCTGGAGGGGATATGTACTGTTCTCTTCTCCTCTCATCTTTGGGAGGGAAGAAAGGGATGCTGGACATCCTGAAGTTTGAAAGTGCTCTTCATAAAATGTAACACCTGCTGCTTGCCTGGGGTTTCTGAAGGTGAGAAGTTCCCTAAAGTACCCCATTTCTGGGATGTCAGAAGGGCTGTGGGGTTGTTTTCAGGGATGATGAAAATGGAGGCACCCCTCATCCCAGGCCTTCCTGCCCTCAGTGGCCATTAAAAACTCCATGGTTCCTGTGGCTTCAAGGGACACAGAAGGGGGATAAGCCACAGGCACAGGGGTCCTTGGCCTTTATTAGAGTACCATCACTGGCCTGACCCAGACCCATCCTGGGGATATTTGCCTCTCTCACTCCAAGAGAGCTGACCCACATGTTTACCCTGTTCCTGGAGTAGGGGGAGATTGAAAAGGATGTGAGACTGGAATTTCAAGTGGAACTGGGCTCTGGCAGTTCCCCTAAATGTTAATCGTAGAGTTACCGTATGACCCAGCGTTCTACTCCTAGGCATATAACCAAGAGAAAATGAAAATGTATGTCCATACAAAAAGTGTACCCCAATGTTCCTAGCAGCATTATTCATAATAGCCCCCAGTGGAAAGAGCTCAACTGCCCAGTAGCTGATGAATGGATACATACACTTTGGTGCATCCATCCAGTGGAAAAGAATTCAGCCTTACAAGGGAATGAAGTACTGATTCAGTCTATAGTGTGGCTGAACCTTGACAACATCATGCTCAGTGAAAGAAGCCAGTCACAAAAGACCACATACTGTATAAGTCCACAGATATGAACTGTCTTTAACAGACAACCCCTAGAGACAGACGGTAGTTAGTGGTTGCTGAGGACTCGGACTAGGAGGGGATATAGAGGTGTGACTGTTAAAGGGTATGGGGTTTCATTACAGGATGATGAAAATGTTTTAAAATTTATTGTACTGATTGTTGCACAACTCTGTTTATATACAAAAAACCGTTGAATGGTATATTTTAAAGGGGTGGATTGTATGGTATGTGAATTATATATCAGAAAGTTGTTAAAAGAGCTGGAACTGAGCTGAGTCATAAATGACCTGTGAGGTATGAGATTGGACTGAGATACGATGAAGGTTTCTCTCTACCCATCAGGCAGGGGGATGGGCAGGAAGGCAGAAGGCCTCTTCACCATGTAGCCTAGGCAAGCTCTTCAGAGGGAAACCAAAGAAGGGAAGGGAGAGACAGCCCTGACTAGAATTCTGGTCCTCATTCCAGTCCCTTCTGCAGACCGGCCTGTGGTTCCAGTGTCAGGTCTGCCTAGGTAGCTGGTAGAATCACCATTTTTGCTCAAGTGGCCTCCATTACATCAGACAGTTCTAATAACACAGAGGAGCAGCGGAGCTTGAGATCCCCTTACTGCTACATGCTGACATAGGCATGGCGTCATTTCTAGGGTGGTTTTGGGGGAAGGACAAGGTAGAGACAGTTAAGGAACTAAACTGTCTACATGCATCCCAACATTCCTCCATTTTCCTGGTCTTGGCTCATCTCTTGAGGGACAGAGGGAGGCAAGAGTGTTGGCCCCAGACATTGAGGCCTGCTCTGAGATGAACCTGGTGTGGTCCCAGGAACTCAGGACTGAAGGATCCCCAGAACCAGCTTAAAATTGTGTACTCATTTCAGTGTGTGTGTTGGAGGTGAGTTTTTTCCCACACCAACAAGCAGTTCTTGGATACCAGCTGGGTGTCCTACAATTCAACTCAATTCTGACACTATCTACCCAGAGGTAGTATCAGATTCCACAGGTGGAGGGGTCAGTGATACAAGGCTGTCCCCACTTCACATACCAGTCACAATGCAGACTGTCACCTGTGCTTCTGACTGACCAGCTACTGATCAGAGGTTCCCACCACCCCTCCTTGGGTTTCAGTAATTTCCTAGACAGGCTCACAGACCTCAGGAAACCAATTTACTTGCTAGATTACTAATTTATTACAAAGGATATTGAAAATACTAATCAACATCCAGATGAAGAGATACAAAGGGTGAGATCTGAACAAAGGCCCTCCTGTCCTGATAGAGTTTGAGCCCAGCACAGTGGCATATAGAAGCATTCTGACGCCACAACCTGGAAGCTCTTTGAACTTTTCCTTTTTTTTTTTTTTTTTGATTTTTAAAAAATGTTTATTTATTTTTGAGAGAGAGACAGACAGTGTGGAAACACAGAATCCGAAGCATGCTCCAGACTCTGAGCTGTCAGCACAGAGCCTGACATGGGGCTTGAACCCCTTGAACCGCAAGATCATGACCTGAGCCAAAGTCAGACACCCGAATGAGTCACACAGGTGCCCCCCTTTTGGGTTTTTAGTGGCTTCATTCCATAGGCATGATTGTTGGTTGAAATCATTGGGCACTGGTGATTGATTTAACCTCTGACACCTCTCTATTGTCAGGAGGTCAGGGCGTTAAAACTCCAAAGTTCCGCGTCTCTAATCACTGGTTGGTTCTCCTGGAAACCAGCCCCAAACTTAGATGCATCCATAAGTCACCTCACTAACATAACAGAAACACATTTACAGTCCTCATCACTTAGGAAATTCCAAGGTATTGAGGAGCTCTGTGCCAGAAACAGAAACCAAAGGCCAAATGTGTATTTCTTTTAGAAAACATAGCATCACATAGCCCTTTCGTCCAGGAATTCCCTAACCACGGTTCACCACAACTACAACAAGGTCCCAGAGTGGAATGGAGGAGGGAATCTTTCTCCTGAAGTCTAGATTGGCATCCTTTGCCCTTAGAGATCTTTAGGAGGAGACGCAGTGCCTGGTCAAGTGGAGGGGACACCTAAACTCAACCTCAGATAAAGGAAATAAGAAGTTCTCACATTGACTCTTGGTTTCAACTCCATTTAAAAAAAGAAAAAAGAAAGTGAAATGATGCATATTTTCATCTTTTCAAATACAGTCAGAGACAGGAGAAGACAGCTGACTCACGTTTTGAGGAGACTGACCCATATCAGTTTTTCCCAAACCTGGCTGCACATCAGAATCCCCTGGGGAACTTTAAAAACATAGAGGTGCCTGGACACTCCCCCAGACCTTTTGATTGAAAATCTCCATGGTTGAGGTGCAGAGATATGCATGTTTTGAAACTTTGAAAACAGGTGATTTGGATGTCATCAGCATGCCCTAATTGATGGCTCAGCATTAGAGAATCCCTAGGTTTGATTACTTTGTTCGCCACCATCCTTGTGAAGAAAAGTGAGTAAAAGGGAGGAATAGAAAATGAGAACTCCCCGGCCAAAAGTGGCTATTTCAATATGTGCCTTGTATCTGTCTATGTTTCTTGGATTTTCTTTTGTAAGAAAAGCAGATATCAGGATCCTCGGTTTACCCTTGGGGGGGTAATACGTAAGCATTCAGCCATGAGTTACTCACCTAACTCGTGGCACGTGGGGATTTAGAAGCCATAGTAATCGCAGAGAGGTGGGACTATGTATAAAGTAGACAGCAGTTGACACAGAGGGCAGAAACGTTGAATCAGCCTCTACTCCCCACTAGCTGCTCTGAGGGATGGTGGTAAAATGTCTGAAGAACGAGATGGAGTTTTGTAATATTTTCTAACTTATATAGAAAGCCTAGTATTTCTTGGAGCACCTGGGTGGCTCAGTCAGTTGAGCATCCAACTCTTGAGTTCAGTTCATGATCTCACAGTTCGTGAGTTCGAGCCCCATATTGGGCTCTGCGCTGACCGTGCAGAGCCTACTTGGAATTCTCTGTCTCCCTCTCTCTCCCTGCCCTTCCCCCACTTGCTCTCTCTGTCTCTCTCTCTCTCCCAAAATAAATAAATAAACATTAAAAATTAAAAAAAAAGAAAGCCTAGTATTTCTTGAATTAGGTAATTCATATAAAACAGGGCCTGCTGGTGCCTTTTGCATAAGTGGCATGTTAAAAATTAGTGACTTCTTTATTTAATGAACATTTCTATTCTGAATGTGGTGACAGACAAGGTAGAAAACAGAACACTAAAAATAAATTCAGATGCAAGCATTGCTTTCCCAGACTGTTACTCTGATAGCATAAGGCCACATGGCCGTAATTTCTAGCTATTCACTCCACAAAGGGTGTTGTTTAATTGAACAATGTTATGGTCCTGGCACTGGGGATGCAGAGGTGCTCAAGACATTGTCTTTGCTTTGAGGGGCCATGTCCAGTGGGGAGAATGACACATGAACAGAATTATTGTAGAGAGTGGTAAATGCAGGCACAGAGAACGCCCAACTCAGCTGTCTTCTAGCCTGTCTTGACGACTTGCCCATTGAGGGATCCAGGGGCCTCTCAGCCTGAGATAGGATGTTGGTGATGACAGGGGGGGGCAGTGTAAGTGCCACAACAGAAGTAACTCCTAGGTCCATACATGGTACAGAGGGGAGTAATGCATTGTAAGTCAGGAGGTCTAAGAAGTCTTTCTTATTTCACGAAAGAGGAAACTGAAGTTGAGAGGAGGTAAGTGAACAGGTAGCCAATGGGAGGCTGAAGACCCTTCAGAACAATAGAGGAAGAGGATGGAGTGCTACTCCTATCACCCACTCACCCATTCTCAGACCTCCCTGCAGATAAAGAGCAGGTGAACTGTCCATGGAGCCGCACACGGGTCATGATCAGAGACCTCTGCCCAACTCTCTGTTTCATCTTGTACCAGCCCTGAGACCTTGAACAAAGGACTTTCTCTCTTGGTATTGTTTCATTATCTGTAAAACAGGGGTAAATGTCAAATGTAGAATGTTGTGTAGATTAAATGGTTTGAGACATGGAGAGTGCTTAGGACAGAGCCTATTAACACATAGTAAGTTCTCAATAAATGTTATTTATATTATTCTTATGCTGTTACCTGGTTGGTATGGTCAACCCAAGATTGTATTCATAAAAATATGATTAAAACCTAGCTCATTCTTTTCCCCTCAGAATTAAAATGTAAAAAGTTTAGTTTGTTTTTTCAGATTGCAAAATGACACATTGTATCATTGCTAAATATATATTTTTTTTAAAGAAAAGAGTAAAGATTACCCAAATAGTACGCCTGAGTGGCTCAGGTGGTTGAGCATCCGACTCTTGATTTTGGCTCAGGTCATAATTCCAGGGTCATGGGACTCTGCGCTGAGTATGGAGCCTGCTTGAGATTCTCCTTCTCTCTCCCTCTGCTCCTCTCTCCTGCTCGTGCGCTCTCTCTCTCTCTCCCTCTAAAAAAAATAATAACAATAAATAAATAAATAAATACATACATACATACATAAGATTACCCAAATACACCTGAGATAATCACTAGTATTTTGGTGAACATAATTTTCTATAGCTCTCTGGACACACATGTATGTATGAATGCAATTTTAATAAACGCCATTATATTAAGATGCTGTTTGTTCACTGAACTTCTTTTATCGCTCATCAAAATTGCCATGGGCATCTTTCCATGTCAACAATTATAGATCCCATGATTACTTGTAATGACTCATGAGTATTTCATTGCATCACTACACCATAATTTATTTAAGCCGTCACTACTGAGAACCACTTGGGTGATTTCCAGTATTGCTGATATTATAAAACAACGGAACCACAAATGACCTCACCTATGTGTATATATGACATGGGTCCCTGTCTGATTATTTCCTTGGAAAAACCTGCTGTAAGTAGTCTGTCTGCATCAAAAGGTATATACCTGAAGACATGTGTCCCAGGAGAGTAACACATATTGTGGAAAAACAGACTGGCTGGTCATCTGGCTCGACAGTACTTACATGAATGTGGCTTTTGCCGCAATTCAGGACCTAGTTGTGGGAGTTGAAGTGGGCCAGTGGTGAGTTTGTGGGAGGGCAAATATTCGGAGGCAGTCCCCGCCCACAAGTTTCAAACATGTTCCTGTGCCAGCAGGTAATTTTTCAAGCCTGAGAAGGGGCTCAGTGGGAGAATTTACTGACCTTGTTTGGCCACCAGGGCCGTACAATTTCTTTGAATATCTGGCTTTTCCAGGAAATCAGACTAGGAAAGTTCATTTGTCTGAAAAATGTCACTTAAATTTTGAGGAACTTGCTGAGGGTATAATGTCCAAGGGTATTTTGCTCCAATCATGTTTGGGGAAGATTTTTCCCCAGCCCCACACTTTCTTTATCACCTGGCCAGCAATCCTGGGCCTTTTCCCTAGCAAACGGAGCTGATACGTACAGTAAGAAGGATGAGAGGTGGCCATGAGATTCAGCACCTTCTACTGGCCAGAGAGTAATAAAAGATGAGTTGAGTATGGGAAGGAATTGGACACGGGCTGGACTGAACAAGACTTGGGCAGTCAGATGGGCTCTTCTAACAGGTGGGTGAAGGTAAAGAAACACCTGGCACTTCACCTTAAACCCAAGGTCCACCACTCCACACACTGGGCTCCAGCCTCTTTTCCCGACATCCTCGGATCCTGCTCTAGGGTGGGGCATCCCATCACACAGGCTTGGTGTGGGAGAGGAGTGATCAGGAAGAACTGGTGGAATGAGCAGTCTACTCCTACTTGTAGTAATTCCTAGCTGAAGAGGAAAGCAGCGATACAAGCTAACCTTCACGGCGTTCTAAATGTTGCTAGGGCAGTTCCAAGTGCTTTATGTGTATTAACCCAATTAACTCTTACAACAACCCTAGAAGGTAGGTATGCTCATTGGTATCATTTTATAAATAGGGAAACTGAGGCACTGAGAGGGCAGACAATTTTGCCGAAGGACATATACTGAGTAAATGGGAGAACTGAGATTTAGCCCCCATAGTCTAGCTCCAAGTTCTTTTATTTATTATTGCTCTCCTTTGTGTTTGTAATAGTGAGCATCTCTGATTCTATCTGCAACCAGACACTACTGAAATAATCATAAATATATATATATGTATATATATTTATATATGTATATATATATATTATATATATGTGTATATATATATGTATATATATGTGTGTGTGTATATGTGTGTGTGTGTGTGTGTGTGTATATATATATATATATATATATATATATATATATATATATATATGAGATAACCTTAAGAGAAACCAATGGGAGTTCTCGAGCCTGTTTAAAGTGAGACCTCTTAAGAGTATCAAACCTGACAAATAAAAGGGGATTGAATGGAGCCCCTCCTGGCCTGGGATTATAAAAGAGAACAAGATCTTTAGGGACAGAACCATGGATTCTAGTGGCAGGAATTGTGACATTATCTGACAGTGGCATGCTTTGCATTAAAAGTAGGGGGTATGTTGACATTTTTGCTTCTACTCTTTGTCAGCTCTAGTTCCTTTACTCTTCCCCTCCTGTTCTCTCTGTCCCTTTCTTCATAGGCGGCAGCTACTTTGTGTCCAATAGACATACGCGTTATTGATCTCTCTTGCAGGCAAACACTCTGTGTGTGTGTGTGTCTATATATCTTTATATCACCTATGTATACACACATATGTTTCATACATACAAATTTATCTCTACAAATTGTTAGTTTTCTAAAAATATTAAGCAATCAAATTCAACAAACCATTTACTCTATATACTGTATGCCTAAGGTAGTTAAATTATTACCTTCATGCTCAATAGAACAGGAAAATAGTCGAGTCAAATGAGGTACCAAAGGCTGCTAAAGGCCCAGCCAGACATGATACTAAGGGTGAAGAGACCTATGTGCTGGGAATATAGGAGTGGACCCAGTGGACTGAGTGAGCAAGCTGTGGTGTGCTGGCTGGGAAGGAAGGAAACTGGGCTAGCCAGGAGGGCTCAAGAGAGGGAGAAATGCATGTTCATTATGGATACAATGGCCAGGATACTCACTCCCTGTCCGTACCCACACTGGGACAGTCAATGCCTCTTGTCCCCTAGCAAATTGAAGGGTCATCATGGTACTTTAATTTGCCAAAAGCTGACTTGCAACAGACATTTGCTATATCTTTTCAATAGATGTGTGTGTGTGTGTGTGTGTGTGTGTGTGTGTGACATTATTCATTTCCAGTAACTTCTTGAAGTTCAAACCAGAGCATTCTCATAACCATCCTGACTTTGAGGAAGTAGTCTCCTGGCTTACTTCCCTCTCTCCACGTTCACCCCTTTGTTCCCCAATTTTAACTCCTCTCTTTATAGCCACCAAACGTGAAGCTTCCCTGACTGTCCACAGAATTCCCCAGTGACGCTCTTTCATGTAATCTAGGAGAAATATCAAAGAGAAACTTCTTTCTGAGCTCCATAATCTACATTTATAAATTGTTCTTAAGTAGCAGTTTGGGTCCTCTGGATCCACTTTCTCTAGAAGTCCCAACTGTCTTCCCAATTGACTACCCAGAAATACCAAACCTCTTGAGAAATAATATTTATTCTTTTTTTCCTAATGTTTATTTATTTTTGAGAGAGAGAGAGAGAGAGAGAGAGAGAGAGATAGCACGAGTGGGGGAGGGGCAGCGAGAGAGGGAGACACAGAATCTAAAGCAGGCTCCAGGCTCTGGCTGTCAGCACAAAGCCCAACGTGGGGCTTGAACTCAAGAACCTCAAGATCATGACCTGAGCCAA
The DNA here is from genome assembly GCF_018350215.1 of Panthera leo. Lineage (NCBI taxonomy): Eukaryota > Metazoa > Chordata > Mammalia > Carnivora > Felidae > Panthera > Panthera leo. The sequence goes on from NC_056691.1 coordinate 6,388,636, forward strand.
AGTCAGATGCTTAACCAACTGAGCCACCCAGGCGCCCCAACAATATTTATTCTTTCTAAGCAATATAATGAATCACTTTTGGAACAAAGAAGGATCTATATCCCAGGATTGTAGAATTATACAGAATATCCAGAAAGAATTTAAAGCTGTTCACAAGGCTCTCTAACATACAACAAACAAGCACAAATGGAAAGTGGGTCAAGAAAGGGTAGGGAAAGAAGAATAAAGCCCAAACCACGGAGTCTCCTCTTCTTCCTGGGCACAAGCCAGGAATGCATGCTCCCTGTCAGAATACACAGGCTTGCTGTGGTTGAGCTACCATCTGCTTTTTTCCAGACCTTGACACCCATCACCTGATTGTTCTCCCTGCTTCCATGTCCCTGCATTGTAGCAAAAGTGATCTCATAACACAAGCAGGATCAATCATTCTCCTGCTTAAAGCCTTCAGCAATTTCCCATTGCATTTAGAATGGAAACCAAACTCTTGACCATGCACTCAAAGTCCTATATGGCTAGCTTTCCAATTTCATCTTGTGCTTTTCTCCCTCCTTCATTTGCTACTCTCCTGTCACTCTGGCCTCCCTTCTATCCCTTGATCATGTCAAGCTCAATCCCACCTTAAAGCTTTTGTGCAAATTGTACATCCTGCTGGAAGTACAACTTTTGTATGGCTCAGTTTAAATGTTACCTTTTCAGAGAAATCCCTTCCCTATTCATTGTCTGTAAAGTCATTTCATGACTCTTAAATTTTATCTTGGTCTTTTTATTAATTTTTTAAAGCTTATCCACCTATTTTGAATGGGGAGAGAGGGGCAGAGAGAGAAGGAGAAAGAGAATCCCAAGCAGGCTCTGCACTGTCAGTGTAGAGTGGGGCTCAAACCCACGAACTGTGAGATCATGACCTGAGCCAAGATCGAGTCAGATGTTTAACTGACTGAGCCACCCAGGTGCCCCTACCTTGGTCTCTTATTTATTGGTATTGTTGCACTTATGTAGTCATTTATCTGTTTATTATGTATCTCCACCTTCACTCCCAGACCCTCATCCAGATTGCAAGTTCCACCAGGCAGGATCCAACCCATGTATGTTTTGTTCTTTCCTATATCTTCAGTATCTAGCTCAAAGCTTGCCAGGCAGTAAATACTCATTAAATATCAGTTGAATTAAAAAGTTAAATTTGCTATAAGTTTTCCAATCCAATGTTGGACAGTTAAACAATTACTAATACTTCTAAGGTTGATGGTAAAACAAAAAAACTTCTCACTTGAGGAAACACAGTTACTTTGGCATTAAGATCAAAGGGAAATTTTTCCTAGAGTTCCTTAGAAAGCACATTATGTAATGACGTGAACAATGTCCTCATCCATATTTTTAGAGTATATTCAATGACCAGTTTCAAAAAGTGCTTTGTTAAAACAACCTCAATAGAGGCCAGTGACATTATAGCTATTTTAATTCAATGTAGTCTTTTCTTGCTGGGATACCAATACTAATTTGGTCTTGATGTTCAGCTGTAGCCAACACTGATAGCTCTCCCTCCAAATTCATAAACTCCTTTTTCCAGCTAGATTATATGTCCCAGCCTCCCTTGCAATTGGGTATGATCTTGTGACTGAATTCTAACCAATGAAATTCTAACCAACGAAATTCTAACCAATAAAACCAATTCATAAAAACTTTCCACTGAGCTCCTCTATATTCTCCTAGTTTAACAAGCTATATGGAGGCCCCCTAAGGAAACCTCAGAAACCACATACTGAATATAACAGGGCCATTATCCATCTGAGTCCTTGATTGACTACACAGAGCAGACTGCCTACCCAAGTAGATACTGACTCTGTCCTTTTCTTATAGAAATTTTACCCCATGCCTATGGACAGAACATACATATTCTTCTACCAGCTCATGTTCAGCATTTACAATGTGCTTGAGTTTTCTTACACATATTAACTCATGTAATTATCCTAACAGCTGTCTTGATTCAGGTATTATCATTGGCTCCATTACACACATCAAGAAAGAAAGAAATACAGCAACTTAACCAAGGTCAAAGGAACAGGAAGCAGCAAACCCAGAATTCAAACCCAAACAGCCTAATTCTACAGTCCCTGCTCTCAATCACTCTCCTACCCTATTTTCTAACAGAGTTTTATTAAACTCTTTGTTGACATAGGTGCCAACTAATTAACTAAAGCCAAACGTTAGTCTTCAGCCATGCTTGTGATCCCTATGTCCATTGGAAATACTTTAATACTTGGCATGAATTATTGTGAGTCAATAAAACACTCTCCCAACCACTGTCCGGTACATACAAGTGTAATCCTGGATGAAAACTATGTCTGGGTTTCTTCCTTTTGTTTCTTCAGTCTCTTACAGGGAGGCAGAGGCAGTGATAAGACTGTGTGAGTCAGCAGGGGAAAGATGATGGAGTAGAAAAGCATCAGGAGTTTGTTTTCCCACCTGGACAATAATTACAGTGGCAGAATCTGTCTGATACAACTATTTTGGAACTCTGGAATCTATTGAAGACTTGCAATTTCCAGGGGAAGGCATGGTAAATTGCAATTAATTTTGATACATTTCAGCTCATAGCACAATATCAGCTGCCTATTTCCTACCCCTACTCCTATGGCAGGAGGCTAGCTATGCACATATTCCTGGAATAGCCCACACACAGCTTGTGGGAGCCAGGGCAGGCAAAAAAGACCCTATTCTCCAAATATTGAGGATTTTTGCTCTTATCACTGATTGCTGCATCTAACCACAGAGGTGCAGACAAAGAGGCAGCGGCCATTTTTGTTGCACCTCCTCTCATTGCTGCAATGCCCTCCCCATCCAGCTGACATGACTTCCAGGGGACTTAAAGGGTCAAAGCCCTTTTTCTTACTATCCCCTAAAACTTCACATTTTTCTCTTTTTTCCCTTTGGGGACCCAGACAACAAAGACTAGGACATTTATAACTGCAGATATGGGGAAATTTTTAAAGTGACTGCATATGGCCAGAGAAAGGAATAGGTTCATAACAGACCTGAGAAGACCTTAAGTTTACACCTTGGTAAAATTGGCACAGATTCTTGGCACAGAGACAGACTACAACAGTAACAACAACGGCAACAACAACAAAATAAAAACAATATACAAAAACCACAACAAAACAGCAAACTCTAGGGAATATGGAGAATCTTATTTCTAGAGTTAACACATTATTAGATTCAAATGTCTTATTTTCTACCAGAACAACAAAAACAAAAATAAGGCATACAAAGAAACAGGAAAGTATGGTGCATTCAAAGGAAAAAATAAATCAACAGAAACTGTCCCTGATAAAGACCTGATGGCAGATCTACTAGAAAAATGCTCTGAAACAAGTGTGTTAAAGGTGCACAAAGAACTAAAGGATGATATGGAGGAAGTCAAGAAAATGATATATGAACAAAACAGGAAGACTGATAAGGAGATAGAAAACCTAAAAAGAAACCCAAAAGGAATTCTGGAGCACAAAAGTACAATACCTGAAATGAAAAATTCACTAGAGAGATTCAATGGCAGATTTGAAAGGGCAGAAGAAAGAACCAGTGAACTTGAAGATAAGACAATGGAAATTATCAAGTCCGAGGAACAGAAAGGAAAGACTCTGAAGAAAAGTAAACAGAGCCAAAGTGACCTGTAGGACACCACCAAGTGAGCCAGAACATGCATCACATGAGTTCCAGAATGAGAAGAGACAGAGAAAGGGGCAAAGAGAATATCTGAAGAAATAATGGCTGAAAACTTCCCAAATTTGATTAAAGACATGAATATAAACATCCAGGAAGCTCAATGAACTTTCAGTTCTGAACTCCACTGAGACACATTATAATCAAACTTTTGAAAGACAAAGACAAAGAGGGAAACTTGAAAGCAGCAGGAGAGAAGCAACTCATCACATACAAGTGATCCTCAGATAAGATTATCAGCAGATTTCTTATCAGAAATTTTGGAGGCCAGAAGGCAGTGAGCCGATAATTATTACTACTAGACTTGCTCTGCAAAGAAATGCTCAAAGGAGTCCTGCAGGGTGAAATGAGACGACAACAGACAGTAACTCAAAGCCATATGAAGAAATAAAAATCTTGATAAAGATAAATACACAGGCAATTATAGAAGCTAGTATTATGGTAACAACATTTTGTAATTCCACTTTTTGTTTTCTAAATGATTTAAGAAATTAATGCACTTAAAAGAATTATTAGTTTATGTTTTGGGGGATACAGTATATAAAGATATAATTTTGTGACTTCAATAGTCAAAATGGATGGGGAAAAAGTTGTAAAGGAGCAGAATTTTTGTATGTTACTGAAGTTAAGGTAGCATAAATTCAAATTAGAGTGTTAGAACTTTAAGATGTTAAATGTAATCCCATGGGAATCATGAAGAAAATAGCTATAGAACATACACGAGAGAGAGAGAGAGAGAGAGAGAGAGAGAGAGAGGAACTTAAGCATTTCCCTACAAAAAATTAACCACAAAAGAAGAGAGTAATGCAGTAAATGAGGGACAAAAAAAGCTGTAGGCTATATAGGATATAGAAAAATGACAAAATTAAGTCCCATCTTATCCATAATTACTTTAAATTTCAATGGCTAAAACTATCCAATCAAAATACAAAGATTGACAGAATGGATCAAAACACATGATACAACTGTATGCTGTCTATAGGATACTTACTTTAGTTCCAAAGGTACAAACAGATGGAAAGTAAAAGGTTGGAAAATATATTCCATGCAACTAGTAATGCAAAGAAAGCAGGGGTAGCTATACTAATACCAGACAAACAGACTTTAAAACCAAAAAGTTTGCAAGAGACAAAGAAGGACATTACATATTAATAAAAAATCAATACAGCAAGAAGATATAACATCCCATTTACAATAGCATCAAAAAGAAAAAAATACTTAGGAGTTAACCAAGGAGGTTTAAGACTCACAAAATGAAAACCACAAAACATTGCTGAAAGAAATTAAATAAGACACAAATGGAAACACACCCCATGTTCATGGGTTGGAAAGCTTAATATTGTTAAGATGCCAGTGCTACCCAAAGCAATCTACAGATTCAGTGAATCTCTATTAAAATCCCAATGGTATTTTTTTGCATAAATAAATAAAATGCATCCTGAAATTCATATGGAATCTCAAGGGACCTCAAATAGCCAGAGCAATCTTAACAAAGACCAAAGCTAGAGGATTCACACTTCCTAATTGCAAAACTTACTACGAAGCTGTAGTAATCAAAACAGTACAATATTGGGGAAAAGGCAGACATATAGGTCAGTGGGATAGAATAGAGAACCCAGAAATAAACCCCTCAACATATATGATGAAATAATTTCTGGCAAGCTTGCCAAGACCACTCAGTAAGTAAAGGACAGTCTTTGTAATAAATGGTACTGGGAAAACTGGATATCCACAGGCAAAACAATGAATTTGAACCCTTATCTAAAACCATATACAAAAATTAACTTAAAATGTATCAAAGACTCAAACGTAAGAGCTAAAATAATAAAACTTCTAGAAGAAAACATAGAGCAAAAACTTGATGAGATTGGATTTGTCTTGAATATGACATGAAAGGCACAGGCAAAAAAAGAAGATATAGACAAACTGACTTCATGAAAAATTTTAAATTTTGCACATCAAAAGACAATGCAAACATTGCAATAAGGCAACCAACAGAATGGGAGAAGCTATTTGCAAATCATATATCTGATAAGGGATTGATATCCAGAACTCCTAAAAGTCAAAAACAATAAAAGCCTGATTAAAAACTGGCAAAGGGCTTGAACTGACATTTCTACAAAGAAGATACATGAATGGCCAGCAAGCACATGAAAAGATGTTCAACATCACTAATCACTGGGGAAATGCAAATCAAAACCATAATGAGATACCACCTTACACCCTAGAGTGGCTACTGCCAAAAAAAACAAAAACAAAAACAAAAACAAAACCAGAAAATAACACGTTGGTGAGGATGTGTAGAAATTGCCCTTGCGTACTGTTAATGGGAATGTAAAATGAAATGGTGCACCCACTGCGGGAAACAATATATCAATTCCTCAAAAAATCACTGTATGACCCAGCAATTCTAGTTTTGAGTATACACAGAACATAATTGAAAACAGGGTCTCAAAGAGGTGTACCCATGTTTATGACAGCATTATTCACAATACCTGAAACTTGCAAGCAACCTAGGTGTCCCATCAACGGATTGATGGATAATCATAATATAGTGTATACATTCAATGGAATATTATTCAACCTTAAAGAGAAAAGAAATTCTGACATATGCCACAACCTGGATAAACCTTAAAAACATTATGCTAAGTGGGTGCCTAGATGAGTTAGTCGGTTAAGCATCCAACTGTTTTTTTATTTTTATAGAAATAGAACATTGAACTTCTTTTTAAAAAATTTTTCTAAACATTTATTTTTGAGAGAGAGAGAGAGAGACAGATAACGAGCAGGGGAGGGGCAGAGAGACGGAGACACAGACTCCGAAGCAGGCTCCAGGCTCTGATCTGTCAGCACAGAACCTGACATGGGGCTCAAACTCACAAACCGTGAGATCATGACCTGAGCCGAAGTTGGACGCCTAACGACTGAGCCACCCAGGCATCCCGTAGCACCCAACTCTTTATTTCAGCTCAGATCATGATCTCACATTTCATGGGCTTGAGCCCCACATTGGGCTCTGTGCTGAGCATGGAGACTTGGGATTCTCTCTCTCTCTCTCTCTCTGTTTCTCCCTTTCTCGCCCTCCCTGCTTGTGCTCATGCTCTCTTTCTCAAAATAAATATTAAAAAAAAAAAAAACCAAAAACATTATGCTAAGTGAAATAAGCCTGCCACAAAAAGACAAATACTGTATGATTCCACATATACGAAATATTTTACAGTAATCAAAATCATAGAGACAGAAAATAGATTGGTGGTTGCCGGGGGCAAGGGCAAGTGGGGAATAGGGAGTTACTGTTTCATGGGTACAGAATGTCAATTTTTACGATGAAAAGGGCTATGGTGCTGGATGGTGGTGATAGTTGCACATGAATGCATTTAAAAATGTATACTTAAAAATGGTTAAGATGGTAAATTTTGTTATGTATATTTTACAATAAAAAAAAAGCAATAGCATGATCAGAAAAAAAAAAAAAAAGATTGTAGGAGTTAGGGTAGTATCTGCTGGTGAGGGTAGGAAGATGAGCTTGAACTGATGACTCACCAAGAGGTTATCTGCACAGGAGAGAAATAAACCCATTTATTTGTCTCAGTCCAGCAAATCCGTGTGCCACAGCTTGGAGAAGATTTGAAACACAGCCCTGTAGGATCTTTTGATCTTTGAATCACTATAATGATCTCGCTGAATTAATACATTTACAGAAAATCTTGCTGCTATTGCAAATTTTGATGATGTATCAGACAGGAAGCCTGGACCCTGCCATATATCCTGCATATGTAGCACTGCCTCAGACCATTACCTTGTCATCATTATGACTCTAATGGGATGCTGCTTTGTTCAGTGGAGTAAGGGGTTTCTTAAAAGTCAGAGATTGTCAAAGTGTGACCTGGGGGCTACCTCTGGTCTACTGTTTTTGTAAATAAAGTTTTATTAGAACACAGCCATGCTAGTTTGTTTGCATATTAATTATAGCTGCTCTTGCACTCTAATGGCAGAGTTGAGTAGTGGCAACAGAGATCACACGGCTCGCGAAGCCTGAAATATTTACTACCTGGCCCTTTACAGAAAATTTAAAAATGCCCACCCTTGTTATAACGGAGTAGGAGAAGAAAGGATAAAGGGATAGGTTGGAGGCTCATTGTGGGCATCTCGAATGGGGAGGCCAAGGTGTTCAGACCTTATCCTTCACTCAGGGAGGAGCCACTGTAATACTAAGAAAGTGCTGTGATGACAGAAATATGTTTAAGGAGAATTCTGGTGACTTTATTATAAATGCTGAGAAAATGGGGGCTGAAACAAAAGGCAGGGAGCATGGTTAGGAGGAAGCTTACAGTTACTTAAACTGAGGCGATTAGGGTCTGGAGCAGACACTGTTGGTTGTCTACCACCATTCAAACCCCCATCTTCCACTGTGGCAAGGCCCCGACTTTGTTAAGGTATCTATCCTCATGTGACCCAGAAAAAGATGGTCTCATCCCTGGCTCCTGGGTAAATCCTTGCCAACAATTGGTTTGGGGGATGGGCATGGGGCCTGGTCGTGGCCAGTGAGACACACGAGGTGTGGCTGCTCAGTGTGGAATGTGGGACTACCATAGCTGTCTTGCTACAAGCTTGTGTATATAGAGTCAACCCCCCACCCCCACCACAGAGTGAGGCCAAGAGAATTGCAGAGAAATAGAGACAGAGCCATTCTACATGTATATTTCTTGCTGAGATAATGATCTTCCTTTTGTTTAAGTCAATATGAACATCCTAATAGAAGGACCAAGAGAGGGCAGTAATTGTGAATTCACAAAAGAAGAAGTTGGAAGAAGAAATTCTGTGAAAGCAGATTAGGTCAATATTGAAGCTGAGCTATGAGAAAACAGAAGAGTAAATATGGTCCAAAGGTTTTAGCTCTGGTGACTGGGAACCTTAATAAACCATTAACAGAAAGGCACAAATGATGGGCATGGCCCACTGTTTCTGTTTTAGTCTATTTCCCTGTGAGGCCAACAGACATCCCAACAGAGGATCTGCTTTGCGTATTGCTTTGCATATTGCTTCCCAAACATGTGAGTATGAGATAAAGCTCATTTGACCCTACAATATTGTAGCTGTCAGCAAACATTCTAGGAATGCAGTTATATACAATATTTATTTTTTATTATAGATGTTTAAATTATAACAGAAAGGATGTATTGTTTTGTAGTGGTTGTTAGATTGGGACAAAATCATTTCCTTGTAGAATTCAAATACCCATTTTTTTAGGGTGAGAGTGCAAAATATTTTTCTAAAATTAGGGTGCAATAAATTTATAGTAGGAAAAATTCATTTAAGTATACATAGATAAGTGTACCTTAATTTCTTTATTATAAAAAATACATTAAATCCTATATTCATCTGCTTTTAAAATATTGCCCAAAGAAGAGAAGATATCCAATAAAAAAGTCAACGATGAGTTGCTTTTATACTTACAAAGAGACAAACACATGCAGAGAGAAAGAGACTGAATAAAGATTTGCGGGGGGGAGGGGGAAGGGAAAACAGTAGGAGAAACAGATGCATTGTCTTTTCATCATATAAATACCCACAGGATGAAAGCCTTGGTGGGTGCCATGGCCTGGCTAGAGCTACAGATGAAAACCCACAACTCAAGTGTTGCCCTAATACAAAGAGGCAAATTTCTTTTTTTAAAGTTTTTTTTTTTTCAACGTTTTTTTATTTATTTTTGGGACAGAGAGAGACAGAGCATGAACGGGGGAGGGGCAGAGAGAGAGGGAGACACAGAATCGGAAACAGGCTCCAGGCTCCGAGCCATCAGCCCAGAGCCTGACGCGGGGCTCGAACTCACGGACCGCGAGATCGTGACCTGTCTGAAGTCGGACGCTTAACCGACTGCGCCACCCAGGCGCCCCGAAAGAGGCAAATTTCAAACTCATTAATACTGCTTTAACAAAATTTTCTAGACAAAAAACGAGTTGATCAATGTACTAGAATAGAGTCTATGAACAGATAAATAGATATGTAGACAGAGATACAGTCAATTGGTTTATGATAAAGGTGACACTGCTATAGAGCAAGGGGAAAGACAGTCTTTTCAGTAAATAGTGTAGGGACAATTGGTTATCCATATGATTTTTTAAAATGTGGGGTGTCTGGGTGGCTCGGTCAGTTAAGTGTCTGACTTTTGACTTCGGCTCATGTCATGATCTCATGGTTGGTGAGTTTGGGTCCCACATCCGGCTCTGTGCTAAGAGCACAGAGCCTACTTGGAATCTCTATCTCCCTCCCTCACTCTCTCTCTCTCAAAATAAACACTTAAAAAAAATTTTATTATTATGTTTATTTTGAGAGAGAGAGAGACTGAATGCGAGTGGGGGAGGGGCAGAGAGAGAGGGAGACACAGAATCTGAAGCAAGGCTCCAGGCTCTGAGCTGTCAGCACAGAGCCCGACGTGGGGCTCGAACCCATGAGTGTGAGATCATGACCTGAGTTGAAATCGGATGCTCAACCGACTGAGCCACCCAGGCGCCCCAATAAACACTTTTTTAAAAAGTAGAAATACTTTTTATGTGATATGCAAAAAATTAATTCCAGAAGGACTGAAGATCTAAATGTGAAAAGTAACAGTAGATATTTTAAAAGAAAACGTGGAAAGAGGTCTTCATGACCTTGGAGTAGGCAAACTTTGCTTAAATGGGACCCACAAAAAAATAAAGGGAAAATTGGTAAATAGGACTATGTAAAATTAAGAGCTTTTTGATCAAAAGACCCCACTAAGAGAAAGAATAGGAAACACACAGGGTGAGAAAATATCTGACAAAGGACTTATATGTAGAATCTGATAAGAATTCCTACAAATCAATCATAGACAACCTAACAAAAAATGAACACAACACTTAAAAAGCCCCTTCATGGAAGCTGATTGCCACATAGCCCATATACATGAAAAAGAGCTCAATTCCATCAGCCATCAGGACAATGCAAATGAAAACCATAGTTGATATGTCTACAGATTTACCAGAATGCCTAAAATAGAAGCAACAAAATGCCAGATGTTGGTGAGAAAGTGGAATAACTAGAGTTCTCACACGCTGATGCTGGAAATGCGAATTGGTACATTTCCCAACATTTCCACACTATGCCCCAGAAATCCCACTCTTATGTATGTCTATATCTTGATGGCCCAACAGTTGAACTTACCAGTTATATACTGAATAGAAATGAGCTCAAGGATTCATCAAAGACATACACTAGAATATCTAGAACAACACTAGTCAGATTATCCCCCATTGCCTGGAAAAACAAAACTATACAGGCAAACGAACATGTGACTGCTTCTGGAGTTGTCCAACCCAGGTAGGTCCCAGTGGTAATAAACTCTGAAACCTCTTCATTAACATGCCTCCAGGCAGTCTTTGGCTGCAGCACAGCAGGGAGGGTAAGAGCACGGGATCTGAAGCCACACTGTGTCTGCATCCTGCAGACATCTGATTTTGGTCCAGTTATCTAAACTTTCTGTTCCTTCATTTCTCCATCTGTCAAGAAGAGATGATAACGGTAGTTTCCTCGTAGAGATTTTAGGAAGACTAAATGAGTCAATGCACACAAAGCACGGAGAATATTGCCCAACATATAGTAAATGTTTTAAAAATCTTAACGCTATTGGGGTGCCTGGGCGGCTCAGTTGGTTAAGCGTCCGACTTCGGCTCAGGTCATGATCTCACAGCTTGTGGGTTCCAGCCCCTCATTGAGCTCTGTGCTGACAACTCAGAGCCTGGAGCCTGCTTCGTGTTCTGTCTCCGTCTCTCTCTGCCCCTCCCCCGCTCATGTTCTGTCTGTCCTTCTCTCACAAAATATAAACGTTAAAAAAATTTTTTTAAGTCTTAATACTATTTATTAAACCTCTTTCATATGTTCCAGTGCTCTGATATGGCAGAACTCATGCCACTACAAAAATACCACATTTGGGCTAGAATCAATGAGGCACCAAAATTCACGAACTCGCCAAGGATTGAGAAAATACGACTTCAGTGGTAGAGAGGATAAAGATTGAGTTCAAACTGCTTTAATTATTTTCTGGCGATTCAGTGGTTTCTCTAACACTGTTATTTGTGTCTTTTGTTTTGTTTTGGGAGGAGGAGGCGGCTCTATGCCCATAAGTAATGATAATATGCTTCAATCGTGGTGTTTTTAAGGGTAGTGTGGATGTCTGGCTCATCTCTATATTCTTCATGAAGCCAAGTAGATACAGGAGGCACTAAATGCGTGTTTGTTCAAACAAAGAGGGCAAGTTCTCATTGATGGTGTACTTGTTTCTCTTTAGTTAGAAACCAACAAGGGTCATTGTTTTGCTATATTTTGTTTTCAGTTTGACTGAAGGATAGACAGACATATTTAACTTGAGGTGTAAAAAGAGGAATTACTTTCCACTAGAAAACAGCTTGTTCTGAAATTACCAAGAAGTGAAGCATCTTTCTTTAAAAACAAAACACAGGTATCCAAATAAACATTTTCTAAACTGTCCCTAAATAAGTTACATTATCTTATGCAAGTAATTTCTGCTTTACGGTAGAGTTCAGCATTTACTGACATGAGAGATCCAGATGAATCGAAAAGGGATCAATGCCAGAATTTTAAATGGGCAAATTGAAAAAGAAAAGAAATTCTAGTCAATTGTAACATAATGAAAAACTCCAAAATTGTTACGATGACCATCAACCCAACACAACTTTAATTCAGTTATTTTACTTTATAGAAAGAAAAATTAAACATTTTAACTTTAAAATTTTTTAATTTTTAAAAATAAGTTTTAGTAATATATACAAAATTAATTTTGATTTAAAAATGGTTTCTGAAGTCGTCCATTACCAATACCAGTCTGGTTGGATTTATAGCTCCTGGACTTTAAAATAATTTAATAAGTAATTTCTTGGCATTGATACTATCAATACACAAACTGACTAGACCATCCATCATGCATTAGATATGCTGTCGCATTTAGACCTCACTCTGTTTTACCCATAAGGAAACAAGACTCATGAAGTTAAATCACATACCCAAGTCACAGAGTTACTAAGAGTGGAACTTGGGTCTGACTCCAGGTTTCTACACAATCTCTCACTTTTCCTAAATATATGTACATTTCTCAGTACAGCTAGATTTTTTTTTTTTTTTCAGTTTTTACCTTCCACAGTCACCCAGGATGAAGCAACTTTTAGAACAGTGGTAAAACAACAAAATGTGTTTGTTGTTTTTGTCTTTGTTTTTGTTTTTCAGTTTTCTCCTACATGTCTGAATCACTTTAATCAAGTTTTGAAGTCCCCAAGCATCTTCTGTGTCCTAGAAAGAGGCCATTTTGTTGGATCTCATACATGTTAGCATTGACAATTTGTTTCTGTCTTGCTAAGAGAGGTGGTTAACGGATAAAGCTTGCTCTCAGTCATTTGTTGTTGCTGATTTAAATTTTTTTCATTATTCATGCTTGATGTGGCATTTTCTTTAATTCTCACAAAAAGATTCTTCTAGTCAGTTTCAGTTATGCAAGTTTTGTTGTCTACTGAGTAACTTCTCCATAATCTTTCATTTTTCACAACTGCAAAGCACTGAGGTGGAAACAGCTTTTTGTGTCTTGTGAAAGTCTGGGTGCTTGGTCTTGGGGCAGACGGCCAAACCTTCCCAAGGAGAAGCCAAGATCTGAAAGGGGAAACCTAGGTTTGGGGGATTTTGATAGTCACCAATAACCCCCCAAATGCTGGCCAAAAGTTTTACCTTGCAGTTATGCAGAAACTTTGCTTGTGTTAAACTCAGTTCTTAGACTGGATACATATATTGGAATCTTTCTTGCAAATTTCCCCAAGATCCAAATGTTTTAGTGATTTCATATCAAAAGAAACATATTTCATATCTATAACACCATAAACAATGGGTTGATTTGTTCTACTCATTTTTTTTTTTTTAACAGTATCATATGGATCTAAACCCACAGTCAGAGCCCATAAGTAAACTGATCATGCTTTTCCATAGTCAAGCCATACTGGGAGTGAAACCAGTGAAAACTGGGGAAAAGGTAAATGAAAGAAAATAATTCAGTCCAGATTGAAAATCCATTGGTGGTTCAATTTAGTTGTTTAAACTCCCTCACCTCTGATGTTTGTATTTAGTCTTACACATTAAGGAGAGTTATCATTTCTTACAAGTAGTACTTGAAAGTTCCTAGAAGGCAAATAATTGAGCTCAGATTTTAAAAATTATAATTTATTTGGAATAGGTAGTATGTTCACATGATTCAAAAGTCAAAAGGTCCTACCAGTAAGATTGTCCCACTAGGAACCCACTATGCCACTCCAAAAACAACCAGTCTTATCAGCCTCTTATGCATTCTTTCAGATATACATTTTTTGCATATACATGTAAATATGTATCTACATTTTTTCCCTTTCAAATAATACAAAATTTATATCTGCAAGGATAGTGTACATAATATCAAACTAAGTGTACCCAGTATACACACTAAGTACCTGGTGTACAAAGTGTTCATAGTATAAATGCACACATAATACAATGTACAAAGTGCTCATACTATACTGTTCTATATTTTCTTTTTTCAATTTAACAATAACTATATGTCAGAGATATGTTTCATATCAGTACAGAAAGAACTTCCTCATCTGTTTATGTGGCCGTCTAATATTCTTGTTTGGATGCAACGCCCCATTCATTTAACCAGTTCCCAAATGATGAACATTTGGGTTATTTCCAATGTTTTGCTATCACAAACAAAGCTGAAATCCTTTCAGCTTTAAAACCCTTTTTTAAATCAAAATTAATCTCATATTTATTAATTCACATATCCTTCACAGTAAGGATACGTGAATATCCTGACACACATGTCATTTTTCACATACGAGAATAGAACTGTAGGGTAAATTTCTATAAGGAAAATTCCTGGGTCATTTATCATTTTGATAGATATTGCCAAATTATCCTTTTCAGAGGTTGTAGCAATTTACATTCCCACTAAAATGTAAGGGATCACGGATTTTCTTCCATTGTTAAATTTATCCAAAGGGGAAAGGGGAGGGGGATAGGGGAGGAAGAGGAGGATGATGACGACGACAAGGAGGGGCAGCAGCTGCCCACACTGCTATGGCCTGGATATTTGTGTCCCCTCAAATTCACATGTTGAAATTCTAACCCCCAAAGATGATGGTCTGAAGATGATGGAGCCTATGGAGGGTTCTTGGGTCATCAGGGTGAAGTTCTCATGAGTGGGATCAGTGTTCCTATGAAGGAGACACCACAGGGATCCTCTGCCCCTTCCACCATGTGGAGAGACCACGAGAAGGTGCTGGGTACAAGCCAAGAGGAGGATCCTGACCAGAAGACAACCATGCTGGCCTTGGCCTTGGTCCCACCTGGACCTGGGACTTCACAGTCACCAGAAAGGTCAGAAATAAATTTACCAGTCAGCTGCTCTGTGGTATTTTGCTATAGCAGCCTGAACGGACTAGAAACGCACACCATCAGACGCAGGCATCTTCTCCATTCTCCAGGGTCCAAGTTGAATCTGGCCTCATTGGTGAAAGTTTCTGGCACCAATGATTTCCTCCTTCTTCTACTTTATAATGTTTGCTGTCCTCTCTTCTCACTGTCCTGAGACATTTTCTTCAAGTCTCATATTCTCCAACATTTGAATTATGACTTAATTCTTCTTGAATTTATGTATTATGTCTTCAGTTAGACTGTAAGCTTCTTGAAAGCAGTGGCCACATTTCACATCTTTGACTCCTCTGCTATGCCTTGTAAATGCCTGGCCTAGAGAAGTTGGCCAACAAGTAATTGTGACCCACGGATATGGTTGTAATGGAACTGTGAAGAAACATGAGTGGAATTTCAAGTATTAAAGTGGCACTTGTGGGGTGCCTGGGTGGCTCAGTAGGTTAAGTGTCCGACTTCGGCTTGGGTCATGATCTCGTGGTTTGTGAGTTCGAGCCCCGCATCAGGTCT
Organism: Panthera leo; assembly: GCF_018350215.1. NCBI lineage: Eukaryota > Metazoa > Chordata > Mammalia > Carnivora > Felidae > Panthera > Panthera leo. Next base: position 6,404,344 of record NC_056691.1, read on the forward strand.
GACAGAACGGAGCCTAGAGCCTACTTTGGATTCTATGTCTCTCTCTCTCTCTCTCTCTGCCCCTCTCACACTTGTATGCATGCTCTCTCTCTCTCTCAAAAATAAAGAAACATTAAAAAAAAAATTTTTTTTTTAAGTGGCACTATATCTCATCTTTGGCATGGGCTGGGGAAGGGAAATCAACCCCTAGACTACAAAGAAGGAGAACAGAGGTAGAGGGAAATACAGGAAGCAAAATCAGATTAATATGTTAAGATTTGCCACAATCCTGACACAAAGACTTCTTCTGGTAAACCCATTTACTTCTTGAGAATTTTCCTTCCCCAAAATGGAGGCACCAGAACACTGTCCTAACTCGGTTTTGCCACCATCGTAGTCATCCCCAGGAGTCTCAAGGCACTGGATCTGAGAGTGTGATCCTTCAGCTGGTCTCCAGCCTGGAGATGATGCAAGATCAGATTCACCTCCGTTTACCTTCCCTCCAGCCAGGATGTGGCTGCCTATTGTTTGAGGCATAGCCTTGAAGGGGGTGTCCCTTCTGCAGTGCCTAGGGTCTTAACATCTCATCTCCCCTCCCTATCTGGATCATCCCCAGATTTGCCACCTGGCCTGAAAGGCCCTACTGAGGGGCTGAATCCTGAGGCCTGCATGAGACTTAACTCCACACCAGACTGCTGCCCATCTCCGCAGCCTTGACTCTCATTTTCTGCAAGAGATCTAGAAAGATCCAGAAAGATGACACTGACTAGAAGGAGGAAGATGGGGATCTGTGTTTTCTTCAATGGAGATAGAGGTTCTGAACTTCTGCTTCATTTAATTCCATTCTTCTATACTACAGAATCTGCAATCAGATCATAAATTGATGAAAAAATGGAGCTAAAATATGATAACTTCATAATTAAGAAACCAAGAAGTGTAGGGGCACCTGGGTGGCTCAGTGGGTTAAGTGTCTCTCTCTTTTTTTATTTTGAGAGAGAGAGAGAGAGAGAGAGAGAGAGAGCAGGGGAGGGGCAGAGAGAGAGAGGGAGAGAGAGAGAATCCCAAGCAGGCTCCATGCTGTCAGCACAGAGCCCGATGTGAGGCTCGATCCCACAAACCGTGAGATCATGACCTGAGCTAAGATCAAGAGTTGGATGCTTAACTGACTGAGCCACCCAGGCGCCGCAAGCATCTGACTCTTGATCTCGGCTCAGGTCACGATCTCACGGTTCGCGAGGGCAAGCCCTGCATCGGGCTCCACGCTGACAGTGAGGAACCTGCCTGGGATTCTCTCTCTCTCTCCCCTCCCCTACTTGCACACTCGCTCACACTCTCTTTCTCTCTTACTCAAAATAAATAAATTAACTTAAATGAGAAAAAAAGAAACCAAGAAATGTACATTTCAGCCAATTTGGCCACCTATTCTCCATTCGAAATTATGTCATAGTAGTCTTATATACATTACTTTTAAATGACCACTTTATATTTTTCTGTTGAGGGAAAAGACATAAGTAAATAATCAGCAAGAATTATAATAAAAACTATTGCTTGGTATATCTCATCACCAGCCCATGGCATTAGATGAGCTAATATAATCCCAGTGTCTAGCCTGAAGTACGTGCCCAATAAACGGTAATTATCATGACTTTTAATGACAAAACCTCACCACTAACAATTGTTTCAGTTTCCTCAAACTTTAGTTTCTTTTAAAATATAAATAATTCTGAGAATATTTAAATTATAATAAGGGTAAGTTGGTTTACTGATTTCCTTGAAACTCTGGAGGCCTGGAGCAGGGAAAAGTCATAAAAATGGAATGCATCTGTCTTCACAAATATGGCCAGGGATAGCAATTGTGCAAAAGTTAACTCTGAATTCTAACTTTTAAAATAGTAATAATCTAAGTTTTCTAAAATATTTAGATAAAAATATATTTGGTTGGGGCACTGAGGTGGCTCAGTCGGTTAAGCTTCCGACTTTAGCTCAGGTCATGATCTCATGGTTCGTGGGTTCCAGCCCCACGTTGGGCTCTGCGCTGACAGTGTGGAGCCTGCTTGGTATTCTCTCTCTCTCTCTCTCTCTCTCTCTCTCCCCCTCTCCCCCTCTCTCTCCCCCTCTCTTTCTCTCTCTCCCCCCACCCCCGCCGCCCCGCTGATGCGGTCTCTCTCTCAAAATAAATAAATAAACTTAAATAGTAATAATAATAAATAAAACTACAAATCTTTTTATGGCCCCATCCTAGACCAGGCTTTAACCCTCCACTTGACTTCACGCTAAGATGTCTCACTTCCCTTTCAGAGTGTGAAGACTGGAATACATCCAGCTTTACAGGCATTGGCCTTCATGTCCATGTTTACTGTCCTGCGAAGAGGACTCTCTGAGAGGAAAGCCCCTTCAGTTTCCTTATTGCTGTCTGTTTTGTTTTTTTAGAGAGAGTAAGCACAGGCAGGGGAGGGGCAGAGAGAAGGAGAGACGGAATCCAAGCAGGCTCTGTGCCATTAGCACAGAGCCCAATGCAAGGCTTAAACTCACAAACCTTGAGATCATGACCTGAGCCGAGATAAAGAGTCTCAGAAGCTTAACCCACTGAGCCACCCAGGCGCCCCTCCTCAGAGCTGTCTTGAGGACCACTCCCTCCCTCTCATCCTCCCTCCTCTCCTTCCTCCCTCAGATCTTCAATTTTTGTGACACAACTTTGACTCTTTTCTTGGTATTGTCCTAAAAGAAGCTATCGAGTAAGAGAGAATGAAAACTTTCAATACATCCTTTTTAAACAAATAATTCTCTTGATCGATTTCATCACACTTAACTCAAGAGTATGCAACATAAATGGCAGCTATGAAAAAAATTACTAGGAAGGTAGCTGCAGATATTCTAAGCAACTTTTCCCACCAGGATATTAAACTGGACGTGGTTTTCTAAAACCTAGAAAACAAGAAAATGGACAGGCTGGTGCACCGAGGAACAAAATAAATATTTTATTAAATTAATGCAGGTGTAAATAATGACAATTAAAACGCAGAACTAAGTATCCTCTCTGCCTATGTCTTTTACAGTGAAACACAAGACAAAGATATAAAGTGCCTTACAAATCTAACACCACAAGAAGGCATTAACATTTAGGAATGGAGTGAACAGACTGTCCTCCAACTCAGCCAGAACCCTCTCTTGTACCTCACACAGAGGATACAGTCACGCAAACAACGGATGCTGTACAAATGAACGTGTACAAAAAGAGAACAGAAGGAGTTCTGTTCTGTTGGAGATTCTGTTTCTTCAGCCTTGACATGTGGCAAAGCAAAGGTTTTCCTTGTTGATAACACAGGTAGATGGCGAAGACAGAAGGAATACGCTGGGGCCTCCAGAGAGGGCATGTAAATTCAAAGTTCTGAAAAGCAGTATCTTGGATCTTTGTAGTGATGAGAACTGGTAGGACTCAAGGGTTCAGGCACAGCCCTTTTCAAGGGTTCAGGCTCACCTTTTCTAGCACAGGTGAGAGGCAAAGTACAGTACTGGAATTTCAAAAAAACAAAAACAAAACAAAAAACAAAACACAATAAAACCCACTCATGTAGTTTTGCAACTGCAACATCAAAGTCTAGTTTATACTCAAGAGAAAACAGAGAGGAAAAAACAAGTTCCACACATGATTTGGTCGTAGAGAATTAGTATTAAAGTCAGCCCTTAGGACTAGGTTGACCCCGTGTACCCTGGAGAACCCAAGGGTTTCACTTTGAGAAACACAACAGAAACCAAATCCAAACTCAGTCACAGAGCACTCAACAAATGCTGTTGTCTAAATGTGGATGAAGTAATATTTAGGATGTACTAAGTCTTAGAAAAGATACTAACAGGCTATGGAAGAAGCAAAGAAGCAAAGAAGACATGACGCCCGGCCTCTGGGAACTTCACATTGGTTCCAGCCGCTACATGAGGAATAATATATTCAATAAAAATAGCAAAGCGCACAGCAGGTGAATAGTGTGTTACCACTTACGTGAAAAAGAGAAAGAAATAAAAGACATACTTTTCATACATATTTCTACATATATTCAGAGATGGTCTTTAGAAGACCACATAAATAAAAGGCAGGGATGGTTGCTTCTGCAAAGGAAAACTCGACGGCGAGAATGGAATGAAGACTTTTTAATGTCTTCTCTTAGACCTGAATTCTGAATCACGGAAAGAGAGGAATTCAAAATTCAACAGCACTTAAGTAAAAAGAAAGAACTGCTAAAAATAATACCAACACGACATATATCGACATCAGACTGCAGGGCAAAGGTAAGTAAATCAGAGGTAAATACAATGAGAGAAAAGGGATTCAAGAGTTATCGTCCACAATTTTTAAAAATGCTGACTTCTCCTCATAAACTAAAATCACTTGGATTATGAAAACGTATTTTCAGCTTCTGAGGAACACACTGACTGGCATCCCTCCTTTTGGAGGCTTTTCCAGACTCTCCACACCGTCGCGGTCCTCCGGTACCTTATACTATGACGCTGCACTAAGTTGTAATAATATATTCTCTGACCCATCACTCCTCCATGCCACGAGCTCCTTGAGGAGAGCTACTTTGTCCTCTTCAGTCACGGCCCGGCAAAGTGCTGGACGTGCAAGGGCACTTCCTAAATGTCTCTGCTGAATGAATGAATTGCTTAAAGCAAAACACAGCCCTCAACTGTCTTCTAAAGGGCCAGTGAGTGACAGCTGTGGAAATCTCAGGTGTGATATTTACTGGCTCGGGCCAGTTACTTTATCCCTCCTCTCCCTCCACCGTGAAATGGGGGTAGCAACGGTGCCTACCACAATACAGTTGTCACAAGCATTATGTGACATTGTGTGTGAGGATGCCACATGGCTGTAATGCTGAGAGGTAAAATGGAACAGACACTGCAGTAACATACCTCGCCTTAAGGTGTGAGAGGAAGAGTTTTCATGTCAACCAAAGTACTGGGGGGCTAAATAAGGTAATATCCTATACAAACCATCAGTCTGTTCTCTATGCTTCCTACGTCCTGGTAGCTGTGGTGGATACCAAGCACTTTATAAATACTACACGCCTTGGGGCACCTGGGTGGCTCAGTCAGTTAGGTGTCCGACTTCGGCTGAGGTCATGACCTCATGGTTCATGGGTTCCAGCCCTGAGATGCGTTCTGTGCTGACAGCTCGGAGCCTGGAGCCCGCTTCGGATTCTGTGTCTCCCCCTCTCTCTGCCCCACCCCTGCTCACCCACTGTCTCTCTCTCTCTCTCTCTCTCTCTCTCTCAAAAATAAAGAAACATTACCAAAAAATTTAAAAACACTACACATCTTATTGAACACACCCAAGTCACTAAGCAGTTTAGTTCCGTGGCAAAATTTTAACTTCCACCATAGTATTCCTTCAAAAGAAATCACTCACAACCACACTCACATGACAAGACTCCACACACTCAAAATAAATAGAAATAACATACTTAAATATTGCTGCAACACTGGGGCTCTCAATAACACAGACGACAAATAGAGATGCTGGTGAAGCCAACGGGCACTTCTGTAGGAACTGACCACTAAATCAGGGAATCTCAACTTGTTTTCCTAGGATGAGCGACGGACAATTTGGAAGTGTCCTCTCTCTTTCTCGGGTGCCCGTAAGTCTGAGGCCCCAGTCATGCTGAGGCCACAGGGTTTCCTGGCAGGTGACCCCTGCTTACACCTTGCTTTGTTCTCCTCTTCTCTCCTGGCTTCCACTTTTCAGTGCTTGGGCCTCTCACATCCGACATCGTCTGCAGTTCGCCTGGCCCTCCGCATTCCTCTGGTCATGCTTACCCCTGACGAGCCCAAACCACAGGCTGAGAATCCCTGCTTTAAGATCAGGAATTTCAATGCTGGATTACGTCTCCTCAAATTGTAGATCTGGAGAGTGATCATGAGAAACATAACTCATGGTTGCTAGATGATATAATAAATTTGCAGTAAGAGAAAGAGGCAAATTATGTTTATGTCCAGTTACCTCTGCAGCATAAAGGGTGATCAACCTAGGTTTGTCCTAGTTTTAAAACTGAGAGTCCATGTCCTGAAAAACCCCTTAATTCTGGGCAAATGGAGAGAGATGGCTGGTCACCCTAAGATGCTCCTAACGTTCACTGGTTTTACAAAACAACTGAGTGGGATGGACAGCATAATGAGACCTGCCTGGGCTTATCCAAACTAATTAGATTCCTTTAAATTTGGGTTTGTCATGAAGTTTCATTTCTATCTGAATTAGAAAGAATTAGAGGGGTGCCTAGGTGGCTCAGACAGTTAAGCATTAGACTTTGGCTCAGGTCATGATCTCGTGATTCATGGGTTCGAGTTCTGCATCGGGATCTGTGATAACAGCTCAGAGCCTGGAGCCTGCTTTGGATTCTGTGTCTCCCTCTCTCTGCCCCTCCTCCACTCGCACTCTGTCTCTGTCTCTCTCCCTCTCAAAAATAAACATTAAAAAAAATTTTTTTTAGAAAGAATTAGAAATCTTAATATAACTTTCTTCTTAGTTCAGGGGTGCCTGGGTGGCTCAGTTGGTTAAGCTTCCAACTCTTGATTCTGGCTCAGGTCATGATCTCAAGGTTCATGAGCTTGAGCCTGGGCTCTGGGCTACAGTGTAGAGCCTGCTAGGATTCTCTCTCTCAAAATAAATAAAATAAACTTGAAAAAAATAAACCTTTCTTCTTAGTTCAATCAGCTGGGTGAGGTCTTTCTACCTTTTGTCAATGCAGACATCTGTGGTGAAATGAATGTTAGTGGACAGGTTAAGAGTAAGGATCAATGGTCAGGCTAGCGGGCTCCAAAGCCTGATTTTTGTCAGGTATGTGTTCTTGGGCAATTTACATGATCTTCTTAACCCTATGTTTTCTCTACTATAAAATGGGGAATATTCCAGTATTTATCTCTTTGATTTTGTGGGGGAGAGATTAAATAAGGAACTGCCTATGCAGTTAACACAGTGACTGCTACTCAAGTTCTCTATCATCTATCCATCTGTCATCCACCCACGTAACTCAACTTGGTCCCCCCTTTTGCAGGGAGGTGTTAGGATCCAGAGCAATAAAAATTTAGCAGAGAGAAGTTACGTCCTCCTGCCATCCCCAAAGCTGTGGACCAGGGCTGTTCCTCAGTCTCCTGGCTGACAGTGAGAGGAGGCCCCTTATCGCAGGTGGAGGTAAGGAGGAGCCCGTCGCTCTAACAGCCAGCATTCTTTACAGTGAGGGGAGATTATAGCTGATGGCTTTCTTCTTGTCAACTTTTTGTTTCTTTTTCCTTCAGCTTCCTCACCCCTGCTAATATTCTTACCATTTTGTTTCTTTGAGTTCATATCTGTGGTGTCACATTTTTCCACATCCATCGTTCGCACTTCAAAAAAAAAAAAAGAAAACAACAAATCATATTTATCCCCATATAACATAACTCTACATCCCATGCAGTGACTCAAGTTTAAATTCCAGGTTCTTAGGAAACATTTTTAATCCCCTAGGAAATCTGGTAGACTTCCAAATTTATTCCATGGGTTCCAACCCCTGAGGTCAATTCAACAGTTTAGGGCATATTCTTTTGCTGCTAGATTTTCTTTCTTTCTTTTTTTTTTTTTTTAAGTTTGTTTGTTTGTTTGTTTGTTTGTTTGTTTTAGTTGTCATCTCTATGCCCAGTGTGAGGCTCAAACTCACAGCACTGAGATCAAGAGTCATATTCTCTCCTGACTGAGCCAGCCAGGTGCCCTGCTCCGAGATTTTTTTTTAGCAGTATATACTTTTATTCTCCATCCTTCCCTCAGAGATGGACCATATTCCAAGGTACTTTATTATACACTAGTTTTCTAGTCATTCCTAATGCCAAAAATTATTTTTCATGGGGAAATATTCAAAATGCAAGGTGGCAATAGTCACTTCCTTGGACAAATCAACTCCATTTCAGGGTCATCATATCATTGAAACTTCATCCTTACATTCTGGCTCATTGTCTCAGTTCTGTTAAATACGTATTCTTTAGAAACAGCCGACCTCCACTTAATTACACCACTTTCCCGTATCCACTCACCCTATTAGGGGTTGTGGGGAATTTCTCAACCACCATTGGAATTCCCTTCCATCCTCCACTTCCCTATTTGACCTCAGATAATTCTACACACAGATCATCATTGGATCCCCTGATATACTTCTCAAAGTATTGGGGAAATGTCTACTTTGAATCATCTTAAAATGGGAGGAAATTATTTGAATAGATTCAATTTCCTGGATTCTAATTGTTCCCATGGGCAAATAGAGAAACACATGCAAATTATTTCAAAAACTATATAGCACCCTCAGCCAGAAATCTTATAAAATACTCTATGGTAGGAGTATCACAGCTCTACAGGAAAAACTATCTTTATTCCTCAGGGTGCCCAGAAACCAACTCAATACAGCAGTACAACTAATGCAAGACTTAAATTCAACCGAAACCGGCAGGTATTTTAGCTTTTCCTCTCCTACTCTAAGTCTGTGGTTATTTGCATGATGGAAAGAAATTGTATGACGCGTGGTCTTCTTCACCCTGTGTACACACCCATTCTCCCGCCCTCACCCCCATACACACGCTCTTCACCCCGCAATCCTGCTCGGCCTCACTGCCATCTCTGCTCAACAGCGGAATGTCTTTGGGACACGCTGCAAAGGCAAATCAGGTTTCCCTGCAGCCGTGATCCAACTGTCACCCCCTTGGAAATGCTACTTCAAGGGCTCACTGCCATCCTCAATGTAAGCAATGGTGCAGAACAGCGAAAGGAGCAGGACTGGAGTGACGCATGACACACAGGTTCACACGCTAGCACAGCTAAGACCTACTTTGCATAACTGAAAGCTGGCCTTAGAAGTGAATGCTAATAGAAAGGCAGCATTTTATAAATCATTGTTTCCTAGTGGGGCCACCACTAACATTTGGGGCGGGAGGGCCCCCTGCTACATGGGACTATCCTGCACATTACACAAGACTTAGCAGCCCTGGCTCTGCCTATAAGAGCCACTGTGGCAACAACAGCACCCCATACGCTTGCCCATATGCCCGGCGGCCCAACTGCAATAAAAGATATACCATCTTGTTTCTTCAGACAGAAAGTGACAGCCGGGACCACGACAAGAAACAACAGGATGGCTCCCAGAATCATGAAGTGAGTCCTCTCATTTGCTGGAGCCAGAAATGGTTCTGAAAAACAAAAGAGAAAGAGAAACTGAAGATAACATTTTGACGGGAAGGGGTCGAGAGAATAACTATCCTTGAGGTTTAATTCAGATCAGCTTGAGGTGGCCAAAAGTGCCAGGCCAGCGAGTGGCCAGAATGGCGAGATGCCTTCGACATGAGAATGGGAACAGCACGGAAAAGAGAAAGAAGCCCAGGCTTTGGACAGACGGGCCTGGAGTTCAATTCTGCTGTCACTCCCTAGCTTTGAGGTCTCAGGCAAATCCTTTAACCGGCCCACAAAATGGAAATGATAATAAATTTATTGCGAGGCTAGCGTTTGTGAAGTGCTCACCACAGCAGCTCAGTACCACGTTGGAGCCTTATTATTCTCCTCGCATTCTTTAATGCAGAAGCCAATGGCTTGCTGTACGTGGTGGAGATGGGACATGAAGGCCACCTGGTCCTGGCAGAGAGCTCCTGCCTCCCCGTACACGTGGCCGCCACTAAAGGCCTTTTCAGGCTACCTTTTATTTCTCAGTTTGAACATCTCGGGCCATCCAATCACTCATACCTGTCACCAATCTGTCTGGGGTTCCGTGCAGGAGGAAAAGGGGTTCCCTCAGCACATGATGCTCAGATACTGCTAATTCCCACCTCCTAACCATTAGTCATGATCCCTGACGGCCTAATTCAAGCTTTAAAACCACACAGTGGTCAACCTTTCTTTAAGAGCTTACAGTTTACAACCTGTTTATATCTATTTTATTTCAATCTCAAAGTTAAGTTGAGTTAGGCATGTAAGATATTAAAATAAAATCGCAGGTTATAGATGAGGAAACAAACACCAGCAATTAGGCGAGTTACTGTAAGCCTTCCCACAAATTAGCTGTCATAAAACAACTTTTAAATGGCAGGAGCCCATGAGAGCAGCCCCTACCAAAGTGACTCATAACCCAGTAAGAGCATCTCTTTAAGTTTCTAAACTTTTTTTGCTCTTTTCATTCACAGGACCAATCCAGTATTATTTACCTTTTCCTATTGTTTGACCTTTCCACCTAATTTCTTAGTTTGTTTTTTTTTTTAAGTTTATTTATTTAATTTGACAGAGAGAGAGAGAAAGAGCACACACAAACTGGGGAAGGCAGGGTAGAGAGAGGGAGAGAGAATCCCAAGGAGGCTCCACAATACCAGTGCAGAGCCCAAGTGGGGCTCGAACTCACAAATCATGAGGTCATGACCTGAGCCAAAACCAAGAGCCAGACGCTTAACCGACTGAGCCACCCAGGCACCCCTCTTAGTTGTTTTTTCTTAAGTAACTGAAGCTTTACTGATAACATCTAGTAGAAGAGGGGGCGTTGAGAAGTGCTTCTCAGAACACCTCTGGGGTTACATTAACATCGTACTCTCCTGTCTCTCTCTAAAGGTCTGAGCCTCTCACCAGACTCTGTATCCCACCTTACTCACTTCTGTAGGGTAGTAAGGAAAACAATAACGGAGTCTGCGCAGGCAAGAGTCTCAAATCCCTCTCACATGCTGTAGCTTATTTACCCCTAGGATAACCCTGCCTGACAGGTTATTGCTGTAGAGGGAGCGTGACACATGCAGAAATTGAGTCTCTTATGTCTTAAGTGCTCAGCAGACTGCTTTGAGTTGGAATGTCATAGACTATATCTGGGGTTGGGGGACAGATGGGGAGAAATGACCTGTACCATTTAGAATAGGATAGATTTCCATTTGCTTGCTACCGGAGAAACCCTGGAAAGAAAGGAGCAGCTCTGATGTGCTCAGATCTGGACTCCTGAAACCCTGCCTGTGTTGAGTCTTCCTTTCAGATACTCCCCCAGACTCTCTCAGCCATAAGAGCATTTCCTACATGGAATGGGGTTGCCTTATCTGTTTAACTTTTCCTTTTCCTGGAGAGCCTGAATGGTGTCTTACTTTTCTATGAACCCCTGATACCTGGAACATAGGGCGTATTCAATAGTATTTGCTGAATGCTTATTAAATAGCAATAGGACTCAGATGAGTGGAGGTGAGGAAGCATTTTTTAAATACAGTGTAATACATGCATTCATCTATTTAACACATGAATGCCTACAGTGAACACGCATCGTGCTAGAGGCCAGGGGACAGCAGTAGGCACATTTTAGTTGAGACATTTCAGAATATTACCTGGGATGACCAACTCAGCAGTACTGTTTCCCTCGGGACTTGATCTTTGAAGAAAAGTGCAGTAGAAAATCTCGTTAGCCGTTGTGTTGATTCTCAGCGTGCTGGTCACATTGAAAAGCTTTGTCTCCATGTTGGAAACAGAGATGATGGTTTTGCCATTCAGGACTTGATGGGTACTGTTTGTCCAGATGACTTCAGCGGTCGGGTAACCCTCAGCCTGACACATTAGTTCATGTTCAGAGGTGACAGGATCCACAGAAATTCTTTGGTTGATTTTTCGATATGGGGCTAGGTCATGAGCAGAAAGAAGGCAGGGCTTTTATTTAGGACAAAACTATGTATGTAGCTTGATGCTGTCTACATTAGAAAAAGTATCAATTCTGGCTGGTTCTCAGAGAAATAAGCTTAATGTTCAAACGTCTCAGCAGTGGGGAACCCCTGTTAGTTCTGTTTCAACTCTTTTTTAAAATTTTTTTAACATTTATTTATTTTTGAGAGAGAGACAGAGAGACAAAGTGTGAGTGGGGGAAGGGCAGAGAGAAAGGGAGACTCAGGATCTGAAGCAGGCTCCAGGCTCCGAGCTGTCAGCACAGAGCCCAATACGGGGTTTGAACCCATGAACTGTGAGACCATGACCTGAGCCGGAGTTGGATGTTTAATCGACTGAGCCACCCAGGCGCCCCTCCTTCAACTCTTCTATTCACAACTGGGCTAAGTTTGAACTTACAGGAACAACTACCTTGCCATAAAAATCATATTGCTTTTATTTAGACTTCAAGTAAATGTACAGGTTAATTTAAAGAGAAATGTCTTCCTGAAACCAAATAGTCTTTCTATCCAAATATAAAGTATGTCTGTCCATTTACTCAAGTCTTTGTATGTTTCTCAGGAAAGCTTTATAATTTTTACAAAGGGCCAAACCATTTCTTCTTAAATTTATTCCTGGATATTTTCTTTTTGTTGCCATAAATCTATCTCCATAACATTGAACCTCTTCAGCTGGGCAGCACAGTTTTCTTAGACTTTATTTAATAAACAGAAAATCTGATTTTCATGTGTCACTCACCTTTTTTTTTTTTTTACTATTTTTCTTCTTCTTCTTTTCTAAATATACTTTATTGTCAAGTTAGCTAACATACAGTGTATACAATGTGCTCTTGGCTTTGGAAGTAGATTCCCATGATTCATTGCTTACATACAACACCCAGTGCTCATCCCAACAAGTGCCCTCCTCAATGCCTGTCACCCATTTCCCCTCCCCCTTCCCCCTATCAACCCTCAATTTGTTCTCTGTATTTAAGAGTCTCTTATAGTTTGCTTTCCTCTGTTTGAAACTATTTTTCCCCCTTCCCTTCCCCCATGGTCCTCTATTAAGTTTCTCAAATTCCACATATGAGTGAAAACATATGATATCTGTCTTTCTCTACCTGATTTATTTCACTTAGCATAATATTCACTTTTTCAACTGTAGGTCAAGGATCAGAAATTAGGTATGAAAAAGAGCATGATATCATTATAAAAACTGCTATGTGTTCCTGATAACACTTTTTAAAGGTTAAATTTATTTTTTATACTAAAGTAGTTTCAGATTTACAGAAAGATTTACACCAAAGATAGTGCAGAGTCCCTACATACCTATCACCCAGTTCCCCCACTGCTGACATCTTACATTTGTCATAACTAAGGAGCCAATGTTAGTACATTATTATTAACTAAACTTCACACTTTGTTATATTTAACTAGTTTTTCCCTACGGTCCTTTTTCTATTCTAGGATCTCATCCAGAATTCCATATTATGGTACTTACTTTTTTGAACATTTTTATGCTATTCTTTATTTTATTTATTTTTAAAATCTATTTATTTGAGAGAGAGAGAGAGAGAGAGAGAGAGAGAGAGAAAGGGAGAATCCCAAGCAGGCTCTGCACTGTCAGCACAGAGCCCCACGTGGGGCTCAAACTCATGAACCATGAGATCATGACCTGAGCTGAAACCAAGAGTTCTATGCCTTAACTGACTAAGCTACCCAGGCATCACTATGCTGGCTATTTTAATAAATCATTTAAATAATTATTACACTCAAGATATAAAGTTTAAATTTTAGATCATCAATTAAAATTTAGCTCATCAGTTTAGGACCCTTTTAGGATTAAGATACCATGTGTACTGACTATTCTAGTAGATTGTTTAGTCTATTTACATCACCTAAGACCTTTATTCATGTTTTTTCATTACAAGCATGGTAACGAGCCATTATTATGCTGGTAATCTTTATTTTACTTCCAATGCTTCAGTGAAATCACTAGCGGTTCACCCAGAGCCTTAACTTTCCATTCCTTTACTAAAGGCCTAACAATGGCTTTATGATAAGATATATTCACAGAAATTTGATACAAAACAACCAGAAACAAAACTGAAATAATGATGTGATGTTTTTGTGCTCTTAATGAAACCACAAATAGAAACACTGGAAATCAACATAATGACAATTTCAAAACACATAAAGAATGGTATTCTCATGAGTACTTGGGCCCTCAACATTGTATCTGTTATGTTCAAGAATTCTTTAAGAAAAATAAATCCACTGGGGCACCTGGGTGGCTCAGTTCTTGATTTTTGGCTTGGGTCATGATTTCAGGGTCATGAGACTGAGTCCCACGTCAAGCTCCGCAGTGGGCGTGGAGTCTGCTTAACATGGTCTCTCTCCCTCTACCCCACACACTGCTCTTGCATGCGCTCGCTCTCTCTCTCTCTCTCAAAATAATAAATAAATCAATCAATCCACTGATTATATACCTCCTGCAATAATATTACCGTAACAGGTTCTAGTTCACATAGCACAGAGCTTGATCTCTGGACAATTTCAGTTTCAAGAGTAAAATCACAGATAACAGTAAAGGATTAGAGGTAAAAAGTTTGCTTTTTTACTCTTCTACTATAATTTTTAATGGAATAATAAAGGAGAATGTTGCTTCATGCTAAGAAAATGTATAAATGTGGTATACCTCTAAGTGCCCAATAAATGAGTGCATTGGTTCTACTCATGGTTAGATATCCACGGTATCAGTCTCTAAAGTAGGGCACATGTATTTGGGTATAAAAAGAAAATATGAGAACTTCCACTTATACATATTTTTATCATAATAATTAAGAGATAATCTAAGCTTAAAGCTTTGCTAATTGATACTGGGGCTTGCTTCATATGCCACATGAGGGTCATATGGGAAGAGGGAGGTTTTACAACACCAAAGGGAGAATAGT